>NC_090695.1:66239141-66860927 GCF_013368605.1 Nyctibius grandis | reverse complement strand
TGCTATGGCCACTGAATATTTAGGGTATTCTAGTAGATTCAGAAGAATACGTACATACAATATTCCAGAACATAATGGAAGCCATAAACCCACCACAAAAAAATCCAACCAGTCTACGCTGTGAATAAACAGTCGAGAATAAAACTACAAAATAAGGAAAAAAATCCATTGCCATAAACCAGCTTAAGCTTTTTGACACATATACTACCATGGGTCATTGTCTGATAGTCTGAGACATCAGTAACACCGTTTCCCAAATTCCTTGTATTCACAGTGTACTTGTGTAGTCACCATTACACCTGTGATGATAATGGACTATTTTTTTTTAATTCTCTGGTTCTAGAAAAGTATCCAAAGTTATTTTAGTGGAATCTAGTATTTCAGACAAAATATCTTATTTTGGATTACATGATAGTTAGATATATTTAAACATTCTGTTATTTTTCAGAATAAAAAATGAAATAATATAAAAAAATATTTAATGTTTAATATATTTTCAGGAGAAATTATTGGAATAATGCAATTTAATAAACATGTAGAGCATTTTAAACACAGACTGTTAGTAAAAAATATTTTGCCCTAACAATTCTTCTTACAAAATAAGAATTTATTAAGATGCAAATCAATTGTCCTGGTTTAAGTCTGGACCAGCTATTAAACCTGTGGCAGACACTCCATATTAACCCTTCTCCCCCACCCCCAGAGGGGAAGGAAAAGAGAAAAGGGAGAGAGATGTATGGGTTGGAAAGCTAAAACAGTTTTAATAAATTATAATAATTAAAAGAGTATAATAATAATAATGGAAATAATTAAATATATACAAATATATACAAAAACAAGATCAAGCTCCCCCGATGTCGGTCACGTCACCACCTGCACTGCAGGGCAGGCTCCAGGAAGGCCCAGACTGGGCCCAGCGATGGACAGGAACTGGATTCAGGAACACATGGTCTGGGATTGGGGACAGGAGAAAAACGGACGAGTCCTCTTTGGACACTGGCCATAGAAGAAGGGGGAGAGACCCTCGTCATCCCCCCACTTTGTACTGAGAATGACGTGTATGGCATGGAATACCTCGTTGGTCAATTTTGTGTCACCTGCCCTGTCCACTCCTCCCTGGAGGTGTGACCCTTCTGCAGCTCTTCACTCACAATGACCTTGGTTTCTCTAATGATAAGTACAGCAAGAGCCTTTCTGCATAACATCCCTACCAGTGCCTCAGTGATCACTATAAACTTCGAGTGTTATCAGTCCTAGAAACAGACACTGTCTGTTAAACACGCAGTTAGTTTCAGAAAGTGGTTACTTAGAAGAGATTTAGCTGAAAGTAAAAATCACTGAAAGGAAAATTGATTCTGTTTTAGGCCAAACAATTTAGGACACCAATTCATCATAAATTAATTTAGTATTGAATTTTAAAAATAAGTAAATGCTCTGAAATTTCATTGAACTAATTTCTGGAGTATATTTAAGTTTCAAATAGATACAAATTGATATAATGTCTTGGACTTTTTCCTTTCACTTGTAATTTGAAACGTAATTCGATAGTCTACAGAAATCTCCAAGGAGTGCAGTTTAGGCTAACAAAGCAATCTGCACATGGGAACACCAAAAGTTTCATTTCAGCTAAATGTTTGTCTTTTGATTATTTCAATATCATCCTCGTTATCTGCCTGCTCATTGGAAAGGTGGCACTCAACAGCTGATTCCTCAAGCATGTTGACAGATATCTACTTTGAAATACCTGCTGGATGGCCAATGCATCAGCAAGATGTTAAATTATATTATCATCTGGAGAGAAGCACTAAGCTGCTAAACAACCTGTGAACACTGGCTGTCTAGTGACCTTTGCATAGAAATAGTGCTTCTACCCATAAGCATTTTAAGGTCATGGGATTTATTCCAGTTCCTCACAAAGGTTGACATTTTGCAAAAGCCAGAAGGAACTCTGTACCAATTTTTGTTACTCAGGAAATGTGTCCATTTGGTATCCATTAGTATGGGTCAAACTAGTTCAGACTGTAAGGCCATTAGACCTAATAAAGTTTCAGAGCAAAAGGATTTCTGGTGTTGCAGATGATGGAGTTGTACCAAGAGCATTTTTTCCTACATTTTATTTTAGATAGCGGCTCATGAGAATTTATACTCTGAATACTCTGATCATCAAATTTTCTCAAAAATACAATGGCACACAAAAAACTAACAGCTCATCCTCCATTCCATGTTACTTTAGTCTTCTGCTATTGGGGCAGTATCATGTTTCACTTGCAAAAAAGTTTGTCAGAATCAAAATAGATGCTACAGAGGGGCCTCTATGTAGCCATGCCCCTGCCATTCAGCAACAATCCTTCCCCACCAAAATCTTTCCCACATGCAGTTTGTGCAAATTCCCTCCAGCTTGTGCATCAACTATTACGGGAACACTGTGGTTTCTTGAAGCATTCAGATTTGCATCCTGATGCAAATCATGTATTAGGACTTTACCTTCACTTTTTTATGACACAAATGGAACCTTTGTTTAAAGGTCCCAAATACAGCTAAAAAAAAATGAGTTGTGTGTATACTAATCCAAAAGAAATGTGCCTGGAAAAAAGTATATAGAACTTTTTAAAGTGTATAGAACCTAAACATTGTTAATTATTTTTTCACATATACTTGTCCATTTGAAAAATAATGCACCAATTATTATTCAAGTTAATGTTAAAATGACAATGTAAGAGAGGGAACAAAAAAGCCTGTATTTTAACTCGTCAAAATCAAAATTAAGTTATGAACATAAACTTGAAACAACAACAAATTACTTATTAACATATACAAATAAACAGTAACATACACACGCACTTGTATACAGAGCTGTATATTTGAAATCAGTCTACGGCAGACTACATGAGAGAATATGAAAACTACTTTTTGTAAAAAATTATCTTTGATATGTATGAGATCCTAAGTCAAAGAGTTCCTTCTTCTTTTTTTTTTCTTTTTTTCCTCATTTTCCTCCTTTTTTTCTTTTCAATTTCTCATCATTCTCCATTTTAGTTATTAGTCTAAATAACATGATGAAGGGTACAATAGCCAGTACAGTTAGAATTATTATAAAGAGTCTGACTCTGAGTTTTGTACTATCTCTGAGTTTTGTAATCTTGTTAATGAATCGAACTGTGGACCATAAAATAAACTTGTACAATTGTAAGTTCATGTAGGGTGTTTTATAGATCACTTTGTAAAGCTGAATGTTAAATGGAAGATTAATGTCATTGAATATCCTGGGATTAATAAACTTAATATTCATAAAGATCTGATAAAAATGAATCTTGACCCCTGCATTAATCAAAGTGAAATGTGATGCTGAACACCAAGAAGAAGAAGATTTGACCTTCTGGAATAAAATCAATATAGCTAAATTGATATGTTAGGATGTTACAGAGGTTCATCATTGTTGGTACATAGAATAAGATCACTTTTAAGCTTGATAAAAAAAAATATGAAGAGCCTCTTCAGTATAGATATTAAAACTCTCTAAAATAAATCTTAACCCAAATACTTGCTGGGCACAAAATCCCTTTAAATACTTGAGTATTTGTACCTGGAAATTTATCTTTGATATATTTGTAATAGAGATTTTACCAGTTACCTGTAACCTAGCTCTATTCCCTGTGAAATATATTACTTTATCATTTTAAAAAATGGGAATGTGGCTATAAAATACTGTTATTACATTTTGTCAGATAAGGCCCAAGACACTTTAACCTTTGTTCTTTGTGTATTTCCTGCATTTCTGGGTAAATTCTGATATATAGGTTTGTGGTCTACAAAAACTAAATCTTCTTGGAAGTAGTTGCAGAATATTAAGTCTTCAAGATTGGTGTCTGTACATTTAGTTTAAAATAAGTTAACATTTACACTCTAAGGAAGCAGAAGGCCTCTTAAAGTCTCAATTCTTAAAACTGCATTACAATATTCACTTTTTAAGGTGTTTTTCCTTACTTGTAAAGTTATTTACGCAATAAAGTTGTTTGATTTTTTTTAATTGATGTATAAAATAGACCCACATTTAATAACAAGAAAACACTGTACACACATGTATATGCATATTGTGGTGTTAAGCACATGTAAATATGCATGTATATGCCCAAATTTGATGAAGAAATATTTGTTTTACTTGTTTACTTGTTTTGTTTGTTTGTTTTACTTCTCTGCTCTGCTCTACAAAATGTTGGACTGGGCAAAGAGAAGTTTTCTTAACTCTGAAACCATAGACACAAATTCTCATGCTGCAAGTACAGAGCTCTAATCTGTGAGAAGATTTAAGGAAAAAAAGATGTCTGTCTGTGTTGACCAGTTACAGTTTCAGAAACTTCATACACTTTAAAGTCACTATTGCAAACTATTTCTCCTAAAAAGCAATTTTCACAAGATAGAGTATGTTATGTGTACACTCACAAACAAAGCAAGCAGTGAACATGACAAATGAATTGGAAACTTAGTTTAAATTGCAATATCTTTAGAAATCATTGACTAGCATGTTTAGGAATACTGAGTGCTGTACATCTGAAAATAAAACTAGTGAGGCCTGTTGATTATTTTAGGTGCCATGACAAAACCAGTGGATTTGGACACCATTCTGCAAATTTCTTTGTGCTAATGGAGGACTTCCTTTATGAAATTTCCTAGCAGTTTTGTAGACCTAACATGCGTGTGGATGCACAATGTTATTGTCGTACATCAAAATGGGTTCACTGAGTAATTATTATCTGATGTAGAAGGTGTGATTCAAAACCTTGGAAAGCAACAGAAAAACTACTTCCCATTTTAAACAGTTTTTCTAGAGCACAACTAAGTAACACGCATGAATTCTGGCAGGAGAGGAAGGAGAAATTACTTCAGAAGCCTATAGGTTCCTCATATGCTTAAGTGAAATTAAATTATTAATATAACATATTATAATATAATATATCATAGTATAATGTAATATAAAAATGAAGAATCCGAATGGGATAAGAGTCTGTTAAAAATGGAATACAAGTATTTTTATTATGATAATTTCTATAAAAACCATATAAACTTCAATATGTATATTATGTTCTTGTCTATAAGTCATTAATAGTATAAATACACTTGCCAAGTTTTAATCTAACCAAAATGAGGATCAGAGTAAACATGACACTATCCTTTGTTATTCTACTTTGAATCAAACTCAGTGGTTTCTAAATACAATGCTCGTTTTTGCTTCTTCCAGCTTAATTTTCTTCTGATAATGAAATTTTCTGTTTACTTCAATGAGGTAGTCATATGCCTCATATATCTTATCACCCTGTACAAATCCTCTTTTGATATTAATGGTTTCCAGTTTCTTTGTAAAAAGGGGATTCTTGCTGAAATTTATTCTTCTTGCTAAATCCTTATTAATTTCCTTTTATTTTTAATCCAGAGCCAGTACTGGAAACGTATGACTTGACTCTAACAAAGATTTATTCCTACTATTGTTACGAGACCATTTTTGTCAGCTGTTCCCCATTCTTTTGTCTTCTTCTCTGTCCTCTTCCTGCTCATTTATCAGACTTCGTATAATGATTAAATGTTAAAACTCTGAGGTTCAACTACTCCAATCCTTCAGGAATTAGACAGAAATTTAAGAGCAAGGGAAAGTGATTTTAAAACTAAATGGTAAGAGAAGTAATCACTATTCATATTAAGCTCCGTCTAGCATGGCACCTTAGAAGTTAAACTCACACTATCACACATATTAATTTTGTGTCTTATTTTTCCCCTGTTTGTGCTCAAATTCATTGATCCTATTTTGAGAACCAATCTCAAACAAACAAACAATTCCTCCCCACCAATATTTATGTTTAAAAGAAAAGAGTTACATTTTGTTTCCTGCAGACATAAAAGGATATTTACAATATGAGGTGAAAGATAACAGAAGTGTTCTAAAATGCTACAGGATATGACAGAGAGGTGGTATATCTTCATGAGTTGGTAAGACCAGGAGACAAGTGAGTCACCAGGAAAAGGAAGATCAATAATGATTCACTGGAAATATTATATGAGGAATTTCAGTCATTCATGGAATGTGTATATATATTTGGGTAAGAACAGGGAGAGAACACAATTATTAAGGAAAAGAGATACGATGTAGAAGCCAGGAATTTTTTTTTTCTGCTGAAGGAGATTTAGTTTTCTGGTAAACAGACTTGGAAACAGACTTCAGAAGGAGCATTTCCCAAAAAAAAGCTAGGGAAAAGTCCAGAAATCTTCATGCCTGACAGAACAAGGAGGCAGATCCCTTTCCTCCTGTCTTTTACCTCACTGAGGGCACAATAGTGGGGTGCCAGTAGTGGGTTGAGGATTGACATTAGAGAAAAAATGGGTGCTGACTGAAGACTTTTATAGTTATTGCTGTAGAGTATTAAAAAGAAAGATGTTTTTGACAACCAAAGTTGAAGTCCACCTGTTTAAGCCACTTTATCTTGTCTTCATTCCATTTTGTCCAGCATGAAGGAAAAACAAAATTGGAGGGAGAAAGAAGATTTATAAACAACGATGAAGCTAAAGCTAATGCAAAGGTTCTGTAGTACTTAAATTGTCTTCCAAGTAAATGATATACAGTACAGAACAAAAAAAGAATAGAGGACTGATTTATCTAGCATAATCTCAAGCAAATCAGCTGGTCCTGTATGTCCTCCTGTAAAGTCAGATGTCAGAGGCTCTAGACTACAACTGAAAATGACACAGTAGACTTGCAACTATTTTCCAAGAAGCGTGTGTAATGCCTGGAGGTACAATGTGCATGTTGCAGAAGTTCAGATTTTTCAATGTCTTTGACTATTATAGATGTGTGCTGTATTTCATCTTACTTCAGGTTTAAGCTAATTGTTTTTTTCTTAGCACATTGAAATACCAATAACTGAATGATTCTCTGTTGGACAGAATTAGTAACTAATAACATATTGAAGTAATGCAATTACAAGTGTGTTCTTGTTCAGTTATTTTAATGGTATACTGAAATTGAACAATGGAAAATAATCTTTATTGTAGTTCATTTCACTTTATTAATAAAAAATTTGCCTGTTTCTTTCTAATGTAACAATGTAACATTTGAAAATTTGAAATATCCTAGCATCTGACCTACTGATGTAGCATATCTCAGAACTCACCTTTGATGATTTCATAATTTCAGGAATATTTTCACTTTGCAGTGAGACACTGCCAAAATTGTTTGCTAACTTCCTTTGAAATAAAGCCAAAACAAACAAAACCCAGAAACATTAAGGTGTTAATTTTGTGTAATAAAAAAGAAGACTGTGGTGGAAAAAAGTTTTAAAACACAAAACATTTTTGGAAGCTTGTTTGTCAAATTACTTTTTCAGTATAGAAAATGAAAAATACAGCAGGGAAGATGACACTAATAGATTTTAAGAATTGGGAAAGTCCTAATATCTTAATTGATGTTTCAGTGCTCCAGGAAACAGGGAAAATCTTTCTAAAGATTTTGATCTGTAGCTGTATACTGCATTGAAATGCTGCCCAAAATATATATAGTAAATAATATAACAAAAAATAAATACACATATATACACAAGCAGATTTGTATTTTTATGGTTAAAAAATGTCAGTGAACACATATGTCCGAGTATTTAAGGTGCCTTTATCAGCTGCAAGTTATTTAGCATTTAGAGACCTACACACAATTATACAGTATAATGTAGAGAGCGGTACTTCTGATAGAATGCCTGCATAGGTATAAGTGCAAACATAGTAATGTTTTTTGCTTTATATTTTGAATAAGAAAATTAACTTTAGTTTTAGTTTCTTAAACCAAAAGTGCAATGTTTTCCCTCACTTCTGAGAAGGATTTTTGTACTTAAGATAGCACATTGTTCCCTGTAAAGTTTGAGAGGTTAAGACCATGTGTATTGATATAAAACCTACCCATCAAAAGCAAGAAAATATTTTCTAGAGAGATTGTTAAAATTATTATCAGCATACAATGCCTAAAGATAACGGAGAAAGAAAAACTGGATAAAAATATAAGTGATGTTAAATGCAAAAATATGCAAATCAGTGCAGTGTCTTTCCTCATGTAGTTATTTCCAAACGAGGTTTATAAAATTCATTTTTAACTTTTGATAAATTTAATTTATTTTCCCTGCATTGCCCTGTAATAACATTTCCCCTTGATCTTAATTAATTTCCCAGTAGTCATTTGGCTTCCAGAACTTTATTTTCTCCTTCTAGCTTGCAATTTAGGAATATAATGTGTATGTCTGAGGTTTTGTGATTAAAAAAATCTGCACTCAGTCAGCAGTCTTTTATTTCACTAACATCTAATTGGCCAGCCCAGTAGCATAGAAGAAATATACTGAATTACTAATGGACAATCCAAAATTTAGGATAGGTGGCAGAATCCCACGTTGTGCAACTCTGTACTTACAAAGCATCCATCATTGTTATTCATCGGTAAATGAAGATTACAACACACATGTAAAAATTTTTACTCACACACTGAGGTTTGATGACCAAGTAGAAGTACATTTTGTTTGATGTACATGTTGCTGGAGCTATTTTTAAACTTTTTGCTTTGATTGTAATTGGTTGTAATAAGTCTTTTCCTTGGAATTAAATACCCATATAGTATCTGTTTACAAAAAATTTTAGAACTCCATATAATATTCTGACAATTCTGAGATTCCCACTCTTTGGAGATACTGAAACATCAGTCAGCTGAAGCCCCAGGTAACATGATATAAATTGGCCCTGCTCTGCATGGGTAGGTGGATGGTGTGACCTTCCACCTAATTTACTGTGTGATTCTAGGAATTACATATAAGTTTCATTTCCTGAACTATGACTACACTGTTTTCAGGTGAGCATCATTGAAATCTAACTCTATTCCCTTACACTATTGGATACAATAAAGTCAAGGTTCAGACCTGCCTTCACAGGAATAGGTACTGGTAGCTTTTCCTTTGATTTTGAGTAGGGTGCATACCAGAGACATTTCCTCAAAGTGTTATTCTAGGGAATCCAGTTAAATCCCAGGTGAAAGTGAAAATAGAAACCAATTAGCATAAGTTTTTCTACTCAGCGGACTCCCCAAAATTACATTCTTCCCAAAAGAGCTGTAAACAATAATTAGCTGTCTAGAATCTCATCAATTTGTATACTCGTGATGAGAAAAACTTTACTTCCATATTAATTTTCGATCACAAGTGGTGATTTCATTTAGCAATGAATTCCTCTTAGATACGAACTACTGCAAAAGTGTTTCAATATTTATTCACAATTGCGATACTTCCACATGACTGCAGTTCAAATGTGAGCATGTATCAAAAAATTAAAAGCTGTAGTGTCGGGAATCCCCCAAGATGGGTACTTTTTTAAAGACGTATGGCTACCTTGTCACACTTTTCTCTAGGTTCTTAGGAAAGTCCTATAGCTAAGCTATGATGATGGCACAAGATAGTCTCTGGGTCGAAGGTGAGATTCCTAGAGAGAAATTAATCTGTCACTAGTGAACCTGGTGAGCTTGGAATAAAAGAATGACTTCATTCCTATTGTTTGCAGTGATCTCAGCTTCTGTGGGGAAAAGCACCCACATATAAAAATGAGTAAAGTTCTGTCATAACATGTCATATATGTCTTTGTTAGTGTATAGATATGTTACTGCAGAAGACATGATGTTATAGACTGTATATTCTGTCCAAGCTTCTCTAGTTAAGAAATATCATTTGACAGAAAATCTACTGAAAGTATTTTGTTGGGGTGTTAGAGCAGGGCTGTAATTAGACATTGTAGTAGAGCCTTCTGCCCCTTTGATGCTCATGGATGGCAATGGATGGGGATTAAAATACAATGAGCTTGTGAAAAATCTTGAACAAGTACCACAGCTTGAAGTCTTTGAAACACCTTCTGTGCTATGAGCAGCACTTCATGAGTGCGCATTGGATTAAAGTAGTATTTATCAAAAATATCTCATCAGGAACTCAAGCTAGGAGATAGGCACAAAATTACATATGGAACATCAAATAATCATGTGTGCTAGAAAGAACTTAGTTCATATTATTGGTCTTGCTTCTGAAAATACTTAATTCCAAATGCAAACGCGCATTTTGTAACAAGGACCTTTTCCACAGTGTGAACCTAGGGAACTACAAGTTCACCTAGGGAACTACAAGTTCACCTAGGGAACTACAGGCCTGTCAGTCTCACATCTGTGCCTGGCAAGATCATGAGGCAGATCCTCCTGGAAACTATACTGAGACACATTAAAACCAAGGAGGTGATTGGTGACCGCCAACATGGCTTCACTAAGGGCAAATCGTGCCTGAACAAATTTGGTTGCCTTCTACAAAGGGGTTACAGCGCTGGTGGATAGGGGAAGAGCAACTCATGTCATCTGTCTGGACTTGTGTAAAGCATTTGACACTGTCCCGCATGACATCTTTGTCTCTAAATTGGAGAGACATGGACTTGACAGATGGACCTTATCCTTCCTTATCGGTGGATAAGGAATTGGCTGGATGGCCGCACTCAAAGTGTTGCGGTCAACGGCTCAATGTCCAAGTGGACACCAGTGACCAGTGGTGTTCCTCAGGGGTCGGTATTGGGACCGGTCCTGTTTAACATCTTTGTCAGCGACACGGACAGTGGGATTGAGTGTGCCCTCAGCAAGTTTGCCGATGACACCAAGCTGTGTGGTGCTGTCGACACGCTGGAGGGAAGGGATGCCATCCAGAGGGACCTTGACAGGCTTGAGTGATGGACCTGTGTGAACTGCACGAAGTTCAACAAAGCCAAGTGCAAGGTCCTGCACGTGGGTTGGGGCAATCCCAAGCACAAATACAGGCTGGGCGGAGAATGGATTGAGAGCAGCCCTGAGGAGAACGACTTGCGGGTGGTGGTTGACGAGAAGCTCAGCATGACCTGGCAATGTGCACTTGTAGCCCAGAAAGCCAACTGTAACCTGAGCTGCATCAAAAGCAGTGCGGCCAGCAGGTGGAGGGAGGTGATTCTTCCCCTTTACTCCTCTCTCGTGAGATCCCACCTGGAGTATTGTGTTCAGCTCTGGGGACCCCAACATAAGAAGGACATGGAGCTGTTAGAACGAGTCCAGAGGAGGGCCACGAAGATGATGAGAGGGCTGGAGCACCTCTCCTATGAAGACAAGCTGAGAGAGTTAGGGTTGTTCAGCCTGGAGAAGAGAAGGCTCCAGGGAGATCTTATAGCAGCCTTCCAGTACCTGAAGGGGGCCTACAGGAAAGTGGGAGAGGGGCGTTTTACAAGGGCATGGAGTAGTAGGCCAAGGGGTAACGGTTTTAAATTGCAAGAGGGTAGATTTAGATTAGATCTTAGGAAGAAATTATTTTCTGTGAGGGTAGGGAGACATTGGAACAGGTTTCCCAGAGAGGTTGTGGATGCCTCCTCCCTGCAAGTGTTTAAGGCCAGGTTGGATGGGGCTTTGAGCAACCTGGTCTAGTGGAAAGGTGTCCCTGCCCATGGCAGGGGGATTGGAACTAGATGATCCCTTCCAACCCAAACCATTCTATGATTCTATGAACCTCCTTTCAGTGCTGAGAATCTCCCATGGCTTACCTCTCAATTAAGGCTGTCTGTAAGAGTCATTGCTGTAATCAAATTGCCTCTAAGTCAGCTAGTGTGCTGGGTATCATCTCAAATACACCCAAATATAGGTTAATCTTCAATGGCAGAGTACCATGACTTCCTTTTGTCTTTTTTAAAGATAATACAGTCCACTGCACTATTCTGTGCTTCATTTCAGGATTATGTTTCTTTCATCTTTCAGTATAGCAGCTACCTTTTGTGCTTTCTCAGTCACTGAAAGTTAATTAACTCCAATGCCAGTTTTCCACTTTTAAAAACACACTAATCAAATTTATCCCTGAGAAAAAGATCAATCCATTGCATCCACTCAAACCATTATAAATTCTCATCAATAGTCACATGAAGATAAGCACCTTGCACTCTCATAACCACTTCCTAGCCCCTACCATTAAACTCTGCTTTTGTCCTTATGTTCACAACCAGTTCTCTGCTTTGTAATAAATTTTGTAAGATTTTTTAAAAAATAAATCAACTTACCTCCTCCCCAAAAAAATCATAACACATTTATTCTCCCCATTCAAAATAATTTTAGCTGTACTGAATCTGGAGTCCTTTCCTCTCTACACTTATTGCATGGTTTGCAGTAATTCCATCCAATCATATTAAGCAGTTCAGAAAGACATGAATTGCAGAATAATCGTGGCGTATTTACTCTTAGAGGAGAAGGTAGTTTGTTTATTGGAGGAAAGATTTTGGTGGGTTTTTTTTGGCTTTGAGGGCTTTTGTTTTGATGTGAGGGCGGCCAGTTGTGCGGCCTTCAGTAACAGCTGACTTCTCCCACCTTCAGAATCCTAAATCTGATCCTGTTTTGATGGGAGAAAGAACACTCATATAAACTGTATTAAAATGTTGCTGCCAGTCCTTTTGCTCAAGTACTAACTCCCCTTTTCTTGGAGACTAAGCTCCAGGCTCATGTATGTTAAATTATACATTTACCCTTTAATCTTAAGCCATGTCTAGTTCTTTGGTCTGCCCCTTATTGCACAGACAGCTTTCAGGTCCAATTACTCATGTTCCCTTCCCCCCTGCACATTATCATTATTGTGCTAATGTTATTTATCACCTTCATGCATGACAGTTCTCCATCCCCCAAAATTTTTAGATTTTCTCCTGTTACTTAGCTGCCTTTGAGTCACCTCTTGATTCACAACTATTTGCAGCTCTCCTTTGTTTTCTTTTATGTATGTAGGTTTTTTGTTTGCATGATGGAGTTAGCCCTTAATATTTGATCTCATAATTCCTTCTAAAAGAAATGGCCATTTGAAACAGCAGAGTGAGAAAGAGTTTGCTGTTTTTTTCTGAAGTAAAGAATCACCAGCTCTCCCACACAACCACTCTTAAGCTGAATGTATTTAAGTCACTCCCTGACTTAAGCTGAATGTATTTGGAGACAGATAATTGCTTTCCAAATCTTCACATACTGCCAGCAGATCAACAGAGCATGGTATGGAGCTTGGGGAAATAGTGTGGAGTTTAATGGCAAAGATAATCTGATTAGATCAATTAGTGTGTCATTGTTCAAGTGAAAACCAGCATGTGAGTATGATTGTGATACAGTTATTGGATGACGCTGTTCTATGATACATTTATTAGTAATATACACCCTACTGTCATGACTTTTAATAAAAATAATGTCTTTCTCCAGGAGAGAAGGGATCTTCATAGTTAAAGTGATAAATTCTGTCACCAGGGTTAGCTATAGTTATCTTCTACTCCTAAAGTCTATTTTGTACATAATCTCCAACTTGCTGTATAATATTGTTGCAGCTTTTCATCTTCTGATAAACAGCACAAGAGCTTTATTTCAACATCAGAGTTTGAGAAGAAAGAGAAAATAAAATATTTTTGAGTCACAGGACCTTAAGCTAAGCAATTTCTCCCTGCCCTGTCCTCCCCTGACATCAATGTAAAAACCAATGTTATCTTTGTTTTAAAATATACCTTGGTTTTAGAAAATGTCTTTAAATGGCATTTGTATATTATCTGTTGTGTGCTATGGATCTTGCTTTGTTGATATCCAAGGGCTATTTTAATAAGTATGACATGCAAAAAACAGAATCTTGGCTTCACACCATACTAAGAAACAATTTACTTGCATGTGTGTATGTATATAATTGTGTCTATTCTCAGCTGAAAACACTGAAATATGGACACAGTTCATGAAAGACTGTCAGGATTACCTTTTTCCATGGGGAAAAGGAGTACAAGGAAAAGAAGAAAGGGACATTAGAGATGAGATCTTCAGTAGTATAGAAATTTTCCAGAAAGAATAATTTATAGGACTTGGTCTTAAGAAGAAAAAGGAATCAGTGAGGTTACAGTAATAAAACAAACTGCAGAGTGATAACATTAAGAGGGAAGGATAAAAATTTGAAAGAAATGTTGCAAGATTTGCTGACAAATTCAGGGTAAAAGTCAGTCTCAAAATAAAGGTCTGTGTCAGACAGTGGTCTGAACAGAAGACAAGAGTCTTTCCTTTGATTATCTTGTAAAGTCTGGAAAGGATAGCCTCTGGAAGGTTAATCCTCCTAGGCTGAGAGATGAGAGAATAAACTGAAGATGGACTGAGATGAATAAACCAAAGTCTGAGACGAAGCAACTGCAAGGCCATACATGTATTTTAGGACTAGAACTTATAACATGCCTTCAGTAGGATTTTGGACATTGCTGTCTTTGTATTCTCTGCTAAAAAAGGAGCTAAGTCCAGTTAAGGATTTGTGTGGTGCATGGTAAGTCAAAACAGTGCAGAGCAGAAGATGCAGAGGTGGGGGAGGGAGGAGAAGTTGTACTCTCCTCTCTGTCCCTCTGATGAAATATTTAGATGACAGGGATTAAGAAGCAACCTTCAGGGCTGCATAGTCTCTTTTGGTTGCTCCAAGCTACCTCACAAACTTCAGATTCACCTGAAAACTTACGGGTCTTTCAGTCCTGTCTCATTGCATTCTTTTCTCCACACTCTTTACATTTCAGTTATGTCTCCTATAGCAAAGTTTGCAATGCCAAAGAACCATCACAAAGAACATCCAAAAATGTCCAGATCTTCAACACAGTTGTCACCCACTGAATTCTGTCATAGACACATCTCTTCAAATTCACCTATGTACCAATACGCATAATGTCTCTCATCATCGCTTCCTAAACCTTATCACTGGTTATCATCAAGAAAAATATTTCAATTATAAATCTTTTATTAGAAAAGTTTTTTTCAGTTCCCTTTCTTTCATAATTCCTTCTTAGTCATATAAACTGTCTAGATGAAGATAACTTTTGGCAATAATTGAATCAGTGCATACTGTATGCCTACATTTTTACATTTATATCTAAGAATATACTGTCTTTAATAATTAGTTTGCTTTCTCACATTTAAATTTGATTGGCTAGGAGATGTTTAGATATAAATCTAAACATTCTTTATATAAATTCAACTTCTGGATATTTAATTTTCAACTTGAAACTGTTTTGGTAAAAAGATTTTCTTAAGTGATTCTTTGCTCACAAAAAAGCAAGTTCCTGACATTTAGCTGGTTTTGTTCTTAATCAATAAAAGGTATGGTTTCATTAACACTTAAATAAAATCCAGAAATAAACACAGCCTCTGGCTGCCAAAATATAATGTATGAAATTAAAGAGTTTACATGTCATCTTAGATTTGCAGTTATCAGAGAAAAGAAAAATTTACATCTTGTGTAACTGGATTTGGATTCTTAAAAGCCATGATTAGGTAAATGACCTAGTTATCTGTGCCTCATACAATGAAAATTTTCTGTCTGCTTGGACATTTTCTTTGGTGGGTGGAGGAAGGTGGGGGTGGGTGTCAGAATTCAGCATCCATTTTCAAACTATACTGGGGAGCAACGTGAAAAGCAGAATGAAACTTTGTTTTTAAAAGCGAGTTGTGTGTATAACTGCCACTACACCTTTGAAGATACCTCTACAGATAAAGAAATGATCATGCATGTCTCTGACAAGACAGGTAGTATTTTTAAACTACCCAGTAATTAAAAAGAATCATTACTTAAAGAAAATGGTTATTAAGTGACAAAACCAAAGTAATTTTATTTAAACCAGTGTTATAATTGTTCATAAGATAAATGCCTTATTTAACATATTTCTGAAAGACTACTACCTTAGATTTCACAGATCTATTACTAGTAGAATAATGAAAGCTGCAATTAAAACGGATTGGCAGAAAGGGGATGGAGAACATGAATATCATAATCAGTGTAAATTCTGTTTTTATTCTCAGACTAATATACACATAGTTTGTGCAGTAAAATAAATTATATGCATACTTAACCTAAATTAACAACAATTAAAATAAAACTATGTAATTTAATGCTATGCCAGTCAATTTGACATTACACTAAGTAACAAGTATATGCTTGTAGACTGTTTTCTAAGAACATATATGACTTATGAATGATTGGCGGTACAGAAACATAAGAAAGAACAGTTTTCCTTTTAACTTTGTACAATGAAGACAGATGCCAAAACAAAGAC
Source organism: Nyctibius grandis (assembly GCF_013368605.1). Lineage (NCBI taxonomy): Eukaryota > Metazoa > Chordata > Aves > Nyctibiiformes > Nyctibiidae > Nyctibius > Nyctibius grandis. The sequence goes on along the minus strand of NC_090695.1, from coordinate 66,844,802 downwards.
CACAGATACTCAAATGTTACATGCAACTAGCTCCCTAAAGGGCAGGGAGGGAAGGTGTATCAGTGGGAAAATGACCCCAAAGTACAGTGGACAGGTGTGCAGTATAGTCCCTTTGATGACTGGCAGAGGGTTTGCAAAAGCAGTGCTAACTGAAGCATTGCCTCAGGCAATGCCAAGGGGTCCCCTATCCTCTTCATTTTGCCCAATTTCTTATTTAATCCCTTCTCTTTAAGGTGTTTTTTAAAAGACAGTTATCTAGAAATCTCTGTTTCATATCTGGTATACCTGTAAATTGATCTTATTTTAACTTGACAACTGGCATCCAAGATTATAAAAAAAAAAAACAAACAAACCCACACCCACAAACTTACAGCACAAGAATCTAATGAATAACATGTAGATGACATTCAAAAATAATTATTAAAAGGTAAATCCCAAATCATTATAACAGCAAAAAACTGTTTATCTTTGCCTTTTAGGACAAGCATTTGACAGTTTAAACAAAGCAAAGTCTCTTTGAGATGTCTTTTAAACCTACTTCCTTCTTCCTCTACATGGTCTTCAATATGTAGTGAATATATTAATCAATGCAAACAAAATGACACACTGAACTATGAAAACTAAGAAAAATACTCACAGCAGTCTGATTGAAAAGTTAGTATTAACAAATGCGGTTTTATGATGTACAATATAGTATATGCTACTTGTCTAAACTATCAAATAAATAATTTTTATAGAGTAGACAAGAAGGAAGTCTGATGATGACACAAGGACTGTGTCAGAATAGCAATTTAAGAGAATAGCAATTTTTTCCCACTGTACACCTTCCCTCCCTGCCCCTCCTAAAACCTCTCTTCCCATTTTAAAATAAATAGATAAATATGATTTATTCTTGTTCAGGCAAGGACAGGAGACAGTTTCTAACTCTACAACTTTCTTATATACATGATAAGAGATGACAAAATACTCTCAAAGCACATGAAAGGGCCACATAAGTCAGAGTATTCCCACCTGATCCTGAACATGTGGCCTCATGAAGGGTGGCTGTAAGCCTGCTGGTGGGCACAGTGGCTGGACTCCAAGAGGATAGGGACCCTAGCCTCATCCTTGGGGAGGTCACTCCCACGAAGGTTAGAAGCAGAGTCCTATGGCCCAAGAAATGGGTGGGCCCCACAGTGCCAAGGGGGTAGGTGTGTGTGTGAGTAACTATGCCTTGGAGTAGCAGAGAAGGAACTTCAACTCTTCTCCATCTCAGGGTACAAGGAGTATCTGTGTATTAGCACGCAAAGTTCTTTGCATCCTGGAACACCAAATTTAGAAATGCTGCATATATTCAGAAATAGAACACATAGACAGACCCAAGTACATGGACACAAAGGAGTACTTGGACCACAGCAATGCTTGCAGAAGTCAGATTAATATACTTTCCTTAGCACTGTCCTCACAGCACATTTGAGGAAACTTTTTGCTTGTAATTTTTCCTGGTGGTTTTTCCATTCTACAGGATGAGAGAGTGGTTGAGTTCTGACAGGCACCTCTGGAGACCACCTAGAGCAGGACTGACCAGACCAGGTTGCTCCAGATCACATCCAGTCCGGTTTTGAGTATCTCCAGGGAAGGAGACACCACATTCTCCCTGGGCAACCTGTGTTAATGTTCAATTACTTTCACAGTAAAAATATCTTCTCTACATACTTATACAGTTCCCTGAAGAATATCTTTGCTGTTGCTGTTTGTTTGATTTTATGGTTTGAGGAAGACTGTTTGACCTTGGGAATATAAAGTATGAAGCACTACTGAGCTTACTCTTCATTGACCTGAATATATGAACTTACTAACAAAGTTCAAAGCAGATGTATGATGGTACAAAACCAAGAGAATCCAAGGCTTGGTTTTGAAAATGAAAGTATATACAGAGTTTTGGTACTTATTTGCCTAAAAAATTAGGAAGGATTTTTCACTTGAAATAATGAAATGCAACATGGCTATAACATAAGTGTAATGAAAACACTGGAGACATGCTGCTCAGCTAGAGGGACCCTTGATCTGACTCATTTTTATAGATCTTTTAACAAACCTGGATAAAGTAGAGATCTTATATTTTTAATAAAGATAAGTCAGATTTTCAAAGGTAAAATGACACCTAAAAATGAAGAGAAGCACTTGTTTGGTTTTTCAGAAGTACTTAGATGAAAATACCTAGTAGTTTGGAAAAATCTTACTTGGAATCTGCTCTGTTTAAAAATCTGACCTTCACTGTTGTGAAAAGTCAGAGTGACCTCAGTCAACCACAACACAAGAGTCCATTCAGGATGTGGTTTGTGATTATGCTGATGGACCAAGAGCACTTCCCTGCTTCCCATGTCCTAGAATGTCTCAGCTATCACTGGGATGGTAAAAAACAGGGTTTGTGCAGGAAAGAATTCCAAATGTTCTCCAGTCCTAATATAAGAAGGCAAAAGCACAAGACTCCCTGAGAGTACATCACCATGTCATGTTAGATAAGTCATGCACGTAAACAGAGAGAAGTATTTAGAGAACGATTCTGTTAAAAGGATCGAAGTACAAAGAAGATAGCTAACTGAAAAGAGAAAATAGCAAAAACTTTTTCTTCGTTTGTCTAATCTATTTCTTTATTAAAGTTCTTTTGTAACCTTGTTGTTTAAGTTCTAAGATCATGTGAGTAACCTTGCAGACCCTGATTTAAGATCTACATTGGCCAACAGTAGCTACACCACTATGGGATCAGTACAAGGTCCTGAAAATGGGTAAGTTGTAACTCTGTTTGGCTTTGTCTGCTCTGGATTTATGTTAAACTTCCCCCTGAAGCTGAAATAAATCCAGTTAGCTTTTTAGGCAGATGCTGACTCACATACATAAAACTTACACAGACAAAACATTTTTTCCCCTTAAGGAATGTAAGATCTTAGTGTTGTTCTTTGTTCTTTCCTCTGCATAGAGCAGCCTACTTTGTTTCTCCAAGTCACTATCTGAACAGAAGACAAAAGCAGAAGTGTTTTGTCAATACACTACTGTAAAAAATTACTTAAGATGTTGGTGTTCTGCATATTGGCAATCTTGCTTCCTTTGAGCTGTGCTACTTTACTCCTTGTGATAAGTTATACTAAGAATTTTTTTGTAGATCAGGAGCACTAAAGCAAATTTCAAAAGAAAATCAGCAGCAGGGTATGAAGAACTTGCCTTGTTTCAGCTGGATGGTTTTTGCAAGGTTGAATCTAGTTACTCCTTACTCTTGCAATAATTAATTTTTTAAATTATACACAAAAAATTGAATGAAGTACCTTTTAAAAGTTTAACCAGGTTTTGAAATCTTCAGTCTACCCACCTCTAGTTACATAATTATATGCATACACACACACACACTTTTCACAGGAACCTGAGCTATTACTCCCATACTCAGAACAGATTGAAAGAATGTATGCCTTTATTTAGTTTAATTTTGTTTGTTTTTTTTTTTTAATTGATATCTACAGATTTTTTCTTCTTGTCACAAGATTAGTCTTTGAGGAAATAGCAACCACTTATAATTAAGCGTGTAATCATTGGTTAAAAAAATGCACAAAAACATCACAAAGAAACCTCGCCCACAAAAATATGTTTACCTTTTGCTTGATTTGTCTCAGGGAGAAACGTACAAACATTATTTTGATTGTTCTCAGCTGTGCTGTCCCCCACTATTTGTTTGGGTTTTTTCCTCTCATGTATTTTCTTTGCCTTTGATGTCTTCAAATATACTCTAAAATGTTTCCATTCATAAGAATTACAGAAATATCTGGCCTCACCTGCTTTGCTGTTCTGCTCTTCAGTTACTTCACTTAAGTGCAAAATAGATAACAGCTCTAAAAATACACTTCAGCTTTCCTAAATGTTTGTAAATACAGGTACATTTTTCATCTGGAAGTGGGTGGGGAGAATTGAACAATTTACTCTCAAATCAAAACAAATAGCAACTCAAAGAGAATTTTTCTGTGTATTCAAACCATGGTAAAAATCATTACCGTTAGATCATTAATTTGTAATAACATTAAAAATGCATTCAAAATTAAGAATTGTATTTTGATGTGCTATCTATTTGGGATTAATCTAAAGACATATTTGGTAAGAGTCTTGATTCAAAAATTGGTTGAAGGTACAAAGACAAGATGGGATCCCAATTATGTGTCATGCGGATTAGAAAGCAAAGCTATGTTGCCTGGAAAACAGGCTATCTCCAATACTACAGTTGTGCAATCGAATTGGAAGAGTGCCTGGAAGTGAGACTGATCAGCAGCTGTTTAATAGACTAATGAGGAGACATTCCTACTCACGAATAAACTGAAAAGGTTTACATGCACCTCCATTATTATTCTATAGCAATATATAGACTAAAAAAATGCGTGTATGAACAGATTACGTGTTGCTGTAAACACTGGGCTTTGGGTGCATGCTTAGTAAATAGGTAAATTGACCAATGAAGACATGCATGGTAAAAGATAAAAACAAATAGAAAACTAATAATATATAAAGTGGACTTTTATGTTTTGGCCTTAGGATTGTGCACACTCGAAGCATGTTTTATTACATGGGCACATCTCATGTCACGCTCTGCCTGACTAAAGAAATCTTTGTTTAGGCTTTTTTTCACTCATGAGAGCTGTTATTCCTCTGTCTGGAAAAGGTGGGGTTAGAAACACATTGATGCAGCCAACTGGGGCTGTGCTGGCAACTATTCTGAACTGAAATTGTAGCCTGATGTTGCTGTGGCAGTGACCACCAGCAGCAAAGGCAGCCCATACTTGGAGCACTTGTTATGACTGTATCTTACTTTTTATATTACTTATTCATCCATCTCTCTTAAGACCTGATTGTCACTAGGGTGGGAACTTAGGGAGAAATAGCCACATCTTTTTCCTGTATACCCACAGTCTATGTTTTCTCATGAGAACTTTTGTTTTAAGGATAACACAGGCAACGTTCAGAAACAGAATGTAAGGTTGCAAAAAAGTTTCTGAACAAATATTAATACTGTAAAACATCACAGCAGTATTAATTAATTTATTGAAAGGGCTAGAAAATATTACTTTGGATTTGTCAGTCCTTTGCCTTATCACACTTTAAGGCCTTCTCCACTAAAAGGAAAACCCGTGTTGTATGAGGAAAAAAAACGGCATTCCCTGATGCTTTGACCCAGGTTCTGTATAGATTAGAGTGGCCTGGGAATTGCTCTAACCTATGCCAACTGACTAAGGTCCCTAAGGAGCCATCTGTCATCTCTAGACAGCTGGAGCAAAATACACACTTGTCTTTCCTTTCGACAAACAAGGAATTCCAGATTGTGGTGAAATATCATCCAGCTACTCCTGTTCTCTGGGTTTTTGCCTGCTCAAGAGATAGAAGGTTTTTTTCTCTCCTTTTTTAAAAATATACATGCGCATATACACACACACATATATATACCGTAATTTTTTTAAAAGAAATGGAACAGTTCAACAGATTGATTGTCCATTATTCTTTGTACACTTAATAATACTAACCAACATCAAAACCTGAAACCTAGTGGCTTCAACTTAACACCAAATTACAATTTCAAACAGAAGCAAACTCTCTTCAGGCATCTGACAGATAATTCAAGAAAGGTGAATTGTATTTGCAAGAAGCATTACATGCAGAAGAACAATTATTAAAATCCACAGTATATATACAGTATAGCCAGTCAAATTATCTGACAAGCTGAAAAACTTCTGTCGTATTCCTTTATAGAAAATCTTCCAGGGCACAGAAATTTATTTCAGAATAACTTGGCAAGTAGGAATAATGGATCACAGTGGGCAAAATCTGATTTCCCAAATCAACATGATATAAAGTCAGGCCTTTCTTCATCAGCTATCATAGGAAGTTTTCGGTTTCAAAACTCGCTTTCAAAATGGCAAAGGTCAATGAACTAATAATGAAAATATGTCTTATTTGAAACCTAGAGCACTCATTTGCATATATGTTCTATTATAGGTTCAGAACTGCTGTTTGTTATAAAATTATAAAAAAAAATAGATTGGTCTTCCAAACTCAATATAATCCACCAAAACCCAAATAATTCACCCCAAAATGATTGATTACTATGATGAGTATTCTCAACCAAGAGCCCAGATATAAGCTACAGCCACGTACACCTCTTCAAATATTTGTATCATGTATATTTTTCAGTGCATTTATTGTTTGGGGAATATGACGTTCTATATAAAAGTAATTTCATACTAAAGCAATGACTCCAAGATGTAAGGAGTTACTTAATAATCAGTCAAGTAAAGTAGACCACTCCCTACCTAATAAGTATCTGCATAACTAAGAAAAGGAAAGAATCCTTATTAAAAAAAAGATATTAAATCATGACATTCTTGGGAAGAGGAGGACTTGAATGGAAGTATAAAACAGTGAAGGAGTAAATCAGCCTGAACTCATACGAAGACACACAAGGTCAAATGAGCTCTAGGAAGTAAGTTTCTGCCAGAACAGAGACTAGCAGCTTCTTTTGGCAGGTGTCCAAAGCTTGCCATGGAAAATGACCCCATTACCAGAGGAAAACAGAAATCTCTTCTGGAAGCTTGTAAATACACTCTTTTTAGTAAATTTAATAAATATATTTGTAATAAATGAGTGTCTTTAACAAATATTAAGGAATACTTAAGTGGTAAAAAAGACAACTTAAAAATCCCAAACCAAACAATAATAACAAAATTATATTTGTATTCAAATGACCTTCATCAGTAGCCTGACCTTAACACTAAAGCATTATTTTAAGTCAATAAAAACATTAGTCAAAAAGTAAATCCAAAATTTGGTTTTCATCTGAATTCATTTTAATGCCCAACTGAAATAAACTAACAAAAACATTCTGGATAATTGCTGCTGCTAAGATGGCTCTTCCTTCTGTCATCCACAAACTGAGATTTCTAGGCTTCCAGTTTAATTACAAGGATATGTCTAAAGTTATATTTCATATGACTTTTTGGAGTAAAAAGAGAACCATTAAATATTATACCTCCCTATGTAGGCTCCATATCTAGGACTGTACGTGCCTGAGGGTTTCAAGAACTCTTATCTGAAAATAAAGAGGTGAATATACATAAATGTAACCATGAACAAGAAATAGAGGCATGGTTCATTGAAAGAAAAGAGGATTCTCCTAGGTAGATGGAGACTGTATGGCAACATATATACTAGCAAATAATTTATTTTCTATTTTTTCCACTAGATAACTCACTACTTAGTTTATATATCTTAAATCAATAGGGGTCCTGAGACCATTAAGACAGTGTTCTTCTCCTTTAATATAACAGGCTTTCTGACTCTTTTGCTTTGTCAAAACCAATGGACAACTGGGTAGACCATTGCTGTTGACGACAGGGTTACAGTGTCCCTGAGAGACCTTGCTTGTGCTTGTGATAGGGATGACCATTTGGAGATGACTGGTACCTCCAAACCTGCTACTCCAGTGGCATGAACAGCAAATGCACGTCTCTCAGGTTTTCAAGGTGATTCTCTGACAAAGCACTTCTGCTTCAGCTTTTATTTCTGAATCATGGACAGCCATGCTCAGTTCCTCTTCCAGGGGATGGTGATTTTTTCCAGTGTTGCTAACAAGTTCTGAGGTGGCTCTACAGCAACTTTGTTTTTTTTTACAGGAGACATAAGATGTCTTAACTCATCTCCTGGCATGCTGGAGTCAACAGTATTTCAGAGTTCGGGAGCTGGCTCACTTCAAAACTTTAAAAGTTAAGAAGTTTACTGAAGAAAGGTGTATTTCCATTATCGTTAACAATCTGGAAGGAAGGAGTAGATATCACATGCATTCAGCACAATCACTTGATCAGAAACATTGCAAATTGCCAAGAGATCTTGCAGAAATAAACATTGACAAACTAGTACGAAGAATCCAGAATAGTAACAAAAGGCATACTTGTTTTGAAAGCTATGGCTATCAGTAATTGTTCACAGGTGGGAAAGATAGCAATTTTCATTATTACCATTAATGTAAATAATCTCTCTTTAATTCAAACTTTTATTTCATAAACTATCTGCCATTAGAGAAATAATTAACATTAGTTACTTTAGGCAGTAGGGGTTCTTAATTTATTTTTATCTTCAAAACATCATTTAGTATAATACAATGAGATACTAGATGAAAAGAGCCGCTGTCTCTCCATCAGCCCATCCACCTCATGCTTCTTTTACCATACTTTGTTTCATCAGTTTTCCAATAAGGTGTTTCTTTCCACTATAAAAACATATGTACATACATATATGTATACAAATGTTTACTGGGAGCTGGATTTTTTTTAGTGTGGAAAAAGAATATTTTTTCTTTTACAATTGGAGAGGCTCAGTACATTGATATGCAAATATATTACATTATACAAAGCAGGTATGGTGAAATTATTTGTTAAGGAAATAGCACATGTTAAATTTCGTGATAACTTTCTTTCATAGGACTGAAATAGAAAATGATATGCTAATTTTCTTTCCAAGTTATTTCATTATGTTCCATACAGAAGAGAAAATTTCTCTTTTCAAACCTGCACAGAGGATCTTGATTCCTATACTATAGTCGTTTTGCTTCAATGAAAATCTTGATTAAGCTTTATGAGGAAATTGAAATTCAATACACAATTCCTTCCAACCATACCCACCCATTGACAGAAACTATATTTGAAAGTTAAAGTGTTCCTCATCTGACCCAAAGCTTCATCCTCTGTAAGAAAGACATCATATTGAAAACCACACAGTTATCCTGACTCATTTTCGAGGACTCGCTTCCTTATTAGTAACAGAGCATTTCTTAGCTAGAACTCAGTACATTGGACAAGTTATTACAGTCCTCTGTGTTTGCGCATAACATTTTTTGCACACAAATCTGTGGGCCAGTTACAAAGAGCATGCCAAGTACCTAAAATCTCAAACCTTGTTTAAGCCTGTAAGACCTTAGTGATCCTAAGCCTTAGGTAATAAAATCCTCTAAGTGTCTGAACACGTGCTGATGGGCATGACGGGCAGATCTCCTGCACTAAGAACACAAGGATGTCTGTGCCTTTCTCAGGTCAATAAACCAGTGGGATTCACTGCCTGCCTTCACATGGGCCTTGCAGCCTACTTATTGCCACATTCAAGTGAACAGCAGCCCCAGAAGTGAGGTTCAAGGCCGTGACTGTTAAAGAAAGATTTAAGCCCACGCTTTTACTCAGCATTAACTTTTTGGGCAACCCAAAGAGTTTCACTTTGTGCATTGAGCTGGAAGAACTCCTTCTGGCACGTGAAATTCCGCCCCCTGAGCCCTCTCAGCCCCTCCAGCAAGCCTCAGTCTGTTCCCCAGCCACATAAACACCACTGTGTGACAGGGTCATCAAAATACTATCATCACTTTGAACCTAGCCCGTCCATGACCTTGGCCTTTATCTTTCTATTTGACTAAAGAAATTTGTCTTTGTTTACCTTATTTGAAACTGCAAATGTGTTGGATATAAAACAGAGAAGCTTGGGGAGGAAGAGGGAGGGATGCTGGGCTATGTACCAACAACCCATGGGACTTACTGCCATAAAAGATCATAGGGATTGTGACTAAGGGCATTGAAAAAGGATTTGGCATTCATATGTAAATTGAGAACATAAATAAATGTTTTAGATAGGATAAAAATGTAAATCCTCATACCTCAGAGCATAAGCCAGTCATTGTCACTTCTGTCAGAGGACACTATCTATGCAAGAAAATCTGCCAGCAGCCAGGTCGGCAGTTTGCTGTGTCTTCCTCCAGAGGATCTGTCACTGTCAGGCTCACGTCACTGTGCCAGACGTGGCACTGACCCGATCCGGAGAGGCAATTTCTTCATTTTGATGTTCCCTCTATTTAGACATAATAAGGTCTCTGATCCTGTTTGGTAAAATCACTCTCTTGTTAAATTTAAGTAAGCGTTCATTAAACTGCATTACAGTATCACTCTAATGTTGCATAAATCTGCTTGTACCCAAATTTATATTTAGGCCCCTAGAGATGCTCGGCTGATTACGCATTCTTTTGAGGCACAACCTTTGTCCCTTTTTTTCTGCACGACAGTGTTTTAGCATTGCTGAGAAGTCAAAAGCTCTAGCTCTTCAATCCTTCATTTACTTGAAGAAATTACGTGACAGCACTTCCAGCTCAGAGTGGGGACTGCACTGGCTCCAGAATCCCTGCAGGTGCCTCTGCCTCCTGGAACAGCTACACAGGCATCTCACAACTACCTCACCCCAGCTCAAAGAAGAACATGGGTCTTGGCAAACATGCAAGCATGGTTTCAGACTATTACAGAAGTAATAAGGCTTCAAAAGTTATAATGAACCAAATTCTCAGCTGCTGTAAAATGATATCCATCAAACTACACAGCTTAAAGCAGCAGGGGATTTGCTTTCACTCCTCTCTAACCCTTCTGAGTTTAAATTGTGCATAAACTAGACTGTTGTGATTTTTCTTGGAGGAAGGTCAGTTCTTATTATCCAGACACTAAAGTGTGTAAACTTTTCTTATCTTCTGTTTGTGTTGCAATAAAACATCAAAGCTTCAGTTAAGGATTAGAGTTCTGTTGCGCTATGCACTGTGAGTACAGACGCACACATGCACACACAGGTACACACAAAATGTGTGTGTACACATCTAGCAAAAATTCTTAAATAATTTACTTTTCAAATTGGTACCAAAAAAGCATTTGATAAACTGAATACTCTTTTGTTATATACTTGCAAAAAAATTCCCTCAGCCATATCTGGAAAAACACAACCAGACAATCAGATGAATATGTCATTGCCAAGTCTTATATCTTGGTGTGATTATACAGCCCTATTCTCTATTTAGCTAGTAAAAGTAGATCTTGAAAACTACTTCATGCACAATGCTCTTGTCACTGGAAGTGCTCATAAAAGAAATCATTTATGACTATATTTGCTTCTAGTGTCTGTCACTCTTTTAGTACCTGTTAGTAGTCTTAAAGCCCAAGAATATTTAAACATTCTTTTTTATTTTAAAAACTAGTAAATGAAGGTGAAAGTGCTCTGCTTTATAATCATACAGGTTAAATATTTGCTGGGTAAATATTTATATATTTCCACACTAAAAAGAGCAATCTGTGAGCATGCTATTTCAATCAGCTATTTCAATCCCCTAGAGCGTTAAACTAATTTACAAATATCCTCATAAGAGGTGATACTGATATTCTCACATTAGACATTTAGAATAACAATCTGCAAATGAAACTCTTAACAAGGCAGTTGTATTAACCTTTATTGGTTATGAACTTATCTACAATTTTTATCTGTCCTGCAAAGAGCAAAACAGCAGTATCAATCCATTTTTAAAAGAGCGTTAGGTGGAAAGGGACAAAAGCAAACCTTAGCTGAATTAAACAATTGAAAAAATGTAAGAAAATAGTAAAAAAGGTAAAAAAATTGTCTCAAAGTAGATAAACTAATTATCAGTAGCAGTATTAAACTTTCATACAGCAATGGTGCTTAGGTACTTACAGAGTAAAAGTTCTTGTTATATCTAGACATTAAAGACTTCCATAAACATCAGCAAGGAAGAGTTTTCGTGTGAATTGAAACAGGTTGTCTTCAATATTTGACAGCCGTATTATTATGCAGGTAAGAGGTGGCATTCAGTTACCTAAATGCTAATGTGTTAAGATTATTTGAGATGCTCTAGTGAAATCAGCCTGGTCTTTAGATGACAGTCAGAAGTGTGAGGGGCTCTCTTGGGCCACCTTTTATTGTACAGTCCCATGTGTCTCAGACCTTGCTGGGTTGGCAGCTGAATTCCACCCACAGGTCGGTGTGGAAAACTCCTGATGGCTAACCATTTTAATTTCCGAGACTTTTTAGTATTTTTGTACTACAGTCATGTGCTTCCATAATTTACAGTTCATTAAACAAGGATAGTAAATAAATAAAAAGAATATACAGTTACACAAATAAATCCTGTCCACTGTGATCAATTAAGTTGAACAGGACTGATGTAGTTTGCCTGTATTTTATGTCACAGCCAGAGTTTTGTTATACAGATGATAGATGGTATGAAGTACCATCTAAGGGGATTAAGCTCCTTCAGGTGTTCTTCCACTGCACCTCTTCCAGCTTTGAGGATTTCAGAGAAGAACCTGTGATACATTTAAATCAAGAGGTGATGAATTTGTTGTTTAGATATCTCCTGGGAAGCTTTGTGGAAGTAATAAAAATTAAGGAAAGTGCAATAGTATTGTATGTGGAAGCTGCTAACAGAACTAACTGCCCGGAGGCCAGAGGAATACATTCAAACTGGATTTTTAACCACCGAGAAATTACTGTAGCTATTAGGATGTGGAGAAATCACCCACTGACAGCACTGTAATTTCTCTTTAATGGACAGAAGTTTCTTTGAAAATTCAGTGAACTGTGAATTAAATATATGTCAGTTTTTCTATTGAGAAGGCTTTAGCCAATTACACATCAGTGTTAAATTCTGGTATAGAGATAAGGCTTTTAAGGACCCAGGCACTACAGATTTTTGTTAAATAGTCTTTAAACTATATAATGGCATAAGATTATGGAATAACTTTTCAAATGGCCAAGAAAAAAAGGATGCTGAGGTTCTCAGGTTGGTCATTTCAGCTAACAAACTCTAAGGCCATTTGAGAGTCAGAGGAGTTGTCACTCTCTGTTAACTTGCTATTTGCTATATTATCTGTTCCCATAAAGGACACTACGCAGCACACTATCCGCTTAGTGCCAGGCAGTCTGGGTATATGGTATAGACAGTAGACTTATCTCCTTGGTCTCCATTGACCTTAGCAGGGTATATTCACATGTGGGAGGAAAAGAAAAAATAAAAGGTAAAAAAAAAGGAGAATGAACACAAGATCATTCTGTTTGTCCTTTTATCCTGTATATGTGTCCTCAGTATGACCACTAGGATTGCACACTACCGGGGAAGCAAGTAGGATAAGGCTCTTTTTCTATTTCACATTGAAGATAAAAAGGCACACGACAATAATATCACTGAAAATTGATATAATCCATTACCGAGCAGTAATGGTGTGGGACTAAAAACTGTGATAAGATTATAATATTCCATTGTTTAAAAGAAATCTACAATGACCTGTCTTTTAAGGAAACTATTAAAAGTGGTTTTTTTTACACTCATTTCGTGCAGTAAAATTGTTACTGAAGTTCAGATCTCAATTTCAGAGAATACACACGAGAGTTCAAAACTTCCAAGCTACATTTATTTCCTGCTGCCTGCAGAGCTCATTAGCTTGTCTGCTTATGCTCAGTTTATACAGACGTATTTTCAGATGCATGCAGTGTATTTTGCAATGAAGCTTACTTACTGTTTTTGTAACAGAGTCTTCAGGGTTTTTTTATCCTTTCGCAGACTTTCTTTTTCTGCTATTATACTTGAGAGAGGAGCTTTGGGACTTCATGTCAAATAGGAAAAAAATATATGCTTGGAGGAGTCAAGCTAGTTAGAGGGCAGGTAATTTAGGAATTCTAATTAGTGACTTGTGAAAGCCTTTACTTCCGACAGCATCTAAAACAAAACTGGCATAAAGTCACTAGATTTGGGAGACCTATGTCACAATGCAGCTCATGGGAGAGAGCATGATCCTGGTACACCTTTCCTTCCTCCTTAATCTTGGCTGTCTTCTCTAAATTACAAGGACTGTCAGCAGCAGTAGTACATCCAGCAAGGAAGCAACAACATTTCTGTATTCTCTGATCAGACTGCTGTCCTGGCTCCAGTGGCAGTGCTGATGGTCAGAGCTACTCCATGCCCAACACAATTGGACCCTCTTCTCTTCTAGATCCTCCTTTTCAGTTTACTACTACTTCAGGATCAGATGCTTTACTTACGAGCAGACTAGCAAATCAACAATTAAATGAATGACTGAAATGCCACTGAAAAGAGATATTATCAAGGAGAGGAGTCCCCATTATCTGTGTTTTTTAAGATACCAGATATGTATTTTGAATTATCTAGGGACACACTATATAATTCAGATCCAAAATCAGGTGTGAATAGGTGAGACCTCTGCATTTGTCTTGAATTAGGCTTGAACCATAAGAAAAAGGCCTTTTTCAAAACTGAGATCCCTGCAATTAAGACAGGTCTGGAAAAAATTATCAGTAGTGTGCTCTCACTATATATGTATTTAGGTCTGTGCTTAAGGTCAGGGAGCTCCTCAAAAGCTTTGCCTCTCCCTTATTTTCTGGATGGTAGATAGTAATAAAGGCTTGCCAGATGTTTGTTTGTAGTTTTAGATAACTACCAAGTATATCACAGGATTGTTTTTTTTTGAAGTACAGACATGACTTTTCTTTCAGTGAAATATTTTCATATTGTTGTATGTGAAGTTCTTAAAAAGAAGCAGTTCAGCATTTGAACATTCTGTACTGTACCACATTGCACAAGTTACTTTTTTTAAGAGCTGTCAGTGTTTTGTGCATGGGTGTAGATTATGAGGACTAGTTGTCAGAGGTTTAAAGCAGGAGCAAACTGATAATCAATAAATCTGCAGGAAGGATGAAATATGGAATTAACCTAGTAGAAAAATAGATTAGGAGAAACTGTATACACTTGTCAAAAATGGTCTTTGTTTGTATACTTGTAGGGATGAAGTTTTTCACTATAAATTCAAAGAACATTTATATGTAGCATTGCATTTACAAATTATTGAGACTGAAATTTGAAGCTAGGCAGAGATGAATAGTGAATGCTCTTTTAAAGTTGGTTGGATCAACCTGAAACATAACCTCCTTTGTAACAAGGTATGTCAGCTGGGCCTAATACTTTTTTATCCATCATAAAGGTAATGAAAGGTTTATCAAATATTAGATGAATTCTTTTAAACAACCTGAATATTTTTGCAAAAGTCTAAGACCATAGTCTATCTTTTTCAAAAGAAATAATATGCCAGCTCTTTGCACAAAGGAAATGAAAAGGATTCAAACACATTTCCATTTTTTGCAGCATTTTGTAACAGCTACTGAATAACATGTCTATGATTTAAGCAAATAGTCTAGCCAGCTGCAGGAGACAAGGCCTTAAAGTATGGATATCATTTACTTACAGGGCTGCAGAAGTCTATTTGAGTCTGCATATTTTCCTGCAGTATGAAATGTTACTTTGTCTTTTGATAATGACAATATAAATAATTGCTTGGTGCTTTAAGCAAAATATTGTAATACTATCTAATACAATATCATAATATATTACACTGTGATATATTATATTTATAATATAATATATAAAATCATACTATCTACTGTATAATATATAGTAGATAATGCAACATATTACTAAAAATACATAGCATTATGTTGTATACTGAAAACTACTGTCAAGTGTCTGAAGAAGGCTAGGGAAAAAGGAACAACAAACTCCAGTAATGCTGATTGCACCATCTACCTTGAATTACTTTCTGCTGCTCAGAGCTGCTTTTGCCCTATGTATCTCAATTTATTTACAACATAATTGAATGACCTAAACTTGGCCAGTGATAGGCTCTTCTTAATGTGCCCCAGAAAACATCTCATCTTTGGGAAACAAACAGGAAATATTTCCCAATGGGAGGGATTGGATGCCTAGGTGCATTTCGTTCTTATTCCTATTAAGTTTTATTTACCTCCTCAAACTCACATTTTGTTCTCCATTTTGTCTTTCTATCTCCCTCCTCCCTGAGTGCACTAAAGGGGTAGCACATAATAAACAAAACTATATTTTTTCCATTTCACATTTAAGTGACAAAAACATCACTGGCAAGAAGAAAAATTGATTGATGTTTGGCTACTAACTCTCACTTAATATTTCACAGTATCCCTCCTCTTCCAAGTTAGATAAAAGTAACAAAATATATCTTCTACAGACGAATATGTTTTATGTATTTTCAGATTTTCAGCTGCAAAATAGAGAGAAGGACTTTTAAATGTATTTTCTAGGGTGACTCTGAGTCCTTGTTTAAAATGAATTCTGGATTCCTTCCTTTCTTTTTTTTGCACCACACCAGAGACTGAGATGATCCTGGCAATGTGTCTGGAGTATAGAGCCAAGGAATAGGACATTGCTGCTGGCAAGTGCTATTTGTCTACTATTAAGGTTAATTGAGAAAGAGATTTTCAATATTAGCATCTCTTCTTAAGGTATAAAGTATTATAATCTTTTTTTCTTCTGATCCATGACAGCACAGCAGAGGGCTTTTTTTCTTTTTTCCTACTGAGACTTTGTAAACTACACACCGCAGAACTGGAAATAAGTTAGTATCTGCTTACTTTTGACTAAAATACTTACATATTTGCAAATAGTACTGTGTGTTCCTAACGTGAACTTTGACTCAGCATTATCATATAGTATCTCCACCTCTCGCATCCTTTATTAATGTTTTTTTTTCTTCTAGTAACTGTAGAAAATACAGAGACAGGAACACATTACTGACTTGTAAACGCATCTTCTCAGGCACTTGCATTCTCTGCCTATTGTGTCAGGGATTTTGTTCTGAAGCCCATTAGCCTTAGTCTGTTTATAGGATTATTTATTTGTAGCATCACATGATGAATCCATTCTTACTTGGCTAGACCAAAATCTCAGCTCTTCTCTCCAAAATTCACATCAGCAATGAAGTTTGCCAGCCCTGGTTTATTTTTTAATTATCTTTCAGCATAATGAAAGACAAGCTTTAAAAGTTCCCCAGGTTTTGCAAGTAGAAAAAGAGAATGTTAGTAGAAGAGGAAATTTTTAGAGACAGCTATACGACATGTAAGATTAAAAGACAAACCTCCACTAGAAAGCAGAAGTGTTCGAAAGCTTAGATTTATTTTTAGATTATTTTTTCCTCCTTGCAGGAAGCCCGGTGACGTCTATTCTTACTTCTAAGGTCTGCTCTGGGGCAGTGAACAGCACTTCTGATAACAGGAAAAAGGTTCTGACTGCAAAAAAGTGAAGCAGTCAGCTGAACTGCTATCTTGATCATCTCCCTCTTGCCTTGTACCAGGACATGCTACTTTGGCTTTTGTTCTTGTATATTTGAAAACTGGGAAACAGTACTGAGAAAACCACATTTTTGGTGTCGTTTTTTAGGAGAACACTAGCAGCACATGCTGCACTGCTAACAACAGAATCTCTATAAGTTATGCTGCCATAGTTTTACCATGTGTTTTTTCTATCTCTTACTAAAGTAAGCCAATATTAAATGAAAAGTGAATATTATGTCACTACATTTTAGTTTATATGTTTATATGCTACAATATCATTTGTTGATACTACTTCATAAAGCAATCACT
Organism: Nyctibius grandis; assembly: GCF_013368605.1. NCBI lineage: Eukaryota > Metazoa > Chordata > Aves > Nyctibiiformes > Nyctibiidae > Nyctibius > Nyctibius grandis. The sequence goes on along the minus strand of NC_090695.1, from coordinate 66,827,474 downwards.
TTCTATTCTTACATATGGACTTTTTCTAACCTAACCTCACAAGGTGTTTTTCACCGTTTCATGCTGTATAAGAAACAGTGAATCCTAATGGTATTAAGAAACTTGAAATTCCATTAAAACTCACACTGGGCGCTGCAGGATAAGAATGTATTTTTCAAAATAAAACTCTCTTTTTTGGGAGGTGTGAGGCAAGGATGGATTTTTTTTTTTTTGTGATAGAAAGTTACAAAATCATAATGCCTGCTCTAACCACAAAATGTTCTTAAGTGAGGAAACAAAATATTTTGCCTTTGATGTAGTGAAAATGAGGCAAAAGAAAAGCACAGCAGGGGCAAGAAAACAAGACACCATATAACTCAAACTGTTTTACATGATATATATATATATATTTATTATATATAGAAATTATATGATTATATATTGCTGATGTCCTGAAGAAACTTTAACAATTAAATCCTAAAGAGAGAGATTTTTATATGTTCTGTCATTTGCAAGTGTTTAAAGTTGTGAACTTTTAACCTTTTTTAGATAGACCTAGAAGACTGTTAATTTTTTATTCCACTCTCTATCTCTGATGTTAGTACTGCTGGTTCTTACGATCTCTTACACTAACTTTTCCTTTTAAATCCTCAAAATAAATTCTTTGTCTGTCTCTGCTCTGCACTGAATCAGGTGTGATATAGGAACTAAGAAATTTGCTTTCGTAATTTCCGATGAAGCACAGATTATCCTGTGCATGTACCTGGATGTCCACTAAAAACCCTTTTATTTTTAAAGCTACAGCTGTAATGTGAGGAAGGGTGATACCCAGCTCCAATGGGCACAGTGAAGAATGGCAGTAGCCACCTGACCACCTCTTCCTCTTTCCTACACATCATATCAGTCACCTGCTACCACAGGAGTCCATTTTCTTCAATTAAGTGAGTACAGACACTGAGAAAGGTCTCAGATCCCAGAAAATAGGTTCTTCTGGCCTTCAACCCCTATTCAGTGCTATAGCTGTTGTGACTGTCATTAAAACTGCTTCAGTAATTTGTCTCCAAGGAATCCCTTCAGCTGGTGGATACTTAAACTCCTGACAAATTCATTTTCATTCATAAATAAGATTCTTACATTACAAAAATCTTAGCCTAAAACCCTTTATGTATGTACTTCTTAGAGGTTGACAGATCATAATTTTTAGTCAAACCAATGGTGTGACTTACTTTATTGTAAAAGAAAAGTATAAGAGTTTTTTGTGTTTATATTCTAAAGATTACTTTATGAGTGCAGTTACCTCTTTGTTTATACCCATGAATGAAGCATTATATACAGCTGTAGGAAATTAAACTAAAAGAAATGCTTAACCTTAAGACAAATAGGCAAGAATAGATATAAGTATACACATTTTAGAAAGAGGGAAGTAGCAATTTATTAAGAGTCTCCTTGCTTATTGGTCAGACCATTAAAGTATAACAAGTTTTGTCACTGAAGTATATAAAATGACATTAAAGTATAACAAGTCCAGGCATTAGGATATACATTTAGTTTTTCTTCCAATTCATTTCCTCTTCTGTGTGTCATGAAGATTTCTGAAGTGGTTTATTTAGCTAAGAACTTAATTTTTAAACTATTGACGTCTATTTTATGAAATATACAAGTTTAAATGCACCCAGATAATATTTGTAGGTACCCTATAGGAAACTTTGTACCCCATGAAAATGTGCTTTCCCTTTTTTTGTAGTTGAAGGTACTTTCTTAACTCAATCACACTTCGGCTTGCTTGCTGACAAGAGATTTCACTTAATATTATAAAATGTTTACATGTTTCACACAAAATTATAAAAAAAAAGGCAGAGGATATTTAGCTTTTTTCTTTGTGCATATGATAATCCTCTGAATGCCATCAGTTTCACTTCTTTTATTTTTGTTGGTTTGGAACTGCGTAACATTTTAGAGAACATAATAAACTGATAGTTGTGAGGAAAAATTTATTAGCTCTGTCAAGACAAACAAGGGCATGCACCTAAAATGTATTTTCACCTTTTTTTTCTGATTTTCCTCATTTCAGACTGTGTATTTCCTTTAAAACTTGCTTCGTTCATAGGAAGCAGAAACCTTACAGTCCATTTGAAGCACAATGTATAGACAGGAAGCTGTAAAGAGACAGTAAGAAGTGACAGTCTCATGGACTGTAGTCAACTTACTGTAGTCATCTATACATGATCCATACATTGAAGTTAAATCTTTTTACCACAGTATCAAAAGGATGCTGTCTAATATTGACTGAAATCTGGGTTAATGATAACTTTACCTCTTTTACCTACAAAAGAGAAACATGATAATATTTGTTAAGCTTACTTACTTATTGGAATGTAACATGGAGGAATGTATTTTATTTTGCACTGACTAGCTTGTATTTTTCTTTGGTGAAAGAATTATTAATGTGATGGACACTTGGAAGTCTCTTCCAAAGTTAAAAAGATATTTGTGTAAATTCAAGGATTGAATGTGTAGAGATACCCTAAGTAATTCTCTAAGTACCAGGTTTATACTAGGGTTTAGAAATATCATGTGAGCAAAGAATTCTGAAATCAGTCTAAGAATAATTATGCAAATGAAAAATAACAAATTTAAATAATTTAAAGGAATAACCACTAATAATGCAAGACTAATACATGGGATAATAGAAATGTGTTAGATCTTAAATAGAAATACTTGACCTTTTATTAAATATGTGTAACTTCCATCAGCCTTGCACTAGTATAAAGACCTCTTGTATTTGCACTATTTTTTTTGATATATTCACCACCTTGCAATGGATCTGAATCCATTTTAGCCTTCCTTCTCTTGCCTTGCATGCACATGTGCAAATGGCCAGAATAACTTTTCAAATAAAAAAGCCAAGTGCTGAGTGCTTGAGCACTGGCATCTTGAGCTGGCTGCCCTGTCTTGTTTTGCTCAGTGTGGCACTGATTAAGACTTTAGTTAGCCTTCACCAGTGCTTTTCATTGGGGAGAACTTTTGGAGAGCACGGCCAGCAGGTCACAGAACATGCCCACAGCCGAGGTCAGCTCCCTGGGGAAATAGCTGTTTGTGAACTATGTTAGGAAAAGAAAACTATTATTATAGAATGTAGGACAGCTAACCCAGAAGTGTCATATTTGAAAATGTAAACTTCTTCCCCATAAAATAAATTATCCAGAATGGTTTGGTGAACAGATCCCCTTTTATATAACATACAAGCTCACATGCACTTCAGGGATAATTATTTTTTCTTTTAAACAATCACGTTTAGAAATATATATCTAAAAATACATCCACAAAGCAAAACATGTCTATGATCTGTATTAAAAAAACAGGAACAACTGATGATATTGTGCAAACAACAGTTTTGCCGCTGTCACCTCTGACACCTTCTTGGTGGTGTTAATCTCTCATTCATATAGCAGGCCATGCATAAAAACTTTATATCCCAGAATTATTATTCCAGTGACTTTCAGGGGAACAAATCCTGAATTACAAAGGAAACTTTTGAGTTAGTTCCCAAGGCACATACATGAATTAGCCTTCGTCCCCCGTCCCCCCAAATACTGAATGGCATAGCCTGATTAAAATGGGCACCAACTTGTAATTATTCCATATTTCATAAATCCCTTTCAATGCTTCTTGGGTCTACATTGTCATCAAAGAATCCAATTTACTGATAAGTCACTCCAACATTCTGAGAAAGTGAGAAATATAGACAAAAACACATGGACAGCACACAATATTTTTTTAATATTCTTTTCTACTGTTTCAAGAACTGTGGCTAAGGACTGTCTTTTAGTTTTATAAATAATTCCAAAATCTTTTGCAGTATTTCCAGTAGAACCAAACAAAAAAAAAAAAAGATAGTTTTTTTTATTTTCACTTTATATTTGAAAATATTGCATTAGAAGATAAGCAATTGGGTTGCATCTCCTATCTACTGGATTAGAGGAGATGATGCCTGTATAAGACAAATTAAAGAAAAAACATCGTGTGTGGAGGCAAATTGAGCTGGTTGTTAAAGAGAAGAAATGGAGCAATGGGATCAACTTCTAACCCTGCCAGTTTTTCCTGTGTTTTTTTTTTCAATTCATTTACTCTGCCTGTATCTGCCGTTTAGTAGTTAGTCTGTTCTAGACAGTATTCATCTTATACTGTATGTCTGCATGTGTGTGTATTTTTCCGCTACTGCAACAGGTTTGTTGTTTAAGTTGGAATCTCTTGGTACCATTAAGAGAAAAATAATACAGTAGACAGTTTGAATTTTCTGTCAGACTATAGGCAATAAAACAAACATACAATAAAAATCCAGAAAGAATGATGTGTTAAATAAGGAATACACTATCTAGGGAAAAGCACTGTTAAAATTGTTAAGCCATCAGATATACTAATCTTCTTAGCTCTGTATGTATATCGACTGTACTGAAAGCTATTTACATTGTACCAGATAGTTTGTCCTTCTATTGTGGCAGATTTTTAGAGAAATTATGTGACTAATTTTTAGAATAAATATTATTTTAAAAACCAAACAGAAACTTGAAACCTGAATATCTATTTCAAAGTCTTTTCTTCTTTAACCTTATGTTACTGAGTACATCCTAAAGATATGTGGATATTTGACGGTCTATTATTACATATTGCTCTGTTTATTTTCAACAGGGCTTTCTTTTAGCTTTTAAGCCACTATTCCTCTTATTGTAGCCTATATAAATTTATATTATGTTGAAACAATGCCATAAAATTTGATATATGTAATGTACTTACAAACTAACTCAAGAATTTACAGCAAGATGATAATTTTTACAAATTATACTGAAAAAATGCAATACTATGTGATATGCTTTGGTCTGTCATTGACACAGCTGTATTTTAATAGTTAATGGTGAAGGAGAGCCTGACATTTAGAATTTACATAAAAGAAAAAGGTAGTGGCCATTTGACTAACAGTATTCCCTACATCTCGTGCAGCCACATCACTTCTAATATTGAGAAGGTCCCATTTTGAAGAAAATAAAAAGTTAGGAATCTGATCTCAGTCAAAATAATAAGATTACTCTTCACTCTACCATTCAGTCTCACACAGATGTATGATAAATCTAGTATGAAAACAATAGCAATACTGTCTCTGAAATTTAATGATTACTGGATCGCTTTTTATTGTTTCTGCTGAAATACTTTTTATATATCCTAGTCAGATATTTATACAGGCTCTGATTACTCTACAACATACTAAATTTTGCCATTTTGAGTACAAAAAAAAAATCAGTACAAGATAATGCTTTGAACAGCAATAAGGAGAGGCACCAGTAGGTACGTGTTAAGACTTCTGACGAAATTTCACCAATTAATGATGTCTATAAAGTTCATGGTGTGATTTTCAAAATATCTAATCAATTTACATGATCAGTTTATGGATATAAACTCCACTCATGGGAAGGAATAACCCTATGCACTAGTACATGCTGGGCTCCATCAAGCTGAAAAGCATCTTTGCGGAATATGACCTGGAGGCCCTGGTGGACACCAAGTTGAACATGAGCCAACAATATGCCCTTGCTGCAGGGACGGCCAGCGGTATCCTGGCTGCATTAGGCAAAGCATTGCCAGTAGGTTGAGGGAGGTGATCCTCGAATTTTGTGTTCAGTTCTGGGCTCCTCACTACAAGAAAGACATTGAGGTGCTGGAGCACATCCAAAAAAGAGCAAGGAAGCTGGTGAAGGGTCTAGAGAACATGTCCTGTGAAGAGTGGCTGAGGGAACTGGGGTTGTTCAGTCGGGGAAAAAAGGAGGCTCACAGGAGACCTTATCACTCTCTACAACTACCTGAAAGAAGGTTGTAGCGAGGTGGGTGTCAGTCTCTTTTCCCAAGTAACAAATGATAGGATGAGAGGAAATGGTCTCAAGTTGCCCCAGGGAAGGTTTAGATTGCATATTAGGAAAAATTTTTTCACTGAAAGGGTTATAAAGCATTGGAACAGGCTGCCCAGGGAAGTGGTTAAGTGACCATCCCTGGAGGTATTTAAAAAGGCGTAGATGTGGTGCTTAGGGACATGGTTTAGTAGTGGACTTGGTAGTGTTACATTTACAGTTGGACTCGATGACCTTAAAAGTCTTTTCCAACATAAATGATTCTATGACTCTATGCTTCCCCCTCTCCTCAGGACAACAGAGTCCAGGAAAGGGCCACAAAGATGATTAAGGGACTGGAGATATATTCCATGAAGAAAAACTGACACAGCTGGGACTGTTCAGCCCAGAGAGAAGACTCGGGGGTGATCTTATCCATGTATATAAATGCCTGAAGGGAGGATGTAAAGAAGACAGAGCCAGGCTCTTTCTAGTGCTGCCCAGTGACAGGATAAGAGGCACTGGACACAAACTTATACATGGAATGTTCCTTCTGAACATCAGGAAACACTTTTTTGCTTTGAAGGTGACTGAGCACTGACAGTGTTTGCCCAGAAAGGTTGTGGAGTCTCCATCCTTGGAGACATTCAAAAGCTGCCTGGACACACGGTCCTTGGCAACCAGCTTTACGTGGCCCTGCTTGAGCAGGGATGTTGGACTAGATGACCTCTAGAGGTCCCTTCCAATCTCAGCCACTCTGTGATTCTGTGAACTGAATGTTTAGGAATTTTTTTCGGAATGCCAAGCAGATACCTGCTCCCTGAATCAAGAGAAGTGTTTTTGAAAATCTCGCTTGTCCTGTCTAAGGGAGGATAACTGAATACTGGAAGCATATTCTTAACATATTATAAGGTATTATTTTCTTACCTCATGTGGCTGTCTCTGGAGTAGAGCCAGGTACTGTCTGACATTTATCTCCTGGAGCAAGAGACAGCAGTTTTGAGTGAGATGTCTCATTTCTCAACAGAAGGTAAGTAGCTAGCATGCTGTAAGGCTGTTGACTTAACCCAATGAATAGAGAGCTTCACACAGAAATTTCTTAAATAATATCACCCTATGCTGGAAATTTGATGGTGGTACAAGAACTATAACTTCCCACCAAATGTGCTGTACTTACTGTGTCACACACATAGGAGAGGGTGTATTGCATCATTGCTCTGCCTCTACTTGTTCACTACAGGGACAGAGCTGTGCTCAACTGCATGTAGTTCCTAATTTTTTTCTCTAGAAATGCCTTCAAAGAGTGTAGCAAAGGTCACATTGCTGTTTTTCTCTCCACTAAGAGGAGGAGAAACCATCAGCTCCTTCTCCTCCTTTGCACATTCCCCCTCAGCTCCCTGGGCAGATCAAGTCATTGTCAGCCACAGCCTGCACTGCAGCCTCCCTGCTGACAGTCTGTCAGATCATATGCCTTCTTTCTGGGGCCTGAGCAAAAGTTGCCAGCCTTGACTTCCTTATTCTTTTTATTGAGCATGCAATAAGAAAAAGTCTCCAGGGTAAGTGTATCCATATATGGCTGCTGTAGATGGCCTTGCAGCATTGTGTCCTTTAGAAACTGCAATATATACACTTCCTCCCAGCATCCAGCTGGGATTAAAACTGCAAAGAAGTACTACGTGACTGGTGATGTTTGGTCAGCTAAAATGGATCATGCTGTGCTCGGGAGACCTGTGTGCCAAAGACAGGTGATAGGATTTTTTCCAGGAATCCAGCCTAGAGGGCACTGAAATGCACGTGGTTTGGCAGGACACAGTTCAACAGGATGGAAATAGGAGAGCCGTGCTGGCTGACAGTGCAGGGGAATACTCACAGACCTGACCTATTGTGAGCTAAATGATGGTACAACAGCCACCGAATGGAAAAGCAACCTTATTCCAGCAACCCTATATGTAATTACAATTATAGATTCTCCACTAGTTACATAATTATGAACGTAACACTGGTACAAAAAAGAAATAAATTCCCAGATGAAGTAAAACAGGCTAGTGTGAAGCGAGAAGACGTTTACTGCAAACATATTTAGTCTTTAAGGATATTAGAGTATACTACAGAACCCTAAGGTGAATCTGGTAATGGAGACATGACAGTTAACCACTAATAAGTGCCACAGTGGGCAAAGAGATACTGCACAGGGGCAGCATTACTACAATAATATGCATTATTTGACTAATTTAAAAAACATTTCATTTGTCAAATGTAGCACTTAACAATTTTAGAGTACTGAATAACAAGCATTTACTAATGCTTTCCTAATTAGTTTCTAACTAAATAGGTTTACTTATAATCATAAAATAAGACTGTCAAGGCAACTCTAGACACTCAAAGATCTTACTACTTCAGGGGACTGTTAATTATTGCTATTATTTTGCAGAGAGAAGGTACATACTAGATATTTCATTCTGTGCTTAATTTTCAGATTGAAATACTTTATTGAGGCAAACAGACAGCTAGATTAGAAACTAAAATTACTGTTAGCTTGTTTTTACAAAAGACATAATTGAAAAGAGATGTGCTTGATAGCATGATCCCAAGAAAATACTTCATATGAATTGAAAAATAGCTGTAAAAGGGCATCATAAAAACAAAATTTCAGGACTTCTATAATAACTGTTTTATCAACAATGGAAATTCCTGGTTTATATTCTTATGCATTTCTGTGAATTTTGCCCCTATGTGTTCTGGGAATAAATCATAAATCCCTCACAGTACGTTAAGTAAAAATAACTTAACTTTTTGTGTAACGTAAAGGAATATATGACACATTTTAAAAATCCTGTTCTATACCTAACTGCTACTTTCTAGTAGGATTTATTAGTAAGACATCTGAAACATAGCACTTTTATGTTTATGACAAGGATTAATGAAAAATGACTTTGAATCAGGCAAACACGTATTATGAACTTGAATATCAAAGAGACAAAATCATAGCAACACAATACCAATAATTCAAATATGACTTGCTGATTTACAGATCATGACTCTAACCAATCCATTTAAATATTAATTTCACGGAGAGTTTTTGTTATGCAAGAAAAATCATAGAATCACAGAATCACAGAATGGTTTGGGTTGGAAGGGACCTTAAAGATCATCTAGTTCCAACCCCCCTGACACAGGCAGGGACACCTTTCCACTAGACCAGGTTGCTCAAACCCTCATCCAATCTGGCCTTAAATACTTACAGGGAGGAGGCATCCACATCTTCTCTGGACAACCTGTTTCAGTGTCTTATCACTCTCACAGTAAGGAATTTCTTCCTCATATCTAATCTAAATCTACCCTCTTTAAGTTTAAAACTGTTACCCCTTGTCCTATCACTACAGGCCCTTGTAAAAAGTCCCTCTCCAGCTTTCCTGTAGGCCCCCTTCAGATACTAGAAGGCTGCTGTAAGGTCTCCCTGGAGCCTTCTCTTCTTCAGGCTGAATAACCTCAACTGTCTCAGCCTGTCTTCATAGGAAAGGTGCTCCAGCCCTCTCATCATCTTCATGGCCCTCCTCTGGACTCGCTCCAAAAGCTCCACGTCCTTCTTATGTTGAGGGCCCGAGAACTGGACACAGGACTCCAGGTGTGTTCTCACAAGAGTGGAGTAGAGGGGAAGAATCACCTCCCTCCACCTCCTGGCCACACTGCTTTTGATGCAGCCCAGGTTACTGTTGGCCTTCTGGGCTGCACATGCACATTGCCAGGTCATGCTGAGCTTCTCGTCAACCACCACCCCCAAGTCCTTCTCCTCAGGGCTGCTCTCAATCCATTCTCTGCCCAGCCTGTATTTGTGCTTGGGTTTGCCCCAACTCACATGCAGGATGTTGTACTTGGCCTTGTTGAACTTCATGCCGTTTGCAAGGGTCCACCTCTCAAGCCTGTCAAGGTCCCTCTGGATGGCATCCCTTCCCTCCAGCGTGTCGACAGCACCACACAGCTTGGTGTCATCGGCAAACTTGCTGAGGGCACACTCAATCCCACTGTCCGTGTCACCGACAAAGATGTTAAACAGAACCAGTCCCAATACCGACCCCCGAGGAAAGCCACTTGTCACTGGTGTCCACTTGGACATCGAGCCGTTGACCGCAACTCTTTGAGTGCGACCATCCAGCCAATTCCTTATCTACCGAGTAGTCCATCTGTCAAGTCCATGTCTCTTCAATTTAGAGACAAGGATATAATGCAGGACAGTGTCAAACGTTTTGCAGAAATCCAAGTAGATGACATCAATCTCTCTTCCCCTATCCACCAGTGCTGTAACCCCATCATTTTGCAATAAAAACACAGTACACAGTAGTTGTTAAAAGTCTTCCTGATCCTATCTGTAAATATTAAATTATTTTGCAGGTAAAATTTTTGAATTTCATTGGTGAGGGGACCATGACTGAATAGTTACTCTTTTAGAGATGGTGTAATAACCTATCTCTAATGCTTCTGAATACAGTGGGAAAAAAATTTTATACAATATGAGGAGTGTTTACTAATGTTTTCAATTAGAAAAGAGAGAGGTTGTACCCTGGGGCTGCAACTACTGAAAAGTTCTGAATGCTTTCTTATTAAGAGTGTCTATGGTTTTTAAAATTAGATATTAACATTCTGTAGCACCATTTTAAAATAGTTTTTTCACAACTAGTCTGTGATTAAGCTAAAAATGACAAACCCCTCTTTGTTTACCGGGGAGGGGGCACCAAAAACCCAAATAAAAAAACAAACCAAACCTCAAATCAGTGTATGTTTACTTTTAGATTTGCTGCTTCATATAGAACATGCATGTTAATAAATACACAATATTATGTTATGTAGATAAGAAGTATTTATATGTGCAATAGATTTAAAGATATTAGAACACAGTAATGCTTTTATCTTGTTGTCTAAAAAATAAAATATGATAGGCCCAGAAGTTGCTGGTGGTTTAGAAGAGTAACTCCCTGGTAACTAAAAATAGCAGCAATTAGGATTACTGAAACAGCTGAAGCTACTAAGAAGGAACACTTCAGGATGGATAGATATTCTTGGGCTCCTCAAAGCTCAATCCATACACTTCTGCTATTGGAGAAGTGTGCTGAAAATCTGTTAATTACTTAAATAATTTATAGACAAGTGTCCATCACTGAATTTACATTATGTAGTAAGGGATGGTTTTGGAATGTTTACTTTTTTTATCCAGATGATTTGATGATGGTTGCTTTCAATTAAATTAACATTGGCCTTATAAATTGCTTGCAAAGCACTTCTGATTTTCAAACAAAAAAAAATCATCAGTTCATAGAGTCCAAAAATATTGTGTTGTGTTTGAAGTAATAAGTTTTTGTATGTATGAGAATAAGCTAGAAAACCCAAAGTCTATGTTGTATTAAAATGTATATCATGCAAATATACCAAGTTCTCTCTGACATCTGTCAATTTGTTGAATAATATATGTATTATTTTAATAGTTCATTTTATGCTGTTATTACTAGGTTCTTGATGACAAATGCATACTTGTGAAATCATATGTAACTTATTGACAATTCCTCTTTAATTTTCTTGAACTTCAGAATGATTTTGAGTAGCTGTTTCTTTTCTGCAGACTTAGAAGTCTTTCATTGATGCCCACTGCCTCATCTAATCTGAAGGCATGAGTCCTGATGCTTTCTAAAAGCCAGTTAAGTGTCTGGGAGAAGTACACTTCAAGTGAATTGGTAAAGGATATATTAGCTGATTAAAAGATTATTAATTGATTAGTGTTTTCCCAAGACACATATTGGACAATAGCTGAAATATGCTGTTCAATGTAGTGATTGTGTGTGTGTGTGTGAAATAACACTTCATTTTGCTATCAGTCAAATGATTTCGCAAGTCCTGGGTGTAACTGGGGGGAGGAAAAAAAAAAGAAATAGAAAAAAAAAGAGAAATCTACTACAGCACTGTTTCTGTGTGAGAGGTGCTATAGCCTTTTCCCATCAGCAGTGGAATTGTCTACCTCATACAGTTCTGGAAGAAATGGCAAGCTCTAATCTTTTTATCTTCTCAAAAAAACCCTGTGAGATCTTAAATATTTTTTGAAATGGGTTGGATATTTTCTAAACATTACAGAAGGTGACGTTTATGAACTCTGGACTCTTTTTTAGTAGTTGACATAATACAAAGAAAATGGTAAAGTCTAAAGAATCTTAGCTCTGACTAGATATCTCATTCACACACATATGTGTGTGTGTACGCACATTTGCTCACATGTTCATTGTGATTTTTACTGTGGATTTACTATGCTATTTAATAAGGACTTTAGGTGTGATTTATTCAGTGTTATTTATATAAAATGTTAGCAACATCAGAATTTCATCATAGATGGAAATTAAAAATTTATATGAAATTAAATGAGTTTTTATGTCAGTGCTTGAAAGAAAGACATCCGTCTCCCTGCAATGCAGTTGTGAAGTTCGATGTCTTTAACAACTGTAAGATCAAAGATTAAGTGTTTTGGACAACATATCTAAAGAACAGTGCCAGTTCTTGTCAAAAGTTACTTTTCAGAAAGCCCTTCGAGAATGAGGATAAGCATGGCTTCTTAGCAAAGCACAATCTATAAGGACATTTGTATTTTTGTTTCCGTTTCTCATATTAGCACCTTCAACACTTTCTGTACACAAGCCTGTTAAACCCTTCCTTCCCGCCACCACCAAAAAGCCCCAAGAGAAGGTTCTGAAAAGAATAAATCTAAAGGGAGGTTCCTTTCTTTTCCTTATTCTTTTAAGCATGTTCTTGTGTGTAGTTTAGAAAAAGGCTGAAATTACTTCTGTACCTTCATAGCTGTACCTTTTTATTCAGCTCTAATTTCTGTAGGATTTTTCATTTTTATTCCTTCTTGATAGGGCACAATCTCATGAAATGATCAGAAACACTATGGATTCATTATACTTTGGGCTGCAGAATTAGGAGCTCAATTTGATAAGTTTGTGCAGCATTTCTGCATGTTTACTCCAGAGAATATGCGTTGCACCCAAGAGTCTAGGGCACATGCTTTTTCAGCATTAAGTTTTCTGACTTAGCAAATATTTTTTGGTTATAAAGAACATTCTTCCTCTGTAGCATCACATGGCTTATACAGCTACAGCTCTGCCTTGAGTGTAAACTGTTACAATTACTTCTCAAGGTAACTAGTTTTATTTTAAAAGGATATTTTCCTATCAATCCTCTGCTGACTTGCAATAGTTGCATCTTCAGATTTAATCTCACACTGGTGCTGCAGGCTTCCTGGCATCCAAATCTAAATCTATGTACTCTAATCTGCACAGCTGATTCTTCCCAAAAATTCTGCCTGTTTTGTCATTTACATGCTTTCTTCCTTGTACGTCACTGCCATGAATAATGGTGCTTAAATTTATTTTGACTGTTAGTACATTTCATGTTAAGTTTTGCACTTACCTTTTTATATATTCTTCATCTACACAACAGCGGGTGCATTGGAAAATGTTTTCCCAAAACCTAACTAAATCATATTTATGTGCTAAATGTTGAGTGCATAATTATAAGCCTTTTGTAGTTAGTGCCCACACAAAGGTTTTAAACGTACCAGCATACATGCCACTATTTATTTTCTAATGTATTTAAGAAAAAATGTATTTGCAATGGAAAATACATCAATATATAATAAATTTGTTACATTAGCACTCAGTAATATCTTTAAATAACCACACTCACCAATATATTATGTGCACTTCTACATATTTTACTGTTTTAAAAAAAAATCAGTATATTGTCAGTTTTAAACTTTTTAATACAAATATTTTAAAAAATATCTTCCTCACTTTATTTTAAAAAGTGTTTATTAACAGGGAGGTGAAAGGTCACACACTGGAATAGGGAATCAAAAAAGGGACAGCACAATGGTGTATGATGTCTCAGTGCCCTTTGGTGCCGCCACTATTTTGTACCCATAGAAATGCAGCAAGTAATGGAAAATGCTGCTTCATTGACTATGAACCTGTATATTTTGGATTCAGATGACAAATATATGATCATTCTTCCTACAGATGAAAATGGGCATTTGCATCTTGAGAGATGTAAATATTGTATGCTACAAATCTGCAGATACATGCACATTCTACAAAATCCATTTCTGTTTTTCCCCTTAGAATCCTTCATATAATAAAACGCGTTAAAAAGATCTTTGAATGAAATCATGTGCCATTCACACAGGCATTTATACCCTTCCCCCTCATTTTTAATTAGTCTGTGAAATAGAGGGCTTACTCAGCTTTTCCCTTCCTGTTGTTTTTAAAATTTCTAAGGAATGGGGAAAGAAAATATTTATTCATTTGGAAGAAAACAAAGTAAGGGAAGAGATCTTCCTCTTCATAAAGACACACAATAAAAATTAGCAAGAAAATAAAAGTAAAAGCAAGTGATTGAAAAGTTAAGTTCTCATACTTCCAACTTGTCCTGGTGTGAGTATCCTTTAGGTTTTATTAGGTTAGTATATGGGTAAGTCTTATATGAATAGTCTGTCTTTTATTGTTCAATGAAAATGCCCATTTCGATGATCTAACATATTATAATTAACACCATCATACAAGTTTTTTCCCACATGGTTAGTACATCCCACGTTCATTCAAATGGAGTTGTCTGGCGCTCATCGGTGTCAATAGATTTGTTGATATAAGTGACACAAAAGAGACACTGACATATCTGTCACAGGAAGGGAAAGTCTCTTGAGACGCAGATGGTTTGAGTTACAGAGAAGTCCACAGAAGGATTCCTCTTGAGTTCTATTCAATTTAGGCCTTGAAAAGAAGGAGTCATAATTTTCACTTTAAAGTAACTAACTAGACTGAGAGGGTCCAAAATAGCAAGCGTAAAAATTCAATGTCTTCTCATGACCCATGTGAGGCTTTCATCTCCTATACTCCCCATCCACAAAACAGGGTATTCTCATCCGTATCGCTTACTGGGAATAGTCCAGTAGCATTCCCTCACCATGTTCAATCCTTTCTAAAGATGACCTATGGCCATGGACCAAACTGTATCAGCAAATACACTAACACATACCCAGTTCGTGGGTACACATGGATACCCAGTTCTTGGTCCTGGGTCTTCAGCCTGACTAATCTACCAGAGATGCATACAGAATTGCAAAAATTAGAAGAACAAAAAACCAGTGCATCTTAGTCTGAACAATCTCTGATTGCAGAGCCTCTAGGTACAAAAAAAAGAAAATAATTTGTTCCTAAAAAACCCAAGTAAACCTGTAGAGAAGGAAGCAGAAAAGGAACTGTAGAATTCTGAAAGTAGAAAGTAAAGACTGATGGAAGAAAATAAGCTTAAAAAAATGATATCTGATGGACATTTATATTTACAACTACCATTTATATAAAGAGATTTACATATTACAGGTTTTGGCACACTGTGTCAGGTTTCCATGTCTTTATCATGTTCTTGGGCATCTATGATAAACATTTTCTAAACCTCACAGTCTAGGGTCTAGCTTTGATTCTCCTCACTGAAAGAGGAGAAAAGCGATGACTGTTATCATTGCTTTCAATGGGAGCAGATATAAATCAATTCTGAAAGATGTTTAAATTCTAAACTCAGGTCTACAACAGCACAGAATTCCTGACGTTTTTTCTCAGATCCAAGCTCTAGGCACACAGTTTTCTGTCTGGGGAAAAAACAAAAAAAAACACTACCACCACCAACAAAAAATTCCTTTGTGTGTGGGTCAGTTACCTAAATACTGATATCTAGTGCCATTTTCAATGCCTTGGGGTATTCTACCCCATTTCCAGATGTCTATTCCAAAAGACACATACCTTCTGCAGATCTTGTGTGACATTCCCACCAGACCACATGAATATTTCAGATACCCTATGGTGTCTAAAGTGACCTTATAATCTTTTGTTTAGACAATTTAACCTACCCTTTATATCTGATAAATTGTTTATTCAACATCGTAGACAGCTCTCATTTATTCTGTCAGGATAGTAAGCACCTGTTTAATTTTGAGCGGTATAATCTCACAGAGGTATAGTAGGTACTATTAAGGGCGAGGAACAAAAATATTCAAGTAGCAGCCACTCTACTAGACTCTAAATGCCCTACTTCTATTGTCATAATAATCATAAATAATTTCTATAATTTAGAACAACTTAATCTTGAGGTCTGGAGCAGATCATAGATACAATGTTTTCAGAGAATACATCCCAAATAGTGCACAGACCATTACTTCTTGGCAGAAGAATTACTAAATTCCAGGGACAATAATGTTGACCAGCTTTTGGTGTTTTCACTTATGATAATTTAACTATTGTTAATATATTACTTGACCTTTCCAAGAAAATGTCTTGCCTTTTGTGATCCCAATTTTATTTAAAATGCCTAGAATGTGCATAAGTCTAACTTGGTGCCATCACTTGACCATAAGTGAAAACATATTACAAAAAAGATTTTACAACATTTCAACATCCTTTTATAGCATTTCAACACAGCATTGTACACCCTTCAGTTTTAAGTCCTGCTAAGTTTGCCAAAAAGAAGCGATAGCAATGACATTGGTCACATCCCATGTGAAAGAAGTACAGTTTGTTTTGGTACCAAACTCCATGGCTCACAAGCAGAGGCTGACAGCAGCCAACACCAGTTCAAAAGGCATTTTCATTTTGAGGAAGTAAAAGGGATCACTATAATGCAACACAACAGAATTTCTTTAGTAAAATGGGGTATTAGAATCCACCTTTCACCTTGAACAAAATTCCAGAATCCAGTTTTAAGAAAAAGGATGGGAATAACTTCATAAAAATTATCCTATTCAAAAATCATATTCAGTATGTACGGTAAACTTCAGCTGTAGAAGGTCACATCAGAACAGTCGGAAACTACCAACAATGAAATTGGTTACAATATCTAATTCACTGTTACATAAAATGCATTTACGGTATAATAGTTAAGGAATGCATGTAATTTAAAGAGATCCCCTATAGCAATCACTGAGACTGAACATATACAGTATAACAAGTCTCAAATCTGTTGCATTTACTGTAGAGTGCAAGAGCTTTTTCTGTCCATTGAGAGCCCCTGGCTTAGCAAGAAAGTCAGACTGTCACATTATTATATTAAATTAAATAATGAATGACAATCAGAAGAAGTATTCCTTTTGATTTTCATTGGCTGTATTTTGCATGCTGAGCTCACTTTTCAGTGCAGATTCAGCACTGTCTTCATTTTCAGATCCTTTTGCCTCATTTTTTGAGTATATGCCTTTTTTTTTATAAATGCGTATGGCTATGGCAGTGATGCAAAGTAGGATGAATATCACTACGGCTATCACACCTAGGAGAAGAAAAGAGAGAAAAATCAAGATAAAAGATAGACAAATAATAACTCGTGTGCTAGAGAGTGGAACAAAGAAGGAATGACTATCGCATAACTGAGGGTGTTGCAGGGAGCCTGAGAAATAAGAAGCCATCTGTGCTTTCAGAAACAGTACTGTAGCATAAGATTCATGGTGACTGTTTTGAAATTTTGCACACTGTTAATACCAAAACCAAGTTCCACAGAATACTATAATTTTTGAGACTTGTGAATGGAAGACCAGTAGGAGTCTTAGGGTATTGTAGAAAAGAGGGTGTCTTTTCCTCCTTCAGCATCAGGCCTTAGCTCTCTGCCAGGCTGGGACATCAAGCCACTGCAGATTTTGCTGTGCCAGTTGGACACCCACAAGGCTATGGGCCTGGATGGGATTCACCCCAGAGTAATGAAGGAACTGGCAAATGAACTTGCCAAACCACTCTCGATTATGTACTGGCAGTCCTGGTTAACTGGAGAAGTTCCAGCTGACTGGAAATTAGCAAATGTAACACCCATCTACAAGAAGGATCGGAAGGATGATCCAGGGAACTATAGGCCTGTCAGCCTGACCTCGGTGCCAGGCAAGGTGATAGAACAGATCATCCTGAGAGCCATTACAAAGCACATGCAGGACAATCGGGGCATCGGGGCCAGCCAACATGGATTCATGAAAGGCAGGTCCTGCTTGACTAACCTGATTTCCTTCTATGACCAAGTGACCCGCTTAGTAGATGAGGGCAGGGCTGTGGATGTAGTCTATCTAGATTTCAGTAAGGCATTCGACACTGTGTCCCACAGCATCCTCCTAGACAAACTGTCTGCCCAGGGCTTGGATGGGTGGACTCTTCGGTGGGTTAAAAACTGGCTGTATGGACGAGCCCAGAGAGTGGTAGTGAATGGGGCAAAGTCCAAGTGGCGGCCGGTCACTAGCGGTGTTCCCCAGGGCTCAGTTCTGGGGCCAGTGCTGTTCAATATCTTTACAGATGATCTAGATGTAGGGATTGAGTGCACCCTCAGTAAATTTGCAGATGACACCAAGCTGGGTGGGAGTGTGAATCTGCTGGAGGGTAGGAAGGTCCTACAGAGGGATCTGGACAGGTTAGATAGATGAGCCGAGACCAACGACATGAGGTTCAACAAGAACAAGTGCCGGGTCTTACACTTTGGCCACAACAACCCCCCAGCAGTGCTACAGGCTGGGGAAAGAGTGGTTAGAAAGCAACCCGACGGAAAGAGACCTGGGGGTGCTGATCGACAGCAGGCTAAACATGAGCCAGCAGTGTGCCCAGGTGGCCAAGAAGGCCAATGGCATCCTGGCCTCTATTAGGAATAGTGTAGCCGTCCAGTCTAAGGAAGTGATCGTCCCTCTCTACTCAACACTGGTGAGGCTGCACCTTGAATACTGTGTCCAGTTCTGGGCCAGGCACTTCAAAAAAGATGTTGAGGTGTTGGAGTGAGTCCATAGGAGGGCGACCAAGCTGGTGAAGGGTCTGGAGGGTCTGACCTATGAGGAATGGCTGAGGGAGCTGGGGTTGTTTAGCCTGGAGAAGAGGAGGCTCCGAGGTGACCTTATTGCAGTCTACAACTACCTGAAGGGAGGTTGTAGTGAAGTGGGAGTTGGCCTCTTCTCCCGGGCAACTAGTGATAGGACAAGAGGACACAGCCTCAAGCTTCACCAGTGGAGGTTCAGGTTGGACGTTAGGAAGGATTTCTTTTCAGAAAGGGTTATTAGACATTGGAATGGGTTGCCCAGGGAGGTGGTGGAGTCACCATCTCTGGATGTGTTTAAGAAAAGACTGGACATGGCACTTAGTGCCATGGTCTAGTTGACAGGGTGGTGTCAGGGCAATGGTTGGACTCGATGATCCCAGATGTCTCTTCCAACCTGATTGATTCTGTGATTCTGTGATTCTGTGATTTGAGGAGCTGTTCTTCAGGGTCTTTCCTGCTAGACAACGAGATGACCAAAGGGCACTACTATGACTTTCTCCTTTTCCCCAACTCTTATGAGTGTTGGACAAAGTACTCTCCCTTTCCTCAGTCCCTCATGTTGCTCAGGACCCTTTCTCACACCACATGTCATCAGGAAGAAAGGGGACATGTGTCCCACCATCACCTTTCACCTGCCAATCGGCTCTCCTATCACTGCTCCAAGTCTGGGGAAGGAATCCAGAGAGCAGAGGCAGAGCAGAACAGGGTGAGTACAAATGTAATAATCTGGAATTCTGAACCAGGTCCTCTATCAGCTCTGTCTGTGTACACCACAAAGTCCAAGCCTCAGTCCCTTTGCAGTAAAAATGGTTGCACAGAATTAGTCTCATTCATATCCAGTATTCCATACAAATTTGTTCAGACCACAGATGACTTGTTCTGACTAAACAATGCCGTTAATAAGGAGAATTTATAAAAGAAAATGTAAAACAGTTCATCATAGCCACTCCAGTGAAAATTGGTCAGTGTATATAGCTGCCCATCTTCAGGTCAAAAGGGACAGAAATTCTAATGTTTGTTCTGCCTCATGGAAGAAAATCTCAACTCCGTTTGACTGCCTTTGGTATATCATAATAGGATGAAGAGGTTTTCATGATCTACATTAGCTAGGGCTCACGTTTCTGTTACTGCATCATTGTAATGAATAGACAGTGGTTAAAATACTAAAATACTAAAATCAACGTGCTCTTCATGTTCAGGGTGAACTAATAGAGGTTTGACTCCTTCATTTCCCTTCAGGTTTGTGGCACTTGTTCTGACATCCTAGCTATGATTTTACTTTGCATGGCTAGATGACCTTGGATTCATAAGTAAACAAGGTCCCTGCCTACACAGATGGTAATGAGCAAGCTTCCTTTTCCAACAGCTTTAACAGCCCCATCTGGTAGGGTAAAATCATCATCAGTACAGCCACCTGCTTTATGGTGTTCTAGCTGATCAGTTAGAAAGCAAAGGGGCAGGAGCATAAGCTTATACAGGGGATTCATCAGATACCATAAGTGCCACATACCTAACACATAAGACATTAAATGGAATGAGTACTTCGTTTTAAAGGCAACTATTTAAGATTTACTGAACTGTTACCAGGACATGCTGCTCCTAGTGCAGCACATTAGGAACAGTAAGGAAAGAGATACTTCCCACCAAGATAAGCATGACCTTACAGTCTTCCAGCCCATCTCCTCTCTTCCTCATTCATCCTCTCACGATGGTCTCAGGCCCTCAAGTTCATGAGTCAGAGGTTGAGCAGGAGAGGAATTTGAGGAGAAATGAAACAGAAGGGAAGCAGAAAGTGCTTGTCAAAGAGGCAGAAAGCAAGACTAGGCTGCAGGGAGGAAAAAAGCACTGAACAGTCTGGGAAACAGTTGCAATGCAGTGCCTAAGCTATACTAGATGAAGGAACAATCTGCTGCATAACTTGGCCACTACGGCAAGAAAAAATAAAAATACATAGTCCCTTAGCACTGTAAATAAAACCAGACCATCCAAAATTCAGCACTTGTAATCTTTTTCGTCCTCTAGTATGTGCAGCCATCCTCAATGGCAGGAATATAAAATTTTTTTGTATGGTATCTCCTTCTCTGGAATAGACTTTGTAATCTGTATAAATCTCATTCTTATTTAGATTAAATAGAACAGTCATTCTTTTGTTTCACAGTCACCATACATGCTCCCTGTAAGGGCTTGTCCATAAACTTTATCTGTCTGAAGTATCTGAACTGGTACAATTCTCAGTTATACTCATTTAAGGGTACTTACATTAAACTTTTACTGAGCAATGTACAGCTTGCTTTATTTTGACTTCTAAACAGCAAGAGTTAAGCAGTACAATAATTGTGAGTGTGAATTCCCAAATGTGTTTGATAACAATAAAATTGTGATGTTATTATCTTAAAAACACTATTATTGTAGCTCGAAGTTCAAAAATTACTTTGTTGTTAGTACACTTAAAAGTGTCCACCCACACTAAATTACATAGCACATAAAGTGATCTTTATGTACAGATACTTACAAAAAATAATACTTATCTTTTGAAACAGCAAAGTAATTTTTGACAAAGTTAGACATGTAGAAGAACTCAGAAACTGTATTTTTAAATTCTGACCTCATCGAATTCAGTTGTAAAATTCTCAGAGTTTGTGTGTATAAAAATATACAGACATAAGTATCACTATACAAGCAAGGAAGCTTCTAGGTTTTATTACCTCTTATTTTAGTATCTTCAGTATTACTGTGTTAAAGGTCACTGACCATACAGTGTGCTCTTGGCAGGCACAGACCATAACAAGTACCATTATTTATATGGCAGACACACGTGTGACTGCAGGTTCTTATCTTAACTTCACCTTCCACAGACCTAAATGCTTTTATCCTCAGTGAGAAGCCGTGGCATCTTTATTCTTCTGAATCACAGAGTCATAGAATCACAGAATATTTTGGGTTGGAAGGGACCTTTAAAGGTCACCTAGTCCAAATTCCTTGCAGTGAGCAGAGATATCTTCAAGTAAATCAGGCTACTCAAAACCCCTTCCAACCTGACCTTGAATGTTTCCAGCGATGGAGCATCTACCACCTCTCTGGGCAATCTGTGCCAGTGTGTCCCTGCTCTCTTTGTAAAAAATTTCTTCCTTATATCTAGTCCCAATCTACCCTCTTTCAGTTTAAAACCATTAACCCTTGTCCTGTTCTGAGCTGTGAGCACACATTACCTGCTCAAGTCCAGCTTTTCATCCACCAGTAACCCCAAGCCCTTCTCTGCAGGAGAATATCACTATGTTGTTTGTCTACTGAGGCTTTTAAAACCCTTAGAAAGCAAATCTATTCAGTATTTAAAAGATGGAGGGGATGACCTTTTCCTCCCCCTGCCCTTTTTCTGTTAACATAACTAATGTAAATCGAAACAGTGAATTATACTGTGAAAATACCGTTTTCATGAGTAAAAACAAGTTTCCTCCCCTCACCTCCTCCCAAGAGAAGAAATACCACCAGAAATTCTCACAGAGGATGATTGTCACAGGAGACAATATTATTCCTTGAAAGAAAAAAACTGAACTGACACAGCCATACACCTACTCCAATACCAATGACAGGAGTTGAAATTCGCCCGAGGGTCCCCAATCTCAAATTCTGCCTATTAAGGCTCACTTGAATACTCTTCAGTCCTGCTGAAGAGGCAGAACTGGTAGGCTTCCCTACCACAATGCAGATGGATCTTGGCTCAAGGATGGTCAGTCAGAAAGACAGAGTAATGGAAATTGCGTATCCTGGTTATTAGTCCTGTGCTTTAAGCACAAGAGGTCTATCCTAAGCTTTATACCATATTTGTTCTGATAGACATAAAAAGTAAAGGGACTATCATCATATTCACTATAGGAGCAGTTGTACATGGTTCTTCCTCTATCCCTTTGTTAAAAATAAGTGTTTTGAAAAAAGTTAATGGATGATCACTTGTAGTTCTATTTGAGCTGATAAAACTGGCTGAAAGAAATAGTAAGAAAGTGGAGGAGAAATAGTAATTCAAAACAACTGTAATTATTTTTTATTATTATTATTCTAACATACATTTTATCTGTAAGCTGTTACTCAATGCAAGTGATAGTCTGTCCAAAAGTATATTGCTTTCCAAATGTGGAACCAAAATGAAACTTGCCTCAATCTGTCAAAGGATTGATTCAAGCAGTCTTAGACCCCATTTTCTCTAGAAAAAGCTTTGATGCTCAGATGTGTTAAAGAAAATTTTGAACCTGGCTGTGTAGCAACATGTAACTTTTTAACAGTCAGGGAGCAAAAATTGTTCTTTCTAAAACATATGCTATTTATCACAACATATCCAAGTACTTTTTAAAGTCATAGACACTAGCATTATTCAGGTTGGAAACCTGTTCTTAGTATCTTAGTATCTTGTGTTTCAGCAGAATATTCCAATGTATAGAAACACTGATGGCATAAATTTACGTAATAAGAAAATATGAGAGCTTTTGATTGCATTTTAAAACAATGTTTGATTTTTGTCTGTCTACCACCTGTAAAAATGTGAAACATTTTTACTAGTTTCCTTATGGGCACAAAACTAACACTGACTTCACTTCAGCATTGAAAGACTCACAGTTATCAGAAAAAAAGGTTCCTGTGAAGTTGTTATAGTCCCTATTACCTCCAATAATTGCAGAGTCACTTCTGATAGCATTAGCTAAGGGCTCTCCCTCATCTATTGGTCCAGAGTGATCTGCAGCAGAAAAAAGGAAAGTGACAGACAAACAGAAGGGTTTTCAAGGAATTCTCACATGGTTACAGCTCATGTACAGTATGGCACAGTAGCAGTAATGTGGGTCTGTAAGCATGCAAAGAACAGTGATGCAGATGATACTTTGCAGAGATAAAGAGAAAAATGTGAAAGTTCAGAGGAAAAGAGAAAGGCTAGAGAAAAGGAGGTAAGTACATATAAAAGAGAACTATATTTCAAACTACTCCTGAGATATTAACCCACGTGGAAAAATAATAAAAAAAAAAGACAGTTGTGATTCAGGACATGAGTACTCTATTTAGATTTTGCTTTAGAGATCAGAACAAGTGATAACCATATGCTACCTGCAAACGAATGGGTTGTTTCACTTGATGTTGAGTCAGCTCCAGTTAAAGTACCACAGTTGGATGCAGTGAAGCGTCCCTTTACAATGACGGGGGCTGAGCTGATGTGGTGCAGTGCAGCCTTCAAAGGAGCAATGTGGTTGAACTGCACTGAGGAGAGACATCCAATAAACCCCTGAGAGTTTGCCTTCATAGTTTCCTCATCTACGTCGCTGTTTTCTGTTAATCAAAAGGAACAGAACACAATTAATCTTAGCACAAATGTACAAAATAAAGTGACAGAAGAATAAATGAATAATTAACCTGTGTTCCTCTGAGTATATTTGAGTTACAGCAACATATGTAGATTCACTGACTCCCTTTCTTGTCTGTCTTTAATGAAAAGACAGTCAGATACATTCAACTCTTTTTTTTTACAGATGACAATTGCTAGTCTGCAGAGGGAAAAGCTTTTAACTTACTATAGCAAGCTCCAAAGAAAAAAAGATTCAAATGCAACTAAAATATTTAAATTAAAATGCAACTTTTTCATTCTGCAAAACGATAATGACAAAGCATGCATTCATGAAAAATAGATATTTTATTATATTTCTTCTCATAAATATATATATTATTGGATTATATTCTTTCCACAGATTCATATATCTACTCTATCCCATCATCATCAAGTCTGTCAAAACAAAAACTCTCTGAAGACCTCAATCCTGGAAATCCACCAAGATATTTTCTGTGAAAACCTAAAAAAAAATTAATGTCGTTCCAATTTACTGTACATTTCCAACATTATACCATTATCATTCTCACTAAGAAAAAAAAAAAAAAAGCAAAAAGCCTCTCTCTTGTTCTCTTGAGCTGCATTTCTGAATGTATGTACCCTGTCAGAGCTCTCTATCTATTCACCAGCTAATGTTCACTAATGCACTACTTTAGCAGTGGAAAACAGTTTATTTACTCTGACAGTTCTAATTGAAGCAGAAACTCTGGAAGTACTAATTATTCAAAGAGGACTTTTAAAGGAAGTATGTTTTCAAGTTTTGTGCAAATCAAATGGGAATTCATCTCATTCATTTCCACCTCTACTTTATCCTAGAACCCATGAATGGACTTGTGATCTTTACAGTGATTCTGTGATTCTGTGTTTTGGTAGAACTGGTTGCAAAATATCACAGCAGCATTATCATCAACTACTCTCTGATTATTGCAATGATTGATGTATTATTAGATAGAAAGATGTGAGCCTAGAGTCTGCTCGCCTACACTGGTGGATTACATAAAATTTTGGATGTTTAACTGCCTGTGTTCTCTCTGTAGCATACACTGCTTCTGATGATGGCCTCACCACACTGAAGGATCTGCTAGATCTGGATGTCTTAAGAAGAAGACTAACCTGAGATGGCAAGAAAAAAATGTCCAAACCCCCTTGTGATAAAAATATTTATCTCTAACTATAAGTAGGATCGAAAACCTCAAGAGTGAAACATTTTCTATTATTTTTCTAGTTTTCTATACCAACCATTTGGTAAACATTTTATGTGTATAATATGAAAGGATATTAGTTATTTAAAATCCTTAAGGTTCACCTGACTCATTAATTAGAAAGTACTGCTGGGATAAAGTAAAACTTCCTATTAGATCAAGCAATCTTACTAGTAAAAGTGATAGGGTTTAGGGAAGACAAATCCTTCTCTGCTTTAGTGCTTAAGTCAAATTTAACTGACTGGAAACAACACACACACACGTTTATCAGACCGTATTTTACAGTAAACTGCAGTTACGCATCCTTAATCATCTTCATAGCAATTCAATTGCTAAGTATACTCAAATTTTTTCAGCAAAGAAAGACAAAATCACTCCACCCACATTGTTATCTTCAAAACGATCCCAAAAGCAAAACACAAACTCAATAACCCTCTTTCTTGAATTCTCCTTCAACCGTCTTTCCTCTGCGAAGTGATGTTGAAAATCAGCAGACATAGCTCCTAGAAGAACATTTTAAGATAAGAACTGTGCAATCAAAAGACTAGCTTTGACCTTTCTGTTTTTATGGTGTCGAAGATTTCAAAATGTTACATGTTCTTGTACAATCTTATTTTGTCTCAAAATTAGAAAAGTCCATAACACATTGGGTAAACTATTGTCTGATGGGTTGGGCTCAAAGTGTTCTAGGAAATGGCGTTCCATCAGGCTGGCAGCCAGTCGCCAGTGGGGTTCCAGTTCAGTTTTAGGGCCAATGCTCTTTAACGTTTTCATAAGTGTCCTGGTTTCATTGGGATTTTTTTTCAGTTTGTGGCCAGCCATGGTGATGAGGCCCATTAGCAGCTAAATCCAGGGCAGCAGACCCAGGCTGGTCCACAGGTGTATTCTGTATCATTAACAATTAAATTCACTATAAAAGGGAGGGCTTGCTGGGGAGAGATGGGGTTTTTTTGCTCTCTTCTTGCTTCTCCTTTTCCTAATTACTGATGATTGGTATTCCTGGACAACCTGCTGCAACCCTGTAGCTAAGTATACTTTTGTGTGTTTTGTGTTAGCATTTGTATTGGTTTCTTCATTTTATTAAATCTGTTTACTTTTTACCCATGAGTCTCGCTCTTTTTCCCAATTTCCTTCCTCAGTTGGAGAATAGACATTAGGTGAGAAAAAAACTTTTATTGTTTAGCCCTGGGTGAAGGCTAAATGAAGAAAATAAGTGATCTGGATGCAGGAGTTGAATGTACATTAAGTAAGTTTACCAATGATATTAAATTAGGAGGGGCTGTGGACTCCCTCAAGGGTAGAGAGGACTTACAGACAGATCTGGATAGACTAGAGAGCTGGGCAATCACCAAACGTATAAAATTTAACAAGAGCGAGTATTGGATTCTCTACCTGGGATGGGGTAATCCTGGTTATACATAAAAATTGGGGGATGAGAGGCTGGAGAGCACTTCCATGGAAAGACACCTGGGGGTTTGGGTTGATGGCAAGATGAATATGAGTTAACAGTGTGCCCTGGCAGCCAAAAGGGCCAACTGTGTCCTGGGGTGCATCAAGCACAGCATTACTAACTGGTCGAGGGAGGTGATTGTCCCATTCTGCTCCGCACTGGTGCGGCCCCACCTCAAGTACTGTGTGAAGTTTTGCATGCCTCAATAGAAGAAGGACATCAGACTACTAGAGTGTGTCCAGAGGAGGGCAACCAAGATGGTGAAATGTCTCGAGGACAAGATTTAGGAGGAGTAGCTGAGGTCACTTGGTTCATTCAACTTGGAGAAGAGAAGGCTAAGGGGTGACCTCATCACAGCCTACAGCTTCCTGAAGGCGGGCAGTGGAGGGGGAGGTGCTGATCTCTTCTCTCTGTTGACCAGCGATAGGACACGTGGAAATGGAACGAAGCTGCATCAGAGGAAGTTCAGCTTGGACATTAGGAAAAGGTTCTTCACTGAGAGGGTGGTTGGTCACTGGAACAGGATCCCTAGGGAAGCGGTTACAGCACCAAGCTTGTCAGAGTTCAAGGAGCATCTGGATGACTCTTAGTCATATGGTTTATTTTTAAGTAGTCCTGCAAGGAGCAGGGAGTTGGACTCAGTGATCCTTATGGGTTCCTTCCAACTTGAGATATTATATAATTCTATGAATCTACTCAGTACAAAAAATTAATGGGCATTTGACTTTCACAGTTAAATTACCAGCTGAAGGTACTATAAATGTGCTTGGAATGGACTGCCGCAAAATCTCACATTTGTGCAGCAAGCCTGTGTTGGTATGAAAATTTTATTATGGCCACACTTTTTCCATTAAAATTGCTTATTACAGTTAAAATCTATGATATCTAAACACCCACTGATTTCGTTTGAATCATATATGTTTTTTTGTTTGTGGTTTTTTTTCCCTGTGGTTAATTTATGACCGCATAAATGCTACTACACTGTTACTTTTTTTTTAATATGCAGAAATACAACATTATTTTACTGTAGTTTAGTTATGCTTCTGATTGAAATGACCAGGAGGAGGTAAATTACTGAAAAACATCTTTAAATAATTATTTTTCTGATTGTTGTGCACAAAAGCTTACCCTTTAAAACCACTCTAAAACAGTGTAGGCCCCTTTTTCTTAACTTGTTATTTGTTCCAACAGTTTACGGCTGAAAAAAAATGCTACTAAAGAAAGCAATTTGATTAACAGGAAGTAATAGATTGTTCTGTCATTGAGGCTTGACTTTTTCTGCCTTTTCAACAATAAAAATCCAGCAATCAGGAGTCACAAGTGGGTGTTATTTGTGGAACTGTCATTTGTCACAATGCTGAAACTAAGTAGAAAAAGACCTTTAAAATAAAAAATTAGTAGGAAAATATTTTGCCAATAGAATTATTTCATCAAACTGAATTATATCCTTGAATATTGATTTTTTTTAAATACTGATATTTTGTCCAAGATTGCAAGGCTGTGGAAACTTTCTCTTTCCCCAAATAATTATCCTGAAAAGCTTCTGTATTGGAAGTAAGCCTTGACAAGCTTGGCTGACTCAATTGAAAATCTGATGAAAAAAATTTAAAAAAACCCTTTCATATAAATTTGCTGGAGTATAATTATATGCACTTTAAATTGTGGGAGCTGCATAAAAATGCATATTTTACACTAACAGACTTATAGTAAAGGCTTTTCTAAACCAAGTTTAAAAGTCTGAATTTTACTATTTTATTACTATATGAATTCCCAAATTCATGTAGTAGAAAAAGCTGCATAACAAGAAATGGACATTTTTAAAGCAACTATTATTTAACGTGTACTTCACTGCAGCACTTGTTTGGGAATACGCGTATGTTATTGTTTTAAAAGGCTGATTTTCAAATTAACAATTTGAACTATCACTTTATTTTTACATATTAGTGATGTACAGTGAGTGTTTTTCAATCCATCATTCCTTTATCAATAAAACTATAATAATTAGAGACTTAAGGAAGCTGTGCAATTATTAATTATTCTCAAACTTATTCCTTTAAAATCAAAACTAAATCATACAGTCTTATAATTATAGAGACAAATAAACCAATATACTAAAGGGCAATTTCACTACAAGTTGAATGGAATAATTTAAATACACAGAAATTCCATTGCAAATGTGGGTAGAAAATATTTTACTGGTTTAACTTAGGCCTTGTTATTAAGGGTCTAGTGAAAATTTGTTTTTTATTTATGAAATAACCAATTTTTATATTGTTGGACATGTCCATATTCAGCGGTATGTCTTCGTTTAAGTGAATTAGCTGAGCAACCTGGTCTAGCAGAAAGGTATCCCTGCCCATGGCAGATGGATGGGAACTAGAAGATCTTTAAGGTCCCTTACAACCCAAACCATTCTATGATTCCATGAAAATTACACATTCTCTTAAGCTGACTTTATGTATAAATCAGATGTAAGTAAAGTTTGTTGAAAATCCATCTTTATCTCAGTTGGCATGGAAAGGTTAACAACTGTCACTGCAGAAAAACGTTGCCCACAGATCCCCACCTTCACCCTGGGGAAGCCTAGGAAGCTTTGTGCTGGGAAGATGTGGTTTTACTCAGCAGAAGTAAATTACTTCCAGTGGTTTGCTGTAAAAAAAAATTTCTATAGTCTTCCTACAGTGTAAGGTGCTTTGAGAGAAAGTATCTTCTTAGGAGGAAAACAAAAACATAAGGAGCCCTTTGGCTTATATCCTGTGAACTCTGTGGCTGAGTGTGCTGCTCCTCTTTTCCCTCACCACTTAACCTTCATGTATTTTGCCGAGTCCCAACACAACTTAGGTCCCTGACTATTTTGTCACAGCATTGTTTAACATAAAATCAGAATTCTTTAAATTGGAAGGCTTATGTTCGCAGAAGTGAGGAAAAACAGTGATTTTTTTCCCCTGAGAATTCAAAACTATTTCAGCAGCTAACTCTCAGATTTGCTTTCAACAAAAAAACTAAGCTCCGTACAAATACAGAAGAGCTCAGACAAGTACTTCTCCAACTGAAGATAATTCTTAGAAAATCCATATCTTTCTGGCCTCCCTTAAAACTTATGGATTTTTCCTGAACAATATTTCAAAGCACAAGAAATACATGATTTCATATTTTGTTACTCCTTCTATTTAGACCTCTTCACTGAAGCAAACAGTCATTACGTTTTTCCACTGCCTTCACAAAGTCTCCTTCCATCTCTAGATATGACCTCACAGGAATCAGGACCCAAAGCAGTCAGATTTATAAAAGATACAGCAACTTTTCCATAGCAACTCTCCTATGAAAGGGAGAGAAGCATAACATATGTTTTCTTCGGGAGAGTTTCTGTAAACTGAGCAAAAGTGGTCTGAGTGCCCGCACAGGTCAATGTAACTCCATGCCTCACACTACTGTGATGATGCAAAACCATCATATAACTGAAGAAAATCCCACTTCTGAGCTTTTATAACAATGTAATTTCTTTGGTAAAGACAATGTTGATCCTTATCACAAGAGACTGCTATTCGCCTAAAAATGTGTATTTCATTACATTGCATCAAATACGTTTTTAAATAAATCAATGCAAGCTTTGATAGGGAATTTCATAACAAAGAGGACAAACCCTTTAATTCTTTACTGATCATTGTAATATTGTGCTTATGTGATTGTGACTGCAATAGGCTACTATATTTCAAAACATAAATTCCTGATTAAGTTTTTTCATTGATTTGTGGGATTATGAAATATTTAAAATAGTTTTCTTCTAGTAGTTTATAATTCAGCTAATATTGCTTTAAAGTTATGCTTAAACAATCATTCTCTTTCCCATTCTCTGTGCATGTCTACATACTAGTTCTTTTCTGGGACTGTATGTTCTATAAAGGATATCTACATTTCAAAAACAATATATACTTCTGTTTGTGTTAGAGGTCCTTAGGTATTTTTCCAGTAAGAAAACAGGTAAGCTACAATGAGGCTTTTCCAAACAATCACAACCAAACAATAATTAGCATTTTTTTTAAAGCCTATAAATACAAATTTCGTTATTTAACACATTTTAAGTTACTTATCATTTGGTTGCTATAATTATGAAAACAATTATCACTATATGCATTCTATTATATATTCTAACTTTTCTTCCACCTATTCTAGATAACACTCTCAGAATTGAAAACCACAGCCATCTATTTGATGAGCAAGGAATTGGCAGGATCACCTTATCCAAACAGTTGCATGCAACAGCTCAATGTCCAAATGGAGATTAGCAGCAAGTGGTGTCCCTCAGGGGCCCACACCGGGAGATACTGTTCAGTATCTTTATTAACAATGTAGACAGTGGAATTGAGTACATCCTCAGTGAGTTTGTGGATGACACTAAGCTGAGTGGTGCAGCTGTTTCACTAGAGGGAAGGGATGCCATCCAGAGGGACCTTGACAGGCTTGAGGCCAATGTGAAGCTCATGAAGTTCAACAAGGCCAAGTGCAAGGCCCTGCACCTGCATCAGGGCAATCTCTAATATCAGTACAGGCTGGGCAATGAATGGGTTGAGAGCAGCCCTGTAGAGAAGGACTTTGGGATACTGGTGGATGAAAAGATGGACTTGAGCAGGCAGTGTGTGCTTACAGCCCAGAAAGCCAGTTGTGTTCTGGGCTGCATAAAAAGAAGTGTGGCCAGCAGGTCAAGGGAGATGATTCTGCCCCTGTACTCCACCCTCGTGAGACCCCACCTGGAGTACTACATCCAGCCCTGGGGTTCCCAGCAAAAGATAGACATGAACCTGTTAGGGCAGGTCTAGGGAAGGGACACAAATATGGTCAGAGGGCTCAAACACCTCTCCTACAAAGAAAGGCTGAGAGAGTTGGGGTTGTTTAGCCTGGGGAAGAGAAGGCTCTGAGGAGAATTTATGGCAGCTTTTCAACATATAAAGGCAGTTTAAAAGAAAGATGGAGATAAATTTATTACATGGGTCTGTATGACAGGGCAAGGAGTAACAGTTTTAAACGGAAAGAGGG
The DNA here is from genome assembly GCF_013368605.1 of Nyctibius grandis. Taxonomy (NCBI): domain Eukaryota; kingdom Metazoa; phylum Chordata; class Aves; order Nyctibiiformes; family Nyctibiidae; genus Nyctibius; species Nyctibius grandis. Next base: position 66,795,716 of record NC_090695.1, on the reverse strand, counting down.
TAGATTCAGATTAGACATAAGGAAAATAACTTTTTTTTTATAATGAGGGTCGTCAGACACCGGAACAGGTTGCCCCAAGAAGTTGTGGATGCCTTGTCATTGAAAGTGTTCAAGGTCAGATCATATAGTGCTTTGACCAATCTGATCTAGTGAACGACGACCCTCCCATGGCACGAGGATTGGAACTAGATAATGTTTTAAGGTACCTTCCAACTCAAATTATTGTGTGATTCTATGATCTTATACATCAACGTATTAAATTAATTACTCTTGAAATATTACATTCAAATATCTCTCAATTAATCCCCTTGCATATCCACTTTTCTAAACAATTATAGGCCAGAAATTATTTTAATTATGCTTCTCTGTTGCAAAATTGAACTGAAGATTTCATGAGGTCCATTTTTCTAACCAAGAAGATTACATACAGGAGAGGGTACATATGGAACTGATTTTTGTGTGTATGTATGTGTGTGTGTATGCACACATGTGTGACAGAAAGAATTAAACTCTAATTTTTACTCAGAATTGAGTAGAAAACTAATTTAATACGCATTTTGTTCTGGATTTACTTTATTTGAATGTGGGTAGAGGTTAGACAGAAACTGGCGGAGACTTACTGCCTCCCATCCAGTGGCATGATGAACTATTTCACATAATGCTTTTCTTGTCAGCGCGATATTCTTTGGGAAAACATAACAGTATTTTCTACCGTCATAACCAGGACAGTATTTCTGGGTCTGTTACAATGGCAAAAACATTGATTTACCAAAGCTGTTATGTTATTCCCAAAGGTACTAGACAAAAAGTGGTAGATATATGGATCCTGAGGGGGCATCTCATGTATATAGTAATAAAATTCCTCTAAACTAAACCACATACGACTGAATATGAAGAAAACACTTCATTGAACTTCTGGTTTAGGGTAGGTGTTATATAAGACACATAAATGGTTCCTATAGGCCTAGGGGAGCAACATAAAGTAATATATCATCTATACAAAATTGAGATGAAAACTCAATTTCTTCTATGTTACATATAACAGTTTTCTGAATTTATTTCTACAAAAAGCCTTTGTTAACACTTTAGCTTATTTAAGACATTTTTAAAGAATGGGAAACCATCACTCCCTTGCAGGCAATTTACTGGCTAAATGTTCAAGCACCAAAGAGTTAAAGAGGGAGGCAGTTAATTTCCCAGATCTTGTTTTGGAACAAAGTTCATAATTTCTGTTAAAAATTGCTTTTGTTAATAATAAACAGAATTGCCTTCAGTAATGGTGGTAACTTGTGTGCCATATGAAATTATAAACATTTAAAATCTATAAACTTAGATACACTTAGCCCAAGATCATTTGTGGAATGGTGAAAATAATCAGTTTAACTACAAAATGTTTAAAGGGTCAGTGTAGCCTTAGTTACTATGTATCACAAACTATACCAACTCTGATTTCATACTGTTGTGACAAAAAGTGCTGTTAGAGAAAGAATGCACAAATGGACCTTTACTTGACATAGGAATGTAGCAACACATATTTTAAATTACTTTAGAGGAAAGAGAAATATCCTTTAACTTTTTACCAGCATCACATCTTCCTCTATCACTGAGTTTTCCCATTATGATGAGTAGTAAAATAATATCTTGAGAATTTTAGTTCAGGCTATTTTATTTTAACAAATATGAAAAATGGTAATTATAGACAGGCAAATTCCATTTTGATCATTACTACAGAGAAACAGATATCTTTTTATGAATCATCACTAGACAAATTATTTTGTCATAGCTTGTTTTTAAAAAGTAAGTCCGACAAAGTTTTTGCTTACATTAAACTTGTTCCTAACTGTTTACATCAAATTCTAATCACAGAAATTTTTTCAAATACGGTACATGAATAATAGTATTTTATGGTCTTTTTGTATGATTTTCATAGTGATTTATTTTTTCATGAGAATAAAAAAAAATGTGGCATTTCATAATGCTTGATTTCAAAATCAGAGAGAGAATTGTGAAATTATTTTTAATGGAACCCACTTGATCATTTTCCAGGAAGTACTTACCCGTGATTATATTTGTATTTCAACAAGACTGAAGTTTCTACCTTGATTGTGGCTCAGTGTCTAATTAAATCCAAGACAACAAATGTCTTTTAATGAGATTAGGGTTATTATTTTTTATGTGCCATGATGATACTTTGAACTATGTTTTAGAAAACGCTGTGATGTTCCACTTACCTAAAACCTTGCCAAGTGTAAGAGACTTGATCGCATTGAATTCTGTGCCTGAAGACAGAATAAACTTCATTCTTTCATTCTGGTTAACCTGCAGAATGGTGCAGTGAAGAACAAAGTAGAATAATGGAAGAAGTATTAGTCAAATTTTGCAAAAAAAGCAGATAAGATCAAGGTTAAAAATAAAATGGGCTGAGGGATGCATTTATTAGTTATAGCACAGGAACTAATCAGGAAACATGATCAGCTTTCTCAGATCACTCATTATAGCTGTGCTACTTCTTAAGCATCCCACTTCATAAGCCTTTATTTATCTTATTGAATTGGCTGATTCTTTCTTTTTCGTCTATAAGATGAATAAAATGGTAAACCTTCAAAAACACGAAAAAGGCTCTTTTCTTTTAAAAAGGCACTCAACATTTAGTTCATAAAGATCAAATATTATACTGTAAATGTACTGCCCCCCAGGGTACCTCTAGAACTACTTGCTTTCAAGCCTTGTACCAATCCATAATTAAGCAAACACAGCTCTAGCCTCAAAATACTAACATCCAGGTTTTTTAGATTTTAATTTAAAAAATTAAGATTTCTTTACATGCTAGTATCTACTATTAGTAAATCAAATATTTCTATTTTATCATCTAATTTCCACAAAAAATAACAAAAATATTTTCCTTAATAGTCACATTCCTTCAATATAAAAAGCTCCAAAGAAATTTAGACAAGAAGGCTTAAATTATTATTTTGATGGTAATATATTTGTACTGTAGTTTGATACATAATTTGAAACAAAATGTAAGACCCAAACCTGATAATAGCAGTCATACACATTTCACAAATTATGAAAATTCAGCCAAAAAACAATTAATTGATTTTTCATATAAAATGATGAGGAGGTATTGACCTTTTGAAATAGACAAGATGAACACAAAAGAGGTTGTCTAACATAGACTTCCACTGTGCACCATAAGTCTGCTAACCTTTGCTTTATTTACTTGAGATACTAAACCACAGTTTATTTGGGGACAATTGCCTTGTAACTCTTCATTTTGCTTTGGATATTCTGCTTTTTTATTATAATCCACTTTTTTTCTTCTAACTTGTCTTACCTCTACGAAGAGCATTTCCTCCTCTCTATTAATCTTCATGTGTTGCAGTTGTCCATCAGCCATGTTTTTAAAATTGATGCTGAAGACATCAGGATCTTGATGGTTATCTAGCTTGTACCTGATTTGTAAACTTCCTGAAGGGATAAATAGAGTAAATGGTATAATACAACACATACACAACAGTCAGTGTAGATCATATACAATACTTCCTGCTTCACAGGTGTATTTGAAGAGCAAACCAAATGTTTGATTTATTTGAGGAATTAACTACAAGAAATTGACATATGTGAGAAATGAAAGAAGGCAACAGGAAAAGTAACAGCAATGTTGGAAGTAGGATGTAGTGGCAAAGATAGATAGACATAAATTGTCACAAATGTGAATAGTGAGTTAAAATTTGTGCAGAAATTTTAGTAAGTACTTTTGCAATTCAGCTGAGAAAGACTTGGTCTGGCAGCTCGTATCAATGTGACTTATCAAATAGAACTCAGTACCTTACAAGTACTGTTCTTGAATAATACTTATGCTGTCTGGACCTGTAAACGTCCACCTTTTGACAATTCAGTAGGATGGAGTTAATAATTTCTAGCTCACTTTCCATTTCTTGTTGTTAACTCCCAGCATACCGTCTGTACGCATAAAATCACAGAAACTCTTTCACAGCAGAGTACGGAGGCAGCGTGGTTTCCTTATCAGATACTCCCTACCAGTTGTAGATGGACTACAACTTTCTACTCATCCTTTGGAAAGCAAGGCCCAGGCCAGACCCAGGCCAGTCATGAGTAAAAAGTGTTCCACCTTACATGATGGGAAGGATACTACAGTTAGTTGTTCTATAACCAAATCTGCATCTGGGAAAGCACAGAACCTTCTTTGAACACAGAACCACTGTGACTGCAAAGAGTCTTTGAGAAACCCAAAGATTCAACCCGGTCTGTGGGGTTTTTTAATTAAAAAAAAAATTAAAAAATGCATTTATCTAGAGGTACAAGAAAGAATGAAAAAGGAGGATCCAACTAACATTTAATGTTCATATTAAACAGAAATATCAATTATAGTTTGTGTATTTTTCACAGGTATTTATGTGTATTTTCATAGGTATATAAGCAGCTTATGAAATTAGTTGAATGAAAGGACCTCTGATTAATTTGGAAAGTGAATAATACACTTTCAAAAAGTAGTTTATTTCATTATTTATCATAAGGATGTCTATTAATATGCTGCGTGAGCAGCAGACAATCAGATACCTTTTGAGCTTTATTTCAAACCTTTAAAAAAATGTAATTTAAAATATTTTACTGAATTTCTAAAGGATTTCGACAAATATTTTTGCCAACATGATAATAAAAAACAGCAGTAAAAGTTGAAATTACAGTAGGAGGAATGTTTTTCATATGGAAAGCATTGTTTGGTGCAGCTGAAATAAAATATACCATTTAAAGCAACAATAGGTCAACACTTAGTTTGTGATTCAGGTCTGGGAATCAGAGTGAATCTGTGTTGGCAGCTATGACGTTCATTAGTGTTTCCAGATGGCCTATCTGAACACTCACCGTTTCTGGTGAGAATGACCGAGAGATATTCCTTGTAGAAGGAGCTGACATAAAGCAGTAAGCTTGGTGTCCGTGTTGTTCGGAAGGCAAATGTAATTTCTTCCCTGTTCAGTGTCATGTCAGCATAGAAAGAAGAAGCATGAGAACTGGAATTTTTAGCTAAGGTGTAGTATTCTTGAAAATTGTATGTCACAGAAGTGCCAGTCCCAAAATAGGCAGAGATCTCTGAAACAAAAAGAAATTTGGGTTTTAAATGTAATGCAAAACAAAACTAAAGCTCTTTTTTTTTTTTCCTGCCACAGGACACAATAAAATGTATTCTCAATCATTGTGATAAACCTGAAAAGGAAATATAAATGGAAATAATATTTAGAACTATGGGGAAAAGTAAGACCTAATCTAGGCTGGAGCAAAAACACAGTTAGATATGTGTCTTAAATATCTGTTGTGTGAAGAAGTGTTTTATCTGGTTTTGAACATGCTCTGCTTTTTTACGGTTTATCCATGTTCTCAAGCCCAGTATGCTCTGTCTTGTAAAGTATATTGCTCCTACAGTATAATGGGTGCAGCAGTTTCAATCCTAACATATTGATTAAACTTGGCCACTCCTGAAACACATATGTGGGAAAAGAGACTGGTCAGGTGGGAGAAAGAAAAGGAGAATACAAAACGGGTTATGGTGTATGTATCAATGAATCACTTATAGAGGGCTTCTGTATCTCTATGATATCTCACAGTCATTTTCTACTAAAAGTAACTGTCTTAGACTATGCTGTTTTCACACACAACCTCCACACTTGAGAAAAATGTCTGGAAATTTCTGTAACCTGGCTCAGTATCTTTGACAGAAAGTGAATGGAAGTTATTGTTATAGGCCTTCCCACACTTACAGCAACAGAAGCCACTCTGTCCCTGAAGAATAATAAATATGCAGTCTCTTCTGCTGTTTGCAGTGGAGGAGGAAAGTATCATTCCTCACTCAGTGGCATTAACTCCACAGCAATGGCACTGAAGGACTTCACACAAGTCCTTCATTTTTGTGGTGTCAGTGGTGGCTGGACAGATATAGTGCTCACTAATTTAGAGGCACATGGGGTTACGGCATTCGAGCCAATAAATATTTTCCAGAATGCATTTAATACATGGAGGATGCAAATCATTTTTAGCAGATCATAATTATATGCAAATATGAAAAGTTCCAGATAAAGTTCCATTCCTAAAATTGAAACTTGACATATTGTGATCACCTACCAGTATGACAACATCACCAAAGAACTCCTTTAAAATGGCTGAAAAATGGACTCAGTCCTGCTTATGATGATCTCACTTTCCTCTTACAGTAAAAGGAAGTTTAAGGTTCTTCTGCTACTTGGTTTGGTTTCCAAATTTAGTCTTAGTTTTGAGATTAGACTTGAAAGACAGAAATCTTTATTCATAAAGATATGGTTCCTAGCTTTAGTATAATATAAAAGAATAAACGGAGTTGCATAGCATTAAAGATGATGCTCCTCCCAGCTAAAGTGGTTCCTGCTTAAAACAGTGTATGTTGAACATATCTCTGGAAGACAGTGTTTAATAAAACTTACACCTACGCAACAAATTCAGCTGAATGTTTCTCTATATTAAGTAAAACATAAATATTTTGCAAGAGTTTCATATATCTTTAAATAGCTGTGAAGATCTTGTTCCGACTGTATGGTCCTGTTTTCAATAACTGATAAAGCTAAAAGACATGCTTGCCTTTCTTACAGAATGGCCCAACATAAGCAGAGAAAGTGCAGTCACAGGAGAACCCACTGTATTTCTCTTTACATTTTCCACCATTGTGGCACAGGTTACCATAGCTGCTACAATGTCCAGGACAGCCTGGTTCAACTCCTGGCGTTATCTTTGCTCTCTCTTCCAGGTCAAGGGCCATTCCATTCAACCGTAACGAACGAATGCATCCCAAAAATCCTTTTTGCCTGGATGCTGTCCCACCTGAAATAAATTCATATGAGCTTTTAAAAATTTAAAAGCCTTAATGCGTAAAAACATCTCTGTGTTTTACAGGCCCTGAAGAGGCTATCATGAATTTCCAAGATACAAGCCTATGCATGTGAAAGTATTTATAAATAGCTTTAAAAGCATATCTGATTTTTTTTTTTTGTCAAATAATTACAGTGAATCCTTGAAGCTTTTAATGGGAAACAAGGATTTGCACAGTAAGATACCAAGCAATGATGTGTAGTTCTATTAAGTCACAAAGGAATAAAATGCAGAAATTAGGGTGTTTTTTTTTCCTTTTTTAAAAAAAGAAAAAGGGAAAGGAGAGGAGAGGAGAAGAGAAGAGAAGAGAAGAGAAGAGAAGAGAAGAGAAGAGAAGAGAAGAGAAGAGAAGAGAAAAAAGAAAAAACCAAGAAAGAATACAGAAAAAAATAAAAAAGGAAAAAAGTAAAAAGAGGATGGGAGAGTGATGAGCTGTACAGTTTTACTCTTTCAAGATCCTACTGACTGATCAACTGATCTGTGTGTCTTCCCATCTGTCAGTCTGACGACATGGCTCCTGATGCCCCACAGTTGGTGTCTGGCCTGAGATACTTTGTGCCATACTGGAAGCTCTATCCATTCTTCAGTAATAAGAAGGTTTATCCCCCTCATGACAGAGGAATACCAATCAGGATATACCTCACTACTAAACACGTGATAAAGATACAGGGCAATCCTAAGGCTGACAACAATTGTTGCTTCATTTGCTTTCACCTTTGTTTATTTTTAGCACACTTCCTGACAGCTAGCATTTTATTCATCCTGATTGCTTAGCAAGGCATGCAATCTACATACCATCTCTCTTGTCCATTGTTTCACAACTTACTCTGATGTTTTCTGTCATTTGTTCTCTTTTAAGAAGTAAAAGAAGAAAATATTCTACAATATGTAAGATTACCACTTATAATTCTTATGCATTTTCAATTAACATTTGGTTACATATTTCAATGTGTTCATCCATTTTCATCCTTTTTTATTTCAAAGTTTGTAAAATTCTTGGTGTTGCATAGAAAATCTTGTACAGATATAATGGCACAAAGTCACCTAACAGTATGAAGATTTTATGTAATCTCTGCTAAAATGAGCATTTTGATGGCAGCTTTAGGCTTTAGTTCTTCTGGCTTCTTTGAAAAACCAGATAATATATGTCTAAGAAATAAAGAAAGTGTGTTTGAGCCTGAAGAAATCACAGTTTCTTATGTATTAGTAACTGATTGATGGGTAACTACGGCAGGTACTAGGCATACGAGATGACATTTAAGTAAAGAATCCATCTGCTAATATCATTCTTAGGACACTGTATGTTTCTTTTTTCTCTAGATCCTTTCTTTAGCTTCAGCAGACAAGCCTGAGTCTGTACCAGTGGACTGTCAGTGGAAGTAGTCAAACAGTAAGTCTCATTACTCCCTCCGCTGAAGAAAATTATATTCAATTGAAGAGGTGAAAATGTCTTATAAATAGTTGGGAGTTATAAAAAGTAGCATTATCCAAAAAATTGTTTTAACTCAAAACCAAAGGAAACTATGCACTGTATTGATCCACACAACAGTATTGCAGTTGCAGAAACAGATTACCCAAAAAAAACCTTGCTGCAGTCATAGCAAACACTCACAAGTTATATTCAGGAAATACATGACACAGATTATTCAAATGAATCCCTACCGTTTGTCATGTCTCACTTCAAAAATAGTGTTTTTAGCAAATAGAATTAAAAAAATGCCATTTTCATCAGTTATGCTCCAAATTATTTCAAAATAATTGTACAAATTTATAAGGGATTTCAAGGCACACAGTACTATAGTGAGTATTGTTTCATTTTATTCTCAGGATCTTCAAGAATTTTCAGTGAGGAACAAAGTCCACAACACCAGAAGCAAAACAATAGAATCACTCTTCTAATATTATTAATCACCTGAAGAATACCTGAAGAAAACAACTGGACAGCTTGCTTGTAGATAAGTCAAAACAGTTTTTAAATTGTCACTTCCATACAGGAGATGAATGTATATAAATTTACTAGAATTTGTCAAATTATTTGACAAAAAAATCACTCTATTCAATGGCCAATTACTTCATAGCATATTGCCAGAAATTTCAACTGTCAATGCAGGTTGGTAGAGTATTAAATTGTTTGGGAGAAGTGACCTTATTGCAGTCTACAACTACCTGAAGGGAGGTTGTAGTGAAGTGGGAGTCGGCCTCTTCTCCCGGGCAGCTAGTGATAGGACAAGAGGACATAGCCTCAAGCTTCGCCAGGGGAGCTTCAGGTTGGACATTAGGAAGAATTTCTTTTCAGAAAGGGTTATTAGACATTGGAATGGGCTGCCCAGGGAGGTGGTGGAGTCACCATCTCTGGATGTGTTTAAGAAAAGACTGGACATGGCACTTAGTGCCATGGTCTAGTTGACATGGTGGTGTCAGGGCAGCGGTTGGACTCGATGATCCCAGAGGTCTCTTCCAACCTGATTGATTCTGTGATTCTGTGATTCTGTCAGAAGAACTAGAGATCAATTAATTGCCAAAATCATTAGAAAACTGTTTAGAGTTGATATTATTATAAACACCCATAGAATTAGACAGCTTCTTAGTCTTGCTTCACAGATGAGACCTTGCAAATTCAAACTGATCTAATTTTAACTGTTCATATATTAGCTGTTATATGGTAAGTCAAGCCAAAGGATAGCAATGTAATTTATTGTAGTATAGTAAACATAAATCTCCTAGTCCTCCCATTAATAGTTCTAGTCCATTACTATGAATATAAACTAATTTTAAGACTTCTCCCAACTCCACTATAGCTAATATCTTGGATATCTTCTTTGTTATAGAATCCTACCCCATGCTTTTAATCAAAATATAAATTTTTTCAATATTTGGTCCAGTATCCATCTTCTGCCCTTGATGCCTTTTGAGGCACAAGGCAGTCAGAATTCTGATCCCAGCATGCAAGGGTTACCTCTCCATTTAAATTTTTCCTAAGGATTCTCAGTTTCTGTAGCTACACTTTCATAACACTATTCTCCTTGGCTGCACTCTTCCTCAACACACAATAAATAAAACATATATTCATTTAGTATGGTGTCTCACAGCAGATCTAGATAAAGATCTGTTCAAAACTAGGGCAGACTTTACATACTCTTATATTGCATACCGTACATGCACACCAGAAACTTATAAACTCATAATATGGTAACATTATGGTAAGAATACTACCATGCACATAACACATAACTCTGCATAGCTCTATATAATAGTTAAATAAACATTAATTAATTTCTTGTTATTCCATTAGCGTTTCCAGTGTTTTATCTAAATACATTGATGTCACATTTGCTGAAGTACAAAGGCAGAAACATTCAGGTAAGCTTCTTCCTTTGAATCACAGAATCACAGAATCACAGAATGTTAGGGATTGGAAGGGACCTCGAAAGATCATCTAGTCCAATCCCCCTGCCACAGCAGGATTGCCTAGACCATATCACACAGGAACGCGTCCAGGCGGGTTTTGAATGTCTCCAGAGAAGGAGACTCCACAACCTCTCTGGGCAGCCCGTTCCAGTGTTCGGAAGCCTTCAGTTTAGACAGAACCAACCATAGGTCTGAATTTTTCCTAGTTGTGTGAAATCAAAGAATAGTCCCTTTCTCTTCTTTCCAATTCTAAGTAAATACAGACTGATTATTTCATTGACTGTGTTAGCAAAGGGCAAAGGAGGAGATCACAGAATCATAGAAACACAGAATGGTTTGGGTTGGAAAGGACTTTTGAAGATCATCTAGTCCAACCGCCTTGCCATGGGCAGGGACGTCTTTCATTAGATATGGTTGCTCAAAGCCCTGTCCAACCTGACCGCAACCACTTCCAATGATGGGGCATGCCTGAGAAGTTGTGGATGAAGAAAGACAACAAAATTTCCTTGAAATCACAGAAGTAACACACATTCCTTCAGCAGATGACGTCCTCTCAAAAAATGACGCAAATGAAGATCCTTTAGTTGTTCTTAAACCCTCAAAAGACGAAAAGTGTGGTTGAAAGCCTGTCCAGTAGTAACTGTAGTCTAAGGCACTGAATTTATAACCTCATAATACAGCTACATCTCCATGAATTTTTCACAAAGGCTCTCATCTCAGCATACAAACCGTTTTCAAAACACCCGGTTGCCATCTTTTTTTCTTCCTTTTTTTTTTTCTTTTTCCTTTTCATATTTTCATGATGATAACTAGGAAAGATTCTGTTAAATGAGTGCCTACCTACAAAAAGCTGGCTGTTGAGCTGCAACCGAATATGCCCATCAGGTGGAGCAGTGTGAGACCTTTGAGGAAGCTGATCTATTTGTAAGGAAGCCTCTTTGATGTTTCGTTCAGCCTTCACATAATGCCACTGGTTGTCATTTAAGGAAGTGAGTGATTGTACTGTAACTTCGTTAGGTCCATTTCCAACATCAAACGAAAAAATCACTTCAGAAGGAGCTAGAAAGACGACAGTAATAAAGGTAATTTAAATTATTTCATAGTTAATTGGTTCACAAAATCATTAAGTGGCAGAACAAGTTACCTTAAGGTCTAGCCTACTATTTCATGGGGTAAGACTGATTGTTTTAGGGGAGAAGTTTACTTCAGCAGGCCTATCCTCAAAGTTCTTCACACTCACTGACAGTGAGAACAATGATTTGTCAACAGCATGGAAATCAAACAGTGGACCCCTAGAGAGTATAGTAGTCAAGAAACAGTGAAATGTGAGAGCTCAATTATTTTTCAGTTTGGATAAAAAGCATCTCTTGCTTATATGTTAATTGATTACCTTTGTTAACTATTTTTAAATTATTACCGCTATAATCCAATCAGTATCTTCTACTGTTTATTTGCTTTTGTTATTTATTCACACAATCTCTGCAAATATCAGAGGGCAAATTTTGATGTGGTTTATAAGACTGTGTATACGGTGAATTAAATTGAGTCATTCCCTTAGCAACTTTCATGTTACATGGTTTTAAGGTTTGCTTAGAAAATCATAACTAAATCTTCGCAGGTCAAAACAATAAGATGGGGAATATGCCAGAAACTGAAGATCCAAAATTTAAGATTTTTCTCTCTGAAACTGTTTCTTTCACATATTCAGGGACAACAATGTATGAAAATTAATAATCCCTCAACAAGGGATTACCAGTATTTTTAATTATTAAGGATTTGATTAAAGGAGTAGAAGTCTGAGATGGTTCCGTGAATCCAACAGAAAGGTTCCCATTTATGTCATTGGACTCTGAGAGAAAAGCAAAAAAGTTAGAGGTAGTCAAGGGAAGTAAATCAGCTTCAAACAGCATTTTCATACATTAATTTACTGAATTTAAAAAAATATATTTCAATTAAATATTTTTATTTTCTTTTCACTTTTTAAAGATACATTAGATATTTTATAACATTTAGATCCACTTTGGCCAACCTTTAGACTGAGTAATGCCACATGCTTGCAATCCCTTAACCTCAAGTCTGCTTTTTGTAAACTATTTTTCTATAACGGTTGAAACTGAGAGAGAAAAATAAAAGGAAAAATACAGAGTATTCGACTTTCCAAAGAAAATAAGGCATAATGTGCAGTGATTTTTTAAACAGAATGCCTTTTATAATAAATGATCTCTTCTGCTTAAAAATCAACAGTTTTATACAATAATAAGACAAAACTGATGTCTAAAAGCTGTTCCTCAGTAAAATGAATTTTAGGATAAATTTGTTTCACTTAGATAAAGTTGAGACCTCGGTCTCCCCTTACTGAGGGGTGAAAGAAAAGAAAAAAACAACCACACAGTAAGAGAACAAAAGCAACAGAAACTCTGTGTCATCAGGTAAAGAGAATTTCTGCTGAATGTTACCTTCTGTAAGGAGATCTTTGTAATCCTCTGGATACTGTTGGAGTGAAGCCTGAAAACACAAATTCTGCTTTGAACTCACTGAATGTGCCTATTAAATAGCATATCAGAATGACAGATCTGATAAATAATGTTACTGTTTAGATTTTAAAGGCAAGAAAACACATAGTAAAGATTTTGAAATATTGCCTGAAATAGTGAATTATGTTAGTACCACTAAAAAAGTGATATAAACTTGAAAAAAGGGAACCAGTCCCAGAAGTTCCAGAGGTGGAGGCCCAGATGACCACATGGTCATCAGTTGAAGTGTCTGAAGACTGACCAGAATATGTCAGAAAAAGGGAAAAATGTAATCAGTTAACATTCTGTAATATTTTAAATAATTCTAATTAAAATAATCATATTTAAAATAATTATAAGCACAATGGTCAAACCACATATGGAAGGTACGCCACAGGACGTGGAGAGAGGCTGACTGAGTTCTAAAATTTGTTCTCTTGTGACAAAAGACCAAGGCAAAGAGTGCTTTGGTTATTTCCTGGGCAGTAAGGCAGGGTGCATCTAGGACCTCTGTCCTGGTGCAAAAATACGTTGTGGGCCCTACCTACCTTGGTGTTACTCAAAAATTTTCCAAAGATTGCAGGGACTCTTGTCGCCCTAATGAATTCAAACACAGGCAGAGCACAGCTATAGATTGGCAAAGTGGAGCAGAAGATGCAGTTGATGGTAATCATGGAGAGTGGTCAGCGGCTAGATGTGGTTAAAATGACTAACTGAAAGCATAGTCATCAAGAACCATTCAGAGTATAAAGGCTGAGCATCACACGCAGAAGCAGAAAGTGATTACCAAGTAATATGCTACAGAATACAAAACCCAAGCACTTTCCTTAAGGAAACAACTGAATTCCACTCATCCTGGACAACAAGTTGCAAATTTGGGCAGATGAAGGCCAACAGCAACTCCATATCGGACTATTCAGAACTATTTCTAAAGCAACTGCAGAAGACCCTCCAAATTGATACACCATGGTGTTCTCGAACCTACTTTAAATGTCTGTTTAACTCATTGCTTTTAAATAGGAAATAAACCTTCAGTGAGCACTCAGATAGTATGAAATAGTTGCTCAGACTTTCGGCTAGATGATGTAACCTGCAGTCAAGTAAGTAACAGAGTGTACTATTCACAGTTGAATCAGCCTTGTTGCTTTCAATCGCTACTTCTGCAGAAGATTACAAGAACTCAGACAAAAATTCAAAGACTTGATTTTTTTGTAATTCTGTAGAAAACAAAAGGGATACAAGTATCTTCTTCAAGACAATTCACTTCCTCTGAGTTTTACAATACAGTTGGGATGCACACCTACTTTTTGCAATAGCTTTCTAGAATATTATACGCAGATGCATTGTAGTGTTTCTAACTACATAAAACCTAACAAACAGCACTAAACTTCACATTTTCTATTAAGATTCTTGCTCCGTCACCTTTGCTTTGCCAAATTTAGACTTAAAGGTCTAAAGCTCATTATGTCATAAATAAAAGAATGAGATATAAAGCTTGAGAATAATCAATAAAATCCTAAGAAAAATGATTTTGTTCACAAGTATGGAATGCCAAATGTTAATGACATAATGAGTTTTAAATAATCTCTAACACATCCTCATCTTAAATAATAAACACTGACACTTGACATTTTCATTATTGTTATTTATTATTACACAAATCAAACATCACATTGATTTATGTGGAACTATTAATAGAACATCAAGTGTAGGTTGGTTATTTACGTTCACATCTCTTATAAAAGAGTATATGATGATGACACCTAAATGACCCTATACAATATGAAATGTTAAAGATTAATTTTTTTTGAGAGAGAAAGATACTTGAGATGGAAAAGTAAATTGCTAATTTCTGACTGATATTATCCTCAGTGCAAAGGCACAATTCTAGCTCCACTGCAAACAATCCTACCTATGACATACAAAAAAAAGTATAGGTCTATCTATTCAGTGAATTAGGATATTTCTGGAAGTGAAGAAGTATCTCTACATGCTAGAAAATAATAACATAAACTTTGTTTTTTTAAACGCTGAAAACACAGACAAATTCAACCTTTCACTTTCTCTCATGCCTTACTAGTCATAAGTCATATAAAAAACATAAGTATACAGTAGTTTGTATACTTGTGAATGAATGGGACAAGTGACATGAGTTTGTCTGCATATTATTCTGAAGAAAGAGTTACGGTCTTCTGCCAGCTGTCTGAAAAAATTTAGTTCTCAGAAGCATTCCTTTAATGTTATAATGCTACTGTGTTTTCACCTGTTCATAGAACTTTAACAGAAGGCAGTTCATGCTCTTGATAAACATGGGAAAAACCCTGTTGAATACAGGGTGTCTTTCAAAGACAGCACTACAGTTTGAGATAATGCAAATCAATTGATTAAGCATTGCACAATATTCTATAATTAAACTGCCTACAGAAGAACACAGTATGTGTTTTCTTGTTTGTTTCAATAACCCAAGACATTAACACTGACAAAAAAACAAGCAAGTAGAATGTTTTACTTTTTAATAAAAGTGCATTAATGTTTCTATGGTAATATTTTGCATTATATGACATATTTTTATATATATATTTATTTGTGTTCTTCACTGGAAAATACTTCAGTGTGATAACACAATCGATCTGTAAAAAAATGAGGAACTGTCGAATCCCAAGGTAAAAGTAGTTATAAAGAACTTTCAGAGGCACCTGTCAAGTACAAGACTTTTTAATTGATGTGCCATTTCAAATGAATCCAGAAGTTTTTTGAAACCACACTTCACCCTTTTAAATATTCTCCCTTTTAATAATGAGCAATATAAGACTAAAACATTGAGTCAACTAAGATAAAGCTTTCATTCTACATTAGTCTTCTTACTGAATTTAGTGAGATATTTAATTTTCTCTTGTATAATAAAAATTTATTCATGTGTAAAAGTCTAAAGATTTAGGTATGTACAAAGAAAATTTAAAAACACCCCAAAAAATAGTGATGAAAAAGTGTGACTAAACTAGGATACTATGTCACAGAAGGTCTGAGCCATTGAGTGAATCTCCCAGCAGCCACATGTAATTCCTGGCCTTAAAATCTGGAGGGAGAAAATTTGGTGGCAGGGTTGCAGCGAGCGAGGGAACGAGGAATAGTCTGAGCAGTCAGGGGCTGATTGCTGTCCTCTGAGATTAAGAACCCTCTGGGACAGAAATTATCTTTGTATAGGTATTTGTATAGAACCAGTGCTGGGATTTTGAGGGGAATGATAAAGCTAAAATATCAGTAGTAACAGTAATAAAGATAGAGAACAGTTTTAAAATATTCCTTCTTTAAGTTATTTTTATTTTTTTCCTATTGAAAACTGTAATAATAATAATAATAATAACAACCATCAGTCATGTTACTTACAGTATAACTCTATCCTTATGAAGTCTTGAATTCCAAGGTTTTCTAAAAACACTCCTGAGGAAGCAGTAGTTTTAAAGAAAAATGAGACATCTGCGCTGAGCTCTCCATGGAAGGTTGGGAAATGCAGGTAAGACGTCTCTGTGTTGAAGGATGCTGAATTCCAAAATGTTCCTGGTTGCCAGAATGAAAGGTTAAGTGATAGATACAGTGTTATCTAATATCTCCGGTATAAGTTTTATAACTGATTAAACAAAGGAAAGCGCAGAGGTCTAGGAAGGGGTTGCAATGTTCGGAGAATCTAACTTCTGCAGAAGCCTCCTGCTTAGTCTATAACACAAAAAGTGAGGTTTCTTGGAGACACACAAAAATGATTCAGCAGGTCTAATTGGGGTGCTCAGTTCAGAAAACCAAAAATCAATTAATGTGAAATAAAATGCCTGGCACCTCAGCTAGATAGTCCAGTTAGGGACTGAAGTATCCTTTCATGAACCAAAATAAAAACAACAACTTTGAATGAAGTACTATACCTACGCTAGCTAGTATAAAGCATAATTATGACAGTTGTTACATATATTTCTCACATAACAAGGAAAAGAGTCTTGTTATTGTTGTAGTTCAGTGAAATTTTACCATCACAAAGAAGGTAGGATACAGCTCCTAGTAATTACTGTGGAAGGAGCTAAAAAACCCCAAGATTTTATGAACATATCTTCTCCTTTGGTTGACTATACTTTCGAAATTCATATGCATTCTTACTTACATGGTAAGTCCAATGTAAGTCAGTTTTACTCAAAAAAAGTTACAAGATCAGATATTTCACTGGCTTGATTCTTCTTTGAGCTGGCATTAATCATAATTTGTTAGATTTTATTCTTGATTACCCTCTTCTAACAAGAACATAATCTGCAAGCAGAAGTACCTTGTTATTATTGCTGAATTCTTACAGACATATCTGTATTTCTTTATTAAGCTATATTGCTTTCTAGATCAAATGAGGCATTCAACACCTTCCAATCTAATCAAAAAAGGCCATTGCACATTCTCCCGATAATGCTATGATCTGAGTCTATATACTACTCAAAACTATGTTTTTACTTCAGGAACTCTCTGTTTTTAGGGGGGATGAGGAGAAAAAAAAAAAAAATATTTGCAAATTTCTCTCATCTGCAAAATCAAACTCTGTGATACTGTGTCCACAGCCCAGTGAAGTAAAACCAAAGTCCATTCACTAATTCCTCCTGACTTGAGTTTTAAGCAGGGTTCGGATCCTGTACCTTGAAAAACAGTATGGCAGTATGGCTGGATATTCATATGTATTCTGGCAATTACTTGCTGCAGTACTCACCAGCTGGGAGTACTGCCAGCCATCACAAGTTAGAGCAGCCATCAGGACAATTTTTACATGGTAGAGCAGAGCTATGAACAGATGGCTCAGACTGGGAGAGGAAAGCAGAGCTTTGCACCTCACTCTCCTGCGCTGCCTGATGTGCTCAGAGTTATCAACCTGTGCAAAGTTCCATCAGCCAAAGGCAGTGGCCTTACATATTGGAATCAGTTTAAAGTTCGTGTTCCTCGACTGTTTCAGGCCATGGCTCCCACAGCGCAAACTTCACCACAGCTCCGATTCAAGTATAGAACAGCTATTTAAAAAACAATGGGCTGGCTGTTACCAGTAATTCAAACACAATAGGACGTTTAATACTAGTAATTTATACAAAATTGGTAAGACGTTGCTAGCAATTAGAAGAGAGACAATAGTGGCAGTAGCAGTCCAATAGAGTGATGATACAATTAGCTTCAATGAAGCATTTGAATAATCTTTGTAAATTAGAATGGAGTCCTTCGGGGAGGGCAGGGATAGGAAGTTTTATTCTTCCTCTCTTAATTTCCTGTCTTCTCTTATCTAGCTGTTCTTTTTCTCAGCTCTCTAAATTGTGTGATTTATGAATGTTAAGCTACTGTATCAATAAAGCAGGTTAAATATAGAACTAGCAAAAGTATATTACAAAGTATCTTATGCTGTTGTAAATCAGGGTGGAAATAGAATTTCTTCACTTTACAGTATCTGGCTCACAGACTATTTCATTTTCTGGAACTGCCAAATATCATGTAGTTAGGAAATGAATAATATTTAGCACTTTATCTGAGCAGTAAGACTGCAGTCTTCCTATAAGTAAAAAAGAACCTGTCTGCTATAAATGAAACAGCATCATATTTATATTGCAAAAAATATTTTAGTTTTTGGCATGTATCAACTAGTCTTACCAACTTGAAATTTGAAAGTGAAAAAGAGACAAACAAGAATGAGACAGATAAATTAGCATTTTAATGTTGCAAAGATAATAGAAGTGACTCTCAAAACAATTATGCAATTGCAAATTTTACCACTTTCCAAGTTTTTAATTAAAACTGAAATTTTTTATTTGCATCAGTTCTTCTTGATACCTCTAAGTGTTGTACCATTCATTCTTTCAGTGTGAAACTCCAACAGGGATACTGAGTGCTGAGGCAGTAATATGCCAGTAATGAGAGAAAATAAATATCTTATGTTGCCGAACAATATTTTCTGTACATATTTTTTTTGACTAGTCTTCCGTCTTCCCCAAACAATACAAATCTCTAATTGACATGACCCATAAAATACTACCCATCTCTTACAAAATGACATAGCTAAGACAATTTGCTCTTAATCTGGATGTGCTAGTTGTACTCTCAAAGCAGCCATAGTCTTTGTGAAGATGACATTTATTGTGCCTTCCATCTTTCCCATATTCTCCCTCTTAGAGGGATTTTGTGAAACACTTAGAAGGTACCGAGAGAGCTTCCAGCAGAGAGTGCTCTTCTCTGTAAGAGACAGCTTCTGATCTCTGGTACATCCACAGGATCTTTGAATTTCACTGGAATGTCACTGTATCAGCTTTTAAGTGGACAGTAGTAGTACTGTAGAAGGTTAATACTGAAGAAAGCATGCTTGTTGTAAATTGTAGATCCTATCAGTCTGTCTGATCTATACTACTGATCTGATCATAGTTAAACCACCAATAGCTGATCAGGATTTTGCCTGTTATCTTTGGTCTGCTCCTCCATATCTGGCCTCTTAAACTGGTCTTTAAATTATGTGGTGATTTATTATTTGTATCCTAAAGGATTTCCTTGTTTGTTTGCTTTGTTTGGGTTTGGTATTTGTTCTTATTTTGTTTTCTTTTGTATTGTTTTGTTGTGTGTGTATATGGGAGGGGGCATTTTTTCCTGTGCAAAACCAAGCAGGAAGATCACCACTACCTATTATGTGCTTTAGTTACATCTATTACATGCTTTAGTTACATCTATTTCTTTCCATATTTGCCCAATATTTCTGTCAGCTTTGGTACATGCAAAAATTTCCCTTCATCCAGCACAGCAGAGACGAGGCCAAAATTACTAAGAAGTTTGCAAATTGCTTCTTCTAAAGCTATTCTCCTAAAGTTATGAAGTCTGACCAACTGGCAACTGTTTGCCTCTGAGAATTTGTGGAGTTCAGCTGCCCCATCTGTGTCACTACTTCCAGCTCAGCTACATTGAAGCTTATTATAAGATTCATAGATTAAAATACCAGAAGGGAAAACTACAATAATCTATTTCAATCTCTGATATGTCACAGACTGTATAAATTCCCTTAAGCATTCTTATTTGAAAAAAAGCATTTATTCTAGGAAAAATATTCTATCAATTCAATTAAAAATTGTCCATTTATGGAAAATTCACAAATGCTCTTCCTATCAATTTACATATATGTATTTATGCATGCACACACACACACACTCAGCTTATTGGCCTAGCTTCTAATCCTGACCACTGGATCTTTTTCTGATTTTCTCTCCTGCTTTCAAGAACATTAATTGAAAGTTCTTACTCTATGAGATTCCATTGAAGTTGAGTATATCACCTCAGATTTTACCTGAGTTAAGTGAAGAGATTAAGCATAAGAGACTTTCACTAAAAAAATGCATCTCTTAACTGCTTTAAAGCAATCCTTTAACCTTACATCCTTTTTATATAGTGTAAAACTGCAACCACAGACTTGTGTTAAACTTCTTGATTATTCAGGAAGCAGTAAATAGGATCAAAATAACGTTGATTAGACTAAGGTTAAGACAAAAAGAAATTAATACTGTAACTCTAAATAAGGAGAGGAAGTGAACACTCAGTATACAAATACCTCTGTTATTAATAGTCAAAGACATGCCCTGATTTCTCAGGCTACTGTAGATAGGTGAAACAGACTTTTTTTGGCTAAACTTAGAAATTTACTGTGCTACTTTAATGAAGGTATCACTTACGATTAGTTAAAACAATTGGTCTCTAAAATCGTTATCTCCAAAGCTCACACTAGGGTTTTTTTGCTTAAATGTTAAACTGGGAACTCACAATGAATGGATTATCTACTTGCATTTACCTGTTTGTACTATCATTTTGCAGTTGAACTTGTACATTTCCTTTTTTTTCTTTTTTGTTTTTAGTTCAGCCAAGTGTGTGACACTCTGTATAAAATATCTTACTAAACTCCAAGAATCTCACCTTACTAGTGTTGCCTTTACCAGTACTGAAGTTCCTCAAAGTTTTGGCCAAATTTACCTTATGTAATCTCATGATGATTGATATATTATCTTTACATTGCGTTGCACTAACCTTACGTTTTATGCAATTAAGATCTGTATCACCAATTTTATTTTTGGGCCAAGCATCAGTCTGATGCTGAAAAATTATTATTAAGCATTTCTTACACAAAATTTTGGCACATTAGCTTTCTTTCTGTGTTCTGGATGTATTTATATGTTATAGTACTTATTGTAGCTATCACAAATGTTGAGAAACATCATTAATATCTGAATTGAAATTTATACATAAAAAGAACTATACTGGTATTGTTTTTGCTATTATTTTTCTTATACTGGGTTACTCTTTCCTGTTTTGTTCTAGCAAATATGGTTTGTTTTTCTTTAAGTAACACACTTCGTTGAAGAGAGTCAATCCGTAAAACCTAACATAAATAAACCGAGTACAATAATGCAATGTAAGATAAAAGAGTGAAAATAAAAAAATGTGCAATAAAGAATAGACAACTTCTGCTAGATTGCATTTGAGTTATGATACATGACTTCTTAGAAGTACCTAATGAAGTAACTCTAACTTGGAAACTTAGTCAAGGGAGTGCATGAATTCAATTCAATGAACTATTTATGGGTCTACTTTATTTTGCTGTGGGCATAGAGAATTATTTTTATCTCTAAGTAGATGTCCTAAAAGGAATATATTATTGATACAATGAGAATATATGATCTTTTCTGTTTGAATCTTTCAACAAAGTACTAAGTGTATCAAAAATACAAATAAACTTTCTCCCCTATGTTTTCATATAGTATGCCAGTGAGTTGTTCTGAAGAATTTATGTCTGTCAGAAAATACAAAACCCATGTTTAATAAAAGGGTACTCCTATGAAGTAGAACAGTATAGTTTAGTTATACAGAGAGTAAGAGAAGCAGAAATAAGCAATAATCTCTCTGGTGAGTACTCAAATCACACTTGTGAATCCAAGAATATCTATTTTTCCTTGTTTGATAGCACTTCTGAGAAGTGGATATTTGCTACTAGATCTTTTTTCTTTTCTCCATCTATCCAAAGGTGCAGGAAAAAATAAACGTCATTAAAGTGCATTTAATTAGACGCTCATAGGTGTCTGCAACCTCAGATTAGAAAAACATCTTAATAATGGCCTGCTTCCTTCCTGCAGCTTCAAAGTGCTACTAATATGCTATTGCTGATCTTACATGAGAATTTAGACTTACTTCATCAGTTTTGTCTAGTATGAAATTTAACCTGCAGAACTCAGAAACTACTACAACCCATGACTTTTTACATTTTCTGGAAAACTGAACTTTAAAGAAAATTTTCATTATAAAAACTACTGCTGATGATACATAAAGACAATTGCAAAAAATTCTAGCAAGTCATACACTCAGTCATTTCCACTATAATGATTAAAATAATAAAGTAAAATAGAATAGAATAAAGTAGAATAGAATAGGTTATTGCAATACATATATTTATGTTGTATATGAAAAAAGATATTAATTTAATTTAATACAATATAAAACATAATTTATATATGTCCTGGTTTGGCCTAAACCAGGCCGATTTTCCTTTCAGTGATTTTTACTTTCAGCTAAGTCTCCTCTAAGTAACTGCACTTTCTGAAACTAACTGCATGTTTTTGCGGACAGTGTCTGCTTCCAGGACTGATAACGCTCGAAGTTTGTAGTTATCACTGAGGCACCGGTAGAGATGTTGTGCAGAAAGGCTCTTGCTGTACTTGTTCTTGAGAGAAACCAAGGTCACTGCTGAATTCCTCACTGCTTACGAGTGAAGAGCCGAAGGGGGGTCGCAGCTGCAGGGGGGAGCGGACAGGGCAGGTGACACAAAATTGACCAACGAGGGTATTCCATCCCATACACGTCATTCTCAGTATAAAGCGGGGGGATCACGAGGGTCTCGCTCTCTTTCTGCTATGGCCGGTGTCCAGGGAGGACTCCGTCTGTTTTCCTGCTGCCCCCGATCCCGATCCGTGCATCCCTGAATCCAGCTCTCGACCGTCGCTAGGCCCAGGCTGGGCCTTCCCGGAGCCTGCCCTGCAGTGCCGGTGGTGACGTGGCTGACTTCAGGGGAGCTCAATCTTGGTTTTGTATATATATTTGTATATATTTGATTATTTCTATTATTATTATTATACTTTTTTTTTCATTATTATAGTTTATTAAAACTGTTTTAATTTTCCAACCCGGAAGTCTCTCTCCCTTTTCCCCTTCCCTTTCCCTTTGGGGGGAGGGGGGGGATAACAGAGGGCATCTGCCGCAGGTTTAATAGCCAGCCCAGCTTTAAACCGTGACAATATATAAACTATTTTATATGATATAACCATATTATATATCCTATTTTATTATACTATAATAGAATAACATAATATGATAATAGTATAATAGTTACATAAGATACATGGTATAAAATATAAGATACAGAATATATAGCATATTATGTGATACTTCATATTTATATATATTTTATTATGCATTATCATACAGTTAATATTTTACCACCTTGCACTTTGTTTTTATGTCAAAATTCTATGATTTTATATTATTTTTTCCTTTAGAAATTCTGTATTGTTTTCCAAAATTTTAGTTCCTACCTCCCTAAAAGCATGCCATCTCTTTGTCTTTGAGATATAAATGGCTGAGAAAAATTGCAGTATTACTGCTCTTATTTAGCAATCGAACTGAATGTTCCTTCTCAAGGCTTTTGCTGTATTATTACCATTAACTGTCATATTCTTAAAGGTCTTTTCACTGAGATTACTTCACTCCCAAACTGCTTCTTTCTGAAGTCAAATTCTGCAATGTTGTCTGACTTTACAAAAATATTCCTCTGATATTCAGACTCTGACTTCTTGTGCTTGTCCTCGTGATATTTTAGAGTTCTCTGTTGCAGCTTGTCTAGGAGTACTGTGATCTTTCAGCATCAGTGTGAAATTTTGCATCAATTCAATCACTCAGATTAAGCAAACATCAAATAAAGGCAGAAAGGTCAATGGGTGTCAGAACTGTCTGTATGTTTTAATGATTCACCCAGGAAGATAGTTGGTTTCCATGTTTTTAGATTTGTGATAATTGGGGTCAGGTTATATACTTAATAGTAGTTGGGAGCTTGGTGAGTATTGAAATTGAATTTCTCTCCACTTATTAGTGCTACACAAGCTGTAAATACTTCTGTTTCATTGCTGTCGTTGTCTCTATTTTCATTGTCCCTGGCCACAACAGGGGCCTGCTGAATCATAGACTGTATAAGCATGGCCAGTTGGTTGAGGGATGAAGTTTTTCCCCTCTACTCAACACTTGTAAGACAACACCTACATACTGTCTCCCATTTTAGGCCCTCCAGTTCAGGAAAAACATCGATAAATTGGAGCGAGCATGCAGAGGCCACCAGGATGTTTAGGTCTGGAGCACTTTTCCTGCCCTTCAGGCTGAGGGACGAGGGCTGGTTCAGCCTGGAGGAGGGACAGCTTCATGGGGGACCTGACAGCATCCCCAAAAACCTAACGGGAAAATATCAAGATGCAGCCAGGCTCTTCGCATTGGTGTAAGGTGTGAGTATCAAAGACAATATGTATAAGCTGAAACAATATTTTCAGGCTTGTTTTAAGTAAAAAGAAATTCTCAGTGAGGACAGCCAAGCAAAAGGTAGGCTGCCCAGGGAAGCAGTGCTGGCTGCATCCTTGGGGCCTTCAAGCCCCAATTTGACAAAGCCCTGAGAGACCTGGTCTGAGATCACGGCTGATCCTGCTGTAAGCAGGAGACCTCCTTAGATCCTTTCCACTCTGAATTATACCATAATCCTATACCATAACCCCATGATTTAACAGTTCTTTGATAGGTAGGATAAATGATCACCTCACAATCAGATGTCAGACAAGTGAAAAGGAAGCACTAAACAGGGCTTTTTTTTTGTGTCTTATAAATTTTCAAAAGAAAATTAGAACGTACTGCTGTAACACACATTTGTTACCAAATCTTCCAGACATAATTACCCTGGCATGTCACAGGAATGGAAGCAGAGATGATGTAAAAATATATACATGTTAGTTTATATTTATTTATCTATGCCGTCTCCTGAGTGAGCCTAAAAGTTCAGACTGGTATTTCTTTACTGGTATTAATTTCCTCTTATTCACGAAGGCTGAAGAAATTTGAAAAACAAACACAACATCATATGATGAAGGAGAAAAATCACATAATGAATTAAAATAGTAATTTGTAAGTATTTGAAACAATAGTGAAGTTCATGAAAACTCATACAGTAGCATTTAATGTAAAGAAATTAAACTTATTAAATATATTAATCCATTACTCAACGGTAGGCACAATCCTGCCCATTTAACTCTTCAGTTAAGATCTTTAGGATGATCTATAATATTGATTCTCCTGACTTTTGATTAGAAACAGCAGCAGTCATAGAATTTTGTGCAACAGTTTACTATTGAACATAAACCAAATCTGTTTTCTTTGCCAATGAAGATGGACATTAATGAAATAGGAAAAGTCATCACAAATCTTCAATAAGGTATCAGTTTTGCTCCAATTGTCTCATTACCTTTAAATGATTTCTTCACACTTGATATTTTTCTGGTTGCTACACACATATTCAGGATGTACAAACTTTACGTTTTGAATTACTCTGTAACTTCTAAATTTTAAATTCTTATGTGGTGTTGAAATTTTGCTTATAGATATTGCATATACTGGATTAATCTCCCATAGTATTGTTTTCGTAGTTACACAAATACTCCAAGGAGTTAATTTGTATAAGGTTTGGTGATGGAAGATGGAAGCATGCATATCTAGTAAAGGGTATGTTTCTCCCAAGATATGGTAACCAGTTATGAATTCCCCTTCTTATAATGCTTTATTCATAACTTAATTCAAATTGCATAAAACCACTGGATTTATACTCAAAATATCAGTTTGAAAACTATACTATTTCTGTCTTCACTATTGATGTGTAGCATCAAAAATCGATCTTTACAATTCTACCTTGATTTGCACTGGATCATGGCATTTTGTCCTTTCCCTTTCCGATTACTGAAAGAACTGGATGAAATTTTTACAAAAATTTATCTTAGGCTGTTTAGCAAACAACATGTAAAATTTGTTGCAGTCAAAACTCATTGTTGCTTAGCAAAACTCTGCAGTTGTTGTTACTTACTGTCACCACGGCAAAGCAAAGGCCCCAGTTTGTAAGCTGCTTCAGAATTTGGTCTGTCAGTATCTGTGATCACAATTTCAGTTACTGGTAGATGCTCCTTGTAGGAGAGGAATCCAGTATCATTAGTCCTGAAAAGGTAAAATGAAACCGACAGCTCTTCTAAACGTTTCTGATAAACATTTCATTATAATTGACACATTGCTGGGGAAAAGGAAATAACTAAATGCTGAAAAAAAGTGCTGCATAACTCTATGGATAATACAAGCAACTGTGAATATGAAGGTATGCTTTGGTATTGATATTGTGATCATTTGACAGGACTGAAACAATTTCATGGTAATTAGGCAGTTTTATGGTTGTGCTTCTTTGCATAAGCCTGAGAAAGCTTTGTGACATAAATGGGTACCTAACTGTCTGCCTAAGTTAAGGTATTTGTCCATGTCAGTAATTTTATATTGCTGGGGACATACTGTATCTATAATTGCCTGTCTTTTCATTATGAATATTAAATGGCTTAGTATAACTTTAAAATAATTCTAAATTTTTTTTTGCTTTTTCACCTTGTCAAAAGTAGAAAAAACTCAAATAGAAAAATATGAAGTCATGTTCAGTGTACACAAAAAGCGTCATATACTTTTATGTAACTCGCAGAAAAGGAAGTATGCAACCTAGCACTCAAGGCACATACCCAGTACTTGCAATTGTCCTGGTTTGGCCTAAAACAGAACCGATTTTCCTTCCAGTGATTTTTACTTTCAGCTAAATCTCTTCTAAGTAACTGCACTTTCCGAAACTAACTGTTTTGCATACAGTGTCTGTTTCTAGGACTGATAACACTTGAAGTTTATAGTGATCACTGAGGCACCGGTAGGGACAATACGCAGAAAGGCTCTTGCTGTACTTATCATTAGAGAAACCAAGGTCACTGCTAAATTCCTCACTGATTATGAGTGAAGAGCCGCAGGAGGGTTGTACCTCCAGGGAGGAGCAGACAGGACAGGTGACCCAAAATTGACCAACAAAGATATTCCATCCCATAAACGTCATTCTCAGTATAAAGCAAGGGGATCACAAGGGTCTCGTCCCCTTCTTCTATGGCTGGTGTCCGAAGAGGACTCTGTTCGTTTTCCTGCTGCCCACGATCCCGATCCATGCACCCCTGAATCCAGTTCCCGTCCATCTCTGGGCCCAGCCTGGGCCTTCCTGGACCCTGCCCTGCAGTGCCGAGGGTGACGTGACCGACATCAGGGGAGCTCGATCTTGGTTTTGTATATATTTATATATATTTAATTATTTCCATTATTATTATTATACTCTTTTTCATTAGTATAGTTCATTGAAACAGATCGTCTGCCACTGGTTTAATAGCCGGCCCAGCCTTAAACTGTGACAGAATCTTAGACTAAATTCCTTGTTTAAAACCTTTGTTAACTTACTGTCAGAACTGAATTTCTAAATTCCATAGGCACCAATTTTGTCCATAAAATTCCTTCCCCTGAACCCATGGAAAAATTTAATCACACCAGACCATTCTGGAAAATTCAATCTGTCCATTCAATTGATTTATAGTTGAATCTTCCCTTTAATGAGCAAAGTAAATAGCTCAGAGACAACAGTACAAACTCAGAGAGGGGAGGCAGTCTGGAACTCACACTGCTCAGACATTAAACACAAGACACACACCTCAGCAAGCAAGCCCTATTTCTCTGGGAACGTGGTTGGGTTTAGCAGCCCCCTCTCTCAGTACACCATGCACTGGGACTGAGACAATGGGAAGAGATTCCATCCTTGTGCTGAATGAAATTAGTGATTTTTTTCTCCCCTCTCGCCTCTCTTCACTAACATCACCAGTTTTCCCCTGTGTACAATGTATGGTTATATGTCTTGGAGCACAGTACACAAATGTACTTTTTTTTTTCCAGGAAACTTTTTTTCTTAAGTGAAGAATGCAAAACATTTTTAAAGAATTGATAACTTTGATGAGGTGAGATATTGTGGATTTCTGATTTAGAACTGAAAAACCCTCAAAACATCAAAAGTTTCTGCTTTAGTAAAACTATTCTGCAAATAAAGGGAAACTGAATAGAAACTAGCTTACCACTTCTGCAGAGAGGATTTGTATTTTTTTAGATCTTTAGGAACAGATTTTTAAAAAAATAATATTTTTTGTTTCAGACTTTTAGAGAAGTAAAGATTTTGATTAGTCAAACAAGGAGTCTTAGAGCTAAATCTATGTCTAATCTATGAAATAAGATAATTTCACTATGAAAATACTATATCAAAACCATATTTTCAAAACTGCACTGTGTGTAACTCTGGCTTTCTGTGCTCAGAAAGTATCTCAAACAAGCACAGCTTCTACCTACTTTTTCCACCCTATGAACAGTATTGAGTCAACTGATTCAAACCAGTAGTCTCTAGGGAAAAAAATGTAACGTTAAGCACAACTAACAAAATAAGTGAAAACATAGCCTCCATAATATTGGAGTTACTGGGATAAGTCTCCACTTAAAATTAAAATGTCTAAAGGGGATACATACAGAAATACAAAACAGAAGTCATTATATTTCTTAATGTAATACACTCATCAATATATGCAATATACTCAAAGTGTTATTGTGAAGACATGCACATCATCCTCTACTTTATTTACAACTATGTTACAGTTATAAATTAGTCTGTGGATGTGAGCATGGATTAAATCAATGACAAAACTGAACAAGAATGTATTACGTATGCTAAAAAATACTAAAAAACCTGTCTCAAAATGTGTTCATCTTTTATTATTTATTTTGCTGTTGGGAATCAAAAATTGTTTGTACTTTTGTACAGTAGAGAAATTCCTAGTGTTCTGTGTATTTGTTTGATCTCTTTATTGGAATGAGCACAGCAGATATCACTCAGTGAGTTTTACTGCAGAGGCAAATTCTTTTCCTACAGAAACTTTTGAAGCTTGTGAAGAGCAGTTCTTTGATGAACCCTTTGTTGTATTTTCATTTCTGTATCTGCTGAGTTCCCTGCTCATGATCAGAGAATAAGCATTTTCTAAACAAATTCACTAGTTGTTCCTTTAAAGGAAGGATGGATATCTATCTTGAGGAGAAAATAATGTGTTGCTTAATTTTGTACACATGAAGATGTTCCTAAGTACCTTCCTTATATTTTTCTATTTTCAAAAAGCAGATGCTGATACATTTATTAACATGCATATATTAACCTACTCACTGAATTGGATTTATATGAGTTAAACATGCTTTAAAGTTTAAAAGTTTAGAAGTTTCTTCAACAGAAAAACTTTCATTTGAAAAGTCCCTGTCTGCTTTGTAAAGTCCTATACTACACTGGAGCTATTGTTGAGAAAGTTGTATCTGCTCCTCTTAAGTGAAAAGCCAGGTTCAGATTTGGTATTGTAACAGGAGCTCATCTCTTATGCTACTTATTTGAATGGGATCGTAAATATTAGAGAATTTCAAGTACATATGGAAAATTTACATTTTAAAAATCCTTCTGTCCCCTTAGAATAGGATTCCACATGAGTGATTCACTTCTGTGATAGCAAGGGTGTCCAATTTTAATATCTAAGTTGTAGATGACAAAAAAAAGGGTGTAAAAAGTCTAAACTTAGAAGTGTAGTTTAAAGTCATGCTAAAAATTTACTGCCTTTATTCCGGAACATTTTATTTTAACTTTATTACTTTCAGTATTCTAAAACTAATAACTGAAGTTGTACTAAAGACTAAAGGTAATCTCTTAATATACAACATGCAATATACTACAAAACTAGAAAGTATCTGTGCAAAATTAAACCCTTCCCAGAATTCAGAGTGAAAGAATTAGCAATAATACTTGAGGTATATAGTTATAATTTTGTGAGAAAATGTGTTCTTTATCAAAGAAGCAGGTGACACTATAGTAATTTAAATTCACAGTAGCCTTGGTGTTCTAAATGTGATAAGGCCTGTATATTTTCTTTATTTGCTTTCCAGGAAAAAGTATTGTGAATAAGCAACAATAAAAAGTCACCATTCATCTCGGTCCGCATCACAGTTGCAGTAATGCTGGGAATCAATGCAGCTCCCCTCTAATCCACAAGCACATTTTTGTACAGCAGGCAAGGAACCTCCCCAGTAAGTCTGTGTTTCATTGGTTCTTCCAATCCACCAGCTCAGTGGCATCCCATCTAAAAGGTAGGTTAAAAAAAATCAGTGCCCAGTCTTGCTCCTACTTCTCACAGTTTTTTTAATCCAAGCAAGTTTCCAAAAGGTTAAGTGAAGGAAAATCACCCCTCAAAACTAAAAACTTTAAACAACAATTGGAAAAAAAGATACTATCTTTACTCGATAAGTAATTATTCATTTTAATACTGCATTATCAGGTATTAAATGATTGTCACAGGTTTTTGCTTGCATTAGTGGAAAAGGGAACTCACAGTCCTCAGCTCAGTCAGCCATGATATTAGAATCATTTAGCTTAAGAGTCCATTTATATCCTCCATTTTAAAATGGTCTATGAAAAAGGAGATACCATCGTCTTAAAAATCAAGGTAGTTTATATTACCAAGTAAAGATCAATTTGAAATCAAGGAACTACCAGCAATAGAATGAAAAGAGTTACAGAAAAGCTATGCAAAAATGGTCTCATCCTGCTACCAAGAGTACTACAGAGTACTACTGCCCATATCTGTGACAAACATCAGGCCGCTGAATAGTGGTGTTCATCAGAAAGGCCTAAAGACAGCTGTTAAGTCACAGACAGCAGATTTAGAATTTATATAGTCAGGGACAGCAGAAATCTTGTTAATGGTGCTCCCATAAGCAAGTCAATGTATCTGGTGAGCAGAAGTGAGGTTTCTCAGGACGATTATATCTCTGTGTGGTGCATCCAGCCAGCACTGTTTGCAGGAAAATGATAAAACTGGATGTTTCCTTAATGTTACAATACTGCAGATTAAGCTTAAAGATGCTGCCAAGCAAGCACAGCAGCAGAAAATATGTACAGAACAGAAAATAGCTAAAATATATGAAGCATAAATATAAACTATCTCAAATGAGAAGGAAGAAGGGTGATGCAATGCATGAACGTCAAGGCATGAGAAGAAATCAGGTTACTGTTAAATTATATAGTTTCTTATAGATGTGCTTCTTTTTGCTGTTGTTGAAGCTCCAAGTTTTCAGCTGCAGGCCCCCATGAAGAAGCTGGAATTTATCCTAGCCTCAACTTTACTTACAACTGTCACTGCTTACTAAACCTTATTGTTAGATAAGACCTCTGTTACACTGACAAGGTCTCAGATCATAAACATATTGGCTGCATTCATTACCACACAACTGTCGGCCCAGCAGGCCAAAAAACAGTGCGAGCAGTTTCTGGAAAAGTCAAACTTGCATAATGGCATCAGTGTCCAATATCCGTGTTTGTGTTTGCAAGCCGTCACAGGAGGAAGAAAACCTGGAGACAGTTTGTAAATAATTTATCAGACAACACTTTAAAAAGCTTCCAACAACTAAGACTGTAAAAAGCAGAATATTTCTGCTGTTTCAACAGCATGCCTTAGCTTTGTATTGTAGTCATGAATTAATATTCCAGTCGTTAGCTAAGGACATTGGGGTATGTTTAAAAGCTGGTCTCAGTTATTTGTTCATACAGCAGGGCGAGGACGGAGTATATACTGAAATGCTGCAAGTTCATACTGATTAGCCCAGATTGTTGTCTCTGCTTTGGCAGAAAATATTGTCTAAGCAAAATAAAGTTATTAATTAAAATTACTAGAGATTTCTTCATGATGATCACATAAGTGTATTAACAGGTGACTTCTTTAATGACATCATATGCAAATACTATCCAGGCTGATTGAATATAATGTATTCTTAACATATGGTCAGTTAAGAATTACTATGTGGACAGCATGTTCCAAAAAACTTTTCATGTGACCACCATCAAATTTTGTACATGTCAGGCATAGCTAGTGGAGATTATAAATAGCAGAACTGGGAGGGATTAAATTGTGCAGGCAATTTGGTAATGTGCCTATTTGCACTTCAGATTCTGATGTTTCATTGTGCTCATAATTAATGAAACAGAACAAACACGTTTCATTAAAAAGTTATTTGAATTTTGTTTCAATGTCAGGTATGCTTTAGTTATTATCTATGTGTGATTGATTGCTTTTTATTTGTTTTGTAATTCTGACTATAAAATCATTCAATGAAACATGCATCAAAATCAGTAAGTAATGACATAAATGTGATCTTAAACAGGAAAACTGTGTGAAGACTGTCTTCAGATGCTGAATAGATGAAACAACAACTAAGTCAGAAAGGCCAAAATTTCAAATTAGGTCACTTTGCCTTCCTAAACTTCCCTCAAATATTTAAAGCATACGTATTCCAAACAGAATTCTTATTTAGCTCTCTAAGCTCTTCTAAATAAACTGAGCATCCTATAAAATTTAACTATAATTCACAGTTATAATTGCAATGTCCTTACAAAAATTTCTATGGAAACTTCTAAAGTTTATGGTATTATGTCACACTGAGACACTAAGTTAGAATGCTTACCTGCTGGAGCAAGCTGGAAATCATGTTTCACAAAAAAATAGGTGAGAAATATATTTCCAAAGCTCTCAAAAACATAGAACTAGATTTTTCAGTAACAGTTTTAAATCTGAAATTACTGCTCTTCAAAGAGAACAAGTAACATGTTCTGTCTTCTCTCCATACTTTTCAATGGAAAGATATATCTTGAAGAAAAAACACATGAAAACAACAGAGATCCCTAATTCTCCCTTTTTTCCCCAGCTCTCTGATATCCAGGAGACAAAAGAAAGAAGTATTTCATGGGGTGGCATGACATTAAAATTTTCAAAAGGTACTAGAATTCTCCCTTTCCATGAAATCAGTAAGATCTAAGTTTATATTTGCAGGAAGAAAAAGATTGTATTTTGGAGGACATTTGAAAAACTTACTCTCAGAGCCTCAGAAACAAAAGCCCAGGGCTTACATTTTGTTGTGTTCAAAGACTGAAAATGTTTACTGGACTAAAAATATTTTAACATTGTCTTGGTTTAGACTAGGATAGACTTTTCTGTTAAGTTTCTTTTAAGTGACTTTACTTTCTGAAGTTGACTACACGCACTTGTTGTCATAGGTCCCTGTTGGGTCTCTTTGTTCCACAAAGGAAAGGACCATAAAAGTGTTGCACCTGTGGGGAGGGGTGGACAGGACAGGTGATCCAAACCTGACTAGTGAGGTATTCCATCCCACCCATGTGATACTCAGTTTAAAGCTTAGGGACCATGAGGGTCATGCTCTCTTCCACTATGGCTGGTACCCAGGGATGACTCTGCCTGTGCTCCTGCCTTCTCTTCTGAATCCGGTTCCCTCCTGCTGCCACATCTGCTTCGGGAATCACCAGCTCCTGCCCGGCAGTGTCAGTGGTGACATGATTGTCATCGGGGGGGAGCTCAGTAGTGGTTTTGTATATAGTTCATTATTTATTATGCTCTTCCTTTTCATTGTTATTGTTTATTAAAATTGTTTTAACTTTCCAATCTGTAAGTGTCTCTCCCTTTTCCTTTTTCCTTCTCCCCTCTCAGGAAGCAAAGGGTTAATAGAGAGCATCTGTCATCCGCTTAACAGCCCGCTCAGCCTTAAATGGCGACAAGCATATATTCACAATACACTGACTGTTGTCAGTTTAGATGCATCCCAGTTTTAACTAGGGCTCATCTAGGCATTGCCAGTTTTTCTTAACAATAGATAGCTTGACTGCTTCTAAGGCTTTACAGGTAGATGTCTTTGAGAAGGCACTACAGATGTGGCTAATTCTGTAAACAGCTCTACATTACAGTGCTGTGCTGAGCTAGAAATCTGGTCTACACAGTTTAAAGGTTATTCAGTCAGGTCTTCTTTAGCTATAGCCACTACAGTGATCACTGTGTAAATATAACCTTAATCTTCCACCACTTATCAAACATGTTGCGTGCCTGTATGCACCAAGACTTTTGAAGGAGTGGCTGACAATCCAGAGGATCGTGCTGCTATCCAGCAGGACTTTGACAGGATGAAGACACTGGGTTGACAGGAACCTCATGAAGTTCAGCAAGGGGAATTGCAAAGACCTGCACCTAGGGAAGAACAGCCACAGTCAGCAGTATATGTTGAGGGCCACCCAGCTGGAAAGCAGTTTGGTAGAAGAGGGCCTGGAGGTCCTAGGGGACACAAGGTTGAACATGAGCCAGCAATGCGCCCTTGCTGCAAAGAAGGCTGGTGGTATCCTGGGCTGCATTAGGAGGTCAAGGTGTTGCCAGCAGGTTGATGGAAGTGATCTTTCTCCTCCATTCAGCACAGGTGAGGCCACACCTGGAGAATTGTGTCCAGTTCTGGGCTCCCCATTGCAAAAGAAAGATGGAAATACTGGAGATAGTCCAACGAAGGGCCACAGAGATGATTGGGAGATCAGGAACTGTTTAGCCTTGGAAACAAATGGTTCAGGGGGATCTTATCAAAGTACCTAAATACCCGAAGGGAGGGTATAAAGACAACTGAGACAGGCTCTTTCCAGTAGTGCTCAGTGACAGGACCAGAGGCAATGGGCACAAACTGAAACATGGGACGTTCTTCCTGAACATCAGGAAACAGTTTTTCACTGTGAGAGTGAATGAGCACTGGCACAGCTTGCCCAGAGAGGTTGCGGATTCTCCGTCCTTGGAGACATTCAAAAGCCATCTAGACATGCTCTGGGGCAACCAACTCTAGGTTGTCCTGCTTGAGCACGGGCCTTTGATCAGATGACCTCTAGAGGTCCCTTCCATCCTCAGACACTCAGTGATTTGTGATTCTAAGACTGTGCAAACTCATACTCTTTGCTGCTGATGTGGTTCAGGTGCTAAAAACATCATCTATTTCAGTGGATACTCTAGGCACACTGATCACCAAGTTCCCTGAAAAAAATTATCAGCACATATATTTTGGAAAAAATCATTTTTTTCTTTCTTGTTGGTGAGACCTAGCCATTCAAAAGCACAGAACAGTCTATCTACAAAGGGGCACCTGCTTCTCCTCCCATGAACTTTATCTGTTTTTACTGTTACCGTGACTGAATGGGTCAAAGAGGATCTGTCCTTATTAAGTCATTCACAATGGTCACTATCCTTGAACTACAAAAGGGAAGATCTAAATCCTGGAATGTAAAAGTTCGAATATTATTTTAAGGAAGTAATTTAATTAAGAATGCTAGAAGAGATAAGGTAAAGTTAATACATCCTCTAAACAGTTATAAAAATATGGGTCTGGCTGCTTTTGGAGAGGGAAACATAAACCTTAACTCTCTTTAATAAGTGTTGCTATTTCATCCCTATATCACAAAACTCAGCGTTGCCTTTTTTAAGTGGCTTCACGGTAGAAGCTGAAATTGACCATCATTAGATCCTAGCTTTCTCTTACCTCAGGGCCCTTTCTTTCAGAACAGACTAAAGCCCACTCTTCAGAAAATTGGCAAGTTGCATTTGGTGCAGTTTGTGGTAGTGTTTAAACAAAGAATGATTTTAGAAAATCTGTAGAACTCACAAATAACTTTCTCATTACTATTTACTCCTCGCATTCAGAACTCTAAACTTTAGATGGCTTAGCACAATTGACTGATTACAATCTTTTAGCTTTCTGGAAAAACCTGCATTTCTGTGCAATCTCATTGGATCACAAAAAAAAAAAAAGTAGAAAGTCCTGTTTGCCTGGGTCTTTCCCTCTCTTCTTCTCTGACCTAAATTTTTTCATGGTTTCCAGCTTGACCACTCTGCTGAAACTGATTAGTTGAGAAGGTGGAGTTTATTGTTGTTTTTTAGTTTTCACTTCGTCTATGTGACAGTTAATAGCCAAAAGTTATGAAATACCTAGAGAGCACAATCTTGAAACCCTCTGCTTGGTGCAAACCAGGTCTTGAACATCTAACTGTAACTTTAATTTGGAGTCCCTAGGTAAAAGTGAGGCTCAGTGCGACATCTTAAGCAGTAGGTTCACCTTTTATGCTTCAAAGACATTTTCAGGCAGATATTCTGCCAAGAGTGAATTCTAGTCTAAAAAAAAATGAGATTTTTACTTCCATATTATTTGGAGTACTTAGAAGTGATTTTCACAGTGAAGTCTGTTAACACCAGCCCTGAGTCAGTGAGAGTTAAGATTTAAGTAGACTGTATAATTACATTTTTCTTTAAGTACATCAGAGGATCTCCATTCATTTTTCTGTTAAAACAGTTATACTTTTTTTCAATAATCCACATTTTAACTATTGCTTTTTTTCTATGAATGATTATACTGGACAGTGGAAATTTAATGTTATTGACGCTTTTTGTCAAGCATTCACAATATGCACATTAAGTGTTCAAAACATTCAGCGATAAACTTCTGCTGATATTTATGAACTAGTTTATGTTGTTTCAAGGAGATATTTCCTCAGTAATTCCTTCATTAAAATTTAAAAATTCCTGGAAAGCAGACCAACAGGAGCTCTGTTAATAATAATCTCTGTTAATTTAAAAGACGTATGAAAGAAATTAACTTTTAGAGCACTTACTTCTATGAACGTAGATCATCACAAACTAACATTTGTGTTTTTCTGGTTCAAATATCTCTTGGCAACTTACAGAAATATGAGTACTAGATATTTGAAGTAGTTCAAACTCCATAGTAGCAAAATGACATAACCGTGATAGAAATAAATACCTTTAGTAGCCAGTAAAATAAAATGCACCATTCAACATAATAAGATCTGTCTGCTTTACTTACCTGGCTTATCTAAAAGCCTTGACTTTTTGCAGTGATAAGAAAGCTCCTGTTCACAGTGCTCTGCATGGTTAATTGTAGCCTGAAGCTGGTCTAAGCTGGCAGAATACTTGAAAAACACAGTGTGGGGATTCTCTCGATTAGCACTTTTGACTCTGGTTAAGTTGGTGTTGTTATGTTGTATAATCGTCCACGTTGTATCTTTCAAAACATATGTGAAAAGTAATAAAGAATGAGAAGCAGTTGCATAAATTGGTAATGGAAAGAGAATGTGTGATGAAACCAACCA
This sequence comes from Nyctibius grandis, assembly GCF_013368605.1. Lineage (NCBI taxonomy): Eukaryota > Metazoa > Chordata > Aves > Nyctibiiformes > Nyctibiidae > Nyctibius > Nyctibius grandis. Next base: position 66,758,627 of record NC_090695.1, on the reverse strand, counting down.
AACTTTAAGGTGACTTCTTTGATCACAAAAAGCTTTTGGGTATATGAAACAGAGACATAAATCACTGAGCAGAAATGAAAACAATTAATCATTGTTACTATTTATAAGTTGATCATACCGTGATTGTAACAGGTATTCAGCTTGTTATGATTATTGAATAAGGAAACAGTAAGTGATGACACACAAATAATTGTCTCTGAAATAAGATACAGTTTACTTGGTAAATTGCAATGAAAGATCAGAAAGAAATAATACTCACTGTTGTTACTTTCCCAGGCTTAAACTGTCTATAAAATAACACTAAATTCTATCCTAGATTCTAGCTGCATTACATATATCACTATATTTGCATCCAGCTCTGGGGCCCTTGCGTCCAGCTCTGGGGCCTTCAACAGAAAAAGGACATGGAGCTGTTGGAACGAGTCCAGAGGAGGGCCACGAAGATGATGAGAGGGCTGGAGCACCTCTCCTATGAAGACAGACTGAGAGTTGGGGCTGTTCAGCCTGGAGAAGAGAAGGCTCTGGGGAGACCTTGTAGCAACCTTCCAGTACCTGAAGAGGGCCTACAGGAAAGCTGGAGAGGGACTTTTTCCAAGGGCCTGTAGTGATAGGATAAGGAGTAATGATTTTAAATTGAAAGAGGATAGATTTAGATTACATCTCAGGAAAAAATTCTTTCCTGTGAGGGTGGTGAGACAATGAAACAGGTTTCCCAGACAAGTTGTGGATGCCCCCTCCCTGGCAGTGTTTAAGGCCATGTCAGATGGGGCTTTGAGCAACCTGGTCTAGTGGAAAGGTGTCCCTGCCTATGGCAGAGGGGTTGGAACTAGATGATCTTTCAAGTCCCTTCCAACCCAAACCATTCTATGATTCTATGAATTTGAATTAATTTATTATGTGCAAGAAAATGGCCTACAGTCTTTTTCTATTATACAAAGAAGCAAAAGTAACTTGCAAATACTATATTTACTATAAAACTCAGATTACATGAAGGTGAGTTATTCTAGCCATCTAAAATCAAATAGTAGTAATTATTTGAAATACTATTCAAAATCTGTATTTAGCCAGCGACAAAGAATCACAGCTTCCAAAGTTCAATAGGAAATTGCTTCCAAACACCTGATGTAACATTAACTTACGGCAACAACCACGGTGTGCCCACGTGACTCGGTACTGGAACATGATGAAGTACTAGTTCAGAACTGAGAGCTGCATTTCCCTAAAAAACACATTTTGCTCTTAAGTTGACTTTTGCCTCGGATACTGCTGGGTAAGGCAGCTACATACTTCATTGCTTTGTGTAAACAGGCCTTCTAATTCATGTAAACTAGGGGCATGCAATATATTGCCAGAATATTTATTCCAGAAGCAATTGAACTGTGTCTGCAAGACTTTCCCATGAACCACTAGTAGATACTCAGTACTCCAAACATTATTTCTAGAAAAATTTGTTCCGAAGTAACGCTCTTGTAATAAAGGAGCTGAAAAGACTTGCATATAAATATACATATAATTCAAATGGTTGAATAATAGACAATATATTGCATGTTTCTAAAAGGTAAGTGCTAAGATGTGCAGTCTGCTGTGAAACAGACTTTCTCTAAATTGGAGCCATGTTGCTTACACTTAACACCAAAGCACTTCAATAGTTTTCCAGTTATATTGATAGTTCACAAATATTCTTTTATTAAAAATCTTCTTCTAACTTTCTAAAGCAATTATGGAAAGTATTTTTAACTGTAAAAACTTACTACAATGCAAAACCACACAGATCAAAAACTAAAACTGATGTTACAATACTTATATGAAGATATTACTTTAAAAACTACTAGAGGCCATAGGCTAAGTGCTATGTATTTAGTTTGAGACTAGAAAAATAATTTTCCTGTACACAGAGACACAAGAAGGATTAAACTGGCTAACACCATAGCACAGGAATGCATTGGTCACTCTGTCCTATAGTTTGCATGCAAAGAAATGTAACATCAGACACACTGCTTGGGAGTACAGAAATTACTCCCTCAATGTTCTTCAAAATATAAATTGCCCTAAATATTGGTGGCTGATAAAGGCTCATGTGATTCTGCTGTTTTGTACTTTTGGCAAGCCCCCTCACCTAAGAATAGGGAAGCACTGATCTTATTCTGTTTCAACTTTCGCTTGCAAATCCTGTGACGGTCTGACTCCCATGACTAAAATCCACTTCAAGGTAGGGGTGAGCAGGGTCCCAGTTAAAGCTCTTCTGGGTCAGTCAAGTCAAGTTTAGATTCATGTTCACTGTATACTTGTATCTTAATGGCCAATGTAACTTAAACAGATATGAGAAATATTATTTTTTCTAACTTTTTGCTGTTCTAATGATAGTATTTCTAACTGTTTGAGAGAGTTGTGTTTTATTTTATTAGCTTCCTAGAGGCCACACATGGCTGACATTATAAGATATTTATAGAGAGGAAAGAACTCATGGTCACTTAAAGGACAAGTATTGATCAGAAAACCTAAAGAAAATGTCAAGGTGAGATGCTTATTCAAAAAATATATGAAAATAAGTCTATTTATGTAACGTTTTTATCATTGCTTACCAGTTTTTCATCAAATTATAAGTTTTATTAAGTACATGCTCATGGTGTCAAAAAGCAGATGGCTGGAAATATAGAAAACAAATTTTCTTTTGTACGTGCACATACACACAGACACAATATATCTAAAAGCTACACTGAACATTAAAATTAAGACAAACAAGTCAGCTATCAGACTCATTGTCACACTCCCAAATTGGCAAAGAAAAAGAAAAGCAGGTCACCGCAAAGTTTGGTCATCTTAACTGACAGTGTGGACTGTAACCTTTTCATTCTGAAACTGACCTCCAAGAATAAAACTGTGGGAAGGCACCTTCCTCCTAGCTGCCTGAAAGTAGAGCTCCATGAATGCCAAAGACAAGGCAGTGCTGTAAGAAATGTGGGCATCTGCCTTCCCTGCCTCTGGTGGGAAAAGGGAATACCAGTCATGAGGAAACTGGGAACAAAACAAATATAGAAGATTCATCCTGTCAGGCTGCATCTCAAGATGAAGAACTGATCAATGAGGTTTGCTTAATGTGGTGAATAAGGAGTGACTGAGGCAAACAGTAACAGCTGTTCATGGGCACACAAGGATAACTCAGAGACTACACGGTACCTTGGAGGGTTATACCCACTATAAAAAATCGTCATCTTTCTGCCATGATTCTTTGGTCTCTTTTAGTCTCATGGAACACTAAGATATTTCTTTTTAAGGGCCTGCGTCAATCTGAAGTGTGCCCACCATGAGCTAGCACAGTTCACTGTAGAACTCAAAGTCAGGAGCTGACTTGGTGAGACTAGCTAAATTGCAGAGACTGATAGAAATTATGAGAATTCTATTATTTCAACACGTATAAGTATTCTTTAGATCACTGTGAAAATCAGCTAGTGCCACTGGCAGATACAGTCCTGTCAGTTTCTCAAAAAATAGACACGGCCACAATTTGCTCGCAAATCACCATCAAAAGTTTATCATAAGGTTCCTAAGTCAAGTTCTCAACACTTATGACATACCTAAACCAAATTCAACTATAGTTTATTCACGTAGTCTTTTAAACAGTTATAACTACATAAAAAATATATTTTTGTCACATAAAACTATAAAGGTTTTCCATCATTTTGGCTGGAAAGCAATTCAAATAAAGAGAGGCTAAGTAGAAAGAAAGGGAAACAGCCACAAACAAAACAATAATAAATTTTCAAAACCCATTTAAATGTAAGTTGTGTTTAAAGGACATATACCAATAAGCATACATAGACAATAGCAACTGTTTTTTTAAAAAGCAGACTAACAACTAACTCTCATATCTAAAACTTCCAGTGATATAAATGATCAGACTCATAGAACTAGGTGCAGAATAGGAGGCAGGGGGCCTGAAATTGAGGCTGCAAGAGTCCCACTGGTTGCATTTGCATTTTTCAAAAGATCTACTTGTGGTGTGAAAAATGAAGTTTAGTGTCTATATTCCTCATAACAAAGGCCAGTTCTGAATTATAATTTTTCAGAAGACTACTGGGAAAAATCAGTAATTTCCTCATAACTTATTTCTCATTTCCTTAAATGTCCTCAAGAGACTGTAACTTCAATGAAAACAAAGCTGGTCCCCAAAAATGAGCTAGTATGACATTGTCTCTATATGGAACACATGTCCCATTAATGCAAAGCACAACAGGAACGCAATGTTAGCTTCACAGCCTGAATCCTGTTATTATTCTATTTTCTCTGCCTAATTCTTTGCCCAGTATTCCAAGCTAAGGAGTCACCTTCATTTTGTTGTCCATGTATATATTAAACTCACGAGCAACAGAGGCTTCTTACTTGATAACTCATGTTTCAATATAATGAGCATGCATACAGACCCAGATGTGAGTTAAGGAAGTTTGTCACCTCACCTGTCATATTACAGTATACAAGAAATGCTCCCAAGGGGCCACTTCCATCTGAATCAATATTGTAAAAGCCTGAAGTGTTCCCTCTGTGCTTATAGGACTCACAAGATTCCTCATAGATGGCTGTAAAAGAACACATTCAATCACAAATATTACATTTTATTCAGGGAGTTAAAAAAAAATTGCGTGGAGCCTGTCAATGAAGAAAAGAAGTTGTGGTGTTCAATGCTAAAGAATACAGAAAAAATCACATAATCAAAATGACACTTTCATTTGAATTTGTAAAGTGTATTTGGTTTTATTTATTGGGGAGATCACAAGGGGCATTTTCAAACATTTTCTTCCATATTTCAAGCTGGAAACTTCAGGGAGGAAATTATGAAATGTGGGTGAGTAAATAGTTGTAAAAACTGACAAGTAATGAGAATGCCAAGGGTATTACTTAGACCCTGGTAAGCAGATTTTGAGGAAACAAACACTAACTACCTCAACCAAATCAAAATTTTGTTGTTGTTGTTATTACATACAAAGGAAGGTAGGCAGTGTTTCTAGGTGATCTGATTGTCTCCTGGCATTTTTTGGCTTTCACACTTCTAATTTTTTTCCCTTTTTAAATAGTAGGGCAAACGACTTGTCAGAGACTGCAGTAAAAGCACTAAATAAGCAAAGACAAAATGACAGCTCCTCGTTCCCATGTCATGTATACTTTATATCAGTCAAGGCTTAAAGAAAAGTCTGTGATGGCTTCTTTATGATCAAAAGCCTGGGAAAAAGGACTTATGAGTCCATCTTTGTACTTAAACAGACAGGAACCACTGATGATAATGTCACAGTTAGACCACATTAGAATAACTTCTCCTTTAACCATTACTTTGCTACTGAGCAGCCATACTGTTCTGGTCTTTCTTTTCAAAATTAAACTGTGTGCTCTATGAGTTACTATTAAAACTTGAAAATGCTCTGCCAAAAAAAGAAAGAGCCATTAGATTTGGAAAAAAATATAGTTACGACGGCTATACAAATAAAAACATAACTCCATAATAATTATCAACAGTCTAGAACACTTTGATGTATATAAATTCAGTTTATTTATTTTTATTTAAAAAAAAAGCAATGAAGTACTAGTACAGTAATCTAAAAGAGTTGCTGTTTTTTAAAAAAAAGATAGTTTTTGGAAGATTGTGATCTGTATTTTTTGCCTGATGACTGATGTTACTATGCAGCAACACCTGTCAAAAAGATAAACAATTAATTCAGATTGCTTATTTTATGAAATATTCAAAATGCACAACTTATGTAATTTTCAAGTGGAATTTTACGGTTCCTTACAGCAAATAGTTAAATTTAAACATGATGAAAGAGATTCAATTATTCATTAATTGTTTTATGAACCTGGTAGTTTGTATACAAATATTTTGAAATCAGCAACTTATTTCTAGGTTTATAAGAAAAAGAATGTTTCTTTGAGAATCCACAGGGCATTTTTTTCTTTTGAAATTACACAGAAGTGTAATAACATGGCCAAAAATTATCCTAGGTTCTTGTTTTGAAATCGTTATTAAAATCACTAAAATAAAGTCCTAAGAGTCTTCCGTTTTAAATCCCTAGATACAGCATTTTATTAATAATAAACAAACATCCTGGAAAGATTTTATATGTATTTTTGACAATGAATAAATATTCAATAACTCTTATCATATTATTATATTTGTCATGGAGTCCTAATCATTAGGAAACCATGGCCTCCATCTGTCCTCATAGACATCACCAGTTGATTCACCATATGATTTTTCAAATTATAATTAAGCAAATCACCTTCATCTTCACTTCGGTCTTGTCATAGTTTTATATTATACACTCTGGTATTCAAAAACATCTGTACTATTGGCATCCTTTCTTTGTTACATAAATTTTCTTAGAATTGTTATTTATGCCACTGTGTTCTTTGTAATTAAGGCATTACAGGAAAAGTCATCACTGTTGTTGACTCTCTACAAGCAAGATTTAATAGGTAGTCTTCTAAAATCAGTGATTTCTCAAAAAATCCCATGTATGTAGATGTACATTCTTTTCATAAAACTGCCAACAAGGATTGTATAGAATTTATAAGGGCAATTTATAAGGACAAAATTATTTGTCTGATTATTAGGGCAGTCTTTGGAGTGTTTCAAAATTATCTGCACAGTTTCATAAGGATTTCTAGTTAATAGAAGCATGTAATGGAGGCCAGAGTAATGATTTATCCTGCTCCCCAGAACATGCTTAAAGTGGTACAAATGTGAAGCATCTCCTGGGAAATTAGTTAAATTACTTTCAACTAGGTTTTATTTTAATATCTACTAATATACTCCCCGATTCAGCAAACTACATAAACGTGTGTTTAGGGCTTAGCATGTGATGACCTTTGCACATGAATAGTCCCATTGCCTCAGAAAAAAATAACTGTTGTGATGAATAAAGATGAATTAAATACATTTCTAAATGATTTGCTGATTCAGAAAGTGGAATTATATGGATGGAAGAGGATATTACTGACCATCTCATGTAAATTATGAAAAATGTGAAACAGAAACATATAAACATCAGAATTTTCAATGAGTTTTTGCTGCTACGTATTTTGAATTCTCAAGGACTTTCCTTGAACCAACGTACAAATACTTACATGACTGAAAAGTCTTCTAATATGAATGATAAATACAAATGTATATTTTTGTGGTGAAAAAAATCAATCAATCAGAAATAAAAGCATAGTCAGAAAACATCGTAGACTTACGATAGTGGCAAGTAGCCCCCTTGTAACCAGTATTGTCACAGTTGCAGTAGAAGCTGTTCCAGGACTGTGAGCATTCACCACCATGCTCACAGTAATTAGGCAAACACCTAAAATTAAAAAATGAAGAGCATTTTCACTCTCTTTTCCATTCCTTTACATATCACTTGTATTTATCAAGGAATGCAAAATCATGGAAAAGAAGTATAGTAACATAAAAGAAGTCTTCAGGCTTATTGGGGAAGATATCCAATATGATTACTAGAAAATTAAAAGATTTCCCCATCTTCCCTGCTATTCCTATTGCCTATAATAAACATATTAATTATGCAATAAGCCTGTGAGAACAAAAATAAAGTGTAAAATGCATAATTGTTACTTAACACTGTTCAACTATCAGCAGTTCAATACAGATTGATAATCCAATTAAAGATTTACATGCTGATAATTCACTCATAAGTTTTGCAACTGATAGGATTTCTTCAACAAGATATGTCACAACAAAGCAGCATCACAACAGATTTATTTCTATTCTTCTAAAAATAAGAGAAAAAAATAAAAAAAAATTACATAACAAATAAAACCGACCATAGTGCCTGAAACCTATTTCTTTTTCTAAAATCATAGTTACTTCTTTTTCTAGAAACAGTAAAATATTCAGTATGGCAGTTCCATCACAAGAGGTAACTACCAGTAAAGCCAGACTTCTTTCGGTGATATGAGCAGAAACCTGAAGAATTTTGGTGTTTTTTTTCTGAATTTACAATGGCTGACTGAAAAGAAAATTTGCCTGTAACTGCTTAATGGTTAAGACGGAAGCAATATACCTAAGTCTAAAACACTGTATGAGATGAAAATAAATTTATCTTTTTTACAAACACGACTGAAAATATATTGAAAGAGTGGCACACTAACCAATTATTTACCCGCTTTCCACCTTAGAAATTAGTTAACAATCTAATTGCAGTGAGTGTATGTGCATATACATGTGTATGATACAGCTCAGAAACTACAAAAAGTCTTTATTGTCAATATTAACCACAGAAAAAAGAAAATAGGCCCACTAATATTCACACGATCTTAAAATGCCTTTTAATTTATTCAAGAAATCTTAGGGGTGTATTAAGTTAGTATTGTAGAAAGTCCGGCAGTTTACATATCTGTCCTATGAATAATTCAGGGCCTTTGTACATTCACTCCTCCTGACTCTCAAAGGATTCTGTCTTCCTTTCATGTTTATAAACAAGGATAAGTAGAGGTTTTCAGAGAAGAGAAAAAAAAAAAGCAGTAGCAGGTAAAATAAATAAAGTGATATAGGTCACATATTTTCAAGCAAGTAAGTGACATTTTTGCCAGTGAAAGAGCTGCTCTTGTGTCTATTTTCTCACTCATAGAATGTATTTCTAAGACAAGTGTGTAGACAATATATGTCTGAATGAGATCTGTTTTGGAAAGTAAAAATGATCTTTACTCACCAGGTTTGCAATCACTTTGCTATTAAATGCTTTGAAGGAATTGTATAAATGTGCATAGTAATAATTCTTAGGGTATGACTAGATGCCAATTATTGTAAATATACATCTCCTCTAACATAACTGGCATTCAGGACTTTTAATGCATCCTCTGACAGCTGCTCTGCTTGCATGTATTTCAGTCATAGCCTTTCTTGTCTTATTCTTTTTTGATAAAGACATCATTATCCCTAAATTGCAAGTGATTTACATGTTCTTTGCTTGTATTCAGTCCCTGTCCTTATTAATTAATCTTCCTAATAGTGTTCACAAGATTAAAAGCCTAGATGAAATTGATGATGCTTGAACCAACTTTAATAGAAGTGAAAACAATTTAGAGTATAATTTAAATCTTTAAACATTAAATTGTACATCTTCACTCTGTTTCAGAATGTATAGAAGAAATTAGCCGCTAGTTACATCAAAGTGAAGCTATAATTATGGCTATAACTACTTTATATGCTGAGACCCTACCCAAAGCAGATTTAGCAAGTGCTTTTCCTGAGGCTACTAGTCTTCTAACGAAAATATTTCCAATATTAGAAAAAGTATTTCTAATATTTAATCTGTAAAAGGAAATTATTGGATTCATCACTATGTCTGCTTGAACCAGAAAAAAAACCATCTGAGTAAGCATTTACCACATATTACTTGATAATACACTGTTAAGTGTTTGACATCTGAAAATGATATATGATTTAAAACTAAGGCAGCGGGCTAATAATAATCAGAAGCTAATATTCAAAGGAAAACATTGATCCAGAACATTAATACACTTTTGATAAAGAAGAAAAAAAGAAGAAATTCATATGCCAATTATCTGTTAAATAAATTTTTTGTACACTATCTTCTTATCATGGTTCCAAAATATGGCTAAAAGATATTTTGAAAAGAATAAATAATTGCTGCAATTTATATAAATTAAATATAATTAAATATATGCAGATAATTATTTTCATGCCCAAGAGGTATATGAACAAAGGAAGAATATAAATGTATTATACAATGAAAAGACTAAAAGAAGGTGCATGGGAAGAGCAATGACTGGAAAGAGTGATAATAATTTAAGCATAGAAGAAGGAATTGGAAAGTTTATGGAACTGAGAAAAAAAAATAGGAAAATGGTAGGGATTTTTTTTGTTTAAAAAGAAGAACAGGTTATTAAATTATATCCCAACAAATAAATGATTAACCAACCATCTGTCTATGAGGGTTATAAAGCTAATAAAGTAAAACATACTCTATAAATGTTAAACATGTATACATGTATATGAGAGAAAGAATGCACTCAATAGAATTATTTTCAGTTTATTTACTATTACATATAAATTCAGATCCCTATGCAAACAGTAATTTTTATTTGTGTTCATGCATTTTAAATGTGTAAAACAATTACATTTACACATGGTTTATTGTTTCTACTACAAAAACCATCAACAACACCAGAATTTCGGTCATGCTTCACTATTTAGAATTGGAAATCCAAAGACTTCAATACAAAGAAGTGGTTTGTTTGCCCCCAGCTGTAGAGGGAATATCGACCATTGGGAGCACAGTGGCAAAAATGCTGGTTACTTTAGCTTAGGGCAACCAAAGACGTGTAGAACTCATTGTAGGAAGAAAATATTTTCTCTCAAACAATATGGTGCACAAGATGATACAAGCTACCTATTAGAAATTGTTTAATACATGTAAGCAATTTTAGTGTTGGCAAAGAATAATGTATCTTATCAACTGGGTGAGATGTAGAACTAGTTTGATGAAGAGAAACATGAAGTTTGTTCCAGATGATAAGCTGCAGATATCAAATAGAATGAGCCTGTGTGAGGAAACTGGAAAGAAACAGTCCCTCGAGCAAGCTAGCACAAGACTAGGAAGATTTTCTAAAAACAGCCTATTTTGAAATAAAAGATAGTGAATGTAATGAAATTGATGAAAATGGGTGGATTAAATTTCTATTTTTATAATTTAGGAAGACATATGCTAAGCATGTTGAGAGCTGCAAACTAAATCTGTCAGAAGAAGTGCAAGAAAGGTGCAACTGTCAAGATAAAAGAAGACAGAAATTAACATTAGCAAATTTTAGAGAAAACAAAACCAGCTAACCAACCAAAAACCTTCCATAAAGACTTTTTTTTTCTTTGGTATCATTGATCATGTGTAACCACACATAATTTTGATTAACTATGAGAGTAACATAAACTAAAAAAAAAAAAAGAGTTAATACAGTGTCAGAAAGTAGTAAAAACACTTTGAAAAAGACTGTGGCTGGGATGTTTAAGAGATTTACACAAGTCCATACTGAAAAAAAAAACAGATGGCAGCGGTATTGACATAAAATAAGGATGATAATTATCTTGATATACTATAAAAATTCAGCAAGATAGATATGAGGAAGATCTGTATATAAATCTGCCCCCTTTGATGCAGTGCTTAAAAGCAACAAAAAAAAAAGCCATCAGAAGGATAGGGTGCAGTTCTGAATACCTGAACTTGCACTGAATAACATAATAATGTTATGACATTTGGAATACTGTGAATAATTCTCGATTTCTCAATACTGAGATTCACAGAGTGACTTTATACATGCTTACACACACAAACTTCTTTTTAAAAACCCACATGTACTCATTGACAGACTATTGCCATTCAAAAGCTGAAAGGAACTGGAATTACCACAGGTAAAAATGTACCAACTTCCTTTAAAAATTTAGGCAAAACATTTTTGCATTCATAGAGGAAGAGATGATTCCTAAACCGGAGCTTTGAGATGAGCATTTTGAAAGGTCCCCAGTTACACTATACATTGAAAAATCCATGGTAAATCAGAGACAGTAATTGGCATCAATTATATTATGAGCCAATATGGTGATGCTTTCAACTCATAACCTTGCTTAGATCTCCTTTAATATATTTGACTAGAGAATATGCAGATCTCCCCACTACAGTCTTTTGACTTGATTCTGTTCCCTATTCTCTCTCTTTACCAGAAGCAAAAAAAACAAGCAGTGTAATGAAAGTGGAGTAAGTTCGATTCCAGTGTTGAAAAAACAGCAGTGATACAGTGCTTTAGAAGCTGGAAAGAAGTGTCATGAGGTGTCTCAGAGAGGAGAGAAAGGAGACGGTGAAAGAAATTGGAATAGTGAAGTGGGAGTTGGCCTCTTCTCCCGGGCAACTAGCGATAGGACAAGAGGGCACAGCCTCAAGCTTCGCCAGCGGAGGTTCAGGTTGGACATTAGGAAGAATTTCTTTACAGAAAGGGCTATTAGACATTGGAATGGGCTGCCCAGGGAGGTGGTGGAGTCACCATCTCTGGATGTGTTTAAGAAAAGACTGGACATGGCACTTAGTGCCATGGTCTAGTTGACATGGTGGTGTCAGGGCAGCGGTTGGACTCGATGATCCCAGAGGTCTCTTCCAACCTGATTGATTCTGTGATTCTGTGAAATTTGAACAGTGAGAAAATGAGTGGAAAGGAGTAGGGTGCTAGAAAGCTAAAAAGAAATGTAAGTGTATGCTGCATTGCAAATACAAATCCCTAACAAGTTATATGGTAAAATTGTGACTGAAGCCAAACTCTGTTTTGTCATATGTCTATCATACTTACTGCCTACTGCAAAGTCAGGATTAACTCAGTAACGGATAAATTAGCACAAAGAACGATAGATATGCAACAGTGTATGTTCTTAAAACATAATAGATGCAGAAAGAATAGTGAGAATACACATTACAACCTAACTGGAAGGATCACATGTAGGCAGATTTTCTAGCCTCCTTTCGGAGATTTCTCTCTGTAAACTTTTATGAACAATTAGGTAAAGAACTAGTATTATTTTTGTCTTTGATCTACAAGGCTCAGTGACTTTCTTCAAAATAATAACCTGGATAGGTGTACACTGTGTTATCTCTACGAATGGAAAGCAGGTCACAGAAATACATCTGTGTGACTGAACCCTGAATTGACTGTGGTCTTGAAACAGATCTGTCTACACTGTTTTCCCCAAAGAGAGCAATTTTTAAAAGGCTTGTAATTCAAAGGCCAGACTTTTTTAGACCAAAAGGCAGCTTTTGAGGACTAGAAATTTAGGGGGTGGGGGAGAAGTGTTTACAAGCACATCTTTTCCCTGCCTGTTGTGTTATTTTGGTAATCTTTCAGCTTGGTCCAAGGCAACAATTTCTGGATTAAAGCAGAAGCCTGTGACTGCATTCTTCAGAGTCTACAGCAGAAAACTTCTCCTTCCATTGCCTGTTAGTGTGTCTGCTCCCTCTCTTCTCAGCAGCCTCTGCCTTTCTGCAACACAACACCACTTTTGACTCATCCTCTGCCTGCTCCACACTGAACTCCAGCAACGTCTTTCTGTCAAGCATTTTGATCTATTTCAGGGAAGGTATATAGTCTTTCCTCCCTGCAGAGGGAGCCACTTAAATTAGTCACTGTCTGTTAAATAGACGCTAATGCCATCTGTTGCAAGTTATGAGATTAGTTCTGACCATAGCCTAAAAAATATTGCTTACTCATTGTGATGAATACTATCTACTGTGTTTCTGGATGAGTAGAATATAGGAAGCTGTAGTAATTTATAAAGAACATAACATTTCAAAGGGTAAATGAGACTGCATGTCAGATGAGGGGCTTTGTGTCTATAGTTTTATTTGAAAAGACAGTAAGGTATTTAAAATAAATATAATAAAAAAATAATTAAAAGATGTTGGAAACATCAAATAATTTTAACCCCAATTACTCTAATTTTATTTGCAGTGCATGGAAATCTAACTGCTGTGCTATGTATACTGTATTTATTCTAGACTTCTGAATTCTTACAAAAGAAGTAGCATGCTATTTTGTAAGTGTTTTGTTCTTTGTCATCAAGTTAGTATTGGAAACAAAGCACTCAAATAAATAAATAATTGAGTAAATATTATTTTCTTACCTGTCTATAATGCCACATAAATCTATCTGAAGGTCACTGAAATTGCCAAAAAGATTTTGCTGAACTGAGATCATGTCCACTGCTTTGTTACCAATTGAAATGAGTCGCATGCATCCTTGAAAGCCACCAAATGAGGTATTACATTCAGAAATGTTTCCACTGTTAGGGCAGCCTGAAAGAAGCATAAAACCTGGAGCTGAAAAAAATATTTTATTGAAAATTTTATATATTCCAAAAGTAGACTGAACTTTGATGATCTCCAGATGTTGTAAACTTTGTGGGTGGAAGAATTTAGGCAGAAGCACTTCTGATTAGGTATGGTGGTGCAACTGTAAAGAAATACTTCTGTGCAGTGCTACTGTTTTTAAAGCATATGCAAAAGCATCACTAAAAATTTGGGTAAAGGATAACCCAAGCAGCAGTTCCAAAGCAATGAATGGAATCAAGACATGAACAGATTGACTGACTGACCTTAGTGGCCAAATGTTAGGTTACAATATAAGGTGCACATGATTTGGATAAGTTTTAAGTCACAAATGAAGTCAAATAAGACAAAAATTATTTGCTAAGTATAGTGATTTTAATATATCAATTGTCTAGAAGATTCCGGAAAGTACTGAAGACAATTTCTTGATGCAGATCATCAATGAATCAACTAGGAGAGAAGCTCTGTTGGACCTGCTACTCATAGACAAGGAAGAAAAGGTTGAAAATATGAAGGCCAAGGACAGTTTTGGTTAGAGCAAACATGAGGCTGTGGAGTTTATGATTCACAGAGAAGAAAACAAGAAAAGAAGCAGAATTACAACCCTGGGCTTCAGAAGAGCCAGTCTCAGTCTGTTCAGGACCTGTTTTGAAGATCCCACTAGAAACAACCTTGGAGAGCAAAAGGGTTGAATATTTTTCCACAAAAAGCTGTTTGAAGCATAGGAACAGTCCATAGCCATATCAGAATAGTCAAGCAGGTGTGGCAGAAGGCCTGAAAACAAACATGGAGCTCCTGAGTGAGTGCAAACACAAAGAGAACGTGCACAAAAGGTGGAAGCAGGGATATGTAATTTGGAAGTGAATACAAAAGTATTGCCTGAATGTCTAGGAACGCAGCTAGGAAATCCAGACCTCAGACGGAGTTAAATCTGTCAAGGAAGGTGAAGTGCAACAAAAAGTTTTCTATAGGTCCAACAGTAGCAAAATGAAGGCTAAGGAGATTTTGGGTGCACTCCTCCATGGGGCAGGTGACCTAGTGACAAAGGTCTTGGGAAAAACTGAATTGTGCAAAGCCTTTTTTCTTCAGTCTTCACTGGTAAAACTACTCCTTAGGATTCCCGTGTCCTAGCAGAGTATGAAGAAAGGAAGCAGTACCCACAATGAAGGAAGAAAGAGTCCAAGGGACACCTGAGGGTGCTGCAGGAGCTAGCCTACGTCATTGCAACAAGTGCCATCATAATTGTGAAGCCACTGTCATTTTAATGCTCAAAAGATCCTGGCAATTTTGTGAGCTTCTTAATGACTGGAAAAGGCAGACGTTACTCCGATATTGAAGAAAGGCAAGAAGGAGGCCACAGGGACCTAGAGGCCTGTCAGCCTTACTGCAATCCCTGACAAGTTGATGGAGCAAATCCCCTTAGAAGCCATTTCTACACATGTGAAGGACAAGAAGGTAACTGAGTAACTTTAGCTTCAAGGCTACATTGTGCATGACCAAGCTCTTGGTTTTCTTTGTTGAGGTGATGGGCACTGTGAACAAAGGGAGAGCAGTGAGCATTGCATACCTTGACTTTAGCAAAGCCCCTAACAGTTTTCTATAGTCTCCCTATCACCAGATTGATGAGATATGGGTGGGATACATGGACAATGGGTGTTGCAAAATCCAGCTGATGGTCAGTGAACAGAGGGTCCTTCAGAGATCACTACTGAGAGCTATGCTGTTTAATGTCTTCATTAATGACCCGGATGATGGGACAGAATGAACTTTCAGCAAGGCTATGACTGATATCAGATTGGGGGCAAGGGTCAAATGTTGGAGGGTAGGGCTGAAACTCAGAGGGATCTGGGTAGGCTGAAGAAAGATGACAGGAATACCATGAAGTTCAGTAAGAACAAGTTCAAGGTCTTTAATCTGAGATGGAACAAGCCCATGCAACTATCCAAGCTGGAGGATAACTGCCTAGATCCACAGAGAAAGGCCTGGGGTCCTGGTGGCCAACAGGTGCACCATGAGCCAGGAATGTGCCCTTGCAGCATAGAAAGGCAATGGCATTCTGGGCTCTATTATCAAGAACACAGCCAGCAGATCTGGGGAAGTGGCACTTCCCTCTGTGTGGCACTTGTGAGACCACATCTGGTTGGAGTGCTGTAGTTCTGGACTCCCCAGGAAAGACATTGACATCCTGGAGTGAGTCCAATAGAGGCCTCTAAGATGGTCAGGGAGTTGAATGCTCAGGGTGTACGAGGAGAGGCTGAGAAAGCTGAGCATGAAGAAGAGAAGTTAAAGCTATCTGATAAGACGATACAGAGAAGATGGAGCCAGACTTTTTCCAGAAGTGCACAGTGATGGGACAAGAGGCAAAGAACAAGTAAAAACTCGCAAATTCTGATCAGACAGTAGCAACAAGTGTTTTTACCATGAGGGTGGTCAATATGAGAACAGTTTGCCCAGAAGAGTTGTGAGATTTCTATCCTTTTTGCTGTTCAAGGTTTCAGTGGTCAGAGCCCTGCACATCCTGATCTAAGGAGACTTGTTTAGAACAGAGGGTTGGACTAGACAGTGTCTGGATGTCCTACCCAACCTATGAATGACATTCTGTAAGCATCTAATATTGTCGTTTCTTGATTGTGTTACTGATCCTAAAATGCCTTATTCACTGATTGTCAATTAATTAAACATTGTTAATAAACCAATAAATTGCTTTGATCCTGATTTGATTTAAACACTGTACATTGAGCAGTTTTTCTCAGTGGCAGATGAACATTGAATGACAAAATATGCCTAAATATTTTTTCTTTGGCTTTCTTCCGAATATTGCTTCTGGAATGATGCACAAGGGCCGTTCTTTGATCTTAACCAAACAATACTGCATTCTGGTTCACAGCATTCAAAGGCCTTTTTTCATGCTGTTAGAAAGCAGTGATTTTTAAGGCACTTCTCTATTCCACAGAGCTAATGGGTACTTACTGAAGTCCTGTAAAGACAGTGCAGAGGTTTACTATATATGAAAGTAAAATGACAGTGGAAACTAGTAAATCTATTCAAATGACTGTACAACAATATAAATAATATAGATATGTTTTTAAGAAGTATACAATAGAAAATGAGCTAAAACTGAAATGAAACAAGTAAATAAATTCTCAATGTGTTTTACCCTGGTGAGGAGCCAAACTGTTAGTAATTGTTATTACCTTTCTGAAGGAAAATGTTTATTATCTACTTGGTATATTTCTTGAAGAACAACGAATCTGTGGACTTGCAAACGTCCAAATAGGAGCACAGTAACTTTTCAGTGCCACACATAGTTAAACAAACCAATTACAGGTCTAACCACATTCTTTACAGTATTCTACAACAAAATGGTAAAATAAATTCTGTTATTTCTGGTGAAAAATACGACCTCATTTGAGAATGAGATAATTCCGGTGTAGTTCATACTGAAAAAAAACCCAAACCAAACACCAGAGAAGGCAGAAAAAGTTTATGTCTTTTACACTTAGCTATTCTTCAAAATTGCGTCTATAATTTTTTCTTGGGGTCTGTCTTTTAAAAGTTGTCTTCTAGTTCTGCTACAGAATAGGCAACATCATTACTATTAATGAAATTAGGATTCCTTATAATTGTGGGCTGGATATTAAAGACAGGAAGAAATCCTTCAATAAAGAAATTTACCGTATGTGCTTATTGCCATATTAAATAATCTCTTTTGCTCTTATTGTTACAATGAGTTATTGTTCCAAGGACTGAGAGAGGTAGTATATCCTCGATGATAACATCACTAGAAATTGTGCTGACATAACGCTAAAGTATTTTCATGTTTATCACACATTTTTACACCTAAGCATACACATTTCTTGCATACTTTGTATTCTTTAAAATGAGGAAACTAACCACCTTCCAGGACAGCTCTCCTGGAAAGCTGATATTCATGTTTTAACAACCAGCATATAGAAACATGGTAAATATTCATATATCTTAGAAAGAAAGTCAAAATGCATTGTCTGCATTTTGACAATGGCATAAAACATAAAATTTTAATAAACAATTTTCTAAACTCAGAAACCTTCTACTACTTTTCCCGAAGTTTGCATGACATGCATGAGCTGCTCTTCTGCAGATTTCATCTGTAAAGCTGAAACCAGAGAAGCTGAGGGGTGGATATGCAGTTAGTTCTTTCAATGTTCTTGGAATTAATTTGCACCCTCCACCCACAAAAAGATAAATAGAAATGTCCTGCTGTACAACTTAAATGAATATGCTGCTTTTTGCAACTGCCCACATCCCTCCTAATCTGTTCACCTGTGCCATCAACCCTGCAATGCTGCAAATCACCTAATCAGAGATGTGGGAACCTGAAGTAACACAGAAGGGAAAAAAAATCCGAAAAGTTCTCTGGCTATTCAAGGCCAATATTCTGTATCTTTCTCTGATTATCAGCCAGGTCAAAGTGTATCTTCAGTAAAGAAGGCTAGATGCCAGATGTAAAAAGTCACACAGATGTTAATGTAGCAGTTCCTATATTTACTGTCAGGTTGTGATCATGAAATTTATTTACAACCTATTGCTTCAAAGGAACTGATCTGTGAACAATGACTTGGTCCATATTCAGTTAGGGTTTTGTATGCATTTTTCAATTTTTCTCAGAAGTCTGAGAATTGTTAATAAATAGTTCAGTCATGAATTCCTAAGTTACTAAGAGATGAAGTATTTAAGCTAGTGCTGAATAATGCATTCAGATGCTCTTTAACGTTGCTATTATGTAGTCTATTCCCAACTGAATTAGAATCTTAACAATCCCCTCAACTCTATGAGTAACGATATATGTAATTAATGACAAAATCACTTGATGACAGGTAATTGTCAATATTCCTAGGGAGATGAAGATATCTAAGTGTAGTTTTTCAACACAAGTTATATTCTCCAAACACAAGAAAGTTGTGTCACTGCAGTAAAAAAATAAAAATTAAGAGTGTGTATCATGTAAAGAGGATATTTGCACAAATAAGTAAGCATTCACTTAAGATGAAAACTTGAAGTCATCCCAGTGGAAGTTTCTCACAAAAAAACGATTTAGCAACACAATGAGTGTGCAACAAGAGAGACAATTGTGTGTCTGTCTGATTGTCAGCCAGACTATATTCAATTATCAGAGAATGATACCAGAAAACGATGTTCTAAAAGGTGACCAAGGATTTAGGTTGGTAATTTAGTCTACTCAACATTATAAAATTTTAAGAAAACACAAACTCATCATAGCAACACCTGAAAAACAAATCCTTTGAGAGATATCCAAGCTAGGCAAAGAAGACTTGAGGCAAGCTGAATAATTCTCACCATTTGATTAGATATGTTAGGAAAAATTGATGTTTAACTGTGGGATATTGCCAGCATAAATTAACAACATATCTCACCTCCAAAGTAGAAAGTATCTCCTGAATAAATATGCAGAGGTATGGAGGCATGAGCAGGCGAGGTCACATTATTGTCCACTACTACACTGATACGATTCCTTTTGGCAGAGAAGGATACAGAATGCCACTGGCCATTATTTAATCCAGCACCTGGAGGGAAAATAAAAAGCAAAATGAAGTAGAAACATTCATTATTCATTATACTACCTGAATGTTACAGACTTAAAAGGAGGAAAGACTGGTACAGTAATCATAGCCCACATAAAAACTCCAAATGATATGAAAGGGGAAAAAAATGAATAAAGAACATGAATGTCTTTTGTGAAGACAGAACCTTTGTCAGTTCCTTTGCTTCACATCTGATAAAGAAAAAATAAAAGCACATAAGTGAATAAGCCTTACAGTTTTAATACTCCTAATTATCAGTAATCCATCCATTTAATGCAGTGACTATGAAAAGTATCCTCTCAATCTGAGGAGGTGATCATTATGATATCATTGTGATGGCTGATACAGTGTTTTACAGATAATACACATTTTTACTGCACTATTACAAAGGACTTCTTCATCTTTTAAAATCAAATGTAGTCTTATATTACAACCCAGTAAAAAAGCAAAATCCTGTCGATGCTAAAAACTTCAGCAATCGTCATGTCGATGTCACAAAATTATCTTTCTTTAAGTTGTCTCTTTTATTGGAAATGTATGGGAAAATTTTCTGAGTTTAGCCTCTAACATCAATTTACATTACCTCTGGCTGTGTATGTGTAGGGTGCCACAAAGCAATAAAGTTAAAAGCCTGATTCTGGAAAGCTCTTACATATATATACTGAAATAAATTTTATACAGGCCAGTATGTAAGCACACTATTATCTTTAAGAACTACTTTAAGTCAATCATGTTCTTGAGTGTTCTTCAGAACGGAGATACTTCTTTTGTTGAAGGACAAATAATACAACCTTTAAATTATGTAAAGTCTTTTCTCGATAGCAGAGTGCCTATGATTTGTGATCTGTAATTTCCCTCTTGAAATTTAATTTATTTATTTACTCCTCTCTAGAATGTGTTGTATATTCTAGAGAAATAGTCCACCAGTTAACTGATTAGTTCAAACAGAAGGAAAACAAATAAAAATAGAAAGATGGGAAGATTCAAATAACTAAATTACATTACAACTAGGATCCATATATTGTGAACCACCACAGTCTAAACACAATATCAGCATACAAACAAGAGCTAAATCTCAGAATCACATAGTAAATTCATATAAATTATCATCTAGAAAATATCTCTAATACATTCAATATAATATTAGTCTTATACACCTTTTCTATTATTTTTTTCCTTACTTTAACCACTATATTTATGAGGGACTGCATAAGAAGAAACCTCATCCTCTAGTAATACTAACATTGTGTTTTATCCCCAGCCTCAGCGGAATTAAATAAAAGCTGATAATAACAGATCTTCTTATCTTTGTGTTACACTTTCAGGAACAATTCACCTTTCTAATATAACAGCAGAAAACACAGGGCCACGGTCACAGGTTTTCTGATACCATTCTGGCCATTATTTATTTTAGTTGCAATCTTCTATGAGAAGTGGCATTTGCGTTTCCTAACAGGAGAAGTACACTTACAGTCAGAGTAAATAATCAGCATTAAAGTTATCACTAATTTTCTGCGTAACTAGGTGTATTTTCTACAGACTTACAGTGAGAGTGAGGAATCAACAGTAAAGCTGTAAAACTCCATATTCATTACATTTATAGAGTTGGACTTTTTACTAAAACAAAATTTGGAAACCTTATTCCACACAATATATTAGTATTAATGCTATTGCATCTGGCTACCAAAAGGTCACTTGTAGAGGGGTAAACTTTTGGTAACAAGGATTTACATAGCTGTACAGGCAATGTGGAGGGGGTGACTAGAGTTTTCCTATATTTTCAAGATGCCCAACTGCTGAAGAAGTCCCTTTGTATTGATGGCAGTTAATATAATTTACAGCAGACTTCAGGCTGGCATATTTTATGATATGGTTGGCATACTGTTGAGCTGAGGATCAAAAAAATGACTAAAGCCTAGCCATTTTGGCTCTAGTTATATTTTGGCTAGATAATATGATGTGTAACAGACATTTAAAAAACAGAGCAGATAAAGCATTAGAAAAGTATTATTACAGACTTGCAATATCATGGGCGTAAATGAGTCACACTTTATAATGAATTTTCTAAACTTAATGAGTACTATTATTTATCTCTCTTATTTTTAGTACTATTTATAGCAAGAACTCATCAAATATGTCAAAAGTTTTTACTAACTTCAAACAGAAATCAACAAGGAATCACAAACACATAAAACATCCTTAGGTCTTTTATACCACTGTGAACCTCAGTGAACTATACTCTTTCATCAAAGTGGTAATAAGTACGCTAAAACAAAGAATATGAATAATGTGGTATTTAAAGCACTGAAAATTAAACCAGATAAAGGTTTTTTCCCGTTTCCCAGTAATATAATTAGTTTTCTTCTATAAATTATTGTAGAATTATCCTTCAATAAGAAACTAGATTTTAAAATATGTATAGTCTATAACATCACTTGTCACACTGTGTTTTTAAGATTAGCCATTTCAGAAAATATTTTTTTTTTAAAAAAAGGAATTATTTCCCTACTTACTTATTTCCCTCTTTATAGCCTCTATCCCCAGCAACCAAAAGCTCCAGCTTCTTTCATCTCATCTCTAAGGTTGAACAAGGAGCTGGTTTATTTGTAGAGGTGCTTCAAGTGAATGATATTTTCCTCAATCACATCTCTGCAACATACTATTTTTTCTTTTAGTAATCATAGAATCAGAGCATCATAAAATAGTTTGGGCTGGAAGGGTCCTTTAAAGGTCATCTGGTCCAGTTTCCCTGTCGTGTGCAGGGACTTCTTCTAGTAGATCAGGTTGCTCAAAGGCCCATACAACCTGACCTTGAATACTTCCAGGGTGGGACATCTATATCTCACTTCTTTCAGTTTAAAACTGTTACCCCTTGCCCTGTCACTACAGGCCCTGAGAAAAAGAAAACTCTTGCCATCTTTTATTATAAGCCCCCTTTTAAGTACTGGAAGGCTGCAATAAGGTCTCCCTAAAGCCTTCTTTTCTCCAGGCTGAACAACCCCAACTGTCTCAGCCTTTCTTCATAGGAGAGGTGTTCCAGCCCTCTGACCATTTTCATGGCCCTCCTCTGGACCCACTGTACTAAGCCGATGTCTTCCTTGTGCTGGGAACTCCAGAGCTGGATGCAGTACTCCAGGTAGGGCCTCATGAGAGAGGAGTAGAGGGGGACAATCACCCCTCTTGACCTACTGACCACAATTCTTTTTATGCAGCCCAGGGTACGATTAGCTTTCTGGGCTGCAAGCACACATTGCTAGCTCATATCCAATTTTTCGTCCACCAGTATCCCAAAGTCCTTCTCTGCAGGGCTGCTCTCAATCCATGCATCCCCCAGTCCGTATTGATATTGACAACTACCCTGACCCAGGTGCAGGACCTTGTTGAACCTCATGAGGTTCTTATAGGCCCACTCCTCAAGCCTGTCAACGTCCCTCTGGATGGCACCCCTCCCCTCCAGTGAATCAACTGCGCCACTCAGTTTGGTGTCACCTGCAAACTTGCTGAGGATATACTCAATTCCTCTATCATTACTGAAATTTAACAATAAATTCTGCAATTTAATTTCAATTTTTACAAGGATAATTGCTTTTAATTCTTAGTTTTGCATCCAGATTCTGTAACTTCTTGTTCTGTTACAAAAGCTTACTCCAACTATTGCAATATTTGACTGTTACGGTAAGAGAATTCCCTAAAATAAAGAAGGAGATTGAATATATAACTGAAGTAGAAAAGTCTTTTGGCTTTTGGAAAAACAATTATATAAATTTTGCACTTTTTGATTTGTTTACTGTAGTTCATCATACTGACCTACCAAATGATTTTGGGATGGATGTTTTATCTCCTTTTCATACAGGCTGGCATATTAAAAATACCATATTATGTTCATCTAGCTCAAGTTAAGACTTCTCAAAAGTCCTTTCCATTAATTCTGAGAACTAAGGAATGCCATTGTGGGAGCATAAGACACTCCTGAGAAAACAGCGCATTGTAGCCCTCAAATTGACAACCTTGATTAAATTCACATTTGCTTGTGCAGAGCCACGGAGTGGTGTGACATAAAAGGTGGAGGACAACGAACTGCTAATATTTCCATTCCGTCTGAAAATTATATTGTCTGGTGCTCTACTAGGAGTTTTAAAAATGCTTTACCAGAACACAAGTGAGGAAAAAATAGCAATTAAATTTCTAGCGCATAATAAGGTAGCTATTAAACAAGATATCCATTTATTCTCATTAGTACTACCTCCATCATTTTAATATCTAGCTATTAAAAAAATGTCTGTGGGAGGTCTTAGGAACATCCAACCTTAGAAACACATACATAAAAAGACAATGTATACAGCTTATTAGGAGATCAGTGAGAAAAAAAAAAGAACTACTTTAGAGAAAGTTATTTATGGATTAGTCTGAAGTATAACCACCAAATGCAATGATTGTTAACATTACTTAATTAAATGCTACATAGAAATTAAAGGCTGCATAGAAAGACAGGGTCATATGAAGAAACTGAGTAATAAGACCTCCAACATTTATACATGTTGTAATTCAATTTTCTCTCATCGTTCAACACGAATTAACTTTTGCTAATTTATTTTTTTTTAATCTATGATATTTCTTTGTGAATATTTGATGACCAGCTTGCACAAGAAACTACAAAGGAAAGATATTAAACAACCATTCAGTAAAAGGATACGGCTTGTTATAGCTTAATCACTCATGAATTAACATGCCATTCTCCTTGTTTTTATATGGTTGAAGAAATCTTTAAAAAACACATGATAATGAATTTAAGAACTGTGCACAAAGAAATATGCTCTGATTTAATTATAAAATATCATGTGTGTGTGTGTGTGAAAACCAGGTCATAAGTGCTTGCCTGTAGGGGAACAAACCTGTCCAGACATCCACAATTTAGTTACTCAATCTCCAAATGTGGACTTGAATTGCTTCAGTGAGTATAACAATAAACACTTCAAAAAATCAAGAAAAATTTCCCCATACAGTATTGTTAGATAACTTCTTTCTCAGAAAAGAATGAGATGTTTTTGCAGTAGTTTCTGCCTTCACAAAGACAAACACAGTTCCGTTAGACTTTCCTAAGAGTAAGCTTAACATAGCATGAGAACATTTAATTCTGTTTCAGCATAGACAGTCAAGATTTATTTTGGGATGTTTCAGCTAATATGTTATGTATTGTGTTGCAAACTTGGAATTGAATAAATTGTTCTATGTGTAAGTCTATAGCTATTAAAAGTGTCACCACCTTCAGCTGGTCTGTTCAAATAAAGCTGCATGGCAACAGTTTCTTAACATACATCACCTAATTGAACTACAACTGAAATAGCTCCTAAAAAGCCAATTTGATCACTGATAACTACTCACCACACATTTTTACTAAGAAATTAACATTTTCAAATGGTAAGCCTAGGGAAACCTCTTGTCATTAAAATGGTACTCTATGTGCATCAGTTATTTCAGATTATTACAAATACCAGGGCTAATCCTACTATCACCCACAGTAGCAGGACCAAAGTATTTATGTAAATTTCAACATCATCCATGGTCATTACTGGCTTACAGTCTTTTCCTAAACTAAAATAATCAATTGTTAAAAAATTTTACTTTTAATCATTATATACCTGTAGAAACATGATGAGCTTCTGAGTTATGAAGTTAATGGAAGGAGACAGGCTTTTTAGGGAGGACAGACAGGGCAGACGAGGAGGGTGTGTTGCCCTTTATGTCAATGACCAGTTCGAGTGCATGGAGCTCTTCCTGGGGGTGGAGGAGGAGCGAACGGAGACCTTATGGGTCAGGATTAAAGGGAAGACAGGAACTGGAGACATTATAGTGGGCATCTGCTACAGGCCACGTGACCAGGAAGGCTGAGGTATGAAGCCCTCTATAGACAGATAGGTGTATTCTCATATTCACAGGCCCTCGTCCCCCTGGGGGATTTCAACCACCCTGATATCTGTTGGAAGGACAACACAGCTGGGCACAAACAATCCAGGAGGTTCCTGGAATGCGTGGATAACAACTTCCTTCTCCAAGTGCCAGAGGAGCCAACGAGGAGAGGTGCCCTGCTGGACCTTGCTCTCACCAACAAGGAGGGACTGGTGGGAGATGTGAAGCTCAAAGGCAGCCTTGGCTGCAGTGACCATGAAATGATGGAGTTCAAGATCCTTAAGGCAGCGAGGAGGGCGCACTGCAAGCTCACTACTCTGGACTTCAGGAGAGCAGACTTTGACCTCTTCAGGGACCTGCTTGGGAGAGTACCATGTGTGACGGACAGAGTTTGTATGCCTTAAACAACTTGTTTGACAACTCTGGCTGGAGGAGGGTATGTGTACTACAGAGGCCTGCAAGTCTGGCAAGAGATAAGGGCCTTGGGAACAGAACAATACCCCTGCTGTGCCTTAATTGTTGTGATTTACAACTCTGGCTGAGGAAGAGATAAGTCCTGCGGAGGCAGGATGGTATCTTTTCCTTGGGGCTAGCCTACATGTGCAACAACTTTGCAAGGCCTCAACCACGCTTGTGCAGAAGTGGGGTCATACAGCGGACACCACAAATAGGGGATCACAACCACCAGACACCCCTTGGGGGGCCACCGACTCATTTCGAGAACAATCTAAGACTACAAAGCGCAGGTGTCCCAATTAGCATGGGAAGCGAGCAGAAGGGGGGAGACAAGAGGGATGTTACCACCCTCTCCTATCTCGCATGCAAATGACCTAAAGTATTTAGACCTTCTCGCTTGGGATGCTGGTGCGCGCTCCCGCCCACCACCTCAGGACCCATCCTGAAAGCGATTTACTGGAGGAGCAGCTCTGCAAGCAACTTACCAACTCTACAGACAACTTACATCGCTGGATCCAAGGGTGCTGACCTCTCTTTTCCTCTCTCTCATAGTCTCTATCCTCTTTCTCTTTTCCTTTTCCCTTTTCTCTCTTTTCTCAATGTCTTTACAAACCCAAGACACCTACAACCATGCAACTTTCCCTGTCTTAATAAATTGTTCTTAATTTCATACCAGTTATTTGGTGTTGTTTCACCTTAATTTACTCCAAGGGATTTATGAACAAGTTGCAACCAGGTCGTAACACCATGGGATAAAGCCCTGGAGGGAACTGGGGCCAAAGAAAGCAGGTTGCTATTCAAGGACCACTTCCTCCAGGCTCAGGATAGATGCATCCCAAAAAAGAAGAAATCAGGCAAAAATGCCAGGAGGCCTTCAGGGATGATCAAGGTGCTCCTGGATAACTCAGACACAAAAAGGAAGTCTACAGAGGGTGGAAGTAAGGACATTTAGCCTGGCAGGAATACAGAGAAACTGTCTGCGCAGCCAGGGATCAGGTTCTGAAAGCTAAAGCCCAGACAGAATCAAATCTGGCCAGGGATGTCAAGGGCAACAAGAAATGCTTCTATAGGTACATCAGTTATAAAAGGAAGACTAGGGAAAATGTGGGCCCTCTCCAGAAGGAAATAGGAGACCTGATTACCCGGGATATACTTATGTACTCAAGAATTTTTTTGTCCCAGTCTTCACTGGCAAGTGCTCTATCCACACCACTCAAGTCACAGAAGGCAGACGCAGGGCCTGGGAGGATGAATAACTGCCCACTGTAGGAGAAGATCAGGTTCAAGATCATCTAAGGAGCCTGAAGGTGCACAAGTCCATGGGACCTGATGAGGTGCACCCACAGGTCCTGAGGGAACTGGCGGATGAAGTTGCTAAGCCGCTATTCATCATTTCTGAGAAGTCATGGTAGTCTGGCAAATTTCCCACTGACTGGAAAAGGGGAAACATAACCCCCATTTCCAAGAAGGGGAAAAAGGAAGACCTGGGGAACTACCGGCCAATCAGTCTCAGCTCTGTGCCTGGCAAGAGCATGGAGCAGACCTCCTGGAAACTATACTGAGGCACACAGAAATCAAGGAGGTGATTGGTGACAGCCAACATGGCTTCACTAAGGGCAAATCATGCCTGACAAATTTGGTTCCCTTCTACAATGGGGTTACAACACTGGTGGATAGGGGAAGAGCGACTGGTGTCATCTACCTGGACTCATGCAAAGCATTTGACACTATCCCGCATGACATCTTTGTCTCTAAATTGGAGAGACATGGACTTGACGGATGGACCACTCAGTGGATAATGAATTCGCTGGATGGTCGCACTGAAAGAGTTGTGGTCAACGGCTCAATGTCCAAGTGGACACCAGTGACAAGTGGCATTCTTCAGGGGTCAGTATTGGGACTGGTCCCATTTAACATCTTTGTCGGCGACATGGACAGTGGGATTGAGTGTGCCCTCAGCAAGCTTGTCGATGACAGCAAGCGTGTGGTGTGGTCAACACACTGGAGGGAAGGGATGCCATTCAGAGGGACCTTGACAAGCTTGAGAGTTGGGCCTGTGCAAACCACATGAAATTCAACAAGGCCAAGTGCAAGGTCCTGCATGTGGGTCGGGGCAATCCTAAGCATAAATAGAGGCTGGGTGAAGAATGGATTGAGAGCAGCCCTGAGGAGAAGGACTTGGGTGTGGTTGTTGATGAGAAGCTCAACATGAGCCAGCAATGTGTGTTTGCAGGCCAGAAAGCCAACTGTATCCTGGGCTGCATCAAAAGCAGTGTGGCCAGCAGGTCGAAGAAGGTGATTCTGCCCCTTTACTCTCCTCTCATGAGACCCCACCTGGAGTACAGCGTTCAACTCTGGGGCCCCCAACATAAGAAGGACGTGGAGCTTTTGGAGTGAGTCCAGAGGAGGGCCACAAAGATGATCACAGGGCTGGAGCACCTTTCCTACGAAGACAGGCTGAGACAGTTGAGGTTGTTCAGCCTGAAGAAGAGAAGGCTCCAGGGAGACCTTACAGCAGCCTTCTAGTATCTGAAGGGGGCCTACAGGAAAGCTGGAGAGGGACTTTTTACAAGGGCCTGTAGTGATAGGACAAGGGGTAACGGTTTTAAACTGCAAGAGGGTAGATTTAGATTAGATATTAGGAAGAAATTCCTTACTGTGAGGGTAGAGAGACACTGGAACAGGTTGCCCAGAAAAGCTGTGGGTGCCCCTCCCTGTCAGTGTTTAAGGCCAGATTGGATGAGGCTTTGAGCAACCTGGTTTACAGGAAAGGTGTCCCTGCCTGTGTCAGGGGGGTTGGAACTAGATGATCTTTAAGGTCCCTTCCAACCCAAACCATTCTATGACTCTATGTTTAATTTTTTCTTTTTTCTTTTTCTTTTTTCCCCCCTCAAAGGAATTTTCATTTAATATCAGGAATTGAAGTAAAGAATCAATCTAAGAAAAAGGGGTGCTGAACTAAGATTTATGAGGCCTCATCTTCAAATTCTGTGGCTGTTTCTTTGCTCTGCTTGGCTCTTCTGTGCTTTCTTTGTCTGCCTTACACAGACAAGCACAAAGTTTGTGAGCATTTCAGATAAGTGATCTTATTTTGTGTTTGTACTGATTGTAATATTTTTGTGAAATTTTCTCTCTTTTGCATAACTTTTTAAATTCTGTGGGATCTGAAAGAGACTAGGGGGCTTTAATTTTTACGATAATTATTTTATTACTTATGGTTTATTTTTATTTCAGTAATTGCTTAATTTACTTACTGTACTTGTTATTGCTCGAGACAAACTAGCTCTATATAGCGTCATTAAGCTCTCTATATTCTGTCTTTAAAAGTCCTCTGAAAGATACCTTTGGTTTGGTTCCTATCATTCCAATGAATATACTCTATATTAAAGAGTAAATTCTTCACATATTCAAATCCCTAACTTGTTCTCTAAGTACCAAAGCAAAATGCAGTTTTCCTACTTGTTACTCACCTGTTAATTCAGTTTACACATTACTTTACTGTTTACACATTACGTAATTCAGTTCTGGGGCCGGTGATGTTCAATATCTTTATAGATAATCTAGATGTAGGGATTGAGTGCACCCTCAGTAAATTTGCAGATGACACCAAGCTGGGTGGGAGTGTCGATCTGCTGGAGGGTAGGAAGGCCCTACAGAGGGATCTGGACAGGTTAGATAGATGGGCCAAGACCAAGGGCATGAGGTTCAACAAGAACAAGGGCCGGGTCTTACACTTCAGCCACAACAACCCCATGCAGCTCTACAGGCTGGGGGAAGAGTAGTTAGAAAGCGTCCCAGTGGAAAGAGACCTGGGGGTGCTGATCAACAGCGGGCTAAACATGAGCCAGCAGTGTGCCCAGGTGGCCAAGACGGCCAATGGCATCTTGGCCTCTATTAGGAATAGTGTAGCCAGCCGGTCTAGGGAAGTGATCGTCCCTCTGTACTCGGCACTGGTGAGGCTGCACCTTGAATACTGTGTCCAGTTCTGGGCCCCACAGATGTTGAGGTGTTGGAGCAAGTCCAGAGGAGGGCGACCAAGCCGGTGAAGGCTCTGGAGGGTCTGACCTATGAGGAATGGCTGAGGGAGCTGGGGTTGTTTAGCCTGGAGAAGAGGAGGCTCTGAGGTGACCTTATTGCAGTCTACAACTACCTGAAGGGAGGTTGTGGAGTGGGAGTCGGCCCCTTCTCCCAGGCAACTAGCGATAGGACAAGAGGACATAGCATCAGGCTTCGCCAGGGGAGGTTCAGGTTGGACATTAGGAAGAATTTCTTTTCAGAAAGGGTTATTAGACATTGGAATGGGCTGCCCAGGGAGGTGGTGGAGTCACCATCTCTGGATGTGTTTAAGAAAAGACTGGACATGGCACTTAGTGCCATGGTCTAGTTGACATGGTGGTGTCAGGACAATGGTTGGACTCGATGATCCCAGAGGTCTCTTCCAACCTGATTGATTCTGTGATTCTGTGATTCTGTGATTCTGTGATTCAGTGAACTGACTTGGCTTTTTTTTCACTGATAATATTTCTGCTTTATGAATATGAAATATGAAATATATGATTGTGTACAGGTCAAAATAAATCTAGGATCAACTGATGTTTTGGATATTATCATTGTGTTTTCTGCAGCCAAATTACCCATTAATTCTATGACATATTCCTCCAGCTAGTGATGTCTGATCATCTTATTTGTCCATACAGAAATCACCCCAATCCTAGCCTCATTTTCTCATCTTCATATATTCTTTGGAATCCTATTTTTCTGCCTAATCTATCTTGTCCTATTTTTCCTGTCTGAGAACTCATACTGGAATGGTCATTTTATCCTTCTACAAGAAAGGGGCAAAATTCTATTTGTTTACATAAAGGATGAGAAACTCTGAGGCGGCTGGGACGCATGGAGAGTCGGAGCATAGTATACTACTGACAAAGCACTGTTTGCTGAAGGTATTGATATTATCACTTAGTGATGTTACTGCTTCTCACCATTTTTTAAAGAGTTGTGGAAGATGGAGATGTTGTTGTCTCTGTCCTTCTCTCACACTTCATGAAAGGATGATATTCCTGGCTGGGCCAGCAGTGTTGCTATTCTCACATCAAATGCTGACAGCACTCAGAAAAACTGAGGAGCCTCTGTGAAAGAAGGAGTCCCCTTGCTCTTAAACCGAGTGGAAGTGAAAGCTGGGAGCTGCTTCTCAGAATCCCAGTTGGATACTCTCTAACATGACTGTATCTTACTATATTTGCCTCGTCCTCTTGTCTTCATATATTTGTTTACCAACAGGGAAATAACTCAGAAGAATACTAGAGGGTATGCTTTCCAGAAATCACAGCTCCACCCTGAGAGCTGCCTAGCAATGCACACTACCAAAAGCAGATGATCTAGTCTCAGTTCAGTGATTAACTACAAAAGGACCCTTTAGCTGTCAATTATTCAGTCTCCTCAACTTCTCCATTGCTTTTTGCCCTTACTAAAAATATTTTTTTTTTTTCATTTTTAAATGTAGACTCAGACTTGCCCCAGCTTTCTGGAACACAATTTGGTATTAGGCATCCTCTGTCCAAATTTAATGGAGAGCTCTGTAATTGAGACCTCTAGGAAATAACCAACATAACATTTATTATAATGTATAATGTTATAGAAAACCGAGTTACTCAATGCCTTGTGAAAGCACCGACACATGGTGAAAAAAAATCTTAACGGCTTAGCTTGACAGAGTAAGAAATTAACTTGTTTATGCTTCACAACTGAAAAAGTTGCTTAGATGTCTCAAATTTACGAGATTATACACATGAGCTTTACATACTATATGTAAAGCTAAGGACTCAGCTTTGCAGCCTATATTACTGCAAGTAATTTCTACTCAATAATGGGGAAAAAACCATATATATATGTTTGTGAGAAAAGGAAGTATTTAGAAATATTTGGGATTAAAATTCACACAAGTGAAGCATATTTACATATACATATTAGTCATAAAACTAAGTCAAGAATGTAGGTACTTATCTCAATGACTTTATAGTAACCTATTTTATTATGCTTAGGAATCTTGGATTTTTTTTCTTCATTTCTGTTACCTGCAGTGATGTCACTCAATGCTTTTCCTGGTTTATGAAGACGGATTTTAACTTTCCCATTACTCAGATACAAGAGGAAACCACCTGAAGCCTGGTGTGGTTTACTAGCTAACAGAAGTCCCTCCTTGTTCCAAGTGCGAAACTGGAAAATGATGAAAACTTCTTCTTGCCCTGTTATTCCTGGCAGTGCCAAGTAACTACTGGAGCTCAGAAATGTAATAGGAACCACCTGTGGCTCTAAACATGAGAAGGACATGTTGCCCTAGAAAGAAATAAAACAAATATGCCATTAGGAACATTCAAGGAAAAATAATAATGAGAACTTTTATATGGAAACTATACAGCCAAAACATTGTGCATAGAACCTAATATTTATAATACTTGAATGTGTGTGTCTAAAAATCAAGTACGAATATGTAAGAACATCAAAAGTTTGACAAATGTTTACCTAGTTGTTTGACCAGAACAGATGTACCTGCCTAAGCAAAGAGCGGCAAGGACCTTTGAGTGAACGAGGTAAGATCCTAAATTACATGGGTGATTTAATGGTAGTTCAGGAGTTAGACAGACCTGCTTTGTTTCTGTTTTGGCTCAGCCTCAGGAAGTGTTAGGGACTTCACAAATTTCTGAATGTCACATAAAATGCAACTGAATGCAAAGTTTGGTACAAATATTTACATGGGTCTAAATGCTTGTATGCAGAGAAAAATGTTGAGCTTGGCTACTGACTGTTTAGGGACAGTGTTAAATTTGAGAAAAAAAAATTTCACTGGACCAAAGAGCAGTCTTTCTAAATCAATGCAACTGGAGATGTGCACTCACCCCAATATTTGTTTTCACAAATAGTTAGAGAAAATTCCACATATGAACTCTTGCTACCTACAATTGTGAAACACGTACTTCATAAATCAGAAGGAAATGTGTTTTCTAGCAGGTCTGTATGGTTGTATGATCATGAGTTGAATTTAGGCACCTAGTCTTTATTTTGTGCTTGACTGCTTCTGAAATCACTTGTTCTTAGGTACCTAAATAAACTTGTGGATGAGTTCATTGATAAAATCTGAGCTTAATCTGCATCTCTGCTTGTGCTGAGTGATGTAGGTAAGAAGACTGGAATGGGAATAACACATTTTTTGCATCTGGTGTCAGAGTTAGTTAATACTTTATGACTCTTGATAGCGATATAATATGCACTTTGATCTAATGATTTGCTGGCACTATTTGAACTGTAACTAATTTGTTCTCTACAGATGATTACTAAAAGATTAATGTCTTTGGAATTTAAAATACATTTAACTTCTGTTCAACACAAAGAGCTTTTAAACTTTTGAACTTAAATAAAAATTTGACCTTATAATAAAAAGCCAAAAAATCAGTTTAAGAAAAATACTCACTAGCCCTGGGCATGGCAAGACATTAAAGTTTATCTGTTTTAATTTTATTCAAGGAAAATATATAAATAAATAAAAGCTCTGTCTTATGAACTCAGCTGTAGAGAAATGAATACTCAACTGAACTGATCCATAGTGAAAAGGCAGTCATCAGACTAATAAAACTTGTTAAATGTTAAAAGCTTACCTTCTGCAGATTCCCCCTCCACATTATTTGCGCAGCTGCCTGACACTGTATCAGACCAGCAAAGTGGTTATTTAACGAGGATTCTATAGTAACATAGATGCTTTCTGGTGCATTTACATTATAAAACATCTCCTAAATAGTTTTGAAAGTAGCACAACAGTTTAAATCACTTGAGATGAAGATGATGAAATTTCCTATGACAATAATTTCATAGTTCCTCTTCCACTAGTCCACACAGAACCTCCTGTAACTGCTCAACATCTACTAGCATCATGGACAGGATATTATACGGAGGTATCGGTTTAGTTAATTCTGGAATATTTCAGATGAGCTTCACATGAGAAGAGATGCCTGTCATCCATTTATTCTGGGACAGAGGATGAAATTTGATTGTTCATATTCTGAACCAAAGTCTAAATCAAAAGATTTGAAGCTTGAAAACGTCTCATATTTTGTTATTTTGAACTGATCGTTTCCATCGTATCTCTGTGTTTCCTGCTACTAAATAAAGAAATACTGCAAATAGAAACGGCTCTTGTACTTTTGCAAAAAAAAAATACAAAGGACTTAGTAAAATTTATAGAAAACATTTTGTAACACAGAGGAAAGTTGGTTTGTTATTGGAAGTATTTCTCTAAATGGTAGGAATTTGTCTAATACAACTGTTGGCAGTGTCACGACAATTGCATTAAACCCACCAATGCAAACTTCCACTCTTCAGACAAATGGCAGTATAAATTGACAAACCGAACCTAGCTATCAACATTATAATGCTCTGGAGAAAGCAGAGTGGATCAGTGTCCTCAGAAATAGAGGGTTTTTAAAACATACTGCTGGTATTCTTACTAGTCAGGTACAGAAGTCAAAGCCAGAGCTTCGATGACTTCAGATACATGTTATTTTACTCACTGGCTTTTGTACATCCACAACAGTGAGACACCACACAGCAGTGAGATATCACACACATCTAAATATCAGTTAAAGAGCTGAATAATAAAATGCATCCTGCATTGTCTATTGCATAAGTCTGTACAGCAAATATAAGCAAATATAAGCAAATATAAAATAGCACAATTAGGTAATTCCTTGTTTTTTCCTTTTATTAAACAACATGGATTTTACTAGAGCTGTGTGTTAACAAGTTGCATATGAAAGTGGCTGTGGTCTCTTTCTTTTCTCTATTTTACTTACTTTCTCTTTCTTAACTATGAATCTCTTACCACAAAGTAGATCTGAGATTTATGCCTCCTGGCCAGGTCAATAATGTTCACTCCATTATAATAAATATTTTCAAAACACCCATGAAAGTTCCTGTGTGACAATGTCCCTGATTTTCCAGGCATTGGCATCCCTCCAAAACTGAGCTTAGAAAGAGAAGAGAAACCAATGATATTATTAAGTAATTTTCTAAGAAAAGAAGTTGCCAATAGCATAAGAGTAGAAGTCAAAGATTGGCCAATAATGAATCTGTTACTTCTTAGCTATTTCCTTGTATCACAGTTATGTATTGAAAAGAACAGGCTAACAAAAATTAGGCTATATCAAGTTATACATATGCATCAAAATATTCTGAAATGTTGGCTTTTTTTGTTCTGTAAATGCCTCTTAAGAGTTGCTTAGTATAGAGTCTTACCAGTTTTCGAGGTCCATTACAGCTCCAAGACCAAGGAGAAGGGCAAAGCCCAGTACATGTAAACCATGCTGGACAGTACAAAAAGGAAGAAGATAATTTGCTAACAACCTCTTTAGGAAATTTGAACCTGACTTCTCTACTGTGTGCAAATCATAACTACTGTAATAGAACAAGAGTGCATCAAATTAAATTATTCTAAGGTAGATTGAAAGGAGATATTTTTTCCGTTTCAAAATGCTTAGTTAGGCTGTGCAGTTCCTTGCTGTGATGCTATAGGTTTACTTGGGTTCAGAAAGAGATTGGAAGTTCTAGTAAAAAAAAAAATCCTTTGAAAGTTATTAAATTCAAGAAAATCACTCTGTCTTAATAAGTCCCTGAAGCAGAAACTGTTAGAAAGCAGTAGATTATTTTAGAAAAGCATTGACACAAAAGTGACCTGAGTTACACTCTGGTCTATTTTCCACTCTTGGGCACCATCAGAAACAGTTTAAGTGAACTTTTGAACTCACTCGCTCCAAAGCTATTCTGGCTGACATTGTAGAAAAGGTCAGTTTAAACTATCTATCTTTTACTTTTGAAATTTCACTTAATATTTAAAAACATTTTATTAAAAAAATCAAAATTAAATATCTAATGTTTCGTTAAGTTATTAAATTGAGAAATTTTTATAGTCAGAAATGCAATTTTAAATACAATGGTTCATACTTTTTTTTTAAGATTTTAGGCTTTTTTCAAGCTTTTGCTTTTCTTTCTACCTTGTTTTGGTAACACATACTTCAAACTACAGTATGTGGAAGAGAGGAAAAATTATTTTGCAATACTTGTTGATTTAGAAAAATAAATCTTATTGCCAGTCACTTAAAACTAACATTTCTTGTTGCTTTTTTTTCGCTTTTTTTTTTTTTTTTTAATTGGTGTGATATTCCAAGCCTTGGCATTTTGGTTTAGATTCAGAAATTTTAAGTGGAATCATGACTTTGATCTTGTGAATGATATTCTTGAAGTGGGATAATGCAGACAGGGAACAGTATGAAATCTTACTCTA
Organism: Nyctibius grandis; assembly: GCF_013368605.1. Taxonomy (NCBI): domain Eukaryota; kingdom Metazoa; phylum Chordata; class Aves; order Nyctibiiformes; family Nyctibiidae; genus Nyctibius; species Nyctibius grandis. The sequence goes on along the minus strand of NC_090695.1, from coordinate 66,722,484 downwards.
AACTGTTTAAAAGCTCAAATGTAGAATCAAGTATTTTAGATCAGTGGGTTGAAGACTTTGTGATCTATCATTCATTGTTTCATCCATCAAGCAGGATGGGGGCAAACATAAAGCAACCAGTCCTTATGTTACAACTGTGAAATAGTATTTTTAACCATAGGTGGGAAACTGTTACAGCAAATTATATCTACTCCGTTTCATGGAACTACCATTTGTGTAAGCAAAATTTTTTCACAGTACATCTGCCAGACTTAACAGGAATTCAAGGCTTAATCTAAACATTTTTAAAAAGGTTTTATGTTGATTTGTTGTAATTTTCATCAGGTTAGAAAATAATAACTTTGAGTTGGAGCTCATTCCTTATGTTTGCATACTGTTTACCACATTTGCAGTGCTACTGAAATGAAGATATTAAAATAATGAATTCTGAGATGAAAAAGATGGTCTTTTGAAAATTTTGAGTTTCAAGTCTAGTGGAGCATCAGTAATCTTAGACAATCTCTTTTTCTTTGATTCATTACTGTAGGAGACAGAAAATCCCTAAATTTTTAAACACTATGAACTTCCTTAAGGTCTGTCTCCTTTGCTTGTTTCACTGCCTTTACATAACAAAGTTAAAAAATATAATAAAGGAAAGGTAATTTTCACACCTCATAATCAAAGTCCAGATAATTGAATTCTCCTTTTGCATGAAAATGATGAGTGTGTTTATCCACTGTAAAGTTTACTTGATTGTTAAAGTGCTCAATGAGAACAGAATGCCAGTGTTGATCATCCAAAAGGCTGCCCAGTGTAATATTAGTTTGGGCATTGGAAGGATGAGTTTTAGTACCACCTTGAAAGAAAAAAAATACAATATTAATTCCATATAAAAATTTAATTATTCAAATACATATTACTAGTCTATCATATACTATACATTAAAATCCACTTAACAAATTAAAGGAAGTTTTAGCCAAATCTAATAAATATATTAGACTTTATGAGGCTGTAGCTGTTACCTAAATTCATGAGTAGGGACAGCTTCCCTTTAGTTAATTCCAGCGTGATGTGGTCTCCATTTTGTCCTTCTCTGTGAAGGAGAATTCCATCACTTTGCGTTGTCTTAAACTTCAGAGAAATCACATCTTTCAGTGCACTCATGAGTTTTTGATTAAACGTGTAAACTAGACAACTTTTCCCATCAAAGCCAACCACCTCGGATCCTGGAAGTAAAGAAATGAAAGATAAAGTATAGTGCTATGTCTGAAAGAAACAGTTGCATGTTTTTTGCTGTTGCAAATATTATTTGAGGTCCCACCACTAACATCCCTACATTCATGTGTGCCCGGTAAAGTACAGGAAAGAAACAAAAATATTTTAAAATTAACACCTGCCACCTGTGAGTAGGGCCTGTTTCTCTTCATCAATTTTTTTTTTTACTCTCATCATAAACAAATTAGGACTTTAATTTAGCTGAATTACAGTTTTAGTACTGGAATACAGGAATCTGTATCATCAATTTTCCAATATGGGAATCACAGAATCACAGAATGGTTGAGGTTGCCATGCCTATCTGGAGAGCGTCCTGTCCAACTTCCTCACTCAAAGTAGGGTCAGCTCTAGCAGGTTTCTTAGGACTATGTCTAGTCAGGTTTTGTGTATTTTCAGGAATAGAAACTACACCGCTGTGGGCAATCCATGCCAGTGTTCATCCATTCTCATAGTAAAAAACTGTATTTCAGTTCTTGCCCATTGTCTTTTTGTCCTGTCCCTGGATCACAGAATCACAGAATCACAGAATCACAGAATGTTAGGGATTGGAAGGGACCTCGAAAGATCATCTAGTCCAATCCCCCTGCCACAGCAGGATTGCCTAGACCATATCACACAGGAACGCGTCCAGGCGGGTTTTGAATGTCTCCAGAGAAGGAGACTCCACAACCTCTCTGGGCAGCCCGTTCAATATACCACTGAAAAGATCCTGGCTCCGTCTTCTTTACACCGTCCCATCAGGTGTTTATACATATGGGTAAGGTCCCCTCTGAGCCTTCTATCCGCCAGTCCCAGGTCTCTCAATCTCTACTCATATGGCAGACACTCCAGTCCCTTAATCACATTTGTGGCCTTTTGCTGGATTCACTCCTGTATGTCCATGTCTTTCTTGTAGTAGGGATACCAGGACTGGACCCAGCAATTCAGATGTGTCTCATTACCATGGCTGAGTGGAATGAGGGAAGGGAAGGATAACCTTCCTTGACCTGCTGGTGACACTCTTCCTAAAACAGCCTAGGATGCTGTTGGCCTTCTGTGTTGCAAGGGCATATTGCCAGCCCATTGACAACGTGGTGTCTACCAGAGCCCTCATGTCTTTTTCTTCAAAGCCACAGTCAGCCCTCAGTGTGTACTAGTAAAACATTGCTAGGATTATTCCTCCACAGGTGCAAGACTTTGCACTTCCGTTTCTTGAATAACATAAGATTCCTGTCAACCCATTTCTCCAGCCTGTCTGGGTCCTTCTAAATGCATCAAAACTCTTTAGTGTGTCAATCAGTCCTCCAAATTTTTATTGGCTGCAAACTTGCTGAATGTACACTCTGCCTTATCATCCAGATCATTAATGAAGATGTTAAACAGCATTGAAACCAGTATCAACCCATGGGATACATCACAAGTGAACAGACTCAGCTTGACTTTGTGCCACTGATCACAACTCCTTCGGCCAGGCAATTCAGTTTGTTTTCAGTCCACTTCGATAGCCTGTACTTATCAGTTGTCTACGAGGACATTATGGGACATAGCATCAAAAGTCTTGCTAAACTCAAGACAACCAACACCAAACACTGCCTTTCACTCACCAAGGTAGTTATATCACTGTAGAAAGCTATTAGTTTGGTCAGGCATGATTTCCTCTTCATAAATCCTTGCTGGCTATTTCCAATAATTGCCTCATCCTTACATGTTTTGAAGTGGTTTCTAGGATTATTTGCTCCTTCACTTTCCCAGGAATTAAAATGAGGCTGACTAGTTTATAGTTCCCCAGGTACTTCTTCTTGCATTTCTTGAAGATAGGAGTGACATTTGCTCTCTTTCAGTCTTCATGAACCTCTCCCAATCACCCCTGCCTTTCAAAAATAAACAAATGTGGACTCAGAATGACCATGGTCAGTCCCCTCAGCACTCTCGGGTGCATCCCAATAGGTTCATGGCCTTACATTTGTCCAACTTGTTCAAATGTTACATAGCCTGACCCTCGTACACTGAGGGTCTTCCTTGCTCTAGTCTTTCCTGTTCACCTCAGAAACCTGAGATTCCCGAAAGCAAGTCTTACCAGCAAAGACTAAAGTGCAGAGCGCTTTAAGTACCTTGGCCTTTTCCATGTCCTTTGCCCCCAGGTCACCTGCCCCACTCAGCAGTGAGCCGTATTTTTCCTATCTGCCTTTTTTTCCTGATATACCTGTGGAAGCCCTTCTTGTTGCCTTCGATGTGCTTTATCAGTTTCAAATCCAGGTGGTTTGGTATTCCTAACCACATCCCTGCAGGCTCAGATAATGTTTCTGTATTGCTCCTGGGACATCTGACCTTGCTTCCACCTCTTCTATACTTCCTTTTTATTCCTGAGCTCAGTTAGGAGCTCCTTGCTCACACGTGCAGACTTTCTGGTACTTTTGCTTGATTTCCTGCTTGTCAGGACAGACCTTTCTTGAGCTTGGTGTAAATGATCCTTGAAAATCAACCAGCTTTCCTGTGTCCCCCTTGTCTTCAGGACGATCTCGCATATCACTCTTCCCGTCAGGTCCCTGAGCATGAAAAAGCTTGCTCTCCTGAAGGCCAGGGCTGTGATCCTGCTGTTTGCCTTGTTCCCTTCTGCCAGGATCTTGAACATCACACTCTCATGGTTGTTGCAGCCAAGGTTGCCCCAGCTTTCACATCCACCATCATTTCTTCCTTTTTTGTAAGTATGAGGGCCAGTAAAATGCATCATCTTGTCAGGTCCTTGATCACCTGTGTTAGGAAGTTATCATCAAAGAATTCCAGAAAACTCTTGGATTGCTTATACCCTCCTATGTTGTCCCACCGACAGGTATCAGGGTAATTAAAGTCCCCAATAAGGACCAAGTTCTGTGAACCTAAGGCTTCTTTCAGTTGTCTGAAGAAGGCCTCATCCATTTCTCCCATGCCAGGCAGTCTGTAGCAGATATCCACCACAATGCCACCACCTTGTCTGTCCTCTAGTCCTCATCTATAAACTATGAGCTGTCTCTGCACCAGGCAGAGCTCCATTCACCCCTGCTGCTTGCTCACGTAAATGTTAACTGCCTTTCCTCATAGTCCTGGCTAGTCCTTTCTAAACAGCCTGTATCCATCTATGGCACCACTGCAGCCATGTGAGCTATTCCACCATGTCTCTATGGTCATGATGAGATCATAGTCTTTCAAATACATGAAGACCTTAATTTCTTTTGTGCATTCCCCATGTTGTATGTATTAGCAAGCAGGCACTTCAGAAAGGCATCCACTTGTGTTGATTTCTCAGAAAAAGTTTGAGAACTTCCCCCATCATGTTTCCCTCACAGCAGAAGTTACCTGTTTGTATGTTTGCACTTGAGATGGTCAAGTTCTTGCACTTCAGCCCTGTTTTGTTGGTTCCATGGTCTCTCTTGTCCACATTGCCGTGAAGCCTTAGTTTTTCAAACAAGTCCACCACTTCCTCACTTGATTTTGGGCCATCATGTCACTCCCCCATCATTCCTAATTTAGAGCTCTCTTCACCAGGTTGGCCAGTCTGTTGGAAAAGATCCTTTGCCTCACTTGGTCAGATGGATTCTGCCTCTTCCTAACAACTCTTGATCCTCAAAGAGTGTCCGAAGGTTGTTAAAGCTGAATAATTGCAGCTGACACCAGCTGTGCAACAAGTTGTTGATCGAAAGGATCCACTCAGTCCCCCTCAAGCACTTCTCTCTCATCAACAGGAACCAGGAAAATGCCACGTGAGACCCTATGCCCTTGCCTCTAGAGCCACATAGTCATGCCTGATATACACCAGGTTTCCCCTGATAGTACTGCTGGTGCCCGCATGGAAGAGGAACAGAGGGGGATAGTCTGAAGGCTGGACAAGCCTCAACAGACTCTCTGCAATGTCCTGGATCCAAGTCCCTAGCAAGCAGCAAAATTCCCTAGAAAGCAGGTCACGCAGGCAGACAGGAGAGCCTCCAACACCTGCAATGAAGAAAGTTTGGGACACGCCTCAAGGGGCGTCTTCATAGCATAGAATCATACAATAGTTTGGGTCAGAAGGGACTTGGTAAAGATCATCTAGTTCCAATGCCCCTGCCATGAGCAGGGACATCTTCCACTAGATCAGGTTTCCCAAAGCCCCATACAACCTGACTTTGAACACTTCAAATGAGAGGGTATCCACAACTTCTCAGAGCAACCTGTTCCAGTGTCTCACCACCCTCATCATTAAAAAAAAAAAAAAAAATCTTTCTTATGTCCAATCTAAATCTACCCTCTTTCAGTTTAAAACCATTACTGTCCTGTCACTACAGGCCCTTCAAAAAACTCTCTCTGTGTCTTTATTAGAAGCCACCTTTAAGTATTGAAAGGTCACAAAAAGGTCTCCCTAGAGCCTTCACTTCTCCAGGCTGAACAACCCTAACCCTCTCAGCCTTTCTTCATAGGAGAGGTGTTCCAGCCCTCTGACTATTTTCATGGCCCTCCTCTGGACTCTCTCTAACAGGCCCATGTCTTTCTTGTGCTGGGGCCCCCAGAGCTGGATGCAGTACTTCAGGAAGTGTTTCACGAGAGTGGAGTAGAGGGGTAGAATCACCTCCCTTGACCTGCTTGATTCTGTACCATAATAGAAAAAATAATAAACTCCTAAGTTTTGCAGACAAAGAATAGAGTAATACTGAAGAATTCTCATTACCAAATTATGAATATATGCTTTCTGACTTATTCACTTACATTCATACTTCTCATGACAATGCTAAAAGGAAGGTACAGTGTTACAGCTCCATGAGAGTGGTCCCTTGAAATCTACTTTCTATTTATGACAGTATTTTGCCTAAGTTCTTTCAAGGTCACATACTTTCATTGTACTTGCGGAAAATGAAAGGAAAGGGGAAGGGAAAGGGGAAGGGGAAGGGGAAGGGGAAGGGGAAGGGGAAGGGGAAGGAGAAGGGGAAGGGAGGGGAGGGGAGGGGAGGGGAGGGGAGGGGAGGGGAGGGAAGGGAAGGGAAGGGAAGGGAAGGGAAGGGAAGGGAAGGGAAGGGAAGGGAAGGGAAGGGAAGGGAAGGGAAGGGAAGGGAAGGGAAGGGAAGGGAAGGGGAGGGGAGGGGAGGGGAGGGGAGGGGAGGGGAGGGGAGGGGGGGGGAGGGGAGGGGAGGGAAGGGAAGGGAAGGGAAGGGAAGGGAAGGGAAGGGAAGGGAAGGGAAGGGAAGGGAAGGGAAGGGAAGGGAAGGGAAGGGAAGGGAAGGGAAGGGAAGGGAAGGGAAGGGAAGGGAAGGGAAGGGAAGGGAAGGGAAGGGAAGGGAGGGGAAGGGAAGGGAAGGGAAGGGAGGGGAAGGGGAGGGGAGGGGAGGGAAGGGAAGGGAAGAGGAGGGAAGGGAAGGGAAGGGAAGGGAAGGGAAGGGAAGGGAAGGGAAGGGAAGGGAAGGGAAGGGAAGGGAAGGGAAGGGAAGGGAAAAAGGCCCAGTTGATTTTATTCCAATCATATAAAAGAATATCTGTCAAAATCAATATAGATTAAACCCGCCACACACAAAGGAACTGATAACACTATAAAAAGCTCATAGAACATTCACAGTTCATAAGTAAAGAAGAAAAGGGTAATTAGCCTTGAAAGATACTTTTCTGAAATAATTAAAGATGTAAAGGACATTCAATAAAATATGAAGCTATTTTTTCAGCCGACCGTTTTACTTCTTGCAATTCGACAGAAATCCATTATCTATTTACCAACTTTATTTAATTTCACTAAAAATATTTCTCCACATTGTCATCATGGAAATGAACTCAATTCAAATTAACTATGGTACTTAAAGTCAGTCAGTTATATTCCATTTTCAAAAATATTTGTCAAGTGAATGCAGCTATGTTTTTAAATATAGTTTCTTGATTTTCTTCACATCTTGCTAATGTCCTTCTTACTTATGAAGAATTCATTTACCAAATGTACAATGAATAAACATGACATTCTACCTAAAAATGAATCCCAGGTTGACCATTTTACTTCATTATGTCATTGTATGAATGTGGACAGTAAAAACATTAATCAATGTTAGATTTAAATAATGAATATGAAGTTTAACAGCTTCAATAAAAACTTCAATAGTAGAACTTGTCCATTGTTGCGTAGCTTTCAAACCAGCTAACTAGATACATTCTTAGTATGTACTGATAATAGCAGGGGTTTTTGGATTGGGAACATACTCTTGTTATTAGTTATCGAAACAAGAGCATAAACAACATTTATGACTGCTTTCCAAAATCCTCTTCATTATTCTGCAGCACTAGCTCCTAAGAAGCAAAATCTACCCTGTCCAAATTTGGAAAATAAACAAAACCAAACATTCCCCCCTCCACCATACGTGACTTAAGATTGTGAAAGAACTGCAAATGTTAATCAAAATTCGTATAACATTTCTCGCACATATTTTGTCTTCACCATCTGTGTACTACCACTAGAAATAAAGTGACAGATTTGTGAGAGCTAAAGTTTGGGTCTCCCACAGGGTTATCAGGATGGAAAGAATGAGCCCAAATACCTAGGATGCCATAACATTTTCCTGTTTCATATTTACTAAATACTCTCAGTTTCTAATAGTCCCTGGACTTGAACATCAGTTTCCATGGGTTTTCTCTACTGTCATAGATTTATAAAAAATAAAAAAGATTTATTTGCTTTATGAACACTCAACTTTTGTTTTCACAATTTACAATCTGTCTGTCTCAAATTAATGTAATATAAATCCTTAGTATGCTGTGAAAATACCTTTGGAAGTGATGAAATGCCTGTGAGAAACTAGAAATTCTAGAAGCCTCCTCACACACTACAGGATCAAGTATTCTAGAGATCCTGGGCAAAAGTTTTAGTTGCAATATCTTTGTTTGAAAAAGGAGTTTATTTTTGTTGATCTTTAAATTAATTGAAATTAATACTAATGCTCTATAAGGAAAAACAAAACAATGCAAACAGTTTGGCATTTTTTACTGTTTTTAGATATCCATAGTCCTGATCTATTGTATTAAAATGAGAAATCTGCTCTCTGGCCTTTTCCAATTTTGGGAAAAGCAGACCTGGAAAGGTTCACAGTGTTCAGAAAAGTTAGGTAAATCAGGACTTAGGCATTGCTTTAAACAAAGACTTTGGGATAAAAAAAAAAAAGTCGTGTGTTAAAATCATTCATAATCAACCACATTTAAAATGAACTTTTTTTACAACTACATTCACATCAAGCACTTGAAGGTGCATTATCCCAGTTATGAGGAGGATGGAAAACCCTTTCTTTGACTGAGGTAACTGTGCCATCAATTTTATGCATTCTTGCCAGGAAGGAAATGCTCAGAAAGCTTCAACATATTTAACAGTGTTAGAGGACTCTGGAAGAGGGATTGCGCATCACAGTATCTGCAGTGCTTGTTGTTTGGCACTGCATCTAATGACGTTTTAATGTACAGTGTGCATTTAGTTCACAGTTATCTTTCTCCTACAATTTTATATAATGATCGTTTTCACATTTAAGCCCACCTGTCTGTCATATGAAAAAGCTGTCTTTTCGTGGTTTTAGCCTACTGGTTTTCAGAGGATGGAATGAGAAAGAGAGTGTTGTAATGAAGGGAGAAAAGAGTAAGTCAAAGAGACTTCTAGTTCCCCTTTTTCAGTGCCAGGTGATAGCTTGACCTGAACTCTGTTTTACATGGCTTAATGGTCACAATCTGACATTCCAGGAACAAGACACAGGGAATTTGTATGTAGATTCATCAGTTTCTTTTGCACACACTAAATAGAAGAACCATTAGGCAAAGGCTGAGAGGGATTTTGGGGTGGTTTTTTTTTTTTTTGGCAGCCCAGATTTTTTGTTGTGTAGTCATGGCGCAAGCCAAGTTCACCTGGAGGTTGAAAACATCTTTATTTCTTTCTTACATGAAAAAGATTGTAGAACAGGAGTAAGAAAACTGAGAAACATGGCAGAAGTAGCAGAGTGAGGAAGGAGAAGAACTAAACACAAAGAACACAAGGGAACTCTTTTAAAGTTTCGTATAACTCCATAACTGACTACCTTTATTTAGCCTTTCTGTTCCTTAAGTGCTAACAGGCAAAAATGGAAGGACTTGTTCTGGATGCATGCTTTACAAACATGTAAAATGTGATAGTCTTTGGCCTGAAAAGTTTGTAGTAAAAAAGGAGTTCTGTGTAAAAAAAAAAAGGAAACAAATCTCATAATAACCTGGTTTATCATATGTACATGTATAATGGACATTACCAAACCTCACTGAGACTGTCATTAAAGGGGAAACATTCATTCTGAGGATACTAGGCTAAGTTATTCAGAGCAGGTATTTGGCTGGAGGATAATAGAGCAGACAACCTGAAAGCAGTGTCAACAGTTGTCCTGTAAATATTACTTCACTAAGATAGTAATGACTTCTTTTGGATGTAACAGACACGCGTTTTTCAGTATCACTTCATGGAATAGTGAGATCAACTTTATATATTCTTGTAGCTTTAGTTTTAGTTGTGTAATTTGCAACAGATAAGAATGAAGGAAGAAATTACTGCATTTGCACTTGAATGTAGGACACAGCCCACATATTCAGTGGTAAATGAAGAGTTGCTTACTTTTACAACATAAAAGTGAGTGAGATCTCTCTGAAGGGAGGAATGAGAAATGTAAAATCTAGAAAGTGTGAATCCAAATTAAAGTAGGTATCATTGGCATTTCTGCCTTTCTTTATTTTCTGGTCCCGTCTGGAAAAATACCTAGCAATTCAAAAACAACCAGGCATAAGTACTGTAACAATAACTATGTGTCCTCATGTGTCTGAAAAATGGAGGAAAAAAACGGAGAGAAAGAATTCATCTTTCAAATTATTAAATATATTTTAGAACTCTTAAGACTATAATAATCTGGTGTGTCTTCAACAGCAACCACTGAATTGAACTACTAAAAGCACATGATAATTCAAGATGTTCAAAATAAATAGAGATTATAAGTAGTCTGCAATTCATTTGGAATGAAAACATTTATACATAGAAAAAATAAGCATTTCAAGAACTCACAACATTATTAATACAGAGAAAATCTTAATCAGCTTAATAAAATTTCATATTTTTAACACTACCTTGTTCTTTAAGTACTGCATTACAGTGGATAATGGATGAAGTAAATATTCCTTTTAAATTGTTTCCTTAAGCTATCTGTAAGACCAATCCTGTACCAAATAAGTAAAATATAGAAAAATACATCATCTTCCACAAAACTAGCTACTGATGACACACAAAATATTTTAACTGTGTAACTTTTATTCTATATGTTTTATTATTTTTAGTAACAGACACTGTCTTCTTGTTGTTCTTTAGACTCATAGATTTTCTGTAGGCAGCATGGCAATAGAGATATCACAGAAGAGAGCCATAAGATAACTTGCAAGGTGTGATAGAGAAAATTACACTGGTGAATATAGATAATTAAAATCTAGATTCTAGACATGTGCAAAAGAGAGCTCTTCAGTTTGGAAATGTTTGAGAACAAGACTTTGAGTAACGATTTAAACATTGTCAAATGCACAAGTTAAAGGACTGGGAAGAAGCAAAGCTGATGATTGAGTTTCAGTGAAGCTTACAGACAGAAAAAAAATGTACTTTCATCAAGTACCACAGAGATGGGATTTCAAATGGGAGACAGATGAGCTTTCAGCTGGGAATGATAAAGTCATCTGTTCAGCCTCCATTTTTAACTTTTAGTAGATCTGGCACTTAAAACAGTGGAGGGTAAGTTGAATCTTGGCCATATTTCTCAGTTACAGCAGTATCATCAGATTGTTCTAGGAATAATAAGTTATATTCCCAGTCTCCAGTCAGACGTCACTGAGAAATTCTGTGTGGTTTTAAATTCTCACACCCTTCTCCTGGCTTGAGCTGTCTGTTCTCTGGGATGGGGCAGTTTATCTAACTTCTGAGGTGACCTAATCTCCTGCAGCCAGATTGAAATTTTCAATATCCTTGGTTCATGGTCTTTTACAAATTTTACAAAGCCAAGTTTAAGGTGAAAAGCCCAGAGATGTATTTTACTGTTGTTCAGTTTAAAGTGACAGAACAGATACTAATGAATAGAAATAGAAGAGAGATACATGGAGACCTTTCAGAAGAAATCAGCTGTGTAAAGCATGACTTGAGTATGGAAGTTGAAGAAAAGATCCTACGAAAAAAAAAAATAACAGATGAAAGTACTTAAAACGAGCAACTAAAATCTCCTCATGGAGAAAGATGTGGAGACTAAAAAGCAGTAAACAACTTCCTAAAAGGAATATTTTTTGAAAAGTCCAGGGATGAAGAACTGCAACAGGAACACAAAAAGAAGATTTACATTGTCCAGTAGATCAATACAACCATAAATCTTATACATTTCATAGAATCATAGAAACATAGAATGGTTTCGGTTGGAAGGGACCTTAAAGATCGTCTGGTTCCAACACCCCTGACACAGGCAGGAACACCTTTTCACTAGACCAGGTTGCTCAAAGACTCGTCCAGTCTGGCCTTAAACACTTCCAGGGAGGGGGTATACACAACTTCTCTGGGTAACCTGTTCCAGTGATTCACTACCCACACAGAAAATAATTTCTTCCTAAGATCTAATCTAAATCTACTCTCTTTCAGTTTAAAACCATTACCCCTCGTCCTGTCACTACTTGCCCTTGTAAAATCTCCCTCTCCATCTTTCCTGTAGGCCCCCTTCAGGTACTGGAAGGCTGCTATAAGGTCTCCCTGGAGCCTTCTCTTCTCCAGGCTGAACATCCCCAACTCTCTCAGCCTGTCTTCATAGGAGAGGTGTTCCAGCCCTCTCATCATCTTTGTGGCCCTCCTCTGGACTCACTCCAAAAGCTCCATGTCGTTCTTATGTTGGGGGCCCCAGAGCTGGATGCAGTATTCTAGGTGGGGTATCACAAGAGCAGAGTAGAGGGGCAGAATCACCACCCTTGCTCTGCTGGCCACGCTGCTTTTGATGCAGCCCAGGATACAATTGGCCTTTTGGACTGCAAGAGCTCATTGCTGGCTCATGCTGAGCTTCTCAACAACCACCCCCAAGTCCTTCTCCTCAGGGCTGCTCTCAATCCGTTTTCCGCCCAGCCTGCAGTTGTGCTTGTGCTTGCCCCGACCCACATGCAGGATGTTGCACTTGGCCCTGTTGAACTTCATGCAGTTCGCACAGGCCCAGCTCTCAAGACTGTCAAGGTCCCTCTGGATGGCATCCTTTCACTCCAGCGTATTGACCACACCACACAGCTTGGTGTCGTGGGCAAACTTGCTGAGGGCACACTCAATCCCACTGTCCATGTCACTGACGAAGATGTTACAGAGCACCGGTCCCAATACTGACCCCTGAGGAATGCCGCTTGTCACTGGTGTCCACTTGGACATTGAGCCGTTGACTGTAATACTTTGAGTGTTGCCATCCAGCCAATTCCTTATCCACTGTGTGGTCCATCTGTCAAGTCCATGTCTCTCCAATTTAGAGACAAAGATGTCATGCGGGACAGTGTCAAATGCTTTGCATGAGTCCAGGTAGATGACATCAGTCACTTTTCCCCTATCCACCAGTGCTGTAACCCCACCTTAGAAGGCAACTAAATTTGTTCAGGCACGATTTGCCGTTAGTGAAGCCATGTTGGCTGTCACCAATCACCTCCTTGATTTCTGTGTGCCTCAGTATAGTTTCCAAGAGGATCTGCTCCATGATCTTGCCAGGCACAGAGGTGAGACTGACTGGCCTGTAGTTCCCCGGGTCTTCCTTTTTTCCCTCTTTGAAAATGGGGCCTGTTTCCCCTTTTCCAGTCAGTGGGAAATTCACCAAACTGCCATGACTTCTCAAAAATGATGGATAGCGCCTTAGCAACTTCATCCGCCTGTTCCTTCAGGACCCGTGGATACACCTCATCAGGTCCCATGGACTTGTGCAAGTTCAGGTTCCTTAGATTGTCTTGAACCTGATCTTCTCCTACAGTGGCCGGTTCTTCATCCTTCCAGTCCCTGCTGCTGCCTTCAGAGGCATTTGTCTTCCAAAATGCTTATATCTGTTATTAATGTTTTATTAATGACATGCAAATAATCCTAAAAGTACCCTTTAAACATATAAAAACTTTGAAGTATCCTTCAATTGTACATTTGTATGTCTATCTACTTGTACTTTTTTTGGTTCAGGACCAAGACCATATATATTTAAAACTGTAAACATTTTCCACATTTCACACTTCAGATAGAAAACCTGGTACCAAGTTAACATGCGGTTTTTAAGAGTATCAAAAAAAAGAGGATGCAGTAAATCATTTATTGAATTATGTCTACACCATTCTTTCCAACAGAGAAAGAACTGGAAAATAAACATCACATATTGTTAGATAATGCAGAAGTAGTGAAGTCTTCACATAAACAGATTGAATCAGTTTTGTTCAAGAGTAAATTTAAGATTAGAAATCTACTTCCACGTGTAATTTAGGTAGCAAAAGACAATGATGAATAGTTGCTTTATTTAGCTGATTCAGCAAAACACTTACTGTATGTGCATCCATACACTTCAATGCGCATTCCAATTCTGCCATTGACGTTCCAGTCCAAAGGCACAAAACGGAGAAATCTTGCTTTAATAGAATGTTGAAGCTTATAGTACACGACACTGTCTGCATTTGTGTTTCCAGAAAATGCCTAGAAGAAAATGAAAAATACTTCAGCCACATCCATATTGAATACAGAAATATATGGAAGTATTGCTGATCTTTTTATTTTTACCCTCGTCTGGTAAACAGTCAAGCACAGGAATAAAATGTAATTGACAGTGAATTCTGTAAGAAAAAACACTCAATCAACCTTGATTATTCTTCTGGATCAAGTGTTAAGTCATCTGCCCATTTAGTACTGACAACACATTCACTGAAAAATCTCACACCTTCTAAAATGTAAGTGAATGAAACATTTCAAAACCAAACATTCCTTTCAGAAAATGTGCAGAACACCCTGGCATTTCAGTGTATTTTATCATCTCATACTTTTTTGTAAGACAATAGAGTGAGCTCTATGTTTTCCTCTTACCAAAATGTTAGATAGATTTCCTTGCAAACTTGTGTTTTAGATGTGTAGTATGCTGAATCCAAAAAGTTGATGTTGAAAGACTCTAGTTTCCAACTGAAGAATCAAGAGTATTCTAAAAGAATTTTGATTCCATATTTCTTTGAAAAAGAAAAATTGAAATTTCAACTTTTTTTCCCAAGTGAGTGGTTAAAAAAAATATTTTCATAGAAACTTTTTTTTGCAGTATTTAACTGGTAAGACTACTTTCACTTTTTATTACATAAAGAAAATATAAAGAAACAAAAAGAAACATAAAGAACATAAAAAATGTAAAGATCTATAATCATGAACTTTAACATCCTGAAGACTGGAGAATATCTTCTGATTTTGTTGGCTACCTGTTCAGGTGTTGTGTGTTTTTTTTTCTCATTGTTTGTTTGTGATATGTGAAGCAGAAAGAATTTGTTCAAACATTTTTGGATCTAAATATCTGATAAATTAGAAAGAAATAGCTCTCTGAAGTATTTTGATGAACAGAATGAAAAAGATTACATGTGGCTGGATGTATGGACAACACTGTTGCTATAGCTATAAGCCACAGATGTAGCAAGTGCAGAAGCATACAGAAACCAACATCTTTAGGTTTGCAACTTCTCTTTCCATAAGTTTTCGAAGCGGAGGTGAGCTTCATTGCATTCATTATTTACCCTCTCATGCATGAATCTTTGCACCTTCCCTCCCTTGTACTAGTTAAATTTTAATAAATCATAAACTCTGAATATTCAATTAAAAAAAAAGAAAAGAGAAGAAAAAAGGAAAACAGCTAGTGAATGGACTCATTACTGCTAACATATTAAGCTAGTAATGCACAATGAGAGTTAGTGTCTCTGAATGTCCACACCACTTTCAGCTTCATGCTTTATAATTTCACTATCACAATGGGTGAAGGTGGAAACATGCTAAAACAAACACCAGAGAAAAGCTACTATTTGGAGGGTGATACTCTTCCAGACCTCTTGTCTCTTTAAATCCTTATTTGTGGTCTGTAACAAACGTAGCTGCCAATGAAAGTGCTAAATAAGTTGCTGACTGAATCAGAATCCAAGCCCCAGAAGTTTAAATACTGTGAGCAAATGAAGGGTCTGGTTAATATTTAAATTTTTTCCAAAATAATTTTCAGAGGGCAGCCACCTCATGAAAATTAGTTGCTGAGTTTTGAGTACCGAATACATATTGCTCGATTTTTTACTGCAGGCTATGCTTAAGTCATGTGTTCTTCATTGAAAATTAGGGCTTTTAATTCAGTAACAGCCTAAAAGTAATTCAAACTGCTCCTTAAACCATTCAGAATGGTCAGTTTACAAATCAATATTTTTAGCTGTCATTTTACAAGGCTTTTATCTGGGAAGAACACATTTTAAAGTGTATCAATTGAGTTGAGTATTAAATGGGTGTTTATTGCTTGATTTTAAACACTCTCAAGGTAAAAATATATAGTTTGGGGCTTTTTTCAGTTTTAATCCTTTTCACAAGAAAGAGAAAGAGGAGGCAATCAAACAGCTCTTCCTCCAGACTGCAAATACTAAAGGCATACCTGAAGCTTATGAAAGTAGCTTGTAGGCCTTTGAGAAGAAGCATATTCAACATGATGAATACACTCCTGTCTTTACAGTAGAAAGTAATTACAGTTTCATGGTCCAATCCAGCAATTATTTAAACATACAACAATTACAACCATATAATGAACTTCCTTCCTCCCAGCCCTGCCTTCTTCAGACTGTTCAGATCACTTAATTCTTGTGCCAAATCACTCAGAGCGAACATGTTATTATTCTAGATTATGCAGAGTCCTCACAACCTACACAAGCATCTGATGGTTAAAAGAACTCAATGTGACCCTCAGTTAATATGAATATTACACGTGATAAGCATTGTTTGTATAAATATTAATAGGGTTGTAAAGCTAACCCCTCCTATATACCTGCCTACCAAATCTTAGTTGGTGCCCTTACAGATACTATATTATTCTGCTTTTTAATAGCATGAAGACATACCATCTTTCTCAAAGAATGCAGTTTTTGAATCATAGAAATACCACATTGCAATTTAGTCTTAAACAGTAGCAGGTGCACTCCGTAGTATAGATGTCTAAGTAGACAGCTCTTCACAGCCTATTTTAGTATTATTTTTACATGGGCTGTACTGAAGACTGAAATGAGGGCCTACTGTCAAACTTGTCTTCAACCTCCTACTCAATTTCTAACCTTTCTTTGAAGACAGAATTATTCAGTTAATTATGGCATCAGAAATCACACATGTGCTCCAGGCTGTGTTAGTAAAGTTAAATCCTGTGTGTAGAAGGGCATCCCCAAGCTCAGAATGATTATGAAGCCAAGTTTACATCAAGATAAGGTAAAAAGGAAGATCTTTGCTTCCCTCTCCATCCTCTGTCTAGAAAGCTAATGTGTTTTTAGACCACAGATAACACCAGCATCATGTCCAAAATTTCCCCAGCCAGTCAAAAAGTACCCCATAGGTAAAGCTGTGTATGAGACATCACTCTGTATACTGAGCCATACTTCAGATCATCTAGAACATATGGTGCTTTTTTATGAATACAACTTTTACTGTATAATATAGTATACATACACTGTAAAACATACTATAGGACTAAATAATATGCACAATGTTTTTACATATATTGTGTACCCATTGTAAGAAATATTATTATATTTATTATAAATATTACTTCATATTTAATACAAATATTACTACGTTAAATAAGTATACTTAGATGCAAATTCTCATTTCGTGTTTAATGACAAGAATTTGAACAGGACACCAACATGGATAATTTTGTCAGAAGAGGAAGTTTAGCAGTGAGGTACTAGTGTATCTCAAGAACTGTCTGAGCTTCGTCGTGTGTTTTGTGAATTCTACTACTAAAACCAGCAAAAGCGGTTGACAAAATCAGTGTAAAGTAACTAAGAGCTGTTCCTGTAGAATACTTGCTGTTGTTGCGTGATGGTTATGATTTGGAAACACTGTCAAGCCAAACTACCAGCACAAGTCTTTCTGCTTATTACACACACGAAAATTGCCATTGGTATTAGTGCCAGGAATCTTCATGAAGGGAATAGAAATCCCAGTAGTCTACCGACAATTATTCACCTTAGAGCAGCATTCAAAGTACTCTAATAATGCTGCAGGATTAGCCCATCTTGAGCTCTTCTGAGAACTATGGGAGTCCAAAAGAAATTATTTTCTCCCACAACTTCTAAGTTATATCCAAGTCCATATAGTAGTTTAATTATTTATATCTCAGTAACAATAGGAGTGTCTGTCTAAGTTAACTTAGCACACAGTACAATTAACATCAATGTCACTGAAATATTCACTGCACAAGGATCCAAACATTTAGACTCTTCCTTCTCATGCTATTACCACTGTGGGAAGTTATTGTTAATATTTTGAAGTCAGTCCTGAAATTCAACAGACGTGAACTGTTTGGTAAAAGTGAAAAAATGAGTATGAAAATCCTTCACTGACCAGAAAACACTGTACCAGACAACTGCTTCCTTTACTTGATCTTCAGATTGGAATTATGGCTAGGAGAAAATACTTGTATAGATAAAATGACCAAAAATTGTTAGGACTTTATTGTTTATAATCAATGATTTATGCAAAACCTGACAGATCTGTTTTCTATAATATATTAACAGTGGCATCTTAGTGAGGAGGCTTATGCTGTAAGTTACCCACTGTATTTTTCACTGGGTTTGTCTCTGAATTGTTTGAAGATATAGTTGAACTACACCAGTGTATTCTTAAATGGACAAAAACACACGGCTGTTGCACATATTAATAAATTTGACCAATTATTACCTCTTTTGTAAAGAAGGATGGTATATATTAATGACAACATGATTAATATAGACCAGATGATAGAAAAAAACCTGGCTAGAAAACCACCATAAATTCCTGTTCCAGTTAATGTCCACTACTTGTAACATCTTTTGCTGTTTGCATAGGAGCATACTCCATCTGGCAAGTTCTGATGCATTTATGTCATCTGCACTTTGCCATCATCTGACCGATGCTACGGTCAAAAGAAAAATATCTGGCCAGCTATAGCAATAACATGATTTCCAAGCAAAACAGTGGAGGGATCTCAAAATCACTGCTGTGCTGCAACCATTACTGCTTAGAATCAGATATACTGATGTCATGTGTAAGACATTATGTTTGCCCTTACATTCAGTAGTTTCCTCAATCTATCCTCTTCCGTAGTTACAATGGAGTTTGGGATTCTAAGCTTTTTTGTTTCTTTGTTTGTTAGGCTTTTTATTGTATAGATATTTCTAATGTGATTAAAAGATTTCAAATGTTTATGGCATACTAATTTAATCTTTTAATATTATAAACTTGAGTGATGCAATTCACAAAGTACAATTCAATTTGAATTCAACGTTATTTGAAAAACAACAACAAAAAACAAAAATTAAAAAAACCCTCTGAAATAAAAGATTTCAAAGACTACTTCATCTATAATATTTTTCACCTAGTGTTTTTGCAGTCCATTAATGATATTTTAAGGAATATCATTGAACATTATATTTTAAATATCTCAATTCATTTTGCTGTAGAATTTGCCATTAAAGTACAATTTTTCTAGTTTTAGATCAAGAGTTCAGAATTGGAATCTTATAGCTTTTAGCACTGAAAATACTGCTGTTTTTTTCTTATAGAAAATCATTTGACTTACCAAGGGGAATACAAATCTCTCATTTAATTCCTAGCCATCTCTAAGTGTTATTAAAGTTACAGATTGCAAAAATGGAGTATTGAGTGCTCTTCAGAATGTTTTAAAATATTTATTTCACGACTGCATCACTAACAGTTTTATACACAATGAGCTAGAAATGTAGAAAAGGAATTTATTTAATTAAAAATTACACTGTACATAGTTATCTTACATAGCTTCCCTTCATAAGAAGTCACTAAACTGTGTCTCTGGTGATTATAGAACACCTCAAAGTGAATTATTTTCATGTGCTATGATGTTCTTGTGGGAGACTTCAACTTATCAGATGTCTGCTGGAAATATAATACAGCAGATATAGGAAACAGTCTAGGAGTTTCCGTGAGTGTGCAGAATATAACTTCCTGACACAGCTAGTGAGTGAGCCAACTAGGGAAGGCACCCTGCTGGACCTCTTGTTTGCAAACAGAGAATGACTTGTGGGTGATGTGATGGCTGGAGGCCATCTTAGGAATAGAGATCATGAAATGATAGTTTTCTGTTCTTGGAGAAGCAAGGAAGGGGATCAGCAGAACTGTTACCTTGGACTTCTGGATGGCAGACTTTGGTCTGTTTAGGAGTCTGATTGACAGAGTCCTTTGGGAGGTAGTCCTGAAGGGTAAAGGAGTTCAGGAAGGTTGGACACTCTTCAAGAAGGAAATCTTAAATGTGCAGGAGCAGGCCATCCCCATGTGCCGAAAGACAAGCCAGTGGGGAAGGAGGCCGTCCTGGCTGAACAGAAAGCTTTGGCTGGAACTCAGGAAAAAAAGGAAAGTTTATGACCTTTGCAGAAGGAGCAGGCAATTCAGGAGGACTACAAAGACGTCAAGAGGCTATGAAGGAAGAAAATTAGAAGGGCCAAAGCCCAACTAGAAATTAATCTGGCCACTGATGTAAAAGATAATAAAAAATGTTTCTATAAATACATTAGCAACAAAAGGAGAGACAAGGAGAATCTCCATCCTTTATTGGATGCAGGAGGAAACATAGTGACAAAGGCTGAGAAGAAGGCTGTGGTGCTGAATGCCTTATTTGTCTCAGTCTTTAGTCATAAGTCCAGTTCTTCTCTGGGTACCCCTGAGCTGGAAGAGAGGGACAGGGAGCAGAATGAAGACCCCATAATACAAGGGGAAATGGTTAGCAACCTGCTATGCCACTTAGACACTCTTTCCCGCATCATTCTCCTGGAGAAACCGGGCTGCTCTTGGCTTGGACAGGCATGTACTTTGCTGGGCGGAAAACTGGCTGGATGGCCCGGCCCAAAGAGTTGTCATGAATGGAGTTGAATCCATTTGGTAGCTGGTTACATGTGCTGTTTCCCAGGACTCAGTATTGGGGCCAGTTCTCTGTAATATCTTTATCAATGATCTGGATGAGAGGATCAAGAGCACCCCCAGTAAGTTTGCAGATGACACCAAGTTGGGTGAGACTGTAGATCTGCTGGAAGGTAGGAAGGCTCTACAGAGGGATCTGGACAGGATGGATCAATGGGCTGAGGCTAACGGTATGAGGTTCAACAAGGCTGAGTGTTGGGTCCTGCACTTGGGGCACAATAACCCTGTGCAGCGCTACAGGGTTGGGGAAGAGTGGCTGAAAGCTGCCTGGTGGAAAAGAATCTGGGGATGTTGGTCAATAGCTGGCTGAATATGAGCCAGCAGTGTGCCCAGGTGGCCAAGAAGGCCAACAGCATCCTGGCTTGCATCAGTAATAGCGTGGCCAGCAGGAGTAAGGTAGTCATCGTCCTCCTGTACTCAGCACTAGTGAGGCTGCACCTTGATTACTGTGTTCAGTTTGGGCCCCTCACCACAAGAAAGACATTGAGGTGCTGGGCAAGTCCAAAGAAGGGCAACAAAGCTAGTGAAGGGTCTAGAGCACAAGTCTTCTGAGGAGCAGCTGAGGGAACTAGGGTTGTTTAGTGTGAAGAAAAGGAGGTTGATGGGAGACCTTATCTCTCTCTACATCTACCTGAAAGGAGGTTACAGCAAGGCTGGTGTCAGCCTTTTCTCCCAAGTAACAAGTGATAGGACAAGAGGAAGTGGCCCCAAGTTGCACCAGGGGAGGTTTAGATTGGATATCAGGAAAATTTTCTTCACCAAAAGGGTTACCAAGCATTAGAACAGGCTGTCCAGAGAAGTGGTTGAGTCACCATCCCTGGAGGTATGTAAAAGAGGTGGTGCTTAGGGACATGGTTTAGTGGTGGACTTGGCAGTGTTAGGTTAACGGTTGGCCTCGATGATCTTAGAGGCTCTTTCCAATAAAAACTTTTCAATCATTCTATGATAAGCAGGAATAAAGTGGATCTCTTTTGAAGAAATAAAATTATAGCTACTATATATATCCAGCTATTTCAAATCATTCAGTATTCAAAAGAATTCTCTGAAACACTCCAGAACAAGGTATCAGTTCCCACTTCTAGTATCTTTTACTGTTTATGGCAGCACATTAGTTCGAATGTTTTAATGCATTAAACTAGTTGACCAGTATGACTGTGTCCTAATCCTCTTTGTTGTCTGCTGATATGTCTTCTTAGATTTAAATCTCAGGCTCCTTATACTCACATTTATGCTATCTAGCTCATAGCTGTAACCTGTTACATGGTCCAGTCATTTGCCTCTTCATGCTTCTTAACTTCTTTAAGGACTTTTCTTTGTAATAGTGACAAATTGTAGCACCATGGAAGTGTTCTGGATGTTTTCCAGCTTTTAAACAGAAAAAAATCCTAGAATTTAGGGTATAAAAGACAACAGGCAGTGAAGGATGCAAGAAATACATCATACAACTAAAATGGTCAACAAGAAGACTGATATAACCAGTGGAATTCCTCTATAATATACACCATTGACACTCAATTTCTCTACAAACTTGTAAAGATAAATTGTTCCTTTTGCAGTTCTCTCTTTTGAGCATTGTTTAAAATGAACTTCCAAAGTCTTGCAAACTAGATCTATCGTCCATCTAAAAGTGCTGAAGGGCAGCTAAACATCAAAACCAAAATAAGCCAAATTATTTAAACTTCAAACATAAAATAATGAAATCAGCAAGCCATGACATACCTTCAGTCAATAACTGGATTGTATTTTATGCCATATTATTTTTCATTCTACTTTTGTACTTTGCTGACAATATCCTCCTAAAAAAGTCACTCAGGTACTTAGATTTACGCAAACAGTGAATCCACGTTTCACTTATAATATTACCTAAAACGAAGGTACATGATCTTGAAAGAGCCTGAACTAAAAGCATTTTCAAACAGATTTTAGATAACAGAAAGAAGCAAGAAAAGAACAACTACTAAAATTAATGAGACCTCTATAAATGTCAAAACTCTTGAAAAAAGTAGTTGTCAGTATCACCAATTCTGAGATAAGGAAAACTTAGAAAATAAGAATGTTAAATGTTCAGCCCTCTGTGAAATAGCAGGTAAACAGCTATATAAAACTGTATCTCCCACCTCCTAGACTCAAATCACTGCAATTTCCTCTTTGGTAGTGGTAACGAGGAAGCAAGATGACTATTGTCTCTGTAATTTTTATTAAAAGGTTAATATCACTAGACTCAATATAAGTAAAAGGTAGAATTCAGAAACTACTTTTCTTAGTCAAAAACATCTCTTTAGACTCTCCATGCAAGGTCACCTGTCAACAATCTCATTTCTTTACCCTGTAAACCAAGTCTAGTAATGCTAATACTAAGGAACATATTAAAATTGATATAATATCATCCAAATAATTTTGAACATGTTATTCCACTGTAGCAAAATGACCCAGCAATTAGATAGACAGGCTGTATATGCTTTTAGTGCCATCTTTCTTATATAAAGTTTTTCATTTGTGACTTCTTGACAGACTTTTTTCACTCCATCGCTTTTCCTGACAGTGATGCATCAAACCTCAAAACAGGACTGAATGCCTAAATAGAATATATGAAAGGAGAACTATGGTGTTGTAAGACAGAGTTTTCTAATACTTGTGACTATAAAAGTTATTAGTTACTCCAACCAGATGCAAAAGAAACACTTGGCTATTGTACACAAGTGTAGTAGAAGTATAGACTCCACTGGTGACTTTAATTCTGCTATATTCGAAAACCAGGTGAACAGTTGGGCTCAGATGGTGGTGACCAGTGACACAAAATCTAGGTGGAGCCCATTAACGAGTGGTGTAGACCAGGGGTCAGTACTGGATCCAATACTGTTTAATGTCTCCATTAATAGTCTGCATGATGGGACAGAATGCACTCTCTGCAAGTTTCCTGGTGACACAAAATTAGGAGGACTCCCTGATACACCAGAGTATTGTGCTGCTGTCCTCAACAGGCTGGAGAAATGGGCCAACAGGAACCTCATGACATTCAGCACAGGGAAGCACAAAGTCGCCAAATTAAACGTGAGCCAGCAATGTGTTATCATTGCAAAGAAATCTAATGGCAACCTCGGCTGAATTAGACAAAGTATTGCCAGCAAGGTGTAGAGGGCAATCCTTGCCATTTATTCAGCGCTGGTGAGGCCACATCAGGAGTACTGTGTCCAGTTGCAGGCTTCCCAGTACAAGAGAGAAACAAATAACCTGGAGAGAGTCCAGGAAAGGGCCACAGAGATGATGAAGGGACTGGATCATCACCCGTAGGATGAAAGGCTAAGAGAGCTGAGACTGTTCAGCATAGAGAAGAGAAGGCTCAGAGGGGATGTTATCAATGTATATAAATACTTCAAAGGAGGACATAAAGAAGATGGAGTTTCTTTCCAGTGGTGTCTCATGATAGGACAAGAGGTAATGGGCATAAACTCAGACACAGGAAGTTCTGTCTGAACACAAAGAAAACTTTTTACTGTAAAGAAATATTTTTTTTTTCCAGAGACCTGGGACAGGTTGCCCTAAGAGCTTGTGGAGTCTCCATCCTTGGAGATCTTCAAAAGCCCTCTAGACATGTTCCTGGGCAACCAGCTCTAGATGACCCTGCATAATCAGGGGTGTTAGAACAGATGACCTCCAGAGGTCTTTTCCCACCTCAATAATTTTGTGATTCTATGATATCTGGTTTAATACTACAAAATGGGGTTTTTGTGTGGACTTTTTTTGAGCTAGGTGGTGGGAGGCAAAACAACTGTGTTCATAACATGACATGAGACTGAAATCCCAGTGGAACCTCTGTGAGTCTCAGACCTCCAGGTCCCCCTTGTCTGTGCTGTGGGGACTAAGAGCGTTAACATCTCCAATGCAGTGCAAGGGAGTGTACCAAAAACTTGACACAAAAACCACCCCTCAGAGATATATGTTCTTTTCAATACCTTCTGAAAAGTTTATGTTTGATGATGTGAAATATTCCCTTTTCAGTCTTCTGTTCTCGTTTCTCTTTCTTTTTCCCAAATTTTTGTTTTTCTTCTGTAAGAAAGCTGGGCCTATCTGACTTCTTCAGACTCCTTATTTCAATCCTGACCTTAAAGCTAAACTCTTTGTATTTTCTAGTGGTGCAGTTGGTGATTGTGATGCAGTTTTGCACTACTTCTGTCATCTCTACCAATTTCTCTTCCTAAGAAGCAGTAAGCCATGAATCACAGCTGGCTTAGAGACCATACCTGGTGAGCATTTACTAAATCGTCATGCTGTTTTTACAGCTTTCAATCAGCATCAGTCAGAAACAGGATACTGATGTAAGCTGTGCCAATATTCTTTCAGTCTATCTCTTTCTGGTATTTCTTCACATTGGGTGAGTGTTTTATTCACTGGGATATTCTGTCATGTTTGTCTTTTTTACCTTTCACTATGTGAGTGGAATATCAGCATACCTTTACATAAGTGAACAGCTCCAGAAGTAGGAGATGAAGAGAAGATGAGACCATACTTACCAGATAATTTATCATAGGTTAGAGCTGACACTTGTGAATGGACCCAGTACTGGACACTCTTTCTGTCTTTCTCGTTTGTTGTTTGGTTTGGTTTGGTTTGTTTTTCTTTTCAAGAAATAAACTTTGAAACAGTTTGCTTTCATATTAGTATAGAAGAGGAAGATTTTAATATCTAAAAAATAAGCTAACAACAAAAGTCTGTGCGTTTTGTTTCTTTTTTGCAATAGTAGCAGTTGGATACACCATTTACTCAACAGCCTTGCAGGGATGTGTAGGCAGGGTATGAATCTAGGGCCCTTGAATGGCTATTGCTAGCCAGCAGAGGTCTATCGTCAGTTAGCTATGATCCTTTGGAAATGTGGTTAATAAAAATAGTGTCTTTTTTCTTTCTTTTTTTTTCATGTTCAGCAGATCTGAAATGAAAAGTTACTTCATTGTCTAGATGTCATGGTGTAAGAATTAATGTATGCATTAAAAATATCGTAATGTAAACTAACAGACACAACTAATTTTTTGAATTCTTCTATCTAACCTTATTTCCTGTTTCATTTATCCATATGTAGCAAAAAATTGTATGTGAAGTAACTTGTCACCATTGAAGGGAGCCCTTGTGTTAACACAACTGGGCCCAGCATTGAAGTTTGTTAATTCTCTATTAAAAAAAATATCATAACAACTCTTCTTTATAAATTCCTAATATGCAATTATGACACTACTATGCTTTATTTATTAATACCTAAGCACATGTATCTCACAGATATTCCCTGAAAACTGAAAACGTGAATGTGTTTCACAACAGTATTACTGGAATTGTAAATAATCTTTATCCTCAACAAATTTAAAAGATTAGCTAATTCTTTATCTGAAGTGAAAATACACATACTTTTTAAAATATGGACCTGTAGTCCATGAATTTGGATTCTGATATTCTAAAGGTAACTGTGATGATCTCTGAGGGTAACAAAGTAGATTTTAATGGAAGTATTATGACAATTTCTTTTCACTTTCTTTTTGTTTTTTGATACATCCATTCAAAACAATCTGTAAAATATGAACACACTGAATTTTGAATCTGTGTTACTGTTCTTTCTACTTTTAAATCAGTTTGAAGTTTAACCGCTACTGTGCTGGGTAAAGAAATGTTTTTACTAATGGCATTTAATGTTGAGTGTCAAATCAAATATGTTTACATACTTAGAAATAATAAGTTCCATAAATGTTATGAAATGTGTTCAGAGAGCAGTAAAATATTTCACAGAATCACAGAATGTTAGGGATTGGAAGGGACCTTGAAAGATCATCTAGTCCAATCCCCCTGCCGCAGCAGGATTACCTAGATCATGTCACACAGGAACGCGTCCAGGCGCGTTTTGAATGTCTCCAGAGAAGGAGACTCCACAACCTCTCTGGGCAGCCTGTTCCAGTGTTCAGTTACCCTCACTGTAAAGAAGTTTTTCCTCATATTTATGTGGAACCTCCTGTGTTCCAGCTTGCACCCATTGCCCCTTGTCCTGTCAATGGATGTCACTGAGAAGAGCCTGGCTCTATCCTCATGACACTTGCCCTTTACATATTTATAAACATTAATGAGGTCACCCCTCAGTCTCCTCTTCTCTAAGCTAAAGAGACCCAGCTCCCTCAGCCTCTCCTCATAAGGGAGATGTTCCACTCCCTTAACCATCTTCGTGGCTTTGAGCTGGACTCTCTCTAGCAGTTCCCTGTCCTTCTTGAACTGAGGGGCCTGTTTATTCCACGTATTTATTTGTTAAAAGTTGTAAAATTTGGGGGGGATGGTATATTTCTCATTATATGAAATTTAGGTAAGAATCACGATTCATGATTGTTCTTCTACAGCATATAGCATAGCACAGACACTACCAGGAAGAAATAATAAATAAAGATAATTCAGATAATTTGTAACTAAAATAGCTATGATGCAACAGCAGTGCGTCTACTGAAATGACAAAACAGTATGTGGGAATCCTATTTGCTCAAAGCAATATAAAAAATACTGTCTTAATATTACAGTATAACACTCCTTTGAATACAGTTTCACACTTTGCTCTGAAACGGAATTAGACAACCAGAAAGAAAGGAAGGAAACCTTTGCAACCATGTAACATAGAAATGGCAGAGCAAATGATTTGTAGCTCTTACGTCCTGAGGGTCACAGGAAACAAGAGAGTTCAATAAAAAGGCTTCTTAGTAAATATATTTCCATCATTTCTAAATTTAGAGAAATGCCTGTATATGAATTCTTCTGTAATTCATCATTATGGACTCACAATAGTGTATAACACACCAAGTTAACATAATGATAATGTTTCATATGTTGCTACAACTTCCAAATTAGTCAAATATTTCACCCATCTCACCAAAAACTTCAGTGGCAAATTATACCTTTTCTTTTTAAATACTGTTTGCCATTCTGGTTATAAGAAAACCTTCCAAAAGCAAGCAGATTCCATGTTGTTTACTTTACTCTGTTAAAAAATACTATGAAATGAAACCCTAGAGAAACACACTTAAGAGATTAAGCTTTTCAGATAGACTGTAAACAATAAGGCTCAAAGACCTTTCTGTATACTAATACTAATTCTGTGTTAAATTTTAGCAGAAATGTTCAGCAAATGTATATTAAGGTTTCATTCAGCAGTAGCTATCAGTGACTAAGGAAAATTAAAACCAATGTGTAAAATATTTCCTGTTAAGATATCTGGAGTACAAAAGCAGAGGGTCAGTTTTCCCAAAATGTCACCATTCACAGAAACCACACTGATAACAGATGGGTCAACAAGATAATGTCCCAAGTGCAAGATTCCTGATGGCATTCTCTAACTATCCCTCATCTAGTTAATCTAACTTCGAGCTGACCACTTTAGTTCTGTGGTTACACATCTGCATTGAAATAGACTAAGACTACGTAATAAACTTTTATAGAAACCAAAGGCAAAGTGAAATCAGAGCTATACCTAATGGATACAGGTATTGAAATGATCATTCAGATAAAAATAAAGGTTAGAACTTATCACTGACCTAATATAAGCAAATACAAAAGATTAAGCAGATGAACATCATCATACATCCCCCATGTAACTTCAATATGTATTTTTTCAATAGATTTTCTGTTTTCAACAGGTTGACTATGTCCATGCAAGGCTTTCATTTTCATCAAGTCCTCTTTCTTCTGTTCTAGGCAGCAAGACTACATCACTTCAGGATGAAAAACATGGCTAGATTGATATATAAAGCATTTGGTGTTCAGATGAAAAATCTGGGTCCTGGAGTCAATTGGTTATGTGAGAATTTCAGTTGTCCATATGTATTCATTAGTCAAAATAAAATAGACTTCTAGTCTTCATGCTTTCAGAAAAAAAAAATTAAAACATGCATTTTGAGCTACTTTCATTATCTTCGTAGCTTGAATTAGAAGTTGTGAAATTTTCAGGTTGAAAACACTATTTTTTAACTCCTTGGCAGATCATAGAATCATAGAATTATAGAATCATAGAATCATAGAATGGTTTGGGCTGGAAGGGACGTTAAAGATCATCTAGTTCCAACCCCCCTGACACAGACAGGGACACCTTTCCTGTAAACCAGGTTGCTCAAAGCCTCAACCAACCTGGCCTTAAACACTGCCAGGGAGGGGGCAGCCACAACTTCTCTGGGTAACCTGTTCCAGTGTCTCATCACCCTCACAGTAAAGAATTTCTTCCCCAGAGGAATGCCACTCATCACTGGTGTCCACTTGGACATTGAGCCGTTGACTGTAAGTCTTTGATTGTAATTCTTTATCCACCGAGTGGTCCATCCGTCAAGTCCATGTCTTTCCAATTTAGAGACAAAGATGTCATGTGGGACAGTGTCAAATGCTTTGCATGAGTCCAGGTAGATGGCATCAGTTACTCTTCCCCTATCCACCAGCGCTGTAACCCTGTTGCAGAAGGCCACCAAATTTGTTCACGCATTATTTGCCCTTAGTGAAGCGATGTTGGCTGTCACCAATCACCTCCTTGATTTCTGTGTGCCTCAGTATAGTTTCCAAGAGGATCTGCTCCATGATCTTGCCAGGAACAGAGGTGAGACTGACTGGCCTGTAGTTCCCCGGGTCTTCCTTTTTTCCCATTCTTGAAGATGGGGGTTATGTTTCCCCTTTTCCAGTCAGTGGGAAATTCACCAAACTGCCACGACTTCTCAAAAATGATGAATAGCGCCTTAGCAACTTCATCCGCCTGTTCCTTCAGGACCTGTGGATGCACCTCATCAGGTCCCATGGACTTGTGCACCTTCAGGCTCCTTAGATGATCTCGAACCTGATCTTCTCCTATAGTGGGTGGTTCTTTATCCTTCCAGTCCCTGCCTCTGCCTTCTGCAACTTGAGTGGTGAGGCTAGAGCACTTGCTGGTGAAGACTGAGGCAAAAAAAGTCATTGAGTACCTCAGCCTTCTCCATATTCTTGACGAAACAAGGTCTCGCGTTTCCTTCCGGAGACAGCCTACATTTTCCTTAGTCTTCCTTTTATCACTGACATACCTATAGAAGCATTTCTTATTGTCCTTGACATCCCTGGACAGATTTAATTCTACCAGGGATTTAGCTTTCCGAATATGCTCCCTGGCTTGCTCGGACAATTTCCCTGTATTCCTCTGAGGCTACCTGCCCTTGCTTCCACCCTCTGTAGACCTCCTTCTTGTGCCTGAGTTTATCCAGAAGCTCCCTGTTCATCCATGCAGGCCTCCTGGCGTTTTTGCCTGTCTTCCTCTTTGTCGAAATGCATTGCTCCTGAGCCTGGAGGAGTTGGTCCTTGAATACTAACCAGCTTTCTTCATCCCCTCTTCCCTTCACGGTTTTATCCCAAGGGACTTTCCCAAGCAGGTCCCTGAAGAGGTAAGTCTGCTGTCCTGAAATCCAGGGTGGTGAGCTGGCTGTGCACCCTCTTTGCTGCCCTATGGATCTTGAACTCCACCATTTCATGGTTGCTGCAGCCAAGGCTGCCCTTGAGCTTCACGTCCCCCACCAGCCCCTCCTTGTTGGTGAGAACTAGATCCAGCATGGCACCTCTCCTTGTTGGTTCCTCTATCACTTCGAGAAGGAAGTTGTCATCCACGCATTCCAGGAACCTCCTGGATTGCTTGTGCCCAGCTGTGTTGTCCTTCCAACAGATGTCGGGGTGGTTGAAATCCCCGATGAGGACCAGGGCCTGTGAACGTGAGGCTACATCTATCTGTCTGTAGAAGGCCTCATCTGCTTGGTCTTCCTGGTCACGTGGCCTATAGCAGATGCCCACTATAATGTTTCCCATCCCTGCCCGCCCTTTAATCCTGAACCATAAGCTTTCTGTCAGCTCCTCCTCCATCCCCAGACAGATCTCCATGCACTCAGACTGATCACTGATATAGAGCACAACACCTGCTCCTCGTCTCCCCTGCCTGTGCTTCCTAAAAAGTCTGTATCCCTCCATTCCAATGCTCCAGTCATCAGAGTCATCCCACCACATCTCCGTGATGCCAATAAGGTCGTAGCCTTGCAGGTATGCGCGCGTCTCTAGCTCCTCTTGTTTGTTCACCATGCTCCGTGCGTTTGCATAGAGGTATTTCAGTTGGGCCCCCGATGAAGCTGCCTTGCTGGCTGAAATTCCTATTCTTGGCTCTTCTGGAGCTCTCATGCTGACCTGTCATCCTTCGTCAGTTTCTGGGCATCTATTACTGGCCCTGGCATCGGACTGGCTGAATTGGGATGGACTGAGGTTCCCCTCCCCTGGCAAATCTAGTTTAAAGCCCTCTTTACCAGCTTGGCTAACCTATGACCCAAGCTGGTCTTCCTCTTCTCTGATAGATGGACCCCGTCGGCTGCCAGAAGACTGGGTTTCTCAAAATGAGTCCTGTGGTCTAAGTAGCCAAACCCCTGGCTGTGGAACCAGTCCTGTAGCCATGAGTTGATTTGCTTAATATGACTGTCCTTTTTAGTCCCCTTCCCTTTGACTGGAAGGATCGATGAGAAAACTACCTGGGCTCCAGAGCTCTTTACCACTTCTCCCAGGGCTCTGTAGTCCTCCTTGATACGTCTCAGACTGCTCTTAGCTGTATCACTGGTGCCCACGTGAAACAGCAGCAGTGGGTAATAGTCCATGGGCTGTACTGAGCTCGGTAGACTCTCCGTGACATCCCTGATGAAAGCCCCTGGTAAACAGCACACCTCTCTAGAGAGCGCATCAGGTTGGCAGATGGGTGCCTCTGTGCCCCTCAGTAGAGAGTCATCTACCACTATCACCCGTTGCTTTTTCTTGGTAGCACTGGTCTTTATACAGGGAGCATACTGGGCTGTCTTACTGGGTTCCAGCATCCCCCCTGATGCGGCGGGTCTTTCCTCCTCAGACTGCAGAGGACTGAAGCGGTTCTGCAAGGGCACCTCAGGCTCTTCCTCCTGCTAGCCCTTGCTTAACAAAGCTTGGTTTTTTGTTAAAAAAACAAACAAAAAAATAAACTCCCCCAAAAAAATTTAAGTATCAGGAGGCTGTGGTAACTTCCTTCTGATTACGAATAAAGAAAGATTACTGTGTGAAATAAAATATTTCACATTCTATGATTCTGTGATTTACTTCTGCCATGTTTCACCCATTTGATCTAATAAAATCAAACAACTTTTTTTACATTTATGAGAAACCGATACAAGCATTTCAGTAAGGTTCATATTTCATAATCAATTAGATTGATAACTTTTAAATGTGTCTTGTAGCCTCTTAAGACTTTTGAATACAATGTAAAAAAACTAACTGGAAAACACACATTCTCAGTAGTGTTCAATTTAGTGAACATGATGCTTTAAAACACCTGCAATGTAAGCACAAGAAACAGAGACATTGTGGAACAAAGTCAAGTTCCACTCACAAGTGTAGAACTTAGCTATTCATGAGGATACAAAATAAAAATAAAGTTCTGTCTTCAAAATCAGAGATAAGCAGTTAAAGCAACCCAAAGTGTTGAGCTGTTAGCATCAATAAGAAACCTGCTGTCAGCACTGAAGGTGGTAACAGCATGAGATGGTTTGTCGTGATTCTATTTGTAGCCCAGATGGAAATGCAGAGCAGCAGAAAAGAGGTATAGAAATTTGAATTGAGCAAAGTAAGGAAAGTTTTTAGAAAGAAAGCAGTTTGCACCTGTGGAATAAAATGGTATAAACTTTAGCAAAATGTCATTTGGCCCCCCAGGAATCCTTTTGCTGTAGCCTATTTTAGCAGAATAGTTTCAAAGAATACTACTCCTGTATTTGGGTGGATAAGAAGGAAGGGAAACGAAAGAAATAATTTTCTAAGTTTGGGAAAAAATCTGAAAGTAGCTGGAAGACTGTGCTGGTTTTGGCTGGGATAGAGTTAATTTTCTTCACAGTAGCTAATATGGGGCTATGTTTTGGATTTTTGCTGAAAACGGTGTTGATAATACAGGGGTGATCTAATTACTGCTGAGAAATGCCTACAGAGCATCAAGGGCTCTTTTGCTCCTCACACTGCCCCACCAGTGAGTAGTCTGGGGGGTGCACAAGAAGTTGGGAGGGGACATAGCTGGGACAGCTGACCCCAACAGATCCAAGGGATATTCCATACCATATGACATCATGCTAGGCATATAAAGCTAGGGGAAGAAGGAAGGGGGGACGTTTGCAGTGATACTGTTTTGTCTTCCCAAGTAACCATTACATGTGACGGAGCCCTGCTTTTCTGGACATGGCTGAACACCTGCCTGCCAATGGGAAGTAGTGAATGAATTTCTTGGTTTGCTTTGCTTGTGTGCATGTTTTTTTGCTTTACCTTTAAACTTTTTTTATCTCAATGTACGAGCTTTTTTCTCACTTTTACCCTTCCAGTTCTCTCCCCCATCCCACCAAGGGGGAGCGAGCAAGCGGCTGTGTGGTGTTTAGTTGTCAGCTGTGGTCAAACCATGACAAAGAGACATTCTTAATCCAGGCTTCAGTGAAGACTGGAATGTTCCATACTATCAGTTGCAATTCTATTTCTTTCCAGACTTACTGTTAATATCCTTATTGTACATGATGCACATAGGATAAAACACAGAACAAAGAACAAACGCAAATATTTGCCGTGTTAAACAGAAAATAACAGTCATCTGTATCTTCTGTTCTTTTTTTTAAAAAAAGAAGCAGAGAAAATCCACAGCGTAAGAGAGTTAACTATATTTAATAGCTAACATACTTATAGATATACTACTGCTCTAGCAGGTCTCTGGTGCCTTAGAAATGTAGTGCAGAGATCCTGTAACTAGGATATCTTCAAAGACTGCACTGTAAACATGCTAGATCACTTGGGAACATTTACTACGGTGCTCTCTTGTGCCCAAGGGATGTGTCCTAAAAGCCACAGCAGGAATTTTTAACTAGTGAATGGAATAATACCAAGTTCCTAGGTATTTGTCACATGGAAATTTTATGTCTGACACAGAGTCCAGTATTAGTCTAATCAACAGATTTGGGTACGCTAAGCAGCAAAATAATGGTAGTTCAGCCTTTCTTATACTCCTGTGCATTTAAATACAAATAAATAACTAGCAAATACAAGTGACTAGCAAATATGGCATGCAACGAAATCAATCAAGAACACATGATGGACAGGGAACAGAAAGGACAAACACACTAACCTCAGCAAATGGTACAACTGTAGAAGGGAAAAGAGAAATGGCTGAGAAGGTTGTGCCCTTCAGCTATGGGAGGGGCAGGCAGAGTGAGTTGGCTGCCCACACAGTAGGGAAAGAGAGGATAAAGAAGAAGGTCTCTGCAGAAACATGAAATTAAATCTCCAAATAGATAGGAGAACACTGTTCTAATTGTTGTGGCTACTGCCCAGAGTTGTCTACCCTGTAGCATATGTGCAGATCAATGTTATCAAATACGCCTTCATTTCTTTGACTATAACGCAGTTTCTTTTCAAGTATAAATTTAAATAATTCCATTGATAACAGTGAAAATATGACATTTGGTTCACGGCCTGAAGACACATTCATTATGGTCACCAGCTTTCTTCATAACAGGCTATCTGATGGAAAGTAGAAGGAATGTAAGGTACTAGTACAGTATTAACAATAATTCTGATACATTACTTTCTGTAGAAAAGCTAAAACAGATTAGCTTCATTGAACACTAATCACATCGCCTCTACAGAACATTTTACTGTAATCATACCAAGCATTTAATTTTGTCTTTATTTGTACGTCTGTCAGTAAGGGTTAAAGCTAACACACAGACCAGTGAGAAAAATGTTTGTAATGGGTGGGGGCTTCTACAGATTACAAAGTCCACACTACAAGACATTTATTCCTAGACATTCAAGTATTTTCTTCCAATAATTAACTACCTACTGGATAAAGTGTCATTGAAAAGACATGATCAATATAAAGTACAGTTCTTTATATTAAAAAAGATCCTCCTTAAATGAAAGAACCAACAAATTCTTTTTTCACTTGCTTAATATGGTGCCCCTAAAGTGAAGCTCTCATGCCAGCAACATGTTTATGAGACAAAATCAAAGCCACACAGCTGTGCTGAAGTACAAGTGTTGCCAGCTTCTATTATCGTAATTTCCAGAATATTTAATATCTTTTATGTCTAACATTTATGATGGATCTTGAAGGATAAGAGGCAGTGAGAGTGATTTGTGCACTGCAAAACTGGAAATTGTGATCAAATGACTACAGATACATGGGTGGTCACACCTCTCCAGCTAAATTTTTCTTTGCTCAAGAGCAGTCTTGATATTGATTTTTATTTCATTAAAGTAAATATGCTAAAAAGACTGTGTGGAAATACCTTTTCTAAGAGAAACAGTACCATTCTACAGCGCACTAAAAATGCTCCTAAACCCATTCTTCAAACCTAAATTGGGGATGGATGGCATTTCATGGTTTTCTGTAAGGTAGGAAAAGAAAGCAATAACTAAATGATGAGAAAAATTAGAATAATACTTTTTTTTTCTTTATTTTTTTAATGTAGACATTGCTTGTGGCTTAGAGCTCCATTAAATCCTCTCATCTTCTACAAGAATTTTGACAATAAGAATGTTAGTTCTTTGACTATATATATGTGACACAAGAGATTTGATTTCAAACTGATTTTAATAGCAATTTTAGATGACTTTAGATGTATACAAAACTGAAGTAGTCTGTAGGAAAGAATGTGACACAGATTAATTTTTAGTGCCTTAGACTTCTTGTAATATTCCAACTTAATGGATCTTGCTTACGTTGTAGCATCTTTAAACCGGCTTGGTTGCATACCGGTGCTGTAGAGGAGGCATAAATAAAGCTGTCTCAAGTGGATAATTCTAATTTGTTAGTCATCCCTACCTATTATATGCATTTGGAAAACGTAAGAGCAAGGCAGAAGGGAATGGAGAATTAGCCTCATATACCAAAGAAAACAATGCATCTAAACAGAAATACTGATTCTGAAATGCTTTTGAAATGCATTTAAATTGAGATGTAGCTATCTGAGAACTTCGAGAAATTCAGATACAAATCTAAATTTGTATTCTAGTAGCAGGCTTCTCTTTACAGTGTAATTAACTGAACAATTAAAGACTTATTCACAAGTGTGTTTTACAAATATTAGGGATGGAAGAAGAGTCTGTGAAAGAAAAGAAGTGAAAACACTTTATTACTTCATTCAGATAGTCCATCTGGTAGTGAGCAATCCAATCAAAGCAGTTGGAAATGCCCCACAGAAGTCAACTCAGTCATTCTCAAGACCTAAGTTTCCAACTCTTGATATCGAATTTATTTAAAAATTAACCAGTTATCAGTTCCTACTCCATGACAGCTACATTATGCATTATTTTTTTTTTTTTTCACTTATGACCATCAAGTTTTGGATTAAACCAATAACGATTTCATTCTGTAATATAGTCTGGTCTTTATAATAGGCACCTTCTCATTGAAACAAGGAATTATTTGTTCCTAAAAACCTTTGTCATCATTGAATAAATCAAGGATCAAGCTAATTATAAAGAAGACTGCTTCTGCTTGGCAAATTAACATCTCAGCAATCAGAAGTGATTTCAAAATAACTACAGGAAAAGGACACGACAATCTAATAGAGTATTAATTGAATATATTTTTAGATCTATCAGAATGCAGAAATCATTCTTCAGCTATCAAACTACATTTCCAATTGTCTTTATATGACACAATGACTAAAAGATTCCTAATACTTTTTAACTGAAAATGTCATTCATGTTGTATTTAAAATATTAATAAATGTCATGCTTTGAAAATTCATTTTTTTCATGCCATAAGGTAAGAAGCCACTGAAAAAATAAATTTATAAACAATATCACATAGTTTGGTAAAGGTCTTTAAAGGGTATTCTCCATAAACATTTGGAATAAATACACAGTAAAAAAAAATAACAAGCAAGAAGCACACAATAACAATAATGGATGGATAGGACTTCATTGCAAACATGAATTTACTCGGTATTAAATAATTTCTTCATGTATCTTTTAAAATAAGTTACCATTTTTATAATACTTTTTTGTTATTTTTGAGCTACATAAGATAGCTTAAAATGTGGGGTTTCTTAAGATATATGTGTGTG
This sequence comes from Nyctibius grandis, assembly GCF_013368605.1. Lineage (NCBI taxonomy): Eukaryota > Metazoa > Chordata > Aves > Nyctibiiformes > Nyctibiidae > Nyctibius > Nyctibius grandis. Next base: position 66,685,965 of record NC_090695.1, on the reverse strand, counting down.
CGTATTTCTATATTTATTTATTTATTCTAAAATATTATTAACTGAAACTCAGGACTGAAAAATCAAAAAAAACAACTTTGAATTTTTCAGACTATGCTTTCAGTTCATGTACTCATTTAGTTTGTTATTAAGTCTGTGTGAAGTTTTATCTGTCATTAGGTCTGTGTGAAGTATTATCCTAAGGGGAATCTTATCAGAGGAATAATCAGTAGGAATGTACAATACTTCTTTAGACCTCTGTCATATCTAGAAAGGCTTATGTGATCATGCTGTCTGCCAGTCTGCCTGGTCTTTTCTCATTAGTTGGTAAAGACAGAGATTTAAATTAGCATCTCTCATAGAAGGAAGACCATTCTAGAAATTAGAAGTCTACATGCTGATCAGCTTTTAGTATACACAGGATTGTAAACCAGGAGTCTTAATCATCTTGCCAAAGAGGCAGAAGACACAGAAAGTAAAACGAGGAGAAAATGGTTCTGCCACAGGCAATAAAAAAAATCTAGGACCATATTTAGAAGCTGGGATGAGTGCAGTTGATAAATGAACATGAAGCACAAACATATAGAATTCATTATTCTGTAGTTTATTGGTTATTTACAGATAAATGTTATGAAAATTGCTTTCTGAACATGGAACATCCATGGGATAATGTGCTGTATCATTTATGTTGTTGGCATGACTGAATATTTTGACAGTGATAAACAACAAAAAAAGAAATTTTATTTCAAACTGAATTTACTAATTAGGGTGTTTAATAAAAAGGAAAGAAAAGAAAAATTCTAACAGAAATAATTCAACATGATCCCCACTTATATCCCTTGCTTTCCCTTCTATAACCTTGATAGCCAGTGCCCCAAAATAATTACTTCTCACCATCATATTAGATGGATAAATCAAGTCTTTCTATCTGACACTTGCTCCTATGGTCTGAGGTGCATCCAACAGTTGTTAGCTGCTAAAGATTGAAATTCTGCAGCAGAAGTCTGTCCCCATCTGCACATATCTGTGCATGTACGTGTGTGTAACACAACAGAGGCTTAAGAGTATCACAAAAAAAAAGGCAATAATGTAGTCATCAAAATAGTTCTAAAATATGAAAATATATAGTTGTTAATCATTGGAAATAAGAGAAAATATCCACTACCTTGTGAAGGATCTTGTAACTGACTCCAGAGTACCCCCCGCCTCTACCACTCAGTCCAAATTGCTGAATGCTTGGCTCTAAGTTTGGGGATACCTCATGAAATCTCCATGTAGAGATACTGTGCAGAATGTTGAGAACATCTTTAAGCTTGAATTTAAAAAAAAAAGTTCCATAGAATCTTACTAGATGTTGTAACAACCTTCCATGGAGTTTGTAGCTAGTTCCCTTGCAGAACAGAGGTTAGCTGCTGTTGTATTATGAGTCTACTGTATGTTGCTTTAGAGACATAAAGATAAAGAAAGGCTTTAGCAAGGTTTCTGCTGTTTTAGCAAAGTTTGTTCTAGGGACAGACCCCTCCGTCCCCAAAGAATGAGCTGTTCCCAGCTGAGGCTGAAGCCACAAAGGGCTAGGCTGATACCTAACTTTTATGACATGCTTTTTTTCCAGGCTCTTTCTCTGACCAGGATGTTCTGTAAAGTCTCCTGACAGTTTGTATTATTAATAGGTCACTTTCTAGACTTTACTGGATTGAGGATCATCGTTCAGAAATTGCGTCTCTCTTTAAATTCTGTTCTGTTTAGGACTATTCCATGGTTTTGCAGCATAGTTTTTATGATCTTCACAAAGAAGTAATTTATCTTATCCAGCTTCTTCTGAGGTCTCTGACAGAAATCACGGATCACAATAAAAACAGAACCATCATTTTCTGTTTTTTCCCAGTCATAACTTTTCTAATCACTTAGACAAACCTATAAGCAGTATTATAAATCTAAAGACTAACATGATTCTAGAGATTTCTGTAGTTTTCTCCAACTATGGCCCAAGAAACTGAAATCCAGCTCCAGCTCAGCAAAGCTAAACTAACAGAAAACTCATCAGAGCTGTGCAAGCAGAAAAACAAATCTCAAGGCTTTGAGCTGTTGGTGGAGAGACCCTTGCTGGTTGTCCCAAGTCATATGAATACATCTTCAGCTTGGATGGCAGTCAGTGTCTCAGCATGGGAGAACACTGCATTTATAACAACCAGCTGAGTTTTTGCAGGCCACTTCAGGATGCTTTTAGATGCTTCTCTTTGCAGCGCTTACAATATGTCCACTCTTGTGCTGACAGAGTTTTGCTCCACACTTGTATGGGAGCTTTGTTCCCATGCTGTTCATCTTCAGCCAGGTAAATAGTTTGGAATATATGGCCTGTACTAGCTACACACATATCCAGACAAAAATTTGTCCTACACAAGTAAACTAATTCAAATATGACCCTCAAATCTTCCAATGGAAAATACAGGGGAGTTTGGGCAAAATACAGATTAATATGGATGGAATGGCAATCCATATCACCAAAAATCTGTTAGAACTGATGTATTCCCTCAGAAAGTCCTGAAATAAGACTGTATTAGAGACATCCCTGCCATGTTAAAAACAACCTCCCACAGATGATCAAAACGAAGTCTGAAAATTAATGATAGGCACTGTCAGTGACAGAAAGCAGGAAGGCACACTGATTTGAAGGCACACTGATTCTGGAGTGTAAAAAAAGGGAAAACACCAGTACAAATCTACTTGTTAAATCCAGAATGTTTGCTATTCTAACACATGTCTAAGTGATATTTTTTGCTCAGCTATCACATTGCTTCATAATTCCACTGATTTGACCTGAACTGACTGTTTTTTTAACTGTTTTTTTCTTCTCAGAAAGGGTTATTAGGCACTGGAATGGGCTGCCCAGGAAGGTGGTGGAGTCACCATCTCTGAATGTGTTTAGGAAAAGACTGGACATGGCACTAAGTGCCATGGTCTAGTTGACACGGTGGTGTCAGGGCAATGGTTGGACTCAATGATCCCAGAGGTCTCTTCCAACCTTATTGATTCTGTGATTCTGTGATTCTGAAAGCAAAGATCTGACCTCACATGAAGAAAAGGCTAAGACAACATTTTGAAATAACTATTTGTGGACAATATTTTCAGTTAAAATATTAAAGTATAAATTTTCATTTCAGAAATTAGAAAAAAAAATAGAAAGGAAAACATGTTAGATGAAAGAACAAAATATGTGGAAAATGTGCCATAGTAAGCCAATAATGCAAGTTGGAACAATTGCAGTGTGCTTTATCCAGACTGAGGAAAACATACAAGATTAATCAACCGTTGAAGTCCTCCTTAAATAAAATTTGTTTGTGAGGAAATTAGCTACGGATACTTAATCCAATTAGGAATATAGCTGTTTCTTATTGTTTACTCCAGCAAACTAGAATTTGGCAGTCTTAATTATTTCTCATCTTCATATTTTCAGGAAGTTAGTTTGTGCTTTTGGAGGTTTGGTTTTTGTTTTCATTTTCTCCTTTTGATCTCCTCTATTCTATTTTTTTAATTATATTTATTTATATTTCTTATTTTTAAAGTCTTTCCTAACTGCATACTTTTCAATTATTTTTTGAAAGGAATGACAAAATATATACTCTAAATAAACTAAAAAATCTTAATTTATGATTGCCAAGCAAGTAATATACAGCAAATGCATTTGTCTTTTGTTTTTTTTTAATTTATTTTTTAAGAAATACTTTCAAATAGGCTGCCTTTGGAGAGCTTTTTGAAAATACGGATGTGAAAGAATGGAAACTAAGGTAAAGTCACATATGTAAATATTCATGTTTCATAATGTTCCTGATAATTTTAAATATATTAAAATATATGAGCTATCTTTATCTTCAGTAAAAAGGTGTATGACTATTTTTTTGTTTACCATGGTCAAATGACATCTATTTCTCTACATCAAAGCTGTTTGTGTATGAATTTGAGGTTAACTGGCTTGATTGAACCATCCTTAAGAAAAAATTTAAACATGTTAGTGGACTCAACTTCTTATCGTTAAGAAAATTATGAGATAACTCAAAGTACAGCTGTGCTGTGTATTGAGATTCTCCTACCTTCAACAATTAAAAACAATTCTTATTATTGCCTTGCAATTTATTTACATTATGTAGAGTATATTTACATATAGGTTTTTGTGTATTCATATTATATTTATAGATATATTTACATTATTGCCTTGCAATTATCAGTCTCCTGAGATCAGACAGATTTTCCAGTCTTGCAGAAGCTGCCACTACAAGCTCTGATTTTTCCTGCTGCCATTCATGAAAATATCTTTAAAGCTTTCAGCTTCTCCTATCTACATCACCGCAGGCAATGTATTTTGTGTTCCTTGGGCTCACCATCACAAATAGAATTGGAGGGGTCACAGTTGTTCAAAGATTAGATCCTGCACTAAAATAATTCTGACAGTGAACTTTTTTTTTTTTGAATCTTAGCTATTTGTTATAAGGAAGATAATAACTGCACTGGATATCTAGGTCTCAAAAAAGTACAACTACTCCTTTTCTAAAGACTACAATGTTCTGACCTTACTGAACACAAGTTGCTACAGGCTCTTTTCTGTTTCAAAATAATTTCTTTTCTATGTTAAATATTTTCTATGAAAGATTTTTCAGCTTGAATAATATTTGCCTTCTGAGTATGACACTGGAATGTAAAGGTAATTTCAACCCCACACAACACTTATTAACTAAACTGTAATGCAGACTCCATAAGAACAACTAAATCTGTCTTCAAACAAATTATAATAGCATTATGATAAATATTGTCTAAACAGATAAGAGCCACAGAAAATACCACAGTGAGATTATCCATTATTCAAACATCCAGAACTCAGTATCAAGAATGTGTTTACCATATGATACAAACCCTTGGTACAATTAATTGCAAAAAGAACAAGTTAAATTTTCTGTATTTGGGAATGCTATCAAACATAGAATGTTTATTTTGTTATAGCCAGCATCCCTAATTATTTGAACTAGCAAGGTTTTTTCTTTGATGGAATATCCATATGACCTTTTATATAAAATATTTTTATTTTAGTGACAATACTGACCATTATCTTCAACACAATCAAGATACGTCTATAATGATCAGACTGATTTCTTTTCTGAACATATTATATACAAGGAACAGTCAGGCATGCTACAATGTAAGATGTGTCTCTCATTTAGTCTTCAAAGAACAGGTTTAAGCAGCCTGCTCAGAACAAACATCCTCAAGGGTATGAGTTTTGTTGAGTCATGAGCAGGGTACATGATTCCCGCTCAGCTGTACTGGTAGAGGCAATGAACAACTGACCTCCCTTTTCTTCATGCTGCTGTGCTTACAGATTTCTATTGCGTCCATACCCAACAGTCTCTTATCCAGGCCAAAGAATCCCAGTCCATTTAGTAATTTCTTTCATGCCAGCTGTCCCCTTTTTAATCTTTTAAATCATAATTCACTGAATCTTTTCCAGTTCTGTTATTTTTGAAATGGGTGATCAGGTCTGCACTGAAGACATGAACAAAACACATATTTACACAGTGGGGTGATGAGGCTTTCTGTCTCATTCTCTACTAATTTCTTAATAATTCTAACACTGCGTTTGCATCTTTGTTCCTGAGGATTGAGCTGACCTTTATAAACTTTATATAAACGCAAGCTCTTGTGCTGTAGTAGCCCACAGACAGTCATTTAATATGGAAGGATGGAGTTTTTTTCTGGGGGCTGTGTGTTTTTTTTTTTTTCTTTTTGTCTTGTACATTATGTTAGTAATGAAGCCAGCATTTTTTTTTCTGTTTCATTATAGTATTTTATAAATATATAAGCATACAAATGCTCCAGACCAAAACTTAGCCATAACTCAATCTAGGAGTGATTTTTTTTTTCTAATTTATTTAATGTTTATGGTACAAAAAGAAGAAAAAAGGCAAGAAGAAATGGATACACTTTCTTTGACTATATCAGAGAAAATTTAAAATGGCAAGATCACATAGAAGACACCATGGACAAATTTAGAAGGTCTGGAAACTGAATAGACCAATTTGTAAACTACTTCATGTGTTTCTAGTTATGTATTCAGTACTGCAATGCATGTTTTCTACCTGTGATAAAGAAATGCCTTCAGTCAAGTTTTAGTTTGTTGTTCTTGTTTTGCACAAAATTGTGATCTTTCTCTCACACAAATAATTTATACTATTATTTGGTCTAACTAAAAAAAAAGTTTAAAAATTATATTTTTCAGGAGCATGCTCTCAAAATTACACATACGCTTTTCAAAGTGAGTATTTTGAGCTGAAGTGTGCATGTGTGTGTGAGAGAGAGACAGAAAATGGTGAACATATAAGAATACCTGTACAGTTTCATTATTTTCATTGTTGGAAATGGAGTCTTTTCAAATATTGTGTAATCTAAAGAAAAAGACAATCTTTATTAATTTATATGACACTTGAAGATGAACCTGTGACAGTTCAACATTGGGAATAAGAATTTTATGAGAGCTCAACAGTTTGTGCAATGTTACAATCATCCTCCTTCCACTGAAACTAAACGAAACATTAACATTTTTTGTTTGTTTCCACATCACATCAATATTTTTCCTTCTTCTTTTTGCAAAATAGTAGGAGTATAGAGAGATGGAAAAGACAAAGAGAAGGTGAATTGGTAAAATAAACTTCAGGAATCATTCAGAAGAATACCATTTCATTGGATCATAAAGTAGTTTGGATTGCAAAGCTCATTCAGTCCAACTTCTTGCTTAAAGCAAGGTCAGCTACTAAGTCAGACAAGTTTAGTCATGACATTCCCAGCACCTTGGCTTTCTATTTGGTTAGAATTTCAAGTATACGTTGATGGCTGTTAAAGCTATCTGAATGGGCTAAGCCATTCCTACCTGTATGCTTTGAGTATCTCGAGGGGATATCTTGAAAAATGCTTATAATTTTTTACTATGCAGTTACTGCAGAGATTCGGGATTACTTTTCAAAGATACCTATTTTACTGTGCCTGATCAATGTCTGTCATATTAACTGTCACAGTTTTCCAGGAAAGATCTCTTTTCTTCCCTTTTGTCTCTTGTACAGCAGGTTAGAAAAGAAACAAGACAAGTAGAGTGCATAATTCTTTCAGTTTATGTTAGCTTATTAAGGATTTGATTCTTCCAAAATGTGAAGTATATAATCTCTTGATGAAGTCACTTATATGAGGCACTACCTTTGGTCACAATGCTTCAGGTACCACATGAAGTAGATCAGAGGTTAACAGAGTAATTTCACTTCATATTACAGAAAATTTGTTTGAAGATAGATTAAGTATAGATATCACATGATCTGAAGAATCACATGCAGGTGTGGGCTTTTTCAGAAAAGGTGCTACCGTACTGACTATTTATCTGTTACAAGCTAAATAGCCTGGGCAGTATTTTGAGGATCCCACGTTATTTGTCAGCCTTCTGGAAGTGAAAATGAGTTACTAATCCAATTGTATTTGGAATTTATGACCTTCAATTCCCAAATGCCATTTGCAAACAGGGGAGAAAAAATGTGATAATTTAAATATATTTAATTAATATGTACTAACATATAAATAATAATAATATTAATACATTGTATTATCTTTCTAATTTTAATATTTAAAATATGTATTTATATAATGCTAATAAATATATTAACTAGCCACCAATTTTTGCCTGATTTTTAGGAGGTTTTTTACTACCTCAACATCCACAGTTCACTTGCTTAGATTCTGACGTCACATTGTATCTCTGTATGCTCACAAAATACAAACAACAGAATGAGCTCACATAATTTACAACAGAGTAAGTATCTTATAAACCTCTACCATCCTCACTACATCCAAAGTATTTTGTATCTTTGGAGAATGAAGACAGATTTGGCAGTACTTCAGGTATTCACAAAACAGCATGAAAAACAGTAGAACCATTGTTAATGAAAGAAAAGCTGTTTTCACTGCTCGGGTATACTCAAAAGTTAAAAAATCTTATATATAAACATACAGACCTTTACCTACAATCTGCTGCTAGCTGAAGTGCCTAAGACTTGATCAAATCACGGAAGAATTTTGTCATTAATCAAATCACAATGCACCACAGTGAAATGCAACTGGACTAAATTATTTAACTACATCTTTTTTTGACTGGATTCACCTGACTGGTGAACTGGTGCAATGCTTAATACCAAATCAACAAGCAGGAGATGAAAATCATCACCTTCCTGAGGGAAGCAAAATGATTGAGGATAATTCATATCCTTTTCATTACTATGGAGTCAAATTTTTAGGCATCAACACCAAAACAAGAATCATTACCTTCCTTTTGCAATTTTTGTAAATTTGTAGTGGCTAAGCTAAAGACACACAGAACACAATAGGTAACACCCAACATTATTATCCATTTTGCTTAATTGTTTGGGATTGCCCTTCGGAACCGAGAGCTCACAAATCAGCATCACATCATACTAACAGTGTCAGGTGACATTTTAAAATATGTAAATGAACTGGGAACGTAATCAAGCTAAAAAAAAAGGAATGGAAACTTTACATCTAGATCCTGATAATGCTTTTCAAGACCTTATCTTCACCTTTTTTTGTATTGTTCACCTAACATAAGCCTATATAAAACTAGTGTCTTATATATGTGATAAGTATATGTAACATAATTATATTTATATTATTATATGCAATTATAATATAGTTAAACATTATTTAAATATTGTATTATATATAGTATAATCTATGAGAGTGTGTATATATCTAGAATGTTGTTAATTATAGCACTTTCAATAACTGCTTTTGACAGTCATCACCAGCTCATTTGAGAGCTTTACTGTCTATTCATATCGTAACTTTTCAAAAGACTTTGTCAAAAAAAAATATTGAAATCATTCAGTATTCTCACCAACTTACCCATTCTGTTTTGACTGAGATTCTTTTATCAAGACAATGAAAAGTAGCTGCAATAAAATTATTTCAAACATTCTTTTAACTTATTTTTGTCACTAACCTCTTTAAAAATTGCAGGTAACTCTGGCAGTATTTTATTTCTCCAAAGTAAATGTTTAAAGTATGATTTTATTTTTTCAGAATCCCTGAAAATCCCTTCAGTCATGACATTAAATTAAGAAATGGTAATGATATTAAAACTAAAGTTTTTCAATGATATTTAATTTCTGAGTAAGAGAAAATAGTATCTTTCATCCCTCTTGCCAACTTCTAAGCCTAGAAAAAGGTGCTTAAATTACATCCAGCCTCACATTAAATAACACATAAAGCAGCTTCACTGTCATCAAATGGAAAACTTTTTTTTTTTGGTTTTGATTCTTTGTTGTTGTTTGGTTTGTTTGTTCTGTTGGTTTGGTTTGGTTTGGTTTGGTTCTTTATGTTGGCTGGATTCAAGTAAAATACACAATCAATCAAGCAGGCTATTAAGGAGTACCAAACCTCACCATACTCAAAAATATCTTACAGGCAAATTTCTAGAATTTTACTTTCGTCATAAAACTTGACACATGGTTAATTTACTTATTGCATAACTCTGTGCATTGAGTTATGCCCATTTCTCTAGCTCAGGGAGAAATCCATCAATGGAGAATCGGGGGAATAAATATTGATTTTCGCCAGGTGCTGCAGCAAATCTGAGGAAGGTCTCTGAGGGTAAGTTCAGATACAATACTGTCTGAGCAAAATGAAAAGATGAGCCTACTGGGTTCTTTTGGGATATTTTTGAAGAGGCATTATGTCAAAATATTTTGACATAATGAAATGCAAACAGATTGTACAGGTAATCTGAAGAGTAGTATTCCCTCAATTGTACTGCTGTATTATCCAGTATCTGTGGCATTATATGGGGAGAGGTGGGGGTAAAATGTTTATGGAGAAGAGGCAGATAAGAAGAGAAATATATCTGAAGTGCAAACAGGATGATACAACAGGAATGGCAGAAGTAAGAAAGTATAAGAGGATTTTTAAAGCTATTTTAAGTCTGAAAAGTAAAGAAAAATTACAGTCACTAGTAATCAAAATCTTTAATAGCAAGCTCTAATATTCAAATTTATTCTTTACAAAACCATGAAAATATACATGACAATATTTCTTTTATTAAAGGCACAGCTCTAAATTGTACTTTTAAGCACTGAGTTGTGTTAAGAGTTCCACTTCCAACATTTATTTATTTCCTTATGGATCTAACGGTTTTCACACAATGGCAGCTATAGTTCCATCATATCTCAGAATAGTTCTAGTGGTCAACAGCCTTCACCATGTAAAGATGACTGAACAACAAAAGTAAAAAAAAAAATAGTCTTTCTGAAGGACTGTAATGTATGGGCAAAAGCAATAGTGTAAGCTATTGTAATTAATTTTAGGCAGAAAATGAATGTAATGAAATTCAGGCAAAAATAGTAGATCTATGAAAAAAACATTTGGAAAGGCAACTCTAATGAAAAATTGAATTTATTTAAAAGAAATCATAATTTATTTTTTAGAAAATAAGAATTTCAGGAATCTAGTGAAAAAATAGATCTAATGCTGAAGAGTAAGGGACTGTAAATTTTTCATGTTATGGTGGCTTTTAAATGTCTAAATTCATGGAGTTTTTTTTTCTTATGACAAAATTGCTAATTTTTTTCTGTAGAAGCAAAAGTTTTGTGAGTCTATGTGTTTAGAATGTTATGGTCCAAAGTGATCAATAAATCACAACAGTGAAAATACTAGTGCATCTACTGTAGCTAGATCTTCTGATGACTTTGATATCCAAACTTTTCATGACAACTGCATTCAGTAAAGTGGATTAAAGCAGACTAAACTATAAATACGAGGACAACTGAACATACAAAATCTTTAATCTGCACACTATGCAGCACTGGTGCCTTATATGTAGTAGTTTTAACTATACTGTATTAAATGCCCAGTAAGATAAGTGTACATCACATCATTATTTCAGAATATTGTTGGGCTTATTGTTGGGGTCTGGGTAGAAAGAAAGATAATCAGCATTCCTACCAATGGAATTCTTATTTATTTCCTCTTATGAGGAAATAAACTTGCTGTTATCAAGATCATAGGGATAAATCATCTCTCTCAAGAGCAGCGAGTTAAGTTAGGATCTCCGTACAGACATACAGTGAAGAATAAGGAACAACAGGTCAGTAATGAATAATGAAGAGTAAATGTAAGATATACGAACTCCACTGTACTCATAATGATGACGAAATACTCTTAAAATGTTAAAACCTCTTAATATGTGAAGTTAATCTGCAACAATGTCAAATAAAAAAAACTTAAATAAAACATTGGCATTATTCTACTTTTATTTAAATAAATAAATTATTTTAAAATTAAGGAAACTATTCCACCTGACTGTTTAATTAAAAGAGTTAAATCTCTGTACTTCATGTACATTTTTCATTAAATACCTAGGTTTATATATAGACTAGAAACTTGATTTCAGTGCCTGTGAATCAGGGATAATCCTTTTCTACTGGATGCACACTGTCCCTGATGAATCAGTTGTCTCAGAATGGTTCTGTCACTGCAAAAGGAACTAAACTGAAGTGCTTATAAGCACCTTAGCTCTTCATATATGGCAATTCCAGAAAAATCTTGCTATTTGTGAAAAAGAAATTTTCTATTCATGATATACAGCTTTACAAGGGTGTGACATCTGTTCTGATGCTGAACCATGCAAATCCTGAAACAGCAGTTCAGATGTGTGACTTGTTTTGTCACACATCATAACTGATGTGTGAAGTTTTGTGTCCAAGAAGAATAATCCTGACATCACTTCCTAATTCTGGCAATAAGTCTTGGAAATAATTCTCTGACTGCATATGAGTCCAGAATACCAGAACAGTTTTTTGGGTACTAGAACATATTTTGGGTACTCGATACAATGGCTTGAACATAGACATAACTATATAAATGTAGAAAACAAGCTATCTTTTAGGAGGGATGGGCTGCTCTTTCCACCAACACTGCAAATCATATCTGCTTCTAGAGTCTGTGCCCCAGAGAATGGAGATGATACCATAATTTCTCCTAAAAGTGAAAAGCACACTTTTAGGTAGCAAAGTTACATATTTTACCTATTTTTTTTTCATCAGAAATGAAAAGATAGATTTATCTGAAAATCTTCCTCCACTCCCAGCCTCAGAGCAAGAGAGTTGTGTGGCATAGAAAATTTTAGACAAAATAACTCAAGTTTGGCAGATGTAACCTTAGAATAGATGTGAGTTTTCTAATGGAGTCTTATCTACAGCTTGCATGGCAAACATGATCTTTGTTTTTTTTTTTTTTTAAAAAAAAAAACAAAAAAATAAGTAATTTTGCCTAGGATACACAGTATACTGCAGCATATGATCTGACAAAATAAACAAGAGGTATCAGAGGTTTCCCTGTAGAATTCTAGGGACAAACTAATATGATATAAGCTGCAAACAAAACCAATGGCAGGCCACAAATAGAAAACACAATATAAAATACAGTGCAGAACAGTTTCCATCTTGACTGCAGCTGAAGAATAGCTGTTCTTTCACAGTATATCACTTTTATTGTAGAACTCTCTCAGCTTCTAGCACATCTCTGAGGAATATCTTGAACAAGTACTCAAGTAAATCAACAAAAGTGAACTACAACTCTATAAAAGTGCCTTTTACAGATTTACAATTATTTCGGTCACATTTAAGTCATTGCCCTCATTGCAGTTGTATCTGTCAGGTGCCCAATTAATCCATATATTGAAATCATCACTCTTCAGTACACTTGACCCAGGATAGAGATGTTAAACCTGTGTATGAATTGAGATACTCAAGAGAGCAAGAAATGGGAAGAGCAGCTTTTCATTTCTAGGTGACGAGTTTAAATTCTTTCCAACTCAACAGTGACTGAATATCACTATCTAAAGACTGCTTGATGACCTATGTGAAAGATTTTGTTGACCTTATTCCAGTTCCTAGAGGAAAGGTCCAGCATTCTGTAAACCACAAAATAGTTCGGCAATATTCACTATTTTGAGTCCGATCAGCTTTCATCTCAGTTTGGAAACTGCAACACAGTGTCCTCTGATAGAAATGATTCTTCTAGGTTATGAATGATGACCTCTACTAGAATGAAAGTAGATTCTTTACTTAGTTTGTGCTCTGTTGCCACCAAGTTAGTAAAAAATGAATTGTTCTTTTTCCTGAACACACAGTTTATTACAAACTTATGCTCTTACACTACTTATAAGATCTTGGTGATAACACTGCTAAAGTTATCAATCTTCAAAGGAAAAGGCGGACTTAAAAATCTAGAGTAGGAAACAGAAGATCTGCTGTAGATTTCTATTTCTGTTTTCACCCAACTTGTGTACGATGGGAATAAAGTAATACTTCTGTTTTTCCAGATTGATTTTCTTTGGTTTATGTAAATATTAAACATACAGGTAATAAACCCTTCCTGAAATATATTAATACTTTTTAAAAAATCACTAACTGTATAATTACATATTTTTCCTTTTAGGTTAGTGAAGTTCAGTTAACTAGAACCTACAAAATTTTCACAAAAAGGAGATCACTTAGGATAATTCTCTGCTGTTTAAAAAAAAAAATTAAGATAAACTGTAGAAACCTTGGAATAAAATGTCTTGTCTTGTTTTTTTAGTTTTTTATCTAAATGTCACTAAGATAAGTTAATCAGCTCAGATGAGAACTTTGCTATTGTTCCATCCAACAAAACAGCTTTTTCAGGTTAAAAGTATGTTCTTCTTCACTATCTAACTTCATTAACTTCACTATGTATTCAGCATAATTACTGTCTTGGGAAGACTATCCCAGCCTCTTCATTGACACCTTACTGTTATTTACGAAGTTGCATCCTAAGAACTACTTCCATTACAGCTTTGGACTCAGTTTCTGCTCATTTTGTTTTAGAATATTTTTATATTTCATTCTTCATGTCGGTATATACAAGACACATATTATTAAGCATATTATCAAGAGAAATATCTTTTAGTGAATATCAAGAGAAATATCTCTAACTAATATCAAATACATCTTTGATATTATGATCTTGTGGAAGGGACTTCGGCTGTATTGTGAACAGTTCAAGTTTAATTTCAATTTTCCTCTTATCAGAGTGCCTGAACTAAATACCTTTATCATCCCACAGATACTAAATTTCTTCATTCTGCTTTTTAATCTTTTTTTCTCCTAAGTGTGTTTCAGGATTTGGTAAAATTGAGATTTCTTTATAAGATGGCAGAAGTAGAAACATATGATACCCCACAGTATCACTTATCCAGTACTGTTATAAAAAGTAATAAATACAGTTTAAATGCTAAGCTGATCAATATAATTTAAGTGGCTCATAAAGCTCTTGAACAGTGGAATGCTGTTTATACCAAAACTTTTCATATGCCTCTCTCATATATAATACTTTTTTCTTTCCTTGAATGCCTTTTGAGAATTAAAATGATTTTACTAAAAAGAGTTTTACTGCAGTTCCTTTTTAAATAGCACTCTGTAGGATGGCATATCTATGCAGTAATGTGGTACTCCTGATAATTTATTATCAGGAATTAAGTCAAATATAATTTACATCACCTTCCAAGAGCATAACAGTAATATAATGGTAATTTTGTCCCTCCCCCTCCTGAATTCTACATTACGAGGCATTAAATCTACTAAGTAGGTAGTGGACTGATTTATAGAAAGTGTTGAGAAGAGGAGGATCATGTCTTCAACTACTTGAATGTAACTGGGATGGAAATCTTTTCTAATGAGAGACTTCTATTTTTTGTCTGTTTCTTAATGGGACAAGATAAAGACTTTTAATTTTACTGTCAAATCTAAAATACCGCTAAATAAAATAGAAACAGTACTTTTAATGAAATCACATAACATTATACACACAATTTCTGAATGTTCATTAAATGAATCTGTTTAAAAGAGGTAGGAGAAGTCAAGACCCTAAAAGGTATACTCATTCATCTGGGAATCAGAGGTCATACTGGGTCTGATCAGGGCTGACCACAGAGTCATAGAACAGTTTGGGTTGGAAGGCACCTTTAAAGGTCATCTAGTCTGACTCCTCTGCAATGAGCAGGGACTTGATTATGTCAAACTATAATAAACTTAAATGATGTTGAAACTATGGTAATACCCACAAAAAAAAAAATCTAGTCCCATTTCAACAGACTATCCTCACTGCCCACCGTTTTTCACTGTTTTTTACGGGTATCCATGATATCTGACAGTCAAGAAGTTGAGCCCATTGGAGTGGCAGGCAAAACAGAACCAGCTACTGGTTGCTGTAATCCTGCCTGTCCTGCTCCAACAGCACTGCTCTGACATTCTTTTTTTTGTGTATGAATAGCAAAGACACAATGAAAACAAATACCCACTGATCCAAAGTCATCATTGACAAAATGTTGAAACTGATAGTTACCTCAAGAATTAATTTTATTTTTTTAAGTAGCTCAGTGAAAATACTGGAGTTCCTTTTACTATTCCAAAACTGTTGAGAACTGTATATATCTACTAATAGAATCATTGCTGATGGTACAGTATACATTTCTTGCAAGAATGCTAAAAAAGAAACTATGCCATTAAATAAGAATATTTCATAGGAACTGAATTTAAATGCTGAAATACTGAAAATGTTTCTAGGGATGAAAACTGTTTATTTCAAAGAAATTTAACAGCTGGAAATATGTTATAGCTGGTTTAAGGACCAGTTGATTTTCTTTATTACTTAGCAGTTACAAAATATCTTTCTACTGGTAAGCCTGAAAAGGTTAAATTTCCTTTTAGTGTAATATTTCTTTGGGAGAAAGTTCCTCTTCATATAATGTTACCAGTTCTTTTTTTGATATGATCTTACTTTGGATATAAAATATGTATAGAATTATTTTTTGTAAGCTGAATTTTTTCCAAATATTCCACATATTGAATTTAATCTAAAATAAATTTTTGTTAAAATTTACTGAGTTTGAATGTATTTGAGATCAGTAGATTCAATGTATTTATCTAGCCTGAAATGCATTCTAGTGTCAGCACTACTCTTATGGAGAAATAGTTTCATATCAAAGAAGTTTTGAGCTTTTCACAGAAATTGATCATTTTCTTTCTTGGTGATCTTTAGTGCAAGTAATAGAATAAATTAATAGTCTGGGAGTAAATCAAATTCACAGCCTGCCCCAAGCATGGCATATATTTTATTAGACAAAATATTTTTTTTCTGGAACTTGTTTATGTATTGAACATATAAAAGACATTGTACACACATACATAAATATTATCTAGGTCATAATCAAATTTTAGCCCTTGTTTAATTATTTTCAAAATGTAATTTCTGGAATCACTTATTATATTCTTCCATTCAAGATTTTGTATTTTAAACTGTATAGGATTAGTAAGCTAAATCTGCTAAAGATGCTAGAGAAATCCATGGAGTTTTCTATGAGTTTAGTAAACGTAGTTGACCCATGGTTCCCAAGATTTACGCAGAGAATCCCTACTAAAACAAATGGGTTTTTTTCTCTTTTGTCTCTGTTCTCCTTGGAAATCAAAAGAAGATAAAAGATGGGTGAGAATGTCTTTTGGTTTCAATTTTTATTTTTACCAGAGATATACATAACAAAAATTGTTCTTCCTTTTTTTTCTCCTTCCAACATCCTGATGAAATCACACTACTATGATTATTTACATTAAACCTTAACTGATGCACTATACTAATTTTCGTCTTCTTAAAAGGATTTTGATACCAACAGAATGACTACCACATTCTAATTTCAAGGTGAGAGCATTTTAAAGGAATTAAATGATGCACAATAAACGTTCCCACACCATGAAAATACATCCACAAAATCAAAATTTGTAATTGCATCGAATCTTGTGATGTGTATATACACAGAGATATAGTAATAGAATATGTGTTGATGTAATGTTACATATACTGATATATGATAATGGCAACAGAACATTAGCACAAGAACTAAAAAACCCCCACTATTTCTGAACATAAATCACAATTCATCAAAGACAGTTCATGTCAAATTAAAGCTCAAAGCAAGTTTTATATAACAAAAACAAGAATTTCAGAAGACTTCAGGGAAAAAAGAAATCGTGATAAATCCTTTACAGAATAGGCCCTGTAAAGCAGTCCATCCTGTACAAAGAACTTATAACTGTAGGCTATTCAAGCTAGCTTTAGGAAACAAAAGAGATTAGCCAGAGCTAAAATCTATCTTACAGCACTGATAAACAAGCTATGTAGTCTGAAATAACATACAACTACAAAAACAATGATGTGGGGTTTTTAAGAAGACTATTTCATATTACTAAGTACAGCTTCCACCCCTCTTACTCTATTTTCTCTATACCTCAAACCATAATTTCTTCTATAGTTGTGATCAGGACAAAGGAATTATCATTAACAGAAAAGACTAGTCATCTGTTGAATGTGTTTTGAACACAAGGTTAGAGGTGTCTCAGGGTTGACTTAAGGTGCTCTGGTATTCTAGAATAAGGTATTACTTCCCCAACTGAGAAATCAATTTATACCCTAAGCCATAAAGCCCCTGTGACCTTTCAAATTTTACCCTAGTTAAAGACACCAAAAGTTCATTATTTCATCATATAAATAGCATTTTGTGAGTGCACTCACAATTTCTATTTTCATTAAAATCTCATCTGACTTATTTCTTAGAGTTTTGGAGTTCTGCTCAGGGTATGACCATTGTCCGTTTGGCTGTTTCAACAAATCTAGCATCACTCATTTCATACCATATCTCCATTGTCAGTCTGGAGTTTTAAATATGTGTAATGGCAGGTAAAGGGGAGGAAGGAAAGATGGTTGTTTCGTTTATTTGTGTTTTGTGAGTTTGCATGTGAAGACATATCATATCACTAAGTTATTCATAATGACAACAACATGAATAAAAGAAGTTCCAGGTGATTTAATTCAGATAGCATAGTCAGGAGCAAGTAGATTCTTATAGTAAGTTATTTAATTAATTGGTCTATGAAATCCAGTGGAATCTAACAAGATCAGTGAATTTAAAGACAGGTTACAGAAGGAAGTAATAAACAAGAAACAGTCTAAATATATTTCCAATGTATCCATTCATTTTTATTTTTCCTAATACATAAATCCGTTACTATCTCTCACAGTAGTTCCACTAGAAACCCAAATGAGAAATCAGGGTGTGATAAACTCACTATGAAACTAACAAACATAATTCCACCGAAACCAGGAGGAAAGACTGTGGAAGAAGAGTGTGGTTCTAAGTTTGACAGCAATAATTTCTTCTATCAAACTGACTTTGATGTCCATGGTGAATGGAGCATTAAGCTACATGCATGTTTCAAAACAGCTCTGAAAACAAATATAACATAACTGACATTAGGTCGGATACTGGGAGAGGATGAAGGAATGTTTTGGTTTTTTTCAGTTTTGAAGGTGATTGCTCAAGTGATCTTATCTGAAAAGGCTAAGGATTAGCTTGGGCATGACTGATACCTCTGCTTTGCTCAACAGAAAACCCAAAATTCTTGATAGAGAGAACTGATCAGTGTTCAGGAACTGCCTAAACCAAAGACAATATCTCTGGTTTATCTGACCTCATGATAAGCTCTAGCAGCTTGTTTTATTATTTACTGTGAAGACAAAAACATGTTTGGAAAACAAATTTGAGCCTGACACTGACTTAATCAAGTAATAAAACATAGACTAGATACTGCTGTTGTGAAGGATTTTTTGTTATTGATTTAACTTGGATTAAGATTAGATAATGTAAATAAATATAACTTTCCTACATACATTCCATGACTCACTGGAATTTCCTACTAGCTGAACTGTATATTATTCCATACTTGTATTATTTATCAATATCATCTATTTCTAGATTATCAAAATTAACTGAAAATGAACAGTGCTGTCAGTGCTGAGTCACTTAGGCTGGTTCTAGCGGAGCCAGCTCAACTCTGGAATCTTAAGAACCACTATAGGCCCATGTACAACACATATCCACTACCACTGTTGATGCTTTCTTTTTCCTTATATCATTAATAAATGTTTTCACAGCCTAGTTTACATAAGTTTAATCTTGTCTGTATCTTTGCTTTAACTCCTATATCAGAGATCACCAATTTATCCTAGAAGGATTCAGTGTAATTTTTATTCATTTAGGAACCTGTAATTTGCAAATATTTGTTTTGTTCTGAACATCTACAACAGCTTTATTACAATGGATATTCAGTAGAGAAATCTAACATCATAAAATTGCGTTCATTTTGTCTGTGTTTAACTATATTGCACTATTTTCTATTCTTTTGTCTATGGTGATATCAATTACTTACAGTGAGCAGAGAGAAGGAATGTTTCCAAAAAATAACAGATGGAAGCCTAGCAGTGATAATTCCACTTTTCATTAAATATAAAAGTGTCTCCAGAGGAATTATACATTATTAGAAAAAGAGGGCGTTACTGAATGTCTTGTTTTCAGAAACAACAAGATAGAACAATCATATTCCATTACAAAATTCTATTCTTAGTAAAGAGTATAATGTTCTGAAGATATCCACTACCACAAGTTGCTGTTTTCACACAAGCATGTAGTGATAGGACGAGGGGGAACGGTTTTAAACTGAAAGAGGGTAGATTTAGATTAGATATTAGGAAGAAATTCTTTACTGTGAGGGTAGTGAGACACTGGAACAGGTCATCCAGAGAAGTTGTGGATGCCCCCTCCTTGGCAGTGTTCAAGGACAGATTAGATGGGGCTTTGATCAACCTGGTCTAGTGCAAAGGTGTCCCTGCCCGTGGAAGGGGATTGGAACTAGATGATCTTTGCGGTCCCTTCCAACCCCAATCATTCTATTATTCTATGATTCTGTGATTCTATGATTCTATGATTCTATGATTCTATGATTCTATGTTAGAATAATAAAAATTTTTGATCATGTCAAACAATGTTTTTCAAACTCTGGTAATGAATGCATACAAGCAATGGCAGGACCTGAAAGTAAGTAGTTTTTCAAGGCAAGGACTGAACCTTCTCCAGCACAACAGAACACCAGTCTACCATTTCTTCTGTAAAGCAGGAAATAGTTATCGACGTGTGTGTCCAAAGCATATCTTTTTACATTTAGCTCCAGTGTCCTCAGTGGCTTGATTTAAAGTAGCAAATAAAAAATTTTGTAGTATGTGTACATTTCTTTTTTTTCTTTTTTATTAGGAATATTAATGATCCCTTACTGCTCATGTCACAGAGTCTAATGGTCATGTTATATATCCAGCACACGGCAGGAACAAACTGGAATTATTATGGAATTACTTACAATATTATGAGCATAAAAACATCCTACAAAGAAACTCAACTTCTATCAAAGTATTTGGATTTACATAATATTATGTCAGTCAGTTTCAGAACATCTCTGGATTCACTATTTATTGTTTATTGATAGTTACATTCCCTCAATAACACCTTACTTCTCAGAAAAAACATACAGTTCTATTTTGTTGAGAGTTTGAAACATGTCTAATTTTTAAATAAATTCACTTCCAGTCAAAATTACTTGTTTATTCATAATGACACCAAATCGTGTTGAAATCTTTACTTCCTTTCTCACAGGTGAGATTCTTCCCCATATTGCTATCAGAAGCAGCTCTTGATCAGTCAGTGGCACAAAAGAAGAAATCCTTTCCATCTAATGAATACACGGGGTTAAATACCATGACACAGGTTCATGCAACACTGGGTTCAATTATTTTCAGGTCAATGGCAGTAAGCCAATGCTCCTTGACACTCAAAAACTTATGAGAGGCTACACAGTCTGGCTCTGAACAGCACTTACAATGCACAACTTTTCTGCCTGTTTGTGGTAAGGAACAGAGAGAAAATTGAAAAAGAAAACTCTTTCACAATGAAGCTTATCCATAATAAATACCTCTTAACACATGTGATATACTATCCTTCCTGTGGGATATTTGCAGTCGCAACCACACCCAGCTTCTTGTTTCTGTTTTTCCAGTGAGTTCCTTCTCTAAGTAATTGACTGTTGAGTTCAAAACCACTTTGGTCTTTTTCTAAGGTTAGCACTGTAACTCTGCCATTAGTCAGACAATCTTCCTAAATGTAATGGAAAATCAACTACAAAGCCAAATATTGGAGTTAAATGGGATACTTATGTGACTGATGACAAACACGATGTTGAATGGTAATTTTTGTAGGTGGTGTGTCACATCTTTTTTTTGGTAATACATTTTCACTACCTCCAAAGTATTACTATTGTCTATACAGAAGAAAGCAAAATAGAAAAGGAAAGATCTAGCAAAATGTACCCAGATTCAAAATTACCTTTCATTTAAGATCAGAAGTATCTGAATACATTAATGTTCACGGAAAGAAATGCATGTAGCTTCATATTTCAATATTACCCTGACAAGACTGTCAAAAGGTACAAAATTCACAAATACATGAATTAAAGAAGGATAACGTATTTTCACCATCTTCCTGAGAGTGCAGGTACTTTAGTCTGCATTATCAGGTTTTTCTAAACCATCAGGAGAATGAGAGAGAGAAAGGGAGAAAGGGAGAAAGGGAGGGAGGCAGGGAGAAGGACAGGGAGAGAAAATTTATTCCTTGAAAAAGCCAAACTTGAGGAATACTTCAGAAAATGAGCTTTGACTTTAGAAACATAAACACTGTTGTATCCTTAACTTATCAGTTTATGTCTTTGCATTTTCAATAAGTACGTAACAGGATTTCAGTCTTGAGTATCCAGTTGACCTGGCCAAGTGCCTTAAAAGTTACTAGCTACCTGTCAACTGTGCATGTAAATGGCAGACAATGGCATCTTCCAGTTACTGGCTGAACTTCGAGAGAAAAAAGAGAATAAGAATTGTGTTTTTATCTTCCTGAGGGATCAAATTGCACTTGCAATGGGAAAAAGTGCTGACATGACACATAATGACAGAGAAAAAAAAAAAGAGGAAGTTCTCAAAGTGTGTCAATAGCCATAACAGGCACATCTCTTCCTGTCCACTTGTATCCTGTGAACAAACTCCATCGCCCAAGCATGTTGCATAAGTGACTCTTTATGACTTTCTATTTTGACCTCAGGGCCTCTATGCAATCGCTACAAGTGCTTTAATGATTTGAAGAGACAACATAGAAATGAGGTGATCTTGATTCTGAGCAGTACATTCAGTCTTTGAGATACAGACTGACAGAGGGATTTGGCAGGTAACATAAATATATGCAAAAAAAAACACAAGCAGAAAAAACATTCCTGTAAAAAACAAATCAAGAATAAATATTTTGAACTATCTCTAAAAGAAAACGTGAAAATATTTCTGTTGAAAACTATGAACAAAAAACGTTATTCTGAGCTATGTTCATGTGCTGTTATTTCTCATTTGTATGTTCTGTATTTTTATACCAAAGTAAACTCTAGTTTTATAAAGAAAATCAAGTAAACATAGATGGACTATAATATCTACCATAGCCAATTTACCTGTACAACAGTAAAAATCTTGGCTTACACAGTGTAAAAATCTTTTTAAGGATTTTTTGAGTCATTTTCTCAATATTTGAATGAACTGGTTTTATACAGTGTAAGTAATTTATTGTATCTGATCAAGGTATTCAACATGTTTGCTGTCATTAAGAGGAAAACATTCCTTCTGCAATTTTTTTCTTTTAATAACATGCTATGATTTTCATTTCCATGTTACATCTTAAATATAATGAATGCTTATTTTCTCTAGTAATAATTTTTGTGTTTCAGTTAATATAGCATTGAGTATGTTATCTGTTGCATCAGTAACATAATAAAGAACAACCAGCACAATACATTTAAAGTGTATATACATATAGATCAAAAACAATTTAGTCTTTTCAAAATATATGTAACATATATTTATTCACAGCTTAATACTTTCACCTAGCAGAAAATTTAGCAAGACTATAAAGCTAAACTGAACAAGTGACATGTGAGGTGTTTCAGGGAACTTTTGTTTTCATTACAAGCTGTTTCTGAAAGCCATTAGGTTCCTGACCTAAGCAAAGTTATTATTTCACTACCTTTGATACAATAAAATACAGCAGCTGGTGAAAACTAGAATTAAAAGTTCCATATTTGCTATCTTTAGCTTTTTTTCCTCTTGCCAAGTTATGTTCTTTTTAACTTGTATTTATCCTGTACAGACAGATGAGATTTTTTCCCCTAAATTCCTCTGTACAATAAATAACTTAAAACTTCTATAATACAAACTACACAGAATAACACTTTAAATGCTTCCTCTCCCAAAGCAATCTTATTTGTTTTGTAGATAACAAAATAAAATAATGCAGTACAATGCTTTTGTTCTAACCCCAGAAAGGGATGGGCTGGAGAAATAATTACAAGCTAGTAGGATCTATTATCTACCAAAGCCTATGTTAGTTTTCTTCAGACTTCCTCTCTCGTTCAGAATGATTTCTAGGAGAAATACAGAAACAAAAACCTCTGTTGCTATAGAACATTCTTGATTTAGCACATGATTAAACAAAAATTACCTAGGTACTAGGCTAGTGTGACTGAAACACTTACTGATGCAGCTGTTTAACTGTTCCAGTGTTGACTCACTTTATAGTTCCAGCTTGCAAACACTTAGGCAATCGCGCACACTCTGCTGACTTTAGTTATATTGATTGAATGTGAACAATATTATTAACATCAGGACCTCCTGAGTCAGAAAGGCAAGTCACAAGCAACCATGTCGTATCATTTCCACCACAATAATCCTCACCAAATAATCCCTAATGTGTTTAAATATTTCACTGAAAGAGAAAGGCCTTTGTCTCAGCTTAAGTTGCTATAAAAAAAGAAGGGGAACTACTCTCAGAGGAGGGTACACAGGTGATTGGTGCATGCAAAATTATCACAATTAAATCACACCCAAGAGAGGAACTCATAGAAACTTTGCAAAAAGTGCAACCATAGGTCTGAATATGATCATAAAAACTCAAAAGAAATAGAAAGATCAGAAGAAGAGTTCATAACTTCCTCGAAATACAGTAACTTAAAAGAACCCAAAAAAGTAGAAAGAAGGATATTTAATAACTGATTTCCTGCATTGAGAAAGAATAGATAACAGATGCCCAAATAAAATGCTTAAGTGCACAGACTAGATACAAATAAGCACAACTGAATGTTTTATTAGTATGATGAAGTTTTAACTGTCTACGTTCGTGTATGTAAACAAGAAGTTCGCCCTTTAAATAGTAATGATCTTTGAATGGCTTACAGAATTGTAGGGTGTAATGTCAAATGTCTTTCCATCCAAAAATTTTGCCTCATACACATATAAGCTCTATTGTCTTTTCAGAACCCTGTTAGTAGCTCACGGGCATCTTCCAGCTAAGAAATGCAAGCCTTGAGGTTCTTCCAAATGATGACTGCTCTGCTGTTACTGATTGATGCTTCATTCTTACAAGTAATAAATGCCACTGAAAGCAATTTTTTATTTCCTGACTTAAATGACACCTCTGACCTATCCATTCCACTGCCTTGATGGTATTATCCATTGAACCACTTGTTCACCACTTGCCACATTTGGGCAACTCAAAAAGCTAGCACTGCAGGGTACTACTAACAGCTATGCCTACTGTACTACATGCTATGGTTTGTTGAACAAGAGAGAGAGTGAAGAAGTAGCTATGTTGCTTCCCTATGTCCCAGGAGTTCAATGTGCTCTGATGGCTTAAACCATCAGATCTGTCAACTGACTACAGATTTTCTGTCCCAGAGATTAGAAGCAAAGAAGGATTCAGCTTTATATATGAACTTATACGTCTATTAATTAGTGCACTTGTTAATATTTTTACATCATACTAAGTGTTAAATTAATCCTAGGTGAAATTCTACAATGCAAGAAATACAGATCTACAGAACCAGAGAAGAATTAGTACTCTCTTCATTCAAAATGCATTAAAAAAGGAAAGGAAAAATACGATTTGCATGGTGCTCATACTACAAAGATTCAAGAACTAAAAGAAGATAGATGAGGAACAGATGAAGAAATTTACATAGATGAGAAAAGAGAAGACTCAAGGGGGTGCAATAAAAATCTATAAATATGCTCAAGATAACACTGTTATTCATGGAAATACTGGAAGTTATTCATGGTCTCAAAAGAAAGAAATAAAATTTTATTGAAATTAAGGGAAGAAGTTGTTCAAATCCACACATGCAAAGTAATTACTAAATGACACACATAAACAGAAAAATGGTGATGGTGATGAAACACTCCTAAGAAACAAACAAAAAGCGTGGATTAATGGTTTGAGCCCACCAGGTCTAAGGTTTTTCGAGTTCCAGAAAGAGAATCTTAGTTCCAATTTATTTCTAGCCTGTGGAAAGCTTCTTACTCCCCCTGATAGAGGGTTTAAAAAAATTATAATTTTCATAGGAACATAATTCCAACAGATTTCAATGTGCCTTATATTCCTATATCACTTAGCTCTTTTCTTCGTGCCATTTGTAGTATGAATTCACTGAGATATTCTTATATTCCAGAGTTTCAAGAAGTATTTTCTTTTTATATTTATTTTACAGGTTAGGTTAGGTTCCTCTTAAGAAGCAAACATTTATTAAAGTTGTTTCTTTATTTCAGTTTTTAAAAAAAAGTAGTATAACACTAATGAAAAAGCAAGCTTTGTGCAAAATCCTACAGCTAAATGTCAGGAATCATACAGTATGAAGAATTTTGATTTCCTACTGGATTTGAAAATTTATGTATAATAAAATAACTATATATCTTAATCTTGCATAAATAAGACAAAACTGAACACCTCATCTTCACAAAGATGATGAAACAATAAACTTGGGTCCTATTTATCTCCTGTTATTCAAAACAGTTCATGTTCTGCCTTTCATAAAGTGTTAATAAACCTGACGACTCAAATGTCTTGATTGTAAAACATTTTCAAAATGAAAAAAAACCATAATTTTGCTTTTTTTGTTCTCCATTTCAGAATTGTATGTTTCAGTTCAAGTCTGATATTTCTCAAAAAGATGAAAAGTAAAATGTAAACCTTTTTAAGCATACATTTATTTACTAAAATTTTAATCTTGTTTCTGCATAGAAGCTGACAAGAAACTTTATTCTTTTTCTTTGACACTGTTTTGAGCAAGCTTTTCAATTCAATATATTTTTAAAACATATGCATTCTAAAAAAATGCTCCTCACAGTAAGATAAAAAATGTTGTTACCATGAGTGAACCGAAAGCAAATTGCTGAACAAATGTCAGGCTATGACAGCTCTTCTAGTAATTTTTAAGGTGTCTTAAACATCTGTCTTACTGTTAATATGTTTATCTCACAGCTACATACTATCAGTTCTATGTGATGATCATTGGTCTTGGAAAAAAAAAAATGCCTGTGTGAATTGCCCATGGATTTTTCCAAATGCATTTGAAGTTTTGCCCATTTTGATGATCATCCACAAACAAATAGGACAGATTCGTATACAGACACAAAGAAAAAGGAGTAAAACCACTTAAACTTTTACAAAAGACAGCCTTTTGTTCACAAAATATTAGTAGAGAAGTCTACGTGATTGTATATTTTTCCTACATAACATAGTAGGATTTTTTCATTATTGCTTTTTGATAGCTACGGATTTCAGACCAGTGTAGAGGGTTCATAAAAGGTGCTGTTCAACACTGTTGAAGATAATACGCTAGCTCAACTTACAGACTAAATGAGTGGCAAACAAGCTTGGCTAAATACTGAACAGACAATAGAGCAGTTTTTCTTATGCCAAAACTCATCTATTAACACATACGTCTGTCCCTTGTTCCTTCTCAACATTGAAAGATATTATTGTCCAAGAGACCTTTCCAACAAAACAAAGACCAAACTCCTGAAGATTGGACAGATTTCCATACTATTATCTGCTGTCTGGAAATTATTGTTTTCCAGTAATCTGTTTTGAAAAACTGTAGTTTCAGTTACCAAATTAGAAGAGAAAATTTCTTGTACATTATCTTGTCTGGCACCATAAAGTTGTTAATTTTACAAAGACAAATCAAAATATGGTAACTCAGCCCAAGATCAGCTTTTAGTGACAAGAAAATGCTGTTGCCAATAACTTCTCTATTGTAACATTTTCATAATGGTAAGTTTAAGTTCTCAAGATAACTTATTTTTGTTTCAAAAGGCAAAAACTTTTGAAGTGACATAAAAGAACTGTTAATAGTGATCTAAACTAGTACAGATTTTTAGAATTAATTTTGGAAAAAGCTTGTAATGCTGTTGGTTGACAGCTGTCTGAATATGAGCCAGCAGTGTGCCCAGGTGGCCAAGAAGGCCAACAGCATCCTGGCTTGTATGAGAAACAGGGTGTCCAGCAGGATCATAACAGGCCAGTGATCATCCCCCTATACTCAGCAATGGGAGGCTGCACCTTGAATACTGTGTTCAGTTTTGGGTCCCTCACTACAAGAGAGACGTTACCATGCTCGAGCAAGTCCAAAGAAGGGCAATAAAGCTGGTGAAGAGTTTAGAGAACAAGCCTTATGGGGAGTGGCTGAGGGAACTGGGGTTATTCAGTCTGGAGAAAAGGAGGCTGAGGGGAGACCTTATCGCTCTCTACAACTACCTGAAAGGAGTTACAGCAAGGTGAGCGTTGGTCTCTTCTCCCAGGTAACAAGTGATAGGACAAGAGGAAGTGGCCTCAAGTTGTACCAGGGGAGGTTTAGATTGGATATTAGGAAAAATTTCTTCACTGAAAGGGTTATCAAGCATTGGAACAGGCTGCCCAGGGAAGTGGATGAGTGACCATCCCTGAAGGTGTTTAAAAGAGGCATATAGATTTCATACATTGAAAATGGCAAATTCATTTATATAAATCATACTCTGCTAACAGACAATTCTCAGGCAGAAAAAGCAAACATTCATTGAATAAATTATTAGTTACAGGTGAATTATTCACCTGTCTGTATTCTCCTCCTCACATCAAGTGAAATAACAGACTAAGCAAAGATTTCTGATGTCAGAATTCAATAAATGCTTCAGTATCCAACCCTTTTTCACTGAAACTCATCTTTCTTATCTCTGATGGGATTTTAGATTCTTGTTTGAATCCTTCTTGGATGGTTTCAATGGAAGATAATAATGCCCACTTCCACTGCTCATCTCTTACTCAGAACCAACCTTCCTCAAACCACACAAAACAAGAAAAAAACCCTTATGTTACATTAAGCTGTGAAATAAACCAATTCTGTTACATGAAATATAAAATTATTTCCTTGTCACAACTGTATTCTATGACCAAAAAAAAATTAAAATAGGTAGGTAACACCATATAGATACACACTATTATATATACAATCTAAACAGCTCTGAAAAAAATGATTTGTGTTTTTTTATTATATATATATGGAACTATTTATGTCTGGTTCACTGTAATTATAATAGTGAAATAAGGAAGAAAATATAAATACAAAAAACTACAAAAGCTTATGTAATATTGTTCTACATACTCTATAAAAATAAGTACACTTCATATTTACCTTAACACACAACCTTTTAAAAGTGAAAGTCTTTAAACTATCATTTTAAGCTAACATGACACAGCTTATTTGTATATGTGTCATTAAACTTTGAAGTACCATCTCTCACTTTTAGGTCCTGAGAATCTTTAATGTAGTTCAATATCACCATGACATTTACTTCTGGCCTGTAAGGATTTTGATAATCACTGTTTCTCCCTACTCTCTTCCTGATACACATCCTTCTAGTCAATGGCTCTTGGTTTTGTGTATTAGATTTGTATATCTAATGTTTTGGGTGATAGTGATGTCATGACTGCTCCTATTGTTATGTTAACAAACCTTCCTGAAACAGAACATTTCAAAGACAAAGCATTTTGATGTCAGTGATCTATTTTACTATTTTGGGATACACACTGAGGGTTTTTTTATATATTTTACATATTTATATATATTTTATATATTTTTTTAAATTTAAAATACACACTCTGCATAGGATGCAGAGGATTTTAAATCTACATGGTAAAGTAAAACACAGTTTGCTTGTTTTTTATGCTATTATCCTTTAGAAGTAAGAATTTAAAAACTTAAAGCCGTAAACTTTTTTTAACCACTTTAAGCATACATGTGCACTTTTGAGTTTTCACACATAAATTATGCAGTCTGACTAACTCTGTGATGATTTTCTCTTTGAGGATGTTACAGAAAGATCAGTTGCAGCTGAGTTGTTATACATTCTTGAATTGCATAGTTGACTCAAGTAGTTATGTTGGGAGTCTTTTGGCTGAAAATGCAAGACAAGTGAATGATGAACAAGCTATAACAAATATAAACACATCAGAATCGACTGTATTGAAGTCATCACTGTCTGCTCTACTTTAATTCATAGATAAAGAGGTTCTTTATTTTCTGTGAGTAGCAACAGAAAAAGTGACACGCCAGTCTGCGTGCTGAATTCACAACATTTGGAATCTGTACCTAAGGAAAATGTAGTGATGGAGTACCCATTTAAATTGTCTATGCCTTGGGCTGCAGAAGGAATCTATAGAAAATTGTTTTGCTTCAAAGGGTAATTAACAGAAGTCCAGCAAATTAAAATGTAGGTACAGCCTTTTGCTTTTACAGTGAAACAGATTATGACCAAGAACAGTGACTCTGACTTTTCTCCAAGGAAGATTATAGCTTCCAGCAAACACACGAATCTCTGAGACCGAGGAAGAGTCACCAGCTTTAAAAAAACAGTGAAGCAACACCATACTCTTGAATTGTATAATGTGACTATCACAGAATACTTGTGATTCGGTATTCCTTAACCTCAAACTTTCCATAATGGTGAGTAATTTTACAGCATGGGAAGCTTCCAATAAACTCTAACACCCCAAATCCTTTAAAGAGTGAATTGGGATTTTGTGTAGCAATGCATACACAACAAATCATTCAACATTCGTACATTTTATTCCATACCATCAGAATAGTAACTGTTACAGAGAAACTACTTCTATGCAAACTCACAAAATTGAGAAAATTATGATAAAACAAACGTCCAGCTTTAACTTCAGCTAAGGTAAAGAAAATGGAAAATAGACCTCAGAACTTAAATGTACATACAAACATACACAGACATAAACATACTTCTACATTGCAAAGATTTAACTTTTAAACATGTTACAAAAACGGTCAGAAATTCCCCAAATTTAGCTAACATTGTACAAATGTTGGTTTTAATTCCTTTGCTCTGTATATAAATTTTAGAAGAAAGATTCAAAACAAATAAAACTGAAAATTGGATCATAGTTGTGGAACGGATAAATCACTATTTTCTCAGGAAAAAAATAAAACAAAACAACAAACCAAAACCAAAACCTAAGGCTGCATTTCTGTGTATTCCCCTAGATATATCAGAGGAGAAATTGTCCACATTTAATTGAAAATAAATTTTATTTCTTTTCTTCTTCAAAACTCCAAAATGGCATTGTGATGCATTTCCGCATGAGCTGTGTCACTCATACTTTAACTGAAACTATCAGCATTGAAATTGTCCTTCAGATTGGTAATTTCTCTCCTTCTTCCCCCTCTTAGCTCCTTCTTCGGAAAATGATGGAGAACATAATCTCTGTTACTTTATTACTCTCTTTTTAAAAGAAACATTTAATTACTAATGTTAAGGAGAGAGTACACAATATAAAAACATTTGTGATACAAAACTATAAAATTAGTTAAAGCTAGAAACTACACTAGTTAAAAGGATTAATATACATAGCCCCAAATAGATAAAACAATCAATCACAATATGAGAATCTTCATAGGTAAAATACAGGTGATGATATCTAGAATACAAATTTCTAGAAAGAAGTAATACCAGTATCACTATTAAAGGTAATATTCAAAGACGTAAAAATTTTCTTAGCGTTCTTGAACAAAAGCTTAATTTTACCATATATTTTTATGATGTTTACCCATGTATTTCCTGAAGTTTGAAAGAAAATAAGCAAAAAGAATTGTCCTTTCCAGAGTACAAATCTGATAGTTTAATATACAAACAGATTTGCAACCACTGCTCATTTTAAAGGTAAAAAATAGAACTATGCACAAGGTTGGACTTGGGAGGTTGGACTCTACTGCATCTGAAATTATACCCTAAGCAATGGAAAAAAATAGAAACAGATTGAAGAATATTCACATAAAGACACACAATATTCCTTGTTCCAACACATTCACATTTATGGTAATATTAAAGAAAAACTACAGTTGATTTCTATTAACTTTTTTCAAGATTAAACTAAACTTTCTCAAAGGGAAATATTTCTGCTGAAAAACATGTATTTTACCATTGATAACAACGATTTCACTTGAGAATTATGTCTTGACCAGACCTGTACCACCTTTTAAAAAGATGATTTGATCCTAGGAATTGATGCCTGAAAAATCTTAACATAAGTACCAAGAACAATGCAGAAAATATTTAGAGATAAGTTTAAAAAAGACAGTGATAGTCATGTCAGTGAGGAAAGAAATCAAAATGAGTGTGCAAATAAATTTTTTCGTTAAACTAAGAAAAAAACTACAAAAAAACCCTATACATAACTATACTTAACAATACTTAATCTACAATTACTGTAACTACAGTAACTAATCTACAATAACTGTAATGGTGTTAGTCTTTCAAAAGTATTTTTAGTAATGAAAGGATTTTACAATAAATAAACAACAAATAAAATCTACATGAAGGATAAACTCCTTACAGGTATCGGATAGCAAGTAAGACATATATTTAGGTCATAAATAAACTGTCAATGAGAAGATTGAGATCAAGGTATATTGCAAGGGGAAAGACCATGGTCACCATGATTCCTTCTAAACCAATTCTTAACACACAGAAAAATGAAAACAAATCATACTTAACCGCCACAAGAGGGGAGAGGGGTTCAGCTCACCTAACTTTAGAATATCCATGTCTAAATTCAGCACCAATAGGCAATGAAGCATTTTAGAGACGGAGGAGGGGTAAGATAGTTGTACATTATTCATTTCAACCTAACAAGAACTTGTAAGGTCAGAGAAACCTGCCTTAGAGAAGACTACCCTTTCCACAGTCTATAAAGAGAGTTTTTATAACTAGAACATTTGCATATGCCTAGATAGTCATCTTTGCATCTCCATTGTTATAAAAATTTCACAGTGAGTGAAAATACTGTGATCAGCTCCACTGATGACAGGTAGCTTCAGAAACGTAAGTTAAGATAAGCTATAAGGTGACAAAGACAATTCAAAACTAACTTCTGAAAAGGAAAGCGAAAAGTAGGGAGCTGTGAAATTGTACAGAAGATATGTATCTTTTCTACTTAAGTTTAGAAAGAGTGGTTATAAAGTGTAAATCTTTACATACAGTGAAGAATTCTGAATTACTTAGAGCAATACAGGGTTCTCAAAACTGGGCATCTTCCATCTTTCTAATGCACAGCCGTACTCAAAAAAAAAAAAAGGGAAAAAATTATCTCTGGTAAGCAATCATGTAATAAGTCAATGACTCAGTTAAAAAGAGGATAGAAATAACACAGTAGGTATCATAAAACATGGGATGTTCTTGCCTGAAATAAACTTGGGCACTTCTTCGTTTAAGAAGACTTAACATAAACAGATAACAGTCAGAGCAAATCTATAAAATAAATAGAGATTTATGAGTTTCGTTCCAAGACTACGTCTATGCATTAATTTAGAAAAGAAAATATATTCCCTTAGAAGCAGAACTCCTAAATAAAGATACATAAAAAAAGATCAATAGATTATCTCTGAATTTGATGGTTTACATCCTTGAATTATCCATTACTGCCTGCAAGCCATACCTCCAATCTGCATTGCAATCATCAAAAAATATTTTTTATTAAGTTTGAGATAATGTAATTGAAGTCTTACTTTTCCCCTCCTACAGATCTAACAAACTCCTTACCCCAATGTCTGCATAAGCATTTAACAATTTTTTAGAACTTTTATTTGATATTTTACTGGTGGCAAAATTCAAGTAATAACTGTCTACATCCCTGTTTGCAATACCGATATGGGATTTCAAAAGAGCCTTCATTGAAGAGAAGCAGCTCTACCTCTCAGATTTGTTTTATCAGTCTGACTGAAGATAGGCAAAGACAATATTTTAGCAGCTTATGTTCATTTAACATTTGGAAGATTGTTTTTCTTTTCTCACTCACCACAGCCATATGGATTAGAAACTCATTTATTTCTCTTTGTTATGAAAACACAATCTGAAGTGAAAGTATGTAGCAAATTCAAAAAGAAGGATAATTACGCAACAAGTAAGCCACTGCATAATCTCATTATACCATAGATGGGGTTTAACAATAAGAGTGACAAGAACATTTTTGAATTAAAAGTCAACAAAATTAAAATGCATGAAATGAAATACATTTTAACATAATATTTAACTGCAGCAGGAAACAACTGAAGGCTAAATCTTAGTAAAATTTGGAAGTTAATCAGCTCTTTGTATGGACAGAAGGATAGAAGTAACTTGACAGGATAAAATCGTAGACCACAAGTACCAATATTCTTCCTTTAGTCCAAGATGCAAATCATTAGGGATCAAGGAAAGATGCAACTCTGGTCTAGAACTCTATCATTCAATTTTTTATGTGGATTTTGGACATCATCTGTCTGGTATTGAGTATCCTTCACTCTCAATAAAATTCATATGAATAGAAGGTGATAAGTATAGCAAGGCTTATTAATTACTATTATTATTAGCTACAAAGCTAATAGGAAATAAAACAGTTGGAACATCAGAAACTAGACTCTGAATTAGATGATAAAAAATTAAATATTGCTTAGTATTTTTTTTGGTTTTAAATAGACTGGGATTTTTTTTTGTTATGATTTTGATTTCTTTGTGTTGTTTCTTTTTATTTTTACAATCAGATTAAATGTTCTAGAAAAAATAAAGCAAGTATTATTTTTTAACTTTTTTTCTTAATTAAAAAGCTGAGTTTAACACACTGTGATCAATATTTTGGAAAAACAACTTCACCATACATATCAAGAAAAAAGAGATTTTTCAGTACATCTTTAGTCCCCAGAACACCTCCTTCAGACTCTTAATGGAGTAAAGCTAAGGCTAGGGTTTTGACTTTTGTTTCCTTTTAGAGTCTTTTATCTTGTCAAAAGCTAAATCTAAATTAGTGTATTTAATTATCTAAACACTTTCAGTGTAGTTCTTTATATACCACTGTTTTGCCTATATTTGCAGCAACGTATAGTAAAATGAATTTTAAATCTTCTGCAGAAATTTAATTCTCATTATTGAAAGAACATACCCAAATGCTTTCTTCTTGACGATACTGCTTCCAGTTTCGTCCACTATCACTAAACATCAGAAGGTAGCTTGTTACCCAATCGGAGCTCCCGTAACCACCTTGAGTAGCAACAGCAGTAATCTCAGTTCTTTCACCAAGATCAATCTGAAGCCATTGATATTTATTGGACACAAGTGGAGACCAGCCACCAGCACCTTAAAAAGAATGAAAAATATTGAAATGCATTCCTAAAAGAAGCAAGTTAACTCAAAACTGAAATATACAAAAATAAATTAATTCATTTGAGCAGCCTGATCTAGTGAAAGATGTCCTTGTCCAAGGCAGGGGTTTGAAACTAGACGATCTTTAAAGGCCCTTTCCAACACAAACCATTCTATGACTCTATGATTCTATTTCAAGATAAACTTGCACCAAAACTGTCTCGATATTATTTAGCAGCTATTACAAAAACTGATACAGATTATTTGATATATGTAACCATCTGTAACTATTAAAAGTCATTGTGAATTTATTCACTCCTTTTTTTCTCTCTTTAAATTTTGCAATGAATTTTACAGATTAGTTCTTATCCAATTAGAAAAAGCTCTTCAAGTCAAAAACTCAGAATGTTATTTATTTGTTTTATACATCTCAATTTCATTTTATATGGAGTAGAAGACCTTCTGAGGTCCCTTCTAACCTGAATGATTCTGTATGATTCTGTTCTGTAACGTCTGGATATAGAGATTTGTATAATAAAGTACAGTTAGATGATAAATTTACACGTGCCTCTTAAAGTGACCAACCAATTTATAGGCAGAACAGTCACAGAGTATGAAATGTACACATACAGTTTGAATCAGGAGACAGATCAGTTCACAAAGACAAAGTTTAACCCAAAACACATAGCTATGTATAAAACTCCTATTTTAGTATTTTAGCTAATCAGAAAGATATGTTGAAATGAAGACATGATATCAATTCAGTTCTCCCTTGTCTTCCTTAGTTTGCCTTTATTTACTCAGATCAGGCTATTACCTTGTCTGTAAAGTTGAACGGAAAAGCCCAAGAGTAGGTTGCAAACAATCTCATAAGAAAAAATGTTGGTTATGAAAATATTTTGCAAAATTTGCAAGTATTCAGACATGGTTAGCATCTAGTGCGGTTTTATTAAAGAATGGGATGACAACAAATTATGAAAGATCCATTTTGTAAGCACAGGCTTGGTTCTAACTCAGACAAATTCACACAACATGATAGGCACCTTGAAAAGTTTTTAAAGCATGCAGACATGGAATAAGAATAATAGATATATCTAGTCCCCACAACAATCAATAAACACTATTATGTGGAAACAGACAACTGCAATCCAATCTTATGCTTGTATAGGTTTCAAGATGCATAACATCACGTAAATAAAACATCACATAAGGTTTAATTCTGTTCAGGGTCATAGGTCCAGTTCTTAACATTACTTCCTTTAAGAAAAAAAAAAAAAGAAGAAAAAAGAATCGTTAATTAGGGATTTAAAACTGTCATTTAAAAATTAATTGGTGAGAAATCATATAGGTGTTCGTAAGCCACTAAAAGTGAGATTCATTCTACAGAGCAAAGTAAGTGGAAAGAGCTGAGAGAAATACATAAAGCTCCGTGCAGGTAACAATTCCTTTGTCCACATATCTATGAACTAATTAAAATGTAACAGATTTAAATCTACGGGTGTAGATTTTTTTTTAACTCTTCATCTAAATCAAGATTTAGAACTTCATGTAAATGCTTTGAGATATTCTGCCTTAATTCCCACTGAGTTTCTCCTTATGTTCATTTCTTCATAAAAGGAGATAACAGATCTAGGATATATCTATAATATTTTCTACACATGAATTTTCTGTGGTTTTTTTTATGAACCTGATTGTCATAGAGATTGTAGCTGAGTGGGGATTTGAATTTTCACTTAATCATAATTAGTGATACAATTATTTAGCAAACTAATTTAAAAACAGCTAGAGTTAGTCTCAGTAGTGACTTAAAGGCAACCATTTTATTTCACCCTTGCCCTTTCCCAATAAATTCAGAATAATTTTTTTTTAAAAATATTGTAAGAAAACAATTCTGAAGGAATATTCACATCATATAACTCAAAAACCCCCCAATGTTTGCACATGCAAGTCGACTAAATGGGCAAGAATTAGCAGTTTCTGAAAACAGATTCCTTTAGAATTTGAATTGTGTCTAATAAATATGAGTTCTGACATATAATGCATTCTTCCTTAAGTGAACACTTAACTGACTGCATCTAACAGAAGAAATACAGACATGTCTCTGAAAACGAAGATGGAGAACAAGAAGGAAAGAAAAGAGCATTTGATTAAGATAGGTATTCAGCGAAAATAAGTATCATGTAAAAGTAATATTCTGCACTCAAAAGAGGTAAATGTAATTACATAGGCTTTGTCATGTCAGTCTGTTTTCATTGGCAATGTGTGTGGGGGAGGGCAGTGGTTAGTAATTTCAATTCAATAACCTGCTTGGCATATTTACTTCCCAAATCCACAGATTAAGTTAAATGATATATAAACATATTTAGAAAAGTCTGCTGTTAATTATTATAGTCTGAATTACCCAAGTGACTATGTATTACATTAAGAACAGAAAATATCTCAGCATACTAATGAAAACATGCCCACTTCCTAATATAGCCAGGGGCAATATTATTCATATTCATTTATGTTTTCTTAATGAAAAAGATATCACTAAGTTAAAAAGTGTCTATTTCTTTAAAAATAAAAGGCTTTACTTTTCTTGCATGTTTATTTTCAATTTCCTGTGCTGTAATAGTCCATTATTCTTTAAAAAGAATCTATTCTACCAGTTCTTCAAGGTGCTGGCTAGAAATTCTTCAGACTCAGCAACAATGTAAACCCATAAAGACATTCAAAGATAGTTATAAAAAAGTTTGCTGATTTCAGTTTAAAAAAAAAAAAGAAAAAAATCAAGATTTCAGATGTACTTCATTTTGCACTGAGGGCAAATTAATTTTTTTTTACTATTCTTTTTTTTTTTCCCATTCTTTTTTTTTTTCCCACAAAAGCTCAGAAATAACCAACCGTAACAAACAGCTCTGAATAAAATACTAAAAATACTTTCATAGGCCTCAGTGAGACCATGTGAGGCTCCTTTCCAGACTGGCTGTTGGTCTCCCACCCAGCAGCTCTTGGTTTCCCTCTCTCTGCTCCATGATCTTGTTTTCACTGATCTTTCTAAAACAGTATCAGTGCCTTGAGGGCACTAAAAGGATTTAATAGCCCTGCACAGTCTCCCATGAGGCTTCCCCCCTCTGCCCTGCCCATGGGCTCAGGACCCTATTTGAGCTCATCCAGTCCCTCCTGCTCCCTGACATACACCTTCAATGTTTTCATTTAGTTTCTGGAGTGAAAAAGCCGCATTACACAGCTCCTCACCAAATGCTTTATATGATATTACATCTTACATCACTAAATTATTCTAATAATGTACTTTTACTGCAAAATCAAGACTGCAAAACAGAGCCTACTACAAGTTTGCTGTCTGGGAAGGTGCCACTGAAGTCTCCAAGTTTTCTCAAGCAGCACTCTCAGAGAAATGTGGTCCATTCAGCATTTCCGCTTAAAGCAGGCAAATGCACAAGCTCATTTCCAGGTAAAATACAAGCTCTAAAAATTATTAACTCTTGATAAAGATGACACTGAATTTAAGACAATCTCTAAACTACTTGGAAAAATCCTTCAACCTTCTTTCATATTGTCCTGGTTTGGACTAGGACGGATTTTCAGTTGTTTCCTTTAAGTGACTCTACTTCCTGAAGTGGACTACACACACCTGTTGCCGTTGGAACTAGGGTCCCTGTTGGGTCTCTTTGTCCCACAGAGGAAGGGACCGTAGAGTGCCGCACCTGTAGGGAGGGGCAGACAGGACAGGTGGCCCGAACAGACCAATGGGGTATTCCATTCCATCTAGGTGATATACTCAGTTAAAAGCTGGGGGACCACGAGGGTTGTGGAGGACCCTGCCCATGCTCCTGCCTTCACTCCTGAACCCAGTTCCCGCCTGCTGCTGCATCTGCTTTGGAACTGGCCAGCGCCTGTCCTGCAGCGTCAGCAGTGACGTGGTTGTCATCGGGGGGAGCTCAGTAGCAGTTTTGTATATAGTTCATTATTTACTATACTCCTTTTCCCTGTTATTGTTTATTAAAACTGTTTTAATTTCCTACACGTAAGTCTCTCTCCCTTTTCTCTTTTCCTTTTCCCCTCTGGGGAAGGAGGTTTACAGAGAGTGTCTGCCATCCATTTAACTGCCCACCCAGCCTTAAATGGTGACACATGTAAATTCAATTCTTCACAAAAGTCTCCTCTTTTTTATTGAGAAGTTTCCCTCTCAAAATTCTCATGTAGTTACCTCCATTTGCACTACACTCATGTTGACACAACCATCCCTGCCATGTCCGTTTTCCTTCCACCTATGCTAGTAGCACTTACTGAGTGCCAACAGATGTTAAGGAGAATATGGCATACAACCCACCAGGAAGGGTTTCTCCCTGCAAGGAAGGTAACAGGGCAGTACTTGGGGCAGGGTTACTGGGTCCCTTTGTTGGACAGGGCATCATGATACTCCTT
The DNA here is from genome assembly GCF_013368605.1 of Nyctibius grandis. Lineage (NCBI taxonomy): Eukaryota > Metazoa > Chordata > Aves > Nyctibiiformes > Nyctibiidae > Nyctibius > Nyctibius grandis. Next base: position 66,646,977 of record NC_090695.1, on the reverse strand, counting down.
TCAACCCACCAGCTTTGACAGCCATGGCCGTAGCATCTTGTGTTGTGGAAATCAACAAATGGTGAAGGGTCTAGAGAACAAGTCTTATGAGGAGTGGCTGAGGGAACTGAGCTTGTTTAGTTGGGAGAAAAGGAGGCTGAGGGGAGACTGCATCGCTCTCTACAACTACCTGAAAGGAGGTTGTAGTGAGGTGTGTGTTGGTCTCTTCTCCCAAGTAACGAGTGATAGGATGAGAGGAAATGGCCTCAAGTTGTGCCAGGGGAGGTTTAGATCAGATATCAGGAAAAATTTCTTTGCTGAAAGTGTTATTAAGCATTGGAACAGGCTGCCCAGAGAAGTGGTTGAGTGACCGTCTCAGGTAGTATTTATAAGACGTGTAGATGTGGTGCTTAGGGACATGGTTTAGTGGTAGACTTGGCAGTGCTAGGTTAATGGTTGGACCTGATGATCTTAACAGTCTTTTCCAACCTAAATGATTCTGTGATTCTAAATGAAAAAACAGTTTACCATTCCTGCCGCTCTCCATAAATGATGTAGATCCTGCACTAAAATGAGAGGCCGAGCAGCCAGTGTGGTTGGGCTGAAGTGCTAAGACGTATATTCCTTCAGAGCCAGTAAACCAGAAAGAAAATTAGTGGGATTGTGAAAACTATACAGAATGGCAAATCTGTGTGAATACAGAAAAAAAACTCCAGTAAATTTGTTAGGCTCCTAATAATTGTTGAATATCAACACATGTCTCATCACAGAATCACAGAATCACAGAATCACAGAATGTTCGGGATTAGAAGGGACCTCGAAAGATCATCTAGTCCAATCCCCCTGCCGCAGCAAGATTACCTAGACCATATCACACAGGAACACGTCCAGGTGGGTTTTGAATATCTCCAGAGAAGGAGACTCCATAACCTCTCTGGGCAGCCTGTTCCAGTGTTCGGTTACCCTCACCGTAAAGAAGTTTTTCCTCATATTTATGTGGAACCTCCTGTGTTCCAGCTTGCACCCATTGCCACTTGTCCTGTCAAGGGATGTCACTGAGAAGAGCCTGGCTCCATCTTCATGACACTTGCCCTTTACATATTTATAAACACTAATGAGGTCACCCCTCAGTCTCCTCTTCTCTAAGCTAAAGAGACCCAGCTCCCTCAGCCTCTCCTCATAAGGGAGATGTTCCACTCCCTTAATCATCTTCGTGGCTCTGCGCTGGACTCTCTCTAGCAGTTCCCTGTCCTTCTTGAACCGAGGGGCAAATCATTTCCTAAGCAAGTCATAAAACTTCCTAGCATTGATAATTGAAAACTAGAGTTGATTGCAATGCTTCCATTATAAACCCCAGTTTTCCATTAAAAAAAACTACATGACGTTTTGTCTTAAAAATCTTTGATTTTCCATGAAATAAAGCAAACATTTTTTGTGTTGTTTTGTTTAATTTTCAGGTGTGCCACAAGATCTACAAATACTGATCAAATCAGTCACTTTATGAAAAAATCTGCTGCTCCCTCAATTCAAGTAAAGTCCTGAATATTTATCAGGAGAATCATCCTTTGACACCTTCCCAATTTAACTAAGTTAAAATTAAATCACTGATAAATCTCACATGCTCACAAATACTTTCTATGAAGGCTCTGCTAATATTCCACATGCTCTACCTTAAAACAGAGGAAGTCAAACAAGATTTTCCTTGATATTATGTCTTCAGGAAGAATAAGTGATACTATCTCCTTTGTTGTTTCAGTGGCTGCACCTCAACTGTTCTGTTGCAGCCTCCACAGCCTTATCTTTATTTCCATACTGTTTCATCTTTTAGTGGCTGCGCAGAGTAGTGTGGCAGCACCAGGCAAGTAAGAAAACTTTGTGAACACCCAATCCAGGAGGTCAAATGAGGGATTTCACACCCACAAGCTGGGCAGTCCACATCCATAGTATATATTATGTCTGTGGCACACACCACTTAAGACCAACAACTTAACTTTCACTACCCAGTTCATGCACTAATACTCGCAAGCACAGCATCATCCTGCAGTGCCATGGTATCCAAGGCTTTCTCAGAATACACTGTCACTATGGTAAGTTTGGTGAAAATTTTTAACTTTTCGGTTGAAAGGGAGGGTTGTATTCTAGTCAACAGGAGTCATCAGGCAGACTGAACTGAGAACATAATTTTTAAAGCCCATTTGCAAAAAAATATTTTCACTTGGCAACTGCAGAACTTTGTTCAGAATTAAGTGGTACAGGAAGTTAGAATAAGCAAAAAAAAAATGCCTGAAAAGCCATCTCTGTTATGGCAGCACTACCTGCTGCCAGCTGAGGGAGGTACTTCTGCCTTTAGCACTACATTTTCCAGAAGTTTTTACAAGCAAGCCACAAGGTAGCCTGTTCCCCTTCATAATACTGCACTATATCCCGCGGAAAGAAGAGAAAGAGGCAGAGAGGCACAGATACATGGGATTCTAATGCCAGGGATTAGACTGATCAAGTCAGGCCTGACTGATCAAGTCAGGCTGCAAAAGCCTGAATATATATTTTTGCTATAGTGCATGCAACTAATCTCAATGTTGGCAAGAGACAGTGGAAAATAAAAAGGATTAAACACCTCCTGAGACAAAGTTTCATGCTTTATTTCTGTTAAAAAAACCCCAAGCATTACACAGTTCCTTTTTATGAAAAACATGCTGACTTGAAGTTGCACACACAGATAATAAATAAAATCTTTTGATTCTATTAATGTTAATTCTTCCTAATTTAATTATTTTTAATATAAATGTTTGAAAAAAGTGTTTATATATGTATACAGAATCACAGAATCACAGAATCAACCAGGTTGGAAGAGACCTCTGGGATCATCGAGTCCAACCATTGCCCTGACACCACCATGTTAACTAGACCATGGCACTAAGTGCCATGTCCAGTCTTTTCTTAAACACATCCAGAGATGGTGACTCCACCACCTCCCTGGGCAGCCCATTCCAATGTCTAATGACCCTTTCTGAGAAGAAATTCTTCCTAATGTCTAACGTGAACCTCCCCTGGCGAAGCTTGAGGCTATATATTCTTGTCCTATCACTAGTTGCCTGTGAGAAGAGGCCGACTCCCACTCCACTACAACCTCCCTTCACGTAGTTGTAGACTGCAATAAGGTAATTATATAATGTAATTAGCTTTAACATATTTTCATCTACTGAACACATCTAGCAACCCCATACTTTATTCTGAAGTATTAACTCTCTTAACTCACGAATCTCTGTTTTTCAACCTGGTTTTAGTAGCAACTTGACAGCTTGGTTTGATGGCTGACAGGTTAATGGAGTGTCTATGGTTACTAGGAGGGTGGTTTCATCCAGCCTAGATCCAGCAACTAGATCAAAGTTTAAAGTTTCCATCGGTCACTTATACATACTAATTGATAAATAGACTCCTTCATTATATGTAATATTAATATGTAAACTGAGTACTAAATGATGGGAAAATTTCTTAAGCTCTGATATTTTTTGTGCATTAAAATTGATTGATTTGTGCTAGATTTAAAATCTAAGCAATCATGCATCTTTCATATATTATTGAACCAAATTTTGCCTTGTGAACATTCATTATTCTGGATTTCTGTTTCTACAATGTTATAACATTCATTTTCAAGTCAGTTAAATGACAATAGATTGGGGTTTCGTCACCTCCCCCACCCGCCAAAAAAATGCACAAAGCTTTTCTGCAGAAGTTATACAAAGAGGTGTTATTCCATAAAGCAATCAACTTACAGTTTAGTCAACAATTTCTTAGTCACTTCAGTTGCTAAACTATAAACCAGATTATAGTCCTCTAATCTGTCCTGGATTTAGACACTAAGTTTACAGGAGAAGACTGGCTTTCCTTCAGATTGCCTACATTCCTAGCAGATTTTCATTCTTATGCACTTCACATATAGTTTAAATACTATGAGATTGTTTTTCTTGTTTCTGGAGGTTAAATATCCTCTGCATTCCCCCATGGTCAACAATATAAATACATCACAATGCTGAATGGGTATTATTTCCTCATCCTGGCTCCTGTCTGCTAGGATATGTGTTTTATACGGGCATGCTTTTTCATAATTCCTTAGCTTCACAAGGGTGACAATACTATTATCATTAAGATAGTAAAATTAGAAAAATTAGCAGTTAGCAAATAGTCACAAAAGAACAAAACTAGAAATTACTGAGGAAAAGGCGCAAAACCTCAAATCCATGACAGAAAATACCTGAGTATTCTTACAGTGGATTTGGAGGGATACATCAGGTTTAAAACTTAACCTTGCTGGGAGACAACTTATTAGGTGATGCTTAAGCTTTCCAAACTGACTCTCTGTAGCTATCACGCTGCCCAGTTCCTTTTGCTTCATTTTAAAATCTTTGAACTACAGAGAATAGAAATTGATATAAAGATTCATCCTTTGTATGAACAGCATCCCCCTATTTGTTTATCCTGTTGTATGACTACCGTTGCCTATGTTATTATGTAAACCACAACACAGTTCACTCTCATATGTGCATTCACACCAGCTTCTTCACATGAAGTTCATTATACCATTTAGCCAGCATCACCATTTATACCACTTTCAAATTCAGTCTATTTTTGAATATTTAATTGTAATAACTAAAAGAAATGCATATAAGTAAAAATCCAAATTTAAACTAACACACATCGTAAAGGACGCTTTCCTTTGATTAACCAAGCTGTCTATTTCCCATACGGATCATTTAACAGAAGCTGGTTTTAATTTGAAATCAATAAAGTTGCAGCAGGGATAAATTTGGCTACACATGTTACAAAGGAGATTTTCAACATGCAAGTAATTGACAGCTGAGGGTTCCTAGGCTTAGAAAAGTCAAATTAGGTGACTTACAGCATCCAAAAAAATTTAAAATACCAAAATATGACATCTTTTCTGAAGCTGAAAAGCAAGGCATCCTCTTTCACAAATGGAGAATTACAAAACTGTAGTCATACACCTAAGTAAACAATGAAAGGGTTTTGTTCTCTGAAATTTTATTGACTGAGGAAAGGGATGGGGGAAATATCTGATAAACAATATTGATGGATTGCTACCAGGTGAGAACTCTCTTGGCCCCTTAGAAAAGTCTCTTGAAGGAAGAGGAACAATGCTGGGATTGAACCTTTGCCTTCTAGATCTTAGTTCTCCTGTGTTTGAATAAAGCAATCCAAGAAATAGAGCTCATGCAATTAGAAACTCCCATTTATACACTAGCAAAGTGCAAGAAAAGTAATTATCAGGAAGAACCTAAATAACCAAAGATGCCAAACAGTGTCAATGACAACTTGGCCAGTTTGTCAGAAAGGCTATGGAAAAGCTATCGCAGCAATGTTGTTCTGGGTCATATCTCAGTGATAAAAGACATGAACGTAGCATCAAAATTTGAAACCATGGATAAACTGTGGCAAGTAAAGCTGAGAGGATGAGGGACCTTGAGCTATGAATAAGAAATACTGAACACAGAATCATCTTTGAACACAGACAGAAGGAGGCAGAGAGGGACTGCTAGATCAGGAGCCAGTTCTGCAGACAGTGCTCCATATATAAAATTTCTGCATAGTAATTTTCAGCCACATGTTTGATAGCTAAATCATATTTTGCCTTTGATCTAAGCAAAATCCTATCCCTTCCCATGAGATTATTTTCAGGACTATGAAGTCTTTCTTATACTCACATATTACCTATATTTAAAACTATCATACAAAACAGCCAATCTTAACACTTAAAAAAGACAAAAGGGTATTCAATGCAGTAAAGCTCAGCACTTCAAAAAGGGTCATTATTGCCTGAAGAAAGGCTCATGTTTAACTGGTCCCAGACAGAACAACCTTGGTGTTTTCACCTCTTCAGTCTCCTCTCCTTCTTATTTTAAGATCATGAGTCTAGTAGATATATTGTTTTCAACTAAACTGTAAGAACAAAGAAATACCTCCTTATTTAGAGATTACTAAAACAGTAGGCTTTGGATAGTTGGGGAATCTAAGACTTCTAGTAAGAAATTACTTTCTGCATGAAAGAGAGATATTACACATTTGAGGGAGACTAAAAGAAGTTGTGACCTGCCACTTTAGCAGTGTATAAAAATACTCCATGGCTGTCCTTCAGGGCAGTGTAGTGTTCAATATCCTTGTATAACTGGATTTCATAGACTTCCATAGGAAACCACTCAATGTCTTCATCACTTCCCATTGATTTTAGTAGTGTTCAAATAATGTAAGTTGAATCTAGGAAACGAAGTACCAGTTGAAGCTGTCCTAACTATTAAGAAGAATGGGTAAAACTAAGAAATACTCCCAACTTTATGCATAGCTTCTTAGCTGTTTTCTGGTCTTGTCTTCATAGGTTACAGACTGACAGGGATAGGCTAAGCTCAATATAAGTGGTAAGATCTCAACAACAGAAACACGGATGAAATCCTGGATAAATTTCAACTAATTAAAACAAGACTTTCCCTTCAAAGAAGTAGTCTGAATAGTGCTCTCTTTTAGGAAGACAATACTTACGCCCCTATATTACAACAAAATCAGATTTTGTTGGGCTATATAAACTCTGAAAGTCTTGAGTACCACCCATTTTTTCCTACCACCCATTTTTTCCTAACAGATGAGCCAACGTTTTCTGGATTGTTAATGGGGCTCTGTAGAGCCTTGGTTAAGTGAGAAGGGGCATAATCTTGTGCCACTGAGCAGTCTGAGCAACCCAGGCTTTGAGCTATGCAAGAGTTAAGTCCAGAGCTCTGAGTATGTAAATCCATAGACCAATCACAAGTGTGATCGGGACGCGTGATTAGCATGTACTCAGGTTACCGCCTATATAATCGCGGCGTGCTTTGCGAATAAACGAGAAACTTCCATACTCACATTGAGATTGTGACATTTACTCCGGACCCCAGCACCCAGCACCTGTGAGCGTGCCCCCCCCCCCCGTTTTTTCCCCCTACTTCAACTGGTAGCAGAGGATGGTTCCCTTCGGTGTGCTCTCTCCCAGAATGCGGTAAGCAGTGAAAAGGAGGCGTTGGGAAAAAGACGGCTGGGAGAGGTGCTGTTCGGGTGCAAAAAAGGGCAGAGCAGACACTGGAAGAGTTGGCCACTCAGGTCCCAGAGTTCAGGTGCTGTTCGGGTCCAAAAAAGGACAGAGCAGACACTGGTTGGTGCTGTTCGGCTCAAGAAGGCAGAGCAGACACTGGAAAAAGGCAGCCATGGAGACAGAGGCTGCAGCCACGTTACTCGCAAGTATCCTCTCTAAGAGAGGGAGCGAAACAGCAGAGAAAGAGCTAATTAAGCTGATAAGGTTGGGCCAGCGCTGGGGACATTTTAAAGACACAGCGCTTGTATTTTCCGTGGAGGAATGGAGAGAAATGAGAGACATTATTTGGGAAAAGACTGTTGAGAGGGACCCCGAGGAAAAAGAAATTAAGAAGGTGCGTGGACTCTGGCAAAACATGATAGAGACTTTAAAAACTATGAGGGCAGTAAGAGAGGTCGCCCGTGCGGCTGCTGAGATGCGGCCGGCGCCGCCGGAGTCCACCCCCCCCGCTAAAAAGGAAAAAACTCGGGCTCTGGCTCGTTTCTTCAGGTTACCGGCAGTTAAGGGCATGTCGGCGCCGATACAACCATCTATCGCCGAAGCCCGCGCGGTGGTAGAGGCGGCGGTCTCCTGGGAGCGAAGGCGCAGTAAGAATTTAGAGGAGGAGGTTGCAAACAAAGAAACACGTGGCATTCAGAGGGTCACGTGGCACAGGGAGCGGAAACAGGAGGGGGAGGGGTGGTCAGCTCCTCACCCTGCGCAGCTGGCGTCCAGAGAGGGGGGGGCTCATCCCCTCCGCGCCGCCGGAGTACCCGCCCCTTCCGCCTTCGCCCTGTCAATCCAGATCGATGGCATCTACAGCACCTGACCGTGGGAACCCAGAGACGGACGCCACCGGCCTTTTACAGCAGGTCTTGCGGGAATTACAGGATTTAAAGGTACAGCGGCCCGAATTAAGAGCATCCGCTCCTGGATTACAAAACAGAGACAACTCCAGGGATGCTCCGCTTCCACCTGCACCTCGGGCAGCGAGGTGGAGTGGGGTGATTCGTGATGCCATATTAGAAGGACACTGGAGTGCTGCCGCAGATCTAGGAGGAGTAGGAGGTTTTCCAGTGCTACAACAGAATGGAGTAGCTACTTGGGAACCACATGATTGGAAAATTCTTCAACAAGCAAAAGCTGCAGTTACACAGTATGGAGTAAAATCAGACGCTACGAGGAATATAGTCTCCTGGATTCTTTCTGCTGATCTTTTATGCCCGCATGACTCCCGGAATTTAATGAAACTGTTGCTGACACCTACTCAATTCCTTTTGTGGGGTTCAGAATGGGCACAACGAGCAGCCAATGAAGCAGCGCGAAGGATGAACGATCCAAATGATCCTTTACATGGAATTACTATGGACATTCTCACAGGACAAGGAGCTTATTCTACGGTGCAAGCACAGTTACATTTACCAGCATTAGTACTACAAAAATCTGCACAGCTTGCATTTGAAGCATTCCAAGCCTTGCCTGGCTCCGCGATCCCATTATTCGGATCGGTGGTTCAAGGAGCTACGGAGAAATATGAGAACTTTATTAATAGACTATGGGAAGCAGTAATGAATCATCCTGATCTTGATGATAATAACAGGCAGCAGATGTTAAAGATTCTGGCTTTTGATAACGTGAACAAACAAACTAAACAGCTGCTCGCTAGCTTACCTAAAGGTGCAGGAGTGGAGGAAATGGTGAAGCGAGTCGAACGTGCTGATGTGCAAAGAGCTAGCAATACCGTTGCTGCTGCTGTACAAAGTGCCATTAAGGAGGTGGTTCAACCTTTGGCAGCGCTGGTACAACAAAGAGGGACACGACGACCAACACGAGCGGGACAATCCTTTCAAGGAAATTGCTATCGATGTGGAGAGAACGGACATGTCAGAAAAGATTGCCGAGCTGCTGTCTGGTGTGATACCTGCCAGAGGAATAATCATTCAACTAAGGCGTGTCAGGGAAACTTCCAAAGGAGCGCGGAGAGGGGCCGCGTGAGGAGACAAGTCAACCCATCATACGAACCAAAGGCTTTTTACAACAGCACCAACCAGCAACCCGAGGAAGCCTGGGGTTCAACCTGGAAATTACAGTAGATGTCACCTTGCGGAATCAAGAAGTACAGAAGTTCCCTACTAACGTACAGGGTCCGCTAAGCGGGGATTTCGATCCCATAGGAGGACTTTTGTTAGGACGATCTTCTGCTGGTATAAAAGGACTTATAATACTTCCAGGAATCACAGATGCAGACTATACCGGGATCGTATATATTATGATGTATACACTTAATCTACCTATGTTTGTACCAAAAGGTAATCGAGTTGGACAAATAATCCCCCTTTCTGCCTATCAACAAGGTGCTAATACGACTACCTACCTTGGAGATCGTGGATGTGGCTCCACAGGACCAGCGGTATGTTTTGCCACGAGAATGGACAACAGACCAAATATGTCAATCACAATGTCTCAGAACAACACTTGTATAAAGGTACAGGCCTTGCTGGATACAGGTGTCGACGTCACCATTGTCAGTCGACGCGTCTGGCCAAGGAACTGGACACTAGAAACACCTGAGTCACATATTGCTGGCGTTGGCGGGAATTCTATGACAGCTGTTAGTCATCACCCTGTGACCTTACACTTTCCAGAGGGACAGCGTGTAACTTTGAAAGTTTATGTCTTGTCCTTACCCGGGGTTTTGGAATCACAGAATCACAGAATCACAGAATGTTCGGGATTGGAAGGGACCTCGAAAGATCATCTAGTCCAATTCCTCTGCCGGAGCAGGATTGCCTAGACCATATCACACAGGAACGCGTCCAGGCGCGTTTTGAATGTCTCCAGAGAAGAAGACTCCACAACCTCTCTGGGCAGCCTGTTACAGTGTTCGGTCACCCTCACCGTAAAGAAGTTTTTCCTCATATTTAAGTGGAACCTCCTGTGCTCCAGCTTGCACCCATTGCCCCTTGTCCTGTCAAAGGATGTCACTGAGAAGAGCCTGGCTCCATCCTTATGACACTTGCCCTTTACATATTTATAAACACTAATGAGGTCACCCCTCAGTCTCCTCTTCTCTAAGCTAAAGAGACCCAGCTCCCTCAGCCTCTCCTCATAAGGGAGATGTTCCACTCCCTTAATCATCTTCGTGGCTCTGCGCTGGACTCTCTCTAGCAGTTCCCTGTCCTTCTTGAACTGAGGGGCCCAGAACTGGACACAATATTGCAGATGCGGCCTCACCAGGGCAGAGTAGAGGGGGACGAGAACCTCTCGTGACCTGCTAACCACACCCCTTCTAATCCACCCCAGGATGCCATTGGCCTTCTTGACCACAAGGGCACACTGCTGGCTCATGGTCATCCTGCTGTCCACGAGGACCCCCAGGTCCCTTTCCCCTATGCTGCTCTCCAACAGGTCTGTCCCCAAACTTGTACTCATAGCTGGGGTTGTTCTTGCCCAAATGCAGGACTCTACACTGTTATATTTCATTCAATTTCTCCCTGCCCAACTCTCCAGCCTGTCCAGGTCTCTCTGAATGGCTGTGCAGTCTTCCGGCACATCAGCCACTCCTCCCAGTTTTGTGTCATCAGCGAACTTGCTGACAGTGCACTCTATTCCCTCATCCAAGTCATTAATGAATATATTGAATAGAACTGGTCCCAATACCGACCCTTGAGGGACTTCGCTAGACACAGGCCTCCAACTGGACTCAGTCCCATTGACCACCACTCTCTGGCTTCTTTCCTTCAGCCAGTTCACAATCCACCTCACTACCCGATCATCCAGACCACACTTCCTCAGTTTAGCTGCGAGGATGCTGTGGGAGACCGTGTCAAACGCTTTACTGAAATCAAGATAGACCACATCCACAGCTTTACCATCATCTATCCACCAGGTTACGTCCTCATAAAAGGCAATCAAGTTGGTTAAGCATGACTTCCCCTTGGTGAAGCCATGTTGACTGCCCCTAATGATCCCCCTATCCTTGATGTGCCTAGAGACAGCATCAAGAACAAGTTGTTCCATCACCTTTCCGGGGATGGATGTGAGGCTGACCGGTCTATAGTTCCCCGGGTCCTCCTTCTTGCCCTTTTTGAAGACTGGAGTGACATTTTCTTTCCTCCAGTCCTTAGGCACCTCTCCCGTTGCCCACGACTTAGCAAAGATGATGGAGAGTGGCCTAGCAATGACTTCCGCCAGCTCCCTCAGCACCCACCGGTGCATCCCATCAGGGCCCATGGATTTATGGATGTCCAGATTGCTTAATTGGTCCCTGACCCAGCCCTCATCTACCAAGACAGATTCCTCCTCTATCCTGACTTCTTCTGGGGCCTCAGGGGTCCAGGGCTCCTCAGGACAGCCTCCAGCAGTATAGACAGAGGCAAAGAAGGCATTCAGTAACTCCGCCTTCTTTTTAGCCTCTGTCTCCAGGGCCCCCACCTCATTCATCAGTGGGCCTACATTGCCTCTAGTGTTGGCTTTACCTGCAATGTATTTGAAGAAGCCCTTTCTGTTGTCCTTGACCTCTCTTGCAAGGTTTAATTCCAAGGAGGCCTTAGCTTTCCTAGTTGCCTCCCTACATCCTCTGACAACAGACTTATATTCCTCCCAAGTGGCCAGCCCCTCCTTCCATGATCTGTACACCCTCTTCTTCCACTTGAGTTTGCCCAGCAGTTCCCTGTTTAACCATGCAGGTTTCCTGGTACCCTTCCTTGACTTCCTACTTGTTGGGATGCTCTGATCTTGAGCTTGGAAGAAGCAGTCCTTGAATGCTAACCAACTATCTTGGGCCCCTTTACCTTCTAGTACCCTGTCCCATGGGATTTCCCCTAGCAATTGCTTGCAAAGGCCAAAGTTGGCCCTCCTGAAGTCCAGGGCTGTGATTCTGCTAGCTATTCTGGTCCTGCCACATGAGATCCTGAACTCTACCATCTCATGGTCACTACAACCAAGGCTGCCCTCAACCTTCACCGCTTCAACCAGACCCTCCTTGTTAGTGAGGATAAGATCCAGCAGCGCTCCCCGCCTAGTTGGCTCATCCACCATTTGCATCAGAAAGTTATCATCAATGCACTGGAGGAACCTCCTGGACTGAGGATGGCTGGCTGAGTAGGCCTCCCAGCAAATATCAGGGTAGTTGAAATCCCCCACGACAACCAGGCCCTGTAATTGCGAGACTGCTCTCAGCTGCCTGTAGAAGACCTCATCACCCTCCTCATCCTGATCCGGTGGCCTGTAATAGACACCCACAACAGTATCACCCCTGCCAGCCTGCCCCTTAATTCACACCCACAAACTCTCAACTCGCTCCTGATCCGCCCCTGGACAGAACTCAATACATTCTAGCTGCTCACTCACATAAAGAGCAACTCATAGGGTAAGATGTTTTAAGTCAGATTGATGCGGTTCTTACAACCACCCATTTTTGATAATGGCCGCTGGAGAGCAGTTACCCAATCCACCCTTGACTTGGTTATCAGATGAGCCTGTGTGGGTTGACCAGTGGCCTAGGACTGAAGAGCGACTGCAGATTACTAAGGGACTGGTAGAGGAACAGTTAAAAGCAGGACATATCAAACCCTCAGTTAGTCCTTGGAATACACCCATTTTTGTGATCCCTAAGAAAAGTGGAAAGTTGAGATTATTACATGATTTACGGAAAATTAATGAGCAAATGCAAGCAATGGGAGCATTGCAACCAGGTATTCCGTCACCTAACATGTTACCAGCAGGATGGCATATATTGATTGTAGACTTGAAGGACTGTTTTTTCACCATATCTTTACATCCTCAGGACGCCATGAGGTTTGCCTTTTCTATTCCTGTTATCAACAAAGCGGAACCAGCTCAGAGGTGTGAATGGGTAGTTCTACCGCAGGGCATGAAAAATTCACCTACGTTATGTCAGCTTTATGTGGCATGGGCACTGAAACCATTGCGCCAGCTATGGCCACAGACTATCATCTATCATTATATGGATGATATTTTGCTATGCCAGGCTGATCCTTTTTCAGAAGAAAGTCTCCACAAACTAACAACAACGTTGGCGGAGAAAGGTCTCGTGATTGCACCAGAAAAGATTCAACGAACTGATCCCTGGAAATACTTAGGATGGACAATGTCGGATGCTCAAATCCGACCTCAAAAGGTGGAACTACATACAGATTTGAAGAACCTGAAGGATGTACAAACACTTCTCGGAGATATTCAGTGGGTCCGTAACTGTGTCGGTATCTCGAACACCGAGATCGCCCCCCTCACCGAACTGCTGCGACGATCACACCCTGCTGACACCATACAGCTGTCTGAGACTCAACAAAGCGCGTTGCGGTCAATCATCGTCAAACTACAAACTGCATGGTCATCGTGACGCATTCGTGAACTACCTGTGTCTCTGCTTGTAATTAACAGTGAAAATATGGTTTGTGGTGTCATTTGTCAGTGGCAAAACAAAAAGGGGGAACTCCCCCAGGGCTACAACCAATGCCACTACAAATGCCACGATAAAGATGAAGCTTTTTGGATGTTGGAATGGGTATTCCTTAGTGTACAACCAAAGACAAGCATACGGACTAGACCAGAAGCCATAGGGGAACTAGTGAGAAAGGGTAGATCTAGGATTATAGAATTAACGGGACTGGATCCAGCGGATATTAGTATTCCTGTTAATGCTGTAGACCTAGAATGGTGGTTCCGCAATTCTCGACCCATTCAGGAGGCGTTTTTGGGGTACGAAGGAAGAGTCCATTCACAGCAACTGAAAGGCAAATTATGGCAGATACTACAGAAAAATCAATGGATAGAAAAATCTAAAGTACAGAAAACACCAGTAGTGGAAGGGTTAACAGTCTATACAGATGCGGGAAAGAAACGGCACAAAGCGGTGTGTGTGGCAGGAAAAAGGGGATTGGGTACACCACATGCTGTATGGTCAGACCGATGATACCTTACAGACTCTGGAACTATCTGCCGTAGGCTGGGCCTTGACAAATTGGCTGGATGGGGCTATAAATATAGTCACAGATTCTATGTAAGTAGCAGGTGTCATCCCACGCTTGGAGGAGGCATTGCTCCGAAACACACAAAATCCCCGTCTTGGGCAGTTATTCTTGCAATTACGCTCTATTATGCGACAATGCAGTGTGCCTTGTTGCATAATACATGTACGGAGTCATCAATGGGATCTTGGTTTGGGGAAGGGCAATCAGGTGGCAGACTCTCTGGTTAGTCCTGCTTGCCTTATTCCTCCTTTAGACAAATTTCAACAAGCTAGACAAAGTCATGAGCATTTCCATCAAAATGCAAAAGGAATACAGAGACAATTTGGAATAACAGAAAATGAGGCAAATTCTATTTTTCAAGCATGTCCGAGGTGTGGGGCTCAGGGACCAGGCATTGCTATTGGTGTAAACCCGAAGAGTTTGGCAGCACTTGAGCTATGGCAGATGGATGTAACACATATTCCGGAGTTTGGGAGACAAAAATATGTACATGTCACAGTAAATACTTTTTCGAAGTTAATCTGGGCATCCGCAATGTCCGGAGAAAAGGCGCAACAGGTTTGTAAACATTTGTTGGCGTGTTTTCCCGTTATGGGGGTGCCAGAACAGATCAAAACAGATAATGGACCAGCATACACCAGCCAAAAGTTTCGTGTATTTCTAACACGCTGGGGAGTGAAACATGTTACTGGTATACCACACTCCCCGACAGGTCAGGGGATCATCGAACGTACCCATAGAACCTTAAAGGAATATTTGAGGAGACAGAAGGAGGTAGATACTGATCCAACATCGTGGTTGCATAAAGTGTTGTTTACTTTGAATTTTCTGTGTTTGAAAGGGGACCGAGAAGAACCACCGGTTGTTGTACATCACCAGCAGTTGAAATTTAATAATAACACCATTATACCTCAGTTACAGGTGATTTATCGGGAACCTGCTACAGGGGATTGGAAAGGACTGGTGCCAGTGATCCTTAGTGGCCAGGGATATATGTGCGTAGCCACCGACCAGGGACCACTTTGGGTGCTGAGCCGATCAGTAAAACCACACCTCCCCGAGAAATCGGATGGGTGATGGAACTGGTAAAAATGGTTCTTACGGGAGTTTTTGTGATTGCAGTTATCTTGTTAGTGTTACCATGTTTGTTTTCTTGTTTGCAGAAAGCTTTAATGAAACTTGCAAATCAGGCCTGGCTTGCTCACAAACAAGAAGGGGGAATTGTAGAGGCTTGGTTAAGTGAGAAGGGGCACGATCTTGTGCCACTGAGCAGTCTGAGCAACCCAGGTTTTGAGCTACGCAAGAGTTAAGTCCAGAGCTCTGAGTATGTAAATCCATGGACCAATCACAAGTGCGATCGGGACGCGTGATTAGCATGTACTCAGGTTACCGCCTATATAATCGCGGCGTGCTTTGCGAATAAACAAGAAACTTCCATACTCACATTGAGATTGTGTCGTTTACTCCGGACTCCGTCACCCAGCACCTGCGAGCGCCACCCCCCCCCCCCCCCGTTTTTCCCCTTACTTCAGGGCTCTTGGCCATGTTTCAGAAAATGTTGTGAGAGAACAACTAAGAGATGCATTTATGAAGGCCTGGTATTTGGGAAAAACCTACATACTGAAAAAAAGCAGAACTTCTCACTCACAAGAATATTTCATAAGATGCACTGTTTGAATAAAGACTGAAAAGTCTCACATGATTTGCATCTGATTCTGAAAGCTATAGTAAGTTACTTTTGCTGTAAAGAAATGAGTGAAGAAGTCTTTCTTCTTAAAAGCTGAAGAATGAGAGGAATTCATCTGAGTAATTTCCAGGAATAAATACAAAAATAACAGCTATTTTTTGGCTTATCCACGTCAAAGCTATATATTCCCAGTAGTATTTCACAGGTGGCATGTGGATCTTTCTCAATGGAAATCAGAACTACTGAAAATTTCAGGGACTTTTGAGCTAGGCAGAACATGAAAAGAGCTATATGAATGCTTCAGACAGCCTCTCTTCTAAGGTAGGTGGATGGAGCAGCTACTTCAGTGGCATCAAAGGCAGAACAAGCTTAATTTTGTAGGAAGGTCTACCATGTTTAAAGATATGCTGAACCTCAGTATCAATGAAGAAAACAGGGATGATCTTAGAAGAGAAGGAGCAATTGCATTTATTTTTTTCAGCTGTCAGAATATTTAACATGAAAGGATCTTAAATTTCAAAATTGTGGCAGGTATTATAAAATGAATGTTAGGATTTAATAATCATTCGTGACAAGTAGCAGTTATTATGTCAAGAGAAGTTTCAGAGGCATTTTGGATCTGGTTCAGTGCGACAGAAAGGTGCTAGGAAATTATATTAACAATGACAAAGTTTTCTGTAGCTTCATGGAGCCAGTTAAAAGAGCATCACTAACTTTATTTCACCCTCCTTCTGCATTTAATTTAGGTAGGTAGGTGAGTGAATGAGTGAGTGAGTGAGTGAGTGAGTGAATCCCATTTTACATTCCATTTTCAGAAGGCTTTGAAGACATTTCTCCTCAATCATTATGTAAATATATCCAAGGCGATATGTTGTAAAGGTAACTGACATAATTTATCAAAAGGAGAACATATTGGCAATGATTTAAAGACTTATCAAAGCCAGTATTCTTTCGTCAGATTTTTCATCACCATCATACAACAAAGTGCTATGAATCAGCAGTCTACATTAGGCAACATGTTTTGTATGTGTTGGAAAGCCCAGGTTTTAGTCAAACACTTTTATATATTTAATACTATATTTTACTCTTTGAAAGTAGACTACATTTTCATTGAAATAGATATTATTTAGAAATATTATAAAGAAGCTGTAATTCTGTAGGATATACTCTGAGACTGTGTCACTCCTGCTATGTATTAAAAAGGAATTTTTTTTCCCCAGCAGAAGGCAAATACTAGAAAAAAGTCCATCCAACAGATTTCTGCTGGGAAAGCACATTTTGTTCTTCACGGACAATGTTTCTTACAAAAAAAGTAGTTTGGAAGAGTGCCAGTTCATTGCAAGATTTGCATCATTCTTGGCTGTTACCATCCACTTTTATTTGATGATCATCTGCAAACTATCTCCCTTACTAGGAACTAGGAATTTCACATAGCTTGCAGGTGTGCCCCTTTTTGGCATGTATTCTGACAATAATCCAAGGCTGAAACTAAACCAGGACTTAATTTGGGAGATTGTTTCATTCTTAGGAAAATGCATTCTTGCAATAGTGCTGTCCTCTTTTCTTTCTCTAGTGTCTAGGCAAATCTGGGTTTAGGATGATGTATTAGTAAATCCTACTGTATGTGAAGCTTGGATCATTAATTTTCATGCTTAATCTTCTCTCTCTTTTTTTTTTTTTCACCAACAAAGTGGGGATTGTTTACACCTCATCAGTGTGAATTTTGTCTGAGGAAGTAATTTTGTTCATAGGTAGATGATGCATAGAAATCTTCATGGGGAAAACAAAAATAAAAAGATCTGATTGCCACCATCTTTCATTACACCACTGAGTTTAAGTAGAATTCTCATGTAGAATTCTGTACTGTATAATTTCTAATTGTATATACAACATTCTGTTAGCAAATACAAAGCAAATAGAGTGGAAATGGAAAATATGTACTTATAGTATTAATATTTTTTACAACAACAACAAAAAAGAATAGCTTTACTAACTCCAATACACTGTTCAGCAGAGTTTGATAAAGTTATACAACTTCTTTCAGGCTAATAAATTTTTACATGTTCTTTACACAGCAGCTGCTTTCAGTGAACCACCTGTATTTGTTTCCTTGTTCAGTGGTTTTACCCAACATGTGACTCTGCTATCTTGCAATTTAAAGCTAGCACTGATAATTAGCCATAGCTTTCATGGCCAAAAAAGTTTTTACATTGACAAAGCTGGTTTTCCATTTGAACTTCTGCAATTCATTTACTTGTAAAAATCTTAATCTTTTTCTTTCTTTCTGGTCATTTTCCTTTCATTCCCTCAAATGTGAAACAAACAGATAAACCCAAACTATCAAAGCACATAAAACTTGGTTCTTTTTTATTTCCTGCTGTTCAATTTAAGCTACTGTGCCATACCAATATTTTACTGACTATGGACACAGAATTAAAAGAAAAAGAAAGCAAGATTAAAATATTTTCTGTTCACCAGTTGGCCTCAGTATATGTGACACAAGAAGACTGTGAATATTTTATATATATGCCACTGTGGCAGTGTTCAGATGATGTTTTCCAGGGTAATGAAATGAAATTTCCTAACTCAAGCTACAGTCTTCAGTGATGTGAATTACACTGAAAAATACAAATATTTATACCCAGATTGTATTTCTCTGATCCAGACATTCATTTATGATTTGTGTGCCTGTCTCCTCAAACATAAATCCATCACTGGCATTTTAATAGGAAATAGTGACATTTATTAAGAACAGGTTGAGAAAGCTATGGACTGAAAATTTTTTTTAACCATGCTGCAAAAAAAGTAGGAGAATATTTCAGATATTCTTGTATTTTCCTTGAGGAATTGCATATCACTTTGGAGAGTGTTAAACAGCAATATCAGTGAACTGTAAAAAGAATGGCAACAAAGTTTAAAAAAAAAGATCAAACTAAATCCTAAATTCCCCTGGTATTTGTCACACCGTTCTAATGTAAATCCAGATAGATCATCTCCAGCTGTACTTAGCAGGATTGATATGTTTGTATACTCTGCTAGAGAATGTGCAGGGCAGTATCTCTGAACAGGTGAACATATTTGTGACTGCTGTTTTTATCACTGTTTTAATCTCAGTCCTCAATGATTCACTTTCTGATGGTGATACTCCTGAAAAATCTATTTCAACTCTGGAAATTCTGATTCACTGACTTTGGCACCTGTTTTAGCACATACAACATGCTGCATTCAGTACAGCAAAGCAAACAGAAAAAATGTTAGCACTTGCAGTTTCCAAGAAAAATACTCTAAATATATATATTGAAAACAGAAAAGCTCTATTTTATTTCCATTATTGTGGGTATAAATTACTACAGCGAGCAGCATGGGAACACTGGCCAACTCCATCTGGCTATTGGCCTGCATGCAGATCCGACATACACAAAAAAAACATGATTTTGTAAGTAAGAGAACAAGAGAAGAGTCACCCTTCTGGTGCTTAAAGTCTGTTTGTGCTTATGTGCACAAGAATTTGAATATTCTACAATGGACTGACAGATACTCTATAAACCAACTTAAATGTCTGATCTACCATTTTGGTTCTGTATAAGGTACTCTTTCAGGTGTCACAATATGCATGGACATGTGCAGCTCCATTTCTGTACAGGTACATTTGTGATCTACTTAACCTGAAAAACCCATACAAGGATGAGATCAAATCATTAAGTACAATGTCCCCTACATAAACAGTACTTCCCTAATTTGGTATTTCAGTTATGACTCCCAGCATTCCGTTCACTTACTTATGCAATTATGTGTCATATGATACTTATTTTGAAAATGTGCACATTAATAATAAAAGTATTTGTCAGTTTACTGACACTTTTCAGTAATTACAAGGTTATATAGCAATTCATTCATTTATATCTATAGACACACTATGCCAGATCCTCAGCTGGAAATTTAGTATAACCCTCCTTAAGCATTTAGTTTTCAATCATCTTTTCCATATTGACCTGAATGTTAAAATGTTGATTTAGCAATTTAGTATGTAGGTTTCAGAAAGCCACGATTTAACCAATCCATTAGCTCATTTACATTCCATGTTCTAATATTCCTATTCTTATAAAAAGAACTAGGAATAAGCTACACTATTTCTTTTCAAAGCCAAGGGAATTTCTGGTTTTGTGTATTTGTGTAATATCTGTGTTTTTTTCAGAATTCATGGATTCTGATATCAATACTTCACCATAGAATTTGGAAATAAGCTCTCATGAGTAAGAAGAGGTTTGAACACTTTAAATTAGAGAAGGACAAAGAGTGTTCACTCCTGACTCTGTTTTGCCGGTGTAAAGACTGAGAGTATAACTATGATGTCTACAAAAATGGCAAAGGGAAAATGCAATTGAGCTAGACTAATGGAACTTCATGATCAGCAAATATAATCACATCTGGCTTGATTATCAGAAATAGAACATAATATCTTTTTTGGATAAATGCTTAAATTATAGGTAGTACAGCTATAAATATTACCAGATTAAGAGTTTTATTATTGTTTCATGCAACTTTGGAGGACAAAATTTATTAATTGAAGTACCTAGCAATGAAGAAATAGTGCAGTTCAATTCACTTAAATTTTGTCCTTGGAACAAACCTTCATTTTTTAGCAATCTGATTTTTTTTTTTTCAGAGTATTATAATGACATTAGTCCTCATTTGTGATTTTCAAAAATATTGTTATAATGTTTATGGAACTAAATCAGCCAACCTCAACAGCCAAATGAGAAATTCATGGACTTTGTATTTGCATCAGTTTTGTGACAACTGGTGTATAACAAATGCACAGCTAAGCTGTATTATTTATAAAGCTATGTTTAACTTAAAAGCTTTTCTTGCACTGAAAATTGTGCATTTATGCATATTCAGATCTCATCTTTTCAGAGCATCACAGCTTCTTACTTTTAATGACAGCTGTTATGGAGAGCAGAACCACTGGAATCAGGTTATATAATATATAGTAAAAAAAAAAAAATCATACTTGTTGTTGTGTAGAAAGGTTTCCATAGACTTCAGGAAAGCAATATTCTTGTTAAAAGCCTTGATGAATTGAACAGTGTAGCTTCTGTGTGCTTCTATGATTCCAACTCTATTTATTCTTCAGAAGTGTTATTTAAAATACTGTAGAGAATTTTTTTAAGAAACGTGCTCAAAATGGCACCAATCCAGTACAAATTAATAATAATATGTATACAGTTTCTTCTTACTTGTAAGAATTAAGTTTGTAAACTGACACTTCTTTAGCATGAGTCTGAAGCATGAATCTGAGATCAACAATCATCCATTAAATAATTGTATTTTTAAGAATAAACCCTCTTTATTTGTAAATTATTTTCAATCTCTTATAACACATGGGTAAATAAAATGCTAATCACTAAAATAAAAGCTCTTTTTAGGACAAAATAAAAGGCAACAAATTAAATATAACCATAAATAGAACGTGACCTGACAATATCTGTGCTTCGTTTACATCTATACGCAATTACTAATTTCCAACTCCAAACTAATGTCTGACAGCACTGTTGTGGTTCTTCTGCTGTCTATGTGCAAACATTCACATGGCAGATTAACTAACTCTATATCCTGAAACATTATCCTAGATGATTGTATAAGGACAGGCTGAGAGAATTGGGGTTGTTCAGCCTGGAGAAGAGAAGGGTCCCAAGACACCTTATTGCAGCCTTTCAGTACTTAAAGAGAGCCTATAAGAAAGATGGGGACAAACTTTTTAGTAGGACCTCTTGTAATAGGACAAGGGGTAATGCTTTTAAACTAAAAGAGGGCAGATTCACACTAGATGTAAGGAAGAAATTTTTACAAAGAGGATGGTGAAACACTGGAACTTGTTGCCCAGAGAGATGGTAGATGCCCCATCGCTGGAAACATTCAAGGTCATCTTGGATGGGGCTCTGAGCAACCTGATCTAGTTGAAGGTGTCCCTGCTCATTTCAGGACAGTTGGACGAGATGTCGTTTAAAGGTCCCTTCCAACCCAAACTATTCTATGAGTCTAAGATTCTATGATAGCATACCCAGGATTTGCTACATTAATTTTGAATAAGAAATAGGTCTGCTCTCTTTCTCTACTCTTATTTCTAAGAGGTTTCATGGCTGTCTTGTTATCTCAAATGTATTCTGGAACAGTAGGCTGCTTTGAGTTGAAATTTTAGCTCTTTATATTTTAAAGATTTCTTGAAGTAGATTATTATAATAAACATCATATACATATATGTATACACATCATATATAAATACACACATCATACATCCATATAAATCATATATATATTAAAAAAAGTGAGAAGCTGACAGTACCCACCAGAAAAACATATATTATATATATGTATTTTTTATATATATATATATATATTTATATATTTATATATACACACACACACACCCCTGTCCCTGGAATTTTAACAGCATATTACTTATTTGATTTATGAATGTCAGGTAGCTAAGAAATATACATTAGTAACTGGATTGCAGACGGATTTATGATCTCAAGAACTCATTTATACTTACTGCTAGGTAGTCTGAAGAGCCTTAGTGAAAGATTGAGGCCAAATTAGTTAAAAATCACAGAATCACAGATTGTCTAAATAATAAAAAGTGAATCTCTGCCTCTAAGAGAGGTGGACTTAGAGTTTCAGAGTTCTAACTGAGACGTGATGTAGATAACACATTTGCCCACATGATAACATTATGTTTTTCTGGTTCTTCAGTTTTATGTCCTTAGGAAATTTTGACTACTTAAGCAGGTGAACGAAGATGTAATATGGTAAAGATTTCTTCACAGTGAAACTAATGCTTAGACTATATTGATCTTTGCTATTAAATAAGTAAATTATAGTGAATCTGACAATAATAATTAAAGAAAAATAGTTTATTAATTATTCAATAATATTAGCGTCTTTTTTTTTAGTTGCCAACTGTAAAAAGAAACATTGTTTATTGTGTGACTAGTCTTTTCTTTTACTGGGCTATAACAAAATCACAAGCAAAACAACAGGAAGATCTCTTCCAGTTGCTGTAATTTAAACTTTTGTCAGAACATTAGTTTTATAGCTGTGCGATAACAATGATGTCGCCTGAGTGTGGAAACGGTCAAATAATGGGTTTTGTTTCAGAGGTTATATTTTGCCTACCAAGGCTAACCCATAGTTTCATATCCAAAGAAGAGACCAAAATAAAAACCGAAGCTCTGCCAACACATATGACAGACTTCAATAATGATGCCAACAACGGAAAAGGAATGCAGATATAGCAGATAAAATTTGGATAGGAAGGTCAACATGTTCTTAACTGCTGATAATCAAATTTAACTGGGGTTCTCAGCAAAAAGATAAACTCCAATAGAAATGAACCTGCTCTCCTAGTCAGACCAGAATACTATAGCAATGCAGCAGATGTTAGATTAAAAATGGGTGTTAAAAAAGTAAAATTTTCCACAAAGGTGTTTGTTGGAAAGCAGTGTATTAAGCTCTTCCAGTTTTGTCATTAGAGGTCTTCTGTCCCACACCTCTCATCTCCCACTTAATGCAGGCAGCCATAAAATAACACGAAACACCAGGTTGCCCAAGTTCTTCCAGCTGTAAATTTTTTTATGCATTTTGCACATTTAAGCATCATGGAGGGGCTTCCCTTCTGGAAGGTAATTAAGACTTTTGCAGAACTATTAACATGCAACTACTTCGCAAATAAAATAAGCAAAAGTGTTCTATTCTCCAACACTAATACAAAGAATATCCATGGTCTCATAACCTTATCAAGGGATGAAGGAGAGGAAGTTAAACTGGATGCTTTTGTAAACTACACTAATATACAATTACTTTCACAGAATCACAGAATCACAGAATGTTAGGGATTGGAAGGGACCTCGAAAGATTATCTAGTCCAATCCCCCTGCCGCAGCAGGATTACCTAGATCATATCACACAGGAACACGTTCGGGCGCGTTTTGAATGTCTCCAGAGAAGGAGACTCCACAACCTCTCTGGGCAGCCTGTTCCAGTATTCGGTCACCCTCACCGTAAAGAAGTTTTTCCTCATATTTAAGTGGAACCTTCTGTGTTCCAGCTTGCACCCATTGCCCCTTGTCCTGTCAAGGGATGTCACTGAGAAGAGCCTGGCTTCATCCTCATGACACTTGCCCTTTACATATTTAAAACATTAATGAGGTCACCCCTCAGTCTCCTCTTCTCTAAGCTAAAGAGACCCAGCTCCCTCAGCCTCTCCTCATAAGGGAGATGTTCCACTCCCTTAATCATCTTCGTGGCTCTGCGCTGGACTCTCTCTAACAGTTCCCTGTCCTTCTTGAACTGAGGGGCCCAGAACTGGACACAATATTCCAGATGCGGCCTCACCAGGGCAGAGTAGAGGGGGAGGAGAACCTCTCGTGACCTGCTAACCACACCCCTTCTAATACACCCCAGGATGCCATTGGCCTTCTTGACCACAAGGGCACACTGCTGGCTCATGGTCATCCTGCTGTCCACGAGGACCCCCAGGTCCCTTTCCCCTATGCTGCTCTCCAACAGGTCTGTCCCCAACTTGTACTCATAGCTGGGGTTGTTCTTGCCCAGATGCAGGACTCTACACTTGCCCTCGTTATATTTCATTCAATTTCTCCCCGCCCAACTCTCCAGCCTGTCTAGGTCTCTCTGAATGGCAGCACAGCCTTCCGGTGTGTCAGCCACTCCTCCCAGTTTTGTGTCATCAGCGAACTTGCTGACAGTGCACTCTATTCCCTTATCCAAGTCATTAATGGATATATTTTGTCATTCTGAAATGGCTAAACCAAATATATAAATATATGATTCTGTTACTAAAAAAAAATTAGTAGGTGGCTGAGTATTGATTATCTTCAGACGTCCAAGCGTAGTCTCTAGAAAAAAAAACAAGCATTATGTTTGCTTTTTTTCTTTTTTTTTTTTCTTGTTCAGTATCTGACAATCCATCAGCCATCACAGAAATTAGAGATCTAGTAGCTGAAATTCCACTTTCAACTCCTACAGGTACATCTCATTTTACCAAATAGGATGATATACAAATAGGTTTGGAGTAGGCCACAAATGAATCACAAACCTGCCCTTATCTCATCTTATTAATGGAGCTTTTAGCAGACAGATGTCAGCTCTGAATGTCAATTGCCCAACCATAGCCTGCCAAGAGCTGACATGTTCTTCCTCCCTTATTAAGTTACATGAAATGGAAAAGGTATAGATCTGGATTTCAAATCCACTGATCTGTAAAAAATGCAGGAAGAATTACATTATAGGAAATCTTGGCAGTATGGTTTGTTATTAAGATTATCCATTACTTCCAATTACAATTCCTTGCATCCAAGTATTTCAGATCTTGTCAGACTTACAACCAGACTGAAATCTTTAGTTCTTTCAGGCTTATGTTTCTCTCTTTTTCTCTTTCCCTTTTTTAATATGACAAATGCCTTTAGAAATTCTAAGATTTAAATCAGGATTTTGCTAGTTATTAGATGATGATTATGTGTCAAGAATATGTTTTTTTTTTCTTTCTTTGCCAACCACCACATTTGGCTGCCGTGTAAACCTTTGCAAACAAATGATCAAGATTTGTTGTAAGGTAACTTTGAAAGGTCTGCCTGCACTGCTCCACTGAAGCACTGGTGCTGCTGAGATTTATGGGCTAAGACCAGGCGCCAGAACTGAAATGAGGAAATTTATTTTGCAGCTCATTTCCATCTGCTTTATTTAGGTGATGAGAAGGCAGAAGATTCAGTACAGAAAGACAAGAGTCTGAACAAAGATGAGAAGTATAGATTGAGACAAAGAACTCCACTGTGACTTGAACTGGACATCAGTTAAAGAGATTTAACACAACTGCATCAGATTAATCATAAATACTACATAAATACTTAATGTGTGAAAAATATAGGAAGAAAGTCTTTAAGTAAGCTGAAAAGAGGGGATGGTAATGAATGACTCAGAATAAATTATCTTAGAAAGAGCATGTTCTCTGATTGCTGAGTCATATTTTTTTCATAAATATTGATGCTGTGAGGCAAAAGTGATCAAGCATGTACAAATGGAAGACAAACAGATGTTGCTAGCAGGCAACTTTTATGACATGGATGAAGATACTAAGACACTATCTGCTTTTGATTCAGTGAGAAGTCAAAGACTCATCAGTACCAAAAACTTAATCAGTTGCAGGTAACACTCAATTTCTTTAGGGATGTTAGGGTGAGAACTTTTTTCTGGTAACTATTTTCATGGTATAATATTCTACACTTGCAGGGTCAGTTCTTACATGTGACAGTCAACCAGGTGCAGTAATTTCAGGTCTGATTTGAATGCCTGGTAGTTCAACTGTGTATTTGAGTCCAGGCAGTCTGGAACCAGGCTAAAGGCCAGAAGTACGTTTGTAACCATGTAAATCAAAACTGCCTCAGCAAGAAGGAAGTTATAAAAACAGTTGTGCCTTTGCCTCTTTTGATCTTATAAATTGTTTAAGTTTAGAGAAATGATTAGAAGAGGCACATGAAAGGACTTGAGAGCTACTGCAGATGGAATATAGCCAGAAATTGCACTGGGAATCTTCTCTTCTGTAAAGCAAAATTTTGGCATTTAGAAAACTCATCTTGTCACTATGTATAGTCTCCCAGGAGGAGGCTCCAGCTGCTTCAGATCCTGGCACTAGGTCAAACAGTCCAGCAGTATGCATACTGATATTCTTGGTGTTATGATTTTATGTGCCAGGAGTCTCAGTTCAGTCCTAACCTTGCCAAATTCTTCCTGGTTTCTTTTCAGTTTCCAGTCCCATAACATTATAAAGACCTCAGGGAGAATTGCTTAACAGTGGCTCACAAAGTCTTACTCTAGCTGAAAATACTGTCTTTGAGACTAAAGTGAAACACATGTAGAAGAATCTGGAAATAAGTTTCTAGGAGTCCTGGGAAAGATGGACACAGACTACTTTTCTGGATTTGTGAGAAGAAAAATATCTTGCATGCTCTTAAGAAATGAGAACAGAGCCACGGTGGGTTTTGTGCTCTCTCATTTGACTGTGAAGAATCCTATGCATGTGTATGATTCCTTAAGCATCTCTACTCATGATAGT
Organism: Nyctibius grandis; assembly: GCF_013368605.1. NCBI lineage: Eukaryota > Metazoa > Chordata > Aves > Nyctibiiformes > Nyctibiidae > Nyctibius > Nyctibius grandis. The sequence continues at coordinate 66,620,074 of NC_090695.1, read as the reverse complement.
CTGATTACATGTATTCTGTTTTCCCATGTACACACATTAGAAAATTTAAAGGCACCAATTATGATCACATAATTAATTTTATGTGACAAATATTCATCTAGCAGAAAAAAAAAAAAAAAAATCTTTCTTGTAGTTCCACATAGAAGGTGAGGTGGGGTTTTTTGTTTGGTTTGCTTTGCTTTTTTTTTTACCAGGAAAAAAAAAGCTGAAATTACTTTTATTTTATACTTATATCTCTTACACTTCCAACTTGTAAAAAGTTAAATGATGAAAGCTTTTCCGTATTTCTACAGGCTAGAAAAATAACCAAGCCTTCTTAGTTCTCCAAAAGGCAAAACAATCCCTTGAGGAAAGACAGTCAACAATGTAACCAGTTGTGAAATCCATTATTTTAATGGGTTGTTTCATTTTTGCCTGAGCTGCTCTTTCATGACTACTCTTGTAAGCTTACCAATTTCAAGGTCGACTTTTTACTAAATGTAGACAGCTGGCCTTCTGCAGTGAGTTAGTAGATAGTCCTGTGAGTATATACAGAAACTTTAACAGCTTTAGATACCCACAAGCTTTAACAGCTATAGATAAAGCTGAAGCTATAGATAAAGCTGAAGCTTTAACAGCTATAGATACCCACGAGCAATATCCACAAGGTGTAACCGTACCAGCAGCGGACAGTGGATACCCTAAAAAGAAACGAGGAGTGCTTGTGGTGGGTGATTCTATGTTGAGGGGCACTGAGGCACCCATCTGCCGACCTGACAGAGAATCACGAGAGGTATGCTGCCTTCCAGGCGCTAAGGTGCGAGATATTGCTGAGAGGGTGCCACAACTTGTTAAGAGATCAGACTACTATCCTCTGCTTCTCTTTCATGTAGGCATGAATGACACCACGAGCAGGAACCTGGGTAGGATCAAGGAAGACTACAAAGCCCTGGGGGTGCAAGTGAAGAATACTGGTGCCCAAGTTATCTTCTCCATTTTACCCATCAGAGGAAAGGGGGCAACCATAAATAGACGTATAATGGAAATCAACTCTTGGCTTCATGGTTGGTGTTGTCATGAGGGTTTTGGCTTTTATGACAATGGGACACTCTTTGACAACTATAACCTGTTAAGGAGGGATGGGATCTACCTGTCTAAGAGAGGCAAGAGAATCTTTGGCAGCAAGCTGGCCAACTTGGTGAGGCGAGCTTTAAACTGAAGGATTTAGGGAGAGGGGTCTAGAGCAGTAATGCTCATGCAATTGCCTCTATTGGGGGAATAAGACAGGCCAATCAGAGCAGGGAGAAAAATTCCTTAGCTGCCTCCCAAGATAGGAACAAGAAGGCCAGCCGCCTCAAGGGTATGTATAGATATCACAGATCCTCTTGCGCCTCTCCTGGGAAACCTGCATGCTTGGCTACCTCTCTGAAATGCCTGTATACCAATGCATGCAGCGTGGGGAATAAACAGGAAGAACTGGAGATCTATGTGAGGTCGCAGGGCCATGATCTCATTGCAATTAGAGAGACATGGTGGAATAGATCTCATGACTGGAATGCTGTCATGGATGGCTACGTACTTTTTAGGAAGGACAGGTCAGCAAGGCGAGGAGGTGGAGTTGCCCTTTATGTGAGAGAGCTACTGTAATGTATCGAGCTGAGACTAGGGAAGGATGAAGAACGAGTAGAGAGCCTATGGGTAAGAATTAAGGGGCAAGATAACATGGGTGACACTGTTGTGGGGGTTTACTACAGGCCACCTGATCAGGAAGAGGAAGTAGATGAGGCCTTCTACAGACAGCTGGAAGTAGCCTCGTGATCACAGGCCCTAGTTCTCATGGGAGACTTCAGTCACCCCGATACCTGCTGGAAAGACAACATAGATAGACACCCACAGTCCAGGAGGTTCCTACAGAGCATTGTCGATAACTTTTTGACATAGGTGGTGGAGGACCCAACGTGGAGAGGTGCTCTGCTAGACCTTGTGTTAACAAATAATGAAGGTCTGGTTGGAGATGTGAAAGTTGGGGGTAGCCTGGGTTGTAGCGACCACGAGATGGTGGAGTTCAGGATTCTGCATGGAGGAAGCAGGACAATAAGTAGGACCACAACCCTGGACTTCAGGAGAGCTGCCTTTGGCCTCTTCAAGGACCTCCTTGGGGGTATCCCATGGGTTAGGGCTCTAGAGGGCAGGGGAGTCCATGAAAGCTGGTCAATATTCAAACATCACTTCCTCCAAGCTCAAGATCGGTGTATCCCTATGAGTAAGAAATCAAGCAAAGGGGGCAGGAAACCTGCATGGACGAACAAAGAGCTTCTGACAAAACTGAAATAGAAGAAGGAAGTCTACGGAATGTGGAAAAAGGGACAGGCTACCTGGGAGGAATACAGAAAGGTTGTCAGAGTATGCAGGGAGGCGATAAGGAAGGCCAAGGCTTGCTTGGAATTTAATCTGACAAGGGACATCAAAGACAACAAGAAGGGCTTCTTCAAGTACATCAGCAGCAAAAAGAAGACTAGAGAAAACATGGGCCTGCTGCTGAATGAGGAGGGTGCCCTGGTGACGAAGGATGCAGAGAAGGCAGAGTTACTGAATGCCGCCTTTGCCACAGTCTTTACTACTAAGGTCAGCGCTCAAGAATCCCAGATCCTGGAGGTACACAAGAAAGTCTGGAGAAAGGAAGACTTTCCCTTGGTTGAGGAGGATCAAGGTAGAGATCATTTAGACAAACTGGACAACCACAAATCTATGGGCCCTGATGGGATGCACCCACAAGTGCTGAGGGAGCTGGCAGATGTTGTTGCCCAGCCACTCTCTATCATCTTTGAAAGGTCATGGAGAACAGGAGAGGTTCTTGACTGGACTGGAGGAAGGCCAATGTCACTCCAGTCTTTAAAAAGGGTAAGAAGGAGGACCCAGGCAACTACAGACTGGTCAACCTCACCTCCATCCCTGGAAAGGTGATGGAGAAGCTCATTCTGGATGCCATTTCTAAGCATGTGGAGAAGGTCATCAGAAGTAGTCAACATGGATTCACCAAGGGGAAATCATGCTTGACCAATCTGATAGCCTTCTATGACAACATGACTGGCTGGGTTGATGAGGGGAGAGCAGTGGATGTTATCTACCTTGACTTCAGCAAGGCTTTTGACACTATCTCCCATAACATCCTCATAGGAAAACTCAAGAAGTGTAACTTAGATGAGTGCACAGTGAGGTGGACCGAGAACTGGCTGAACGACAGAGCCCAGAGGGTTGTGATCTGTGATGTTCAGTCTAGTTGGAGGCCTGTGGTTAGTGGTGTTCCCCAGGGGTTAGTACTGGGCCCAGTCCTGTTTAACTTATTCATCAATGACCTGGTTGAAGGAACAGAGTGTACACTCAGCAAATTTGCTGATGACACAAAACTGGGAGGGGTGGCTGATACACCAGAAGGCTGTGCTGCCATTCAGCGAGACCTGTATAGGCTGGAGAGCTGGGCAGAGAGGAACCTCATGAAGTTCAACAAAGGCAAGTGTAGAGTCCTGCAACTTGGGAGGAATAACCCCATGCACCAGTACAGGTTGGGGGCTGATCTATTGGAGAGCAGCTCTACAGAGAAGGACCTGGGTGTTCTGGTGGACAACAAGTTCACCATGAGCCAACAATGTGCCCTTGTGGCCAGGAAGGCCAATGGTATCCTGGGGTGCATTAGGAAGAGTGTGGTCAACAGGTCAAGGGAGGTTATCTTGCCCCTCTACACGGCCCTGGTGAGGACAGATCTGTAGTACTGTGTGCAGTTCTGGGCCCCCCAGTTCAAGAAAGATAAGGAATTACTGGAGAGAGTACAGCGAAGGGCTACAAAGACATTAAAGGGCTGGAGCACCTCTCTTATGAGGAGACGCTGAGAGAGCTGGGTCTGTTCAGCTAGGAGAAGAGAAGACTGAGAGGGGATCTCATCAACACTTACAAATACCTTAGGTGTGGATGTCAAGAGGAGAGGATCAGACTCTTCTCAGTGGCACCCAGTGACAGGACAAGGGTCAATGGGCACAACCTGGAACATGAGAAGTTCCATCTGAATATGAGGAGGAACTTCTTTACTTTGAGGGTGACAGAGCACTGGAACAGGCTGTCCAGGGAGGTTGTGGAGTCTCCTTCTCTGGAGATATTCAAAGCCCACCTGGATGAAACCCTGTGCAGCATGCTCTAGATGAACTTGCTTTGGCAGGGGTTTGGACTAGATGATCTCCAGAGGTCCCTTCCAACCCTTAACCATTCTGTGATTCTGTGATTCTGTGAAACTACTTAGTAGAGACTGTGATTTCCCTACAAAATATATTTTAGAACTATTACTGTTATGACTGTTAAAGGGGGTAAGAAACGTGACTTAGAAAAATAATCTGGGCTAGTCAAACATATAATTTTCAATTTACAAAAAAGTCCTTACACCTAAATATGGCCAGCCCTACAGGGCAAGTGCAGAAAGCAGAATATCACAGAAAACAGAGCTATTGAATTATTACTTTAAAACACAAGAATGATTCACCATTAAAAAACAATAGCAAAACCAAAATATGTTCTGTTTTATTGTGGTTTAGATTATGTATGAGGCATACATAGTTAATTCTCAAAGTACTTTTACTCATATTTCTGTTGAATATTTGCATCTCAGCAAAATGGAAATGTATATGATTATAGATGTGTGAAACATTGTAAACCTAAATCAGAATACTTACATTTTAATAAATCAAAATAGTTTACTTATGATAGCTGTACTTTGAAAAACTGTAAAGACATCAGTTTTTAAAGAAATAGAATATTTTTTCCTGTATAAGTTTCATTCAGGATCAATTAGTTTCTAAAGAGGAAGAGGTGTCTCTTTTGCCAGCTAGTGGTCACTTCAGAATACAATACTCTTTTTAGCGATGTAATGTGTCCCACATTTATTAGAAAAAATTGAAAGAATATTCTGTAGTTAACAAGGTGGTTATTTGTGAGAAGACACTGAAGAACTAGAGACTTAAACCAACATCTTAAGAAAGGACTTAAACAAAATAACACCGCATACATTGCCCAGAATTATTATGATTAATGAAGCTAAAATGTCTATTTAAACTCTCATGGCTCATTAATCAAAATATGTTTATAAGATATCTTGAAGATTTGGGGTATAAAATAATGTACAGATATATTAAAAGAGATGCAAACCATCCACTGAATATCTTTTGTGGAAAAAAAGGAAGAACAAAATGAAAAAAAAAATATTTCCAATAAATAATGATATATTTTCCAGTTCTTCCTCATCCCTAATCAGTCCTGATTTTGGTTTGCTTTAAGATATTTTTACGATTTTTAAGCACCTGCATTCAGGGTGAATCCACACTTGACTACAGTTCACTCTTTGCCCTTTTTTTGTTTTTTTGTGCTTAACTAAAAACTCAATGATTTTATAAATTCTCTTAAACTGTAAACATCTTATTTCAGAAACACAGACATAACTTCAAACAAAGTGTTGTGCTTGCCATATGTAAGTCTATTTATCCCTCTCAACAACAGCAAAAGTGGAGATCCCACTTCATCCCTTCATTCTATATTTAGAAATCAGGTACACTTTAGCATGAGGCAGCTTAATCCCATTTAAAATGTTAGAAGACAAAATACAAAGAGATGCCTGAAAATTCATTTATCAGTGAGCTCCTGCCAGTCTGTTTTTGACAATTTATACTTTAGAATCAGTAGACTCTTTTGATTTCCCATCAGAAGGACATCCATCTTTCTATAGCTCAAGGATTTAATATCAAAGGCAGATTTTGGCTGCTTTATTTCTAAAATCAATGAGCACAACTTTTACTGATCGCCCACAAAATTTAACCATAACATTGAAAATATTTGGATGAAGTCTATTTTATATATTTGTTTATATATTTTTATTAAATTATTACAATTATTACACTTTTAAAAATTCAGAATTTTCAATGGAATTTCACAGTATTACTGAAATTAAACAACTGTAATCAGAAATTATGCTTAAAGCTCTATTCACACCACAGGGCTCTGGATTGTTCCTGTGTTAGAATTCCCAACCTGTGCCTCTCTTCTTGCAGCTGGCAACACTGGAGATCTCAGTTGTGGATATTTTTAAATCAATGCCTGATCAATGACACTAATTATCTACTTATAATTCCATCTGTGTTTCAAAATTTTCATAGCTATACTTGTATAGTAGTATACTGCTCTCACTTGCAGGGTGTTCAGTACTGCATATATTTTGTTACATTTGAGAAGTTTTAAAATAAGAGATGATTTCAATTTATCAATAAAAAAAATATTGATAGAGTGGGTAAAGATACTTCTTTTATTATGATACCCAGTTTTCTTGGACACTATTGAGTAAAATATATTTTTTCTGTCTTCAGAGACCTTAGTCAAACATTAAACCTTGAAGTAAAAGCACTTGTCTAGCAAGCATGCAAATGGTCTTAACTAAGTCATTCTCATCTTCCTTAGAGATTTAGTTAGTACTAGTTTCTCATGGCCTTTTTTTAAAAATTATTTTTCACAAAATTCGTGGGTAATGAACACAAAATTCTGTTTGGGATTTCAAACTTTTAAAAATCTTGAGGATTTCTATTGAATTTCAGGTTCATTATGTTATTCTGAGACTAACTAGGTTCGAATGCAATGGATAAACTCTTCTGAGATGAGTTTGTTAATGTAGGTAATAATTTTATAATTTGGATTTTTTTTTTTAATTTTTATTTTGGATTTTCATTTGCACCTACTTCTTCTAACAGGATTATTGAAATTTCTCTGTGCTTACCTTCTGTTCCAAAACAATTTATTTCAAATTATCCTTTTTGGCAAAGTTTTTGTGAAATTTGTTCATAACAATGTAGAATTTCTACGAATCCTAAAATGTTTTTTTTTTCCCTATTCCTTTGAAGGTCACACTATTTAGCAATGATCTCTTTATGCTGTCATGCAAATGGTACGGGGGATAATCTATGAGACATACTGCAATCCATTAATGCTGCAGACAGCAACCTTAGTATACAGTGATAGCAGCACCACTCCTATGCAAGTTAATTCCCTACTGAAGGATTAGAGACCACATCAGCCAGAAGGTATGATAAATATACTATAAGCAGTTTCTGACCTCAGAGTAGTTGCAGAGTTGACTTTTGTAGTGGCTCTCACTCCTTTCCTGTAATACTCACATTAGACTAAAAAAAAATTCTAAACCATCCCTTACAAAAAAGGTCAAATTGAGACCTGTGCATAAATGTAAATAATGCATCCCTTATTTGCTTTCTAGACACAGTCATGATGAGCTTAATGCACACCTGTATTTCAGTTGTCAAAGCAGAATGAAATAATATCTTTACTGATGATCTGGATGAGGGTATCGAGCATACCCTCAGTAAATTCGAGGATGACAGCAAGTAGGGAGAGAGTGTTGATCTGCCTGAGGGTAAAAAGGCTCTGCAGAGGCATCTGAATGGGTTAGACAGATGGGCTGAGACCATTCTGTGATTCTGTGAAAAACAGGTTAATATGTAGAATAAAAGACTATATAAAATTAACAACTTTTTTTTTTATTGGTAGGAAAGGAAGACCTTTCTACCAAAAAAAAAACAAACTCCCCCTCCCCCCCCAAAAAAACACACAAAAAAAACCCCAGCTCGAAACAACAAAAATCTGTAATATAAATTATTCTTAAGAGGAACAAAAAAGCAGTAGTTTTTATGTAAGTAGCCTACATATATTCACATACTATATAAAGGAAGAAAATTTTTTCACCCTGAGTTACTGAAGACTGAGCAGCTTAATTTGCTGATGATCTTTTACTTTCATTTAACATCATTAATGAGCTATAATTTACAATATAGAAGCAAAAGCCAGGTTTACACTTGGTACTAACCAAATGTACCGATGTGACACTAGGAAGAGAACACAACATAAAGTATATTAAATAAATTATTTAAATTCTAGAATCTTCATGACACTGCAGTTTAGGTCTCTAATATTTAAAATTGAAGGACTATAAAAACTACAAGAATTTATAAAGCAGATTACCACAATATTTATGGAAATTTTAAATTCTTTTTTATCCTTTGTTTAAAACATGAGAAAAAAATAAAGAGAACACACAGGTGAAGGATTTGTTGTGTATCCACGTGGTCACAAATTATTTAACTGTAGAAAATAACTAATGGAAATACCTTTGATCCTGCAAATGACATGAATATTAATTTTGAGATGTACTACAACCTATTGATTCCTAAATGACCTTAACATATAACAATGCGTAATAGCGAGCTTTGTATTACTAAACTTATAACAGAATTCTTCTTTGTGTTAAGTAATGACAAAGAAAAACGAAGTAGCAGGCAGACAAGGCTCTAAAAAGGCTAAATCTACAGAGAAGTAAAAAAAAACTTCATAAAAAGTTCTACTGATTCCATTCAAATCAGTTCTACTTAACTACCTCACTATCTACCATCATGCCAATTTAATAGGCTTAAAAAAAACCCTTAAAGTACATTAACATTTCTGTTTGTACATCAATAATCCTGCTGATGGAGCTACTTGACCTTTTTCTGCTGATTTCGGTCATCGGGAGGAGTTATGGGAACAACCCATTGTGCATGAAGAAAATAATGAAGTCAAGTCCACACAGTTGTCTTGGAAGCTTAGCTGGTTGAAGCTGGACCATAGCAGTTTTGTGTGATATTTATACCATGGACAACAAATGGAATTAATTCCAACATCGACAAGGATGTTGATGTGCTATTGTACAATGCTCTGTACAGCCGAAATCTTCATTACACCCTCTTTCCATTCACTACATCCAAATCATTTATTACAACCTGTCTGGTTATAAGTCAAGCTCCCGGACAGCAGCAAAATTGATTGAGGAACCATGGATAGACTTCATTGTTCACTGGAAATCTGAAGGAAATATAGTTGCAAATATAATATAATGGCTTTATTTTACACTAATTTTCATGATTTATAATTAATTTCTCTGCCTAGCCCTTTTTTACATACAGCAGCTTGTAGGTGTTTTATGTAAAACATGTAATCATCTTGAATATAAATTATTTTTGTTTTGGAAGGAAAAAAGAAAGGATAGCAGGTCGAGAAAGGTTCTCCTCCCCCTCTACTCTGCCCTGGTGAGGCCGCATCTGGAATATTGTGTCCTGTTCTGGGCCCCTCAGTTCAAGGACAGGGAACTGTTAGAGAGAGTCCAGCGCAGAGCCACGAAGATGATTAAGGGAGTGGAACATCTCCCTTATGAGGAGAGGCTGAGGGAGCTGGGTCTCTTTAGCTTAGAGAAGAGGAGACTGAGGGGTGACCTCATTAATGTTTATAAATATGTAAAGGGCAAGTGTCATGAGGATGGAGCCAGGCTCTTCTCAGTGACATCCCTTGACAGGACAAGGGGCAATGGGTGCAAGCTGGAACACAGGAGGTTCCACATAAAGGAAAAACTTCTTTACGGTGAGGGTGACCGAACACTGGAACAGGCTGCCCAGAGAGGTTGTGGAGTCTTCTTCTCTGGAGACATTCAAAACCCGCCTGGACGCGTTCCTGTGTGATATGGTCTAGGTAATCCTGCTCCGGCAGAGGGATTGGACTAGATGATCTTTCGAGGTCCCTTCCAATTCCTAACATTCTGTGATTCTGTGATTCTGTGATTCTGTGATATATGGCGGGTAGACAGAGACTACTATTCTTCAGCTTGCCGGGAGACCAAAGAAATTTAATCAAAACTGCTAAGTAACAGGATTTCACTGTTAATCTCACTTCAAAAACTCTCCTCAGTTATTTGTCTCCTGAGCAGGACCGGATTGTGACAGAAATTTTAAAAAAGTGAATGAAAATATAAATATACATTTTGCATACATAATGCCATTATCTAATATATCTGTGTATTTAAGCTATTATTTAATATTTTGTCTATCTTTAATATTGGATTTGAATTAAAACCAAAATCCAATTAATGGATACTTTATTTCTCTTCACTTGTGTACCAAAAGGATGAGAGAGAGTCAAAGTTACCTTCCACCTGTTAGTCCTACTTTAGATACTAATCAATTTAACATGAGAAGTCTGTAACTTGCCAGAGACATATGTTTCACAACTGTCTAATTTACTTTAACTCTTACATACTGTTTTCTGAAGTGGCTTAGTGTAGGATTTTCTGTATCTTTGAGATGTCTAAACATGTAGATTAGAATGTAACATAATATTATAAAGGTTATGATAGTATTTAGTTGAATTACCTGCCTATCTGACACTGAAGGAAAGAGTGACTAATATATTCATGAGAATGACACCATTTTGCAGGGATTTGAGATTAATTTAGCCTAGTAATTCTGAGCTCTTCATGCAGCCGAGCTGATATGGGAGTACTGTCCCAGTGCAATGGCATTATGAGTAGGTTCATAATACAGAAAAACACATCTTGTATGCCAGCAAATTGAACACTCACAGGGTAAGGAAAAACACTTTAAATAAGATGGCAGGAGACAGATCCTTTGTCAAATTAAAGTCTCTGAACTTTTTGTAGGGGTGTGGCAGGAAAAATGTATTGTATTTTTATAATACTTTCCTTTAGAACTGAAAAATTTAAGAATTCTTTAAAAAATTAGAATTTAAGACACTCAAATTTGTTTTGCACTACAACTGAAATTAGTCAAGATTACATCACATGGAAAATTTCCTACCCTTTTTTAATTTAAGAAATTGTCAAAAATCTCTGATCTTCGTCCATCTAGAAATAGGTGAATGCTTTTGAGTGATTTTGATTTGTCAGCAAAAAAAATTCACCCCCTGCTCCTGCCTCGAACATGCAAGGAGAATTCTGAAGAAAATCAGATGCATCAGCACTTATGATCTAATTTTTCTGTCCTTCAAAATATTAAATAAGGTCTGATCTTAAATTATTTATTACTGCAAAGCAGGATTGGGAGTCAAATTCTATTATGATTCTCTAAAGGACATGACATTGATTCAAATTTTGGAAAAAATTCAGCCTTTATCTAAGATTTCAAAAATGTATTATTTAAAACTCTCTAAACCCAAAATATCAATATGGATAAGGATTTCTGTTTTTTTATTATGTTGAGTTTAATAAAGGTGATAGAATACATGAGTTGTAGCCAATTTGATTTCTAAAGTAAATTTTTATTTGATCTTGCTCTCAGCCCATTCAAGTTCGCTTCTAAGAGTATTTTAATATTGTAGTTGTACACAAATTTGCAAAAATTTTTCTCACTTCTTTCTATTACCATAGCTGTATTTCAGGTAGAAAATGGTCCCAAACAATTTCAAAAATAAAATACCTTTATTACCATTTCCTTGCTTCTTCTGTGTATTTCACCATAATTTGAATTTGCTATTACACAGATGTTCTTATGCAAGAAATAGCTCTGTTTGAAACCTTTTCTTACGCTTTGTTACACTTGAATGGATTTTGATGACAAAGCTGGAATTTAATTCCTGGAAATAACTCTATGAATATTCCTAACTCCTCATAAGTGTTCATGAAAGCACAATGCTCTGTAAATACTTAAAATATTTGTAAATATTTTATCCTATTTACTTACTCTACTTAGGAGTCATCTATGAGTTTGTTTCTTTCTTTCTTTCTTTCTTTCTCTCTCCCTTTCTCTCTTTCTCTCTTTCTCTCTTTCTCTCTTTCTCTTTCTTTATCTCTTTCTTTTCTTTCTTTCTCTCTTTCTTTCTCTTTCTCTCTTTTTCTTTCCTTCCTTCTTTCCTTTCTTCCTTCCTTACTTCTTTCTGCCATACACAGTGTTGCATTATCATAATCACACTACACACACACAACTTTAGACATCAATGAAATACTACTGCTTCAAATCCTGCCTTCGCTGATGCTGATGTAAACTTGATAATTTCTTAAAACTCATAGTGCATCTACAATACCATATACAACTTTTATTTAAGGTGTTTAACACAGGTGTTAAAAAATATTTTCTACTGAAAAAAGTAAAGAAGTACAATGGTATTAAAAACAATTTTGCAATTAATATGCTGAGAAATGGGTGGTGATGTTCTCACTGAAATCCCTAATTATTGCAGTGGTCAAAGAAAAAAATAACCTATGATTTCTTCCTCCGAAAGTGTATGGTACAGGACTTTCAGTGACAATAGAGCAGTATGCATCATCTGGTCTCTTATGCATAAGTCACTGCAACCACTGCTTATTTTATGTAGTGTTAAAAAAAAACATTTAGATTGTCACTTCTGCCTTTTTCCCAACATACCTATTGAAGTTGGGTAAGTCATAAAAATCTAGGTCATGATGTTAGCTGGATCAACTTAGATCTGTTGTAATTTATAAAAGCACAATGATTACCATTAGAATGGATCTTTTTCATTCTAGCTTCACTTTCTTATTGCTTGTACTAAAGCAAAATATCAGCCTTAATGAAATTTATTTGCATACTAACGAAATGGAGGGAGTAAGCTCTTTCTAATTATCTTTTGGTAGCTAAGAAACCTAGCTGCTGTTAGGTTTTTAATTTGTCTAATTTTTATTTTAATTTTTAGCATTAGATTATACAGGTTAAACAATTTCTTAAAAAATAAAAAATTGCTGAAAATAGACCTTTCTTCTTGTTTGGTGAGAAATACTCTTTTTTCTTTAACTATTCCCTTGATATTTTCTTTAACTACTGATAGGTAGGATTCATTTATCCATTTTGATCTACTTAGTGCGAGCTCAAAAAATGATTAAACCATAGTGTTTGATACTTAAAAAGGTGAAGTTTACAGTACCATATTGAATAAACTATCCTTTAAATGCCCTTTGTACTAAAAGAAGTGCAATAAGTTGTATTTGATATTCATTGAAAGGTAGGGTAAAAATTAATGAAAAAGACAAAGAAGCTCCATATACACACCAGAGAAAAATGGGATCTGATGACTCTTATCACATTCAAGTTTCCAGGCCGCTTCTGAAAATCTGGCAAACTGTGCTGGTTTTGGCTGGGATAGAGTTAATTTTCTTCATAGTAGCTGGTATGGGGCTGTGTTTTGGATTTGTGTTGGAAACAGTGTTGATAATGCAGAGATGTTTTAGTTATTGCTGAGCAGTGCTTACACAGTCAAGGCCTTTTCTGCTTCTGACATCACTCCACCAGCGAAGAGGCTGGGGGTGCACAAGAAGTTGGGAGGGAGCACAGCTGGGACAGCTGATCCCATCAATTAAAGGGATAGTCCGTATCATATTATGTCACACTCAGCATATAAAGCTGGGGAAAGAGAAGGAAGGGTGGGGGAAGTTTAAAGTTATGGCATTTGCCTTCCCAAGTAACCAATATGCATGACGGAGTCCTGCTTTCCTGGAGATGGCTGAACACTTGCCTGCTGATGGGAAGGAGTGAATGAATTCCTTGTTTTGCTTTGCTTGTGTGTGCAGCTTTTGCTTTACCTATCAAACTGTTTTTATCTCAACCCAAGAGTTTTCTTCCTCACTTTTACCCTTCCAATTCTCTTCCCCATCCCACCGTAGGGGAGCGAGCAAGTGGCTCAAGCTGCCAGCCAGGGTTAAACCATGACAAAGCTGACAGCATAAATAAAATACATGGATTTCTTTCTACTTCAGGGAAGGAGGAATTTGTAAGCCAGATTTTTTGGCTACTTAACATCTTCTACATTCCATTTTCTTCTCTTTTTTTCTAATCAAGTAATTGTGTGTGAATACGGGGCAAGGCAATCACAGCGAAATCCTTTTCCAGCTCATTTAACTGCCTAAATATCAAGGCTCTTTAATGGTTATGTGTGCTCTTGTAGAGCAACTGCCTTCTGAATTTTTACCTCTAAAGTTGCAAAAGTTCATTAATTCAAAAGAAGGCCTGCATTCTTGGATATAATGGTTCACAGTCCCATTAATAAATCTTTTCCAGTGGGACTGGAATGGTGAATGAGAGGACATTGTGCATGTTCAACCAGCATGAAACACTGATCCCACCGCAGACAAAACCAGAAAAACTCTGACCTCAACAATGACATGACCTTCTCCCTGTCTGGCAGAGGGCTCTTCCACAGACCATGGCTGGGAGATAATATGTCAAGAAACCTTCTATATTTGCAGATGGAGCAAACTGTTTGTACTGCCAAACTTCAGCTGACTACTCATCATGAAAATTATTGGCAAACAGTAGACAGATGCATATCTTTCATGGCCCAGGTTAGATATTGGTACTTATTGTTCCTATCAATAGTTCTAGTATGCATGCTCTGCAGACTGCCCATTTTTTACCCTTCTGTGGGATGTCTCATTTCTCCCTATAAAGAAGCATATGTTTCTTATTTTATGCAAAAAAAAAATATGGACTCTCCTTTGGACCAAACGCCTACTTTTAAGACATACAAATCCTTAAATGCTTCTGTCCCCACTTGGCTTTTTCAAACCTCTTGCAAGCCGTTCTTTGTTTCTTCTCTTGCTTGGTTTTTGGGGTTTTGTTTTTTGTGTTTGGTTTGTTTTTTTTTTTTTTACTTTGTTTCTTTTAGCCTCATGTGGAAAGATACATTAAAAAAAAACTGCCTCCCCTAAACATTTTTTTGTATCAGCTATTCACAGTGGTGGAACTGGCATAGAAAAACAGCCTAGTTTTTCAACAAGCCTTTCAAAATCCAGAATTTCACTATATAGTTCAGTGGTAAAGTGTATAGCTATATGGACAGTAGAGAACTCCTTTCTTCTCTTTGTGTATACAAAAGCTTCATTACTTCTCTTTGCTAGACAACATGCTAGAATTGCTTTTTTGCTAGAGAACTTAGTGAACTGCTAATTCAGCTCAATTCCCTTATTGATTGCAGAGTCACAACTTTGTAGGATACAGTTCCTATTTGATAAGTAGGACCTCAGTTCTTTCTTCTAAAGGCTTTATAACTCACCCTGTTAAAGTGCTTATTTCAATAGGTAAATTGATTACCATATCTCTGTATAATTGCTTTGCCATGATTATTTCACCAGTCTTATTGTCATTTATGCATTTCATCATAAATGGTTTGTGTTTACTTGTATATAATCAAAAAAAGTATTGAACAGAGTTGGCCTTAGAGTTTCCTCTGAACTTCTCCGGAAACACCTTTATGATAAATGATAAATGCTTTTTGAGATCAACCAGCTAGATCTTAATCTGTTTAATTTAGACTGTATTGATATTGTACTATTATTTAAAATTAGAAATTCATAAAACATTGGGCCAAAAGTGTATAAAATTCCACATATATTAAATCCTTGCATTTATGTCTACTAACTTCAAATGATTAAATCAGTGTTTTATAAGATCTACTTTTCCATTAAAAATATTTGACTGCTCTTAGTGTTTGTTTTTTTTACTTAATTCTTGTTACTTGACTCTTCTATCTACATTTCCATTATTGCAAACAGAGCTGATGTCAGAGGAACTACTTTAGCAGTTGGCAGGAGCATTCATTGGCTGTGCTTGAGTATTGAATATTTACAAAGCTTCAGGAAACCAATGCACCAATAATAATTAAAAGTTTGAAGAACTTTTAACAAGTTATTCCTAGATGTTATTACTTTTCTTTGCTGCTAATGCACTGAAAAAAATTTTTTTGTCATCATATAGTTCAAACATATTATCCTTTTCCTTTAGAAACAGAGAGATGAAACATAATCACAGTTAGCTGTTTTACTAATCTCTCTCAGTTGTCACCACTTTTATTATGTCATTTAAACTCCATACTGTACTTTTTTTTTTAAATTATAGCTTTCTCTCCTCAATCTCTAATGTTTCTTATTAATTTTCTACATTTAGTAAACACAAAGCTATATGGTAAAGAACTATTCTGCCCTTCAGTGTAACTTCCCACCTTCCTGATAAATTTCCTGCTAATTTCTATCCCTCCTTTGTCAATTGAAACAGTGTGGGTTTATATGCATATTTGTTCTATTTCTTTACTGACGAATTACAACAATTTGACTCCTAAGTAATCTATGTAAAAACACTGTACTTTCTCCTGTCTAAATTGTGTTCAATTTTCCCTAATTTTTGGTGTTTTAAGAGACAAGTATATTACTGGACTAGGACCGTAATCTGCTTGTCTGAATTGAGTGTTAGAACGTCAGAATCACTTCCAAACACTAACTTTGACTGAATGAATGATGTGGTTTTATTCGAAGTAGAGAGTTATCTAAAGGCAAACCTATTTACAATTATCAGACAATTTATTTTGAAACTGTAATGATGTGTTTATTGTTTCCATGAGATCACTGACAACACAGCAATCCAAGTCATATTCTTCTAATAACAGATCTTTTTTTCCGATCTATATAGTTATACAATCATTTCTTGTGTGACTAAATCCATTGGTTTATAACTGTGTATGTATAGTGACTTGCTTTGTTCCACCCAAATAAAACTTTTGTGTATATACACCTATGAATATAGTCAAGTTTTCCCTTGAAAATTCACAGAAAAGAGTTAAATACAAATTCACTATAGAAAAGGTATTCCTTGTTCAATAGCGAGTACTGAGTCTCTATTCCCACTGAAAAAAAAAAAAAAGTTAAGACAAATTTACTTAAAATTGATTTATTGAAGACTGAAGAAATTTTTCAACCCACCCCATCTATACAATTCTATATAATTATGTCTGAATGAACCAAAACATATCTAACCAACAGTCTGGTCATAAGTTATTAAATCAACAAAATATTTGAGCATGAATATGACATTCAAATCTGTACCCTCTTGAGTACTGTGAACCTGAGGGATACAGAATGAGAAGGTAGAGAGCTAGCAATCTTCTAATTAGGCAACCTGCTGCTTTGTATCTACATGAGATGGAAAGATACTAGATGTAAAGCTATGAGTATTTCTAATGTGTACACACACTACAGGACAGTGTGAAGGAAAGTATAAATCTAAAAAATGCATGCATGATACTAACAACTTCATAGCACATGAAAAGAGACAAATGGAAAAAGTTTTTAAATGTACATTTTTGGGAAGACCAATATACTGTTTGACAGGAACTCATGTTAGTTAAGATTCTAAGAGCGCATATTACTTCAAAATAAGGCAAGTCCTTCCACAATATATAATTTTCTTTAATATCACAACTTCATTCAAAACAGAAGTTCATGCTTATCAGATTTGTACACTAGGATAATGAAATAGATTGGGATATTCCTTCTTCACTATAGAGCTTCTATCAATCAGCACACAGCAAATGTTCCAATAAATTATGGATATCCAAGAATGGAAATGTTTTTGGCAGTGCAAAGTATTCTTAAGATTTAATTTGTATACTTATCAATTATATATATTGCTATAAAATATAATAATTAAATATATGAGTGGAACGGGATGCATTTGAATGACTCTAAATAACTAGCACAGTTCTCATTATATTAATGCTGAAGTATTAAGATTAGCTTGTGACCTAAGAGAATCAGCTTCTTTCCTTCTTCCTCATGGGTAATAATTAACAAAAGTCAGTGTCTATAGAAGCTCCTTCTTCCACAAATGCGTGTAGCAGCTCCAGCCACTGCATGCTCATGTTGTCAGACAGCTTACCAATGGGTGGGAAGTTGAGCTTCATAACTTCCTTGAACTTAGACTACACTGTGGATCATGATTGGTTTACAACACCAGACAAAGATGATTTGAAACAGTAACATATGCTCTTGGATATCTAAACTGATTTCATTTGAACCCACATTTTAGTTGTTTTTAAGCTATCATTTTAAACCAGAGTATTATTTTTAGGTATGTCAGCAAGTGGGATTTTGTTTACCAATAACACCATATTGCCACATGTTAAGAAAATCCTTCCTAAAGATTTTTCTTCCTTCTTAGCATTAGCACCATGATGTTAAGACCAAGAACCTTGCTGGTATGCTGGGGAAAAGAAAAAAAAAAAAAAATAAAGAAGAAAAATTACCTTAAGTATGTTATTGACAGGAATGACTGAGCTCCTGGATACTTGCTTAATGAGGCTGATAACTAAGTTTTCTAGGTATTTCAAAGTTATTTTTTATCTTTTTAATGTTCAGTGTACTTACATGGATATTTTAACATGACTTTTGAACGTAATTACTTATCACAAATAGGCTACAAACACAGCACAAAGTCTAACATGATATGTCTTGACAGTTTAATTTTTTTTTTTTTTTTGACAGGTTTTTATAATCTAACAGGTACTTTCAAAAATGTTCAGAATAGACGTCCTTATAATAAGACTGTTGTCATTAGGAACAGAAAACATGTTTACAGTAATTAACAGAAATTAATAATTTCTCATTCCTGCATTATCTTTGACACAAAACACAAGATTTGAGTTACCACTGGACTTCAGTTAAAATGGGTAATCTCCACATCTTCTGACATATACCCAAGTGTTTTATACTTTTAGCTACATCAGAAAAGACAAAAATAACAACGCTACCAAAGTTTTTTGCATTTAACAAAACAAAGTGTCCCATAATTGACCAAAAAGATTGAAAATGCACGTTTAACTACTACATCAAAGAAAATTAGAAATGATACAGACCTTTCAGAAGATTAATGTAGAGGTATAACATAAATAATAACCTAACAGGCATGTTTCCTTCACTTCAGTAAAAATTTGGACCATATGCCAGTTATGTAGTCTGCCACAGTGTCAGTGACTGAGCATAATAAAATAGTAGGCTCAGCGAAGAAATAAAATTGCAATAATCAAGATTTTAAATTGCCAGGAAAAAGAGAAAGCAGTATCTCAAAAATATTTCCTGAATATCTGGTCCTGTCCAAATTCTAAATGGAATCTGCATTTACCCCTATTTCCTTACAGGATGACATACAATGACACTCATATGTTTGCACTTCTTCTATTTGTCCTCTAAGAGAAAAGAGATTATTTCTGTTATTATTGTCTTGTTAAGAAAGAAAATTAATTTAAATTTTATTTTAGGAGTAGGTACAAATATATGTCCAAAGCTGTCTACATTTTATGCCGGGAAATCACATGAAGATTTTGGGTACAGTCAGGATGAATCCTCTACACTAAAATTAGTAAAACATTCACAAGTGTCTGAATGTATAATTTTACCATGAAAAACTTAGTGTACACGGCAAAGTGAATTCTTTGAGACTGCGACTGTTTTACCTTCCCATTCTCTTTAAAACAACAAATGGATCTCTCTCCAGCCCAAATAACCCAGAATATGCTCACTATTTATCAATTCAGCATTGTGCATAGGTACAAAACTACTTAAAATAAACTTATTAAAAATAACATCAATCAACCAAAATGCACTCACCTTCTCTTCGATTGAGCTTTGCAAATCCAGGGCTATGACTGCTAGACAGCTCTGATGAACTGCTGAATGATGACTGAGGCAAAGCAGACACCAACTGATCATCACAATTATCTGCCAGTGAAAAATATCACATTCAGGTTAATACAGTGAAAATCACTTACTGGAACTGTAACCAAAGAGAACACTAGAAAAATAGCTGAATCAACCTTGTATCTGAGAGCAGAACATCTCGAAATATTTCCTCTTGCTGTGTTATATGTAAATCTATCAGTACTGAGGCAGTACCTTGTTTTATTTTTTCTTCTTTTTTTTTACCCACTATTTCACGAGACTACCAGGGTATAACTTATTACTTTCTTTAACTGTCAGTACTTGCACAGGTCTAATCTAACTTCTGAGATCATACTGATAAATGGTTCACAGATCACTCACTATCATTTACATGGATAGCAACTCACACCTAGCATGAAGCTAGTAGCATGAAGATACAACCTCAGCACATGCTCTTTATTCTCTTTAGATCTGATGCCAACACATAAAATCATAGAATCATAGAATGTCCTGAGTTGGAAGGGACACACAGGATCATCGAGTCCAACTCCTGTCCCAGCATAGGACAACCCCAGAATTCACACCATGTGTCTGACAGCATTGTCCAAATGCTTCTTGGATGCTGACAGGCTTGGCACCATGACTGCTTCCCTGGGGAGCCTGTTCCAGTGCTCCACCACCCTCTGGGTGAAGAACCTTTTCCTAATATCCAACCTAAACCTCCCCTGGCTTATCTTCCTGCCTCTCCCTCGAGTTCTATCACTGGTTTATAGCAGCTCTTATTTCAAAATCGAACTTTAAATGGCCTTTCTGCAGAATTAAGCACTTGAAAAGTATCTCATAACATCAGTTAAAAACAAATCTCCAGTGAATAACTGATGCCATTAAATTGTATATGTTTGAATAGAGTAATCTTTCAGTAAATCTTAGGGGAAAATTAGTAATAATAAAAATTCTTATTAAAAAAAGGTGCTTCTGGATAAGCTCAGGCACAAGAAGGAAGCCTACAGAAGGTGGAAGCAAGGGCAGGTAGCCTGGGAGGGATACAGGGAAATTGTCTGAGCAGCAAGGGACCAGGTTAGGAAGGCTAAAGCCCTAATAGAATTAAATCTGACCAGGGATGTCGAGGACAACAAGAAATGCTTCTATAGGAATGTCAGCGATAAAAGGAAGACTAGGGAAAATGTAGGCCTTCTCCAGAAGGAAACGGGAGACCTGGTTACCCAGGATATGGAGAAGGCTGAGGTACTCAATGACTTTTTTGCCTCCGTCTTCACCAGCAAGTGCTCGAGCTGCAAGGCCCAAGTCGCAGAATGCAGAGACAGGGACTGGAAGGGTGAAGAACCGCCCCCTGTAGAAGAAGATCAGATTCGAGACCATCTAAGGAACCTGAAGGTGCACAAGTCCATGGGACCTGATGAGATACATCTGTGAGTCCTGATGGAATGGGCAGATGAAGTTGCTAAGCTATTCATCATTTTTGAGAAGTCGTGGCAGTTTGGTGAAATTCCCACTGACTGGAAAAAGGGAAACATAACCCCCATCTTCAAGAAGGGAAAAAAAGGAAGACCCGGGGAACTACAGGCCAGTCAGTCTCACCTCTGTGCCTGACAAGACCATGGAGCAGATCCTCCTGGAAACTGTACCGAGGCGCATGGAAATCAAGGAGGTGATTGGTGAGAGCCAACATCGCTTCACTAAGTGCAAATCATGCGTGAACAAATTTGGTGGCCTTCTACGATGGGGTTACAGCACTGGGGGATAGGGGAAGAGCAACTGATGTCACCTACCTGGACTCATGCAAAGCATTTGACACTATCCCGCATGACACCCTCGTCGCTAAACTGGAGAGACATGGACTTGATGGATGGACCACTCAGTGGATAAGGAATTGGCTGGATGGTCACACTCAAAGAGTTACGGTCAACGGCTCCATGTCCTAGTGGACAACAGTGATGAGTGGTGTTCCTCAGGGGTTGGTATTGGGACCGGTCCTGTTTAACATCTTTGTCAGAGACATGGACAGTGGGATTGAGTGTGCCCTCAGCAAGTTTGCCGATGACACCAAGCTGTGTGCTGCAGTCAACATGCTGGAGGGAAGGGGTGCCATCCAGAGGGACCTTGACAGACTTGAGAGCTGGGCCTGTGCAAACTGCATGAAGTTTAACAAAGCCAAGTGCAAGGTCCTGCACATGGTTCGGGACAATCCCAAGCACAAATACAGACTGGGCAGAGAATGGGTTGAGAGCAGCCCTGAGGAGAAGGACTTGGGGGTGACAGTTGATGAGAAGTTCACCATGTGCCTGCAGTGTGCGTTTGCAGCCCAGGCCAACTGTAACCTGAGCTGCATCAAAAGCACCGTGGCCATCAGGTGGAGGGAGGTGATTCTGCCCCTTTACTCTACTCTCATGAGACCCCTCCTGGAGTACTGCATTCAGCTCTGGGGCCCCCAGCATAAGAAGGACATGGAGCTGTTGGAACGAGTCCAGAGGAGGGCCACAAAGATGATCACAGGGCTGGAGCACCTCTCCTATGAAGACAGGCTGAAAAAGTTGGGATTGTTCAGTCTGGAGAAGAGAAGGCTCCAGGGAGACCTTACAGCAGCCTTCCAGTACCTGAAGGGGGCCTACAGGAAAGATGGAGAGGGGCTTTTTACAAGGGCAAGTAGTGACAGGACAAGGGGGAATGGTTTTAAACTGAAAGAGGGTAGATTTAGATCAGATCTTAGGAAGAAATTCTTTCCTGTGTGGGTAGTGAGACACTGGAACCGGTTGCCCAGAGAAGCTGTGGATGCCCCCTCCCTGTCAGTGTTTAAGGCCAGGCTGGATGAGGCTTTGAGCAACCTGGTCTACAGGAAAGGTGTCCCTGCCTGTGTCAGGGGGGTTGGAACTAGATGATCTGTAAGGTCCCTTCCAACCCAAACCATTCTATGATTCTATGATTCTATGTGTTTAACATCAATTAAGACAAGAGTTCTTGACTCTTGGCTGATTTCTGGGTATTAAGAACAAGGAAGGCCTTTTTTTTCACTTTCTTAAAACTAGGTAGAAGATTTTCCTATGATTTTCATGCTCCTTTTTCCTGAACTATGGAACAAAAGTGGTTCATGAAGTCAGATTAAAAGTAAAAATAAATCAATAATTTAAAACCTAAGGAAGGGATATTTCCCAGCTATAAGAATTATGACAGCTATTGAAGGTTTATTGCAAGGTGTGAATCTTCACAAATGTCTCTGTTTGGAAACATAATTTTAAATCTCATCCAGTTTTTTATCATTAAATTCTGATCTGTCTGGTTACAGTCTTTATCTTCTTCCTTCTTGTCTGGATTTTAAGTTCTCTGTGTTCAGTCACAAAAAGACTTTCATGCCCTTGGACAACAGCAAGATGGTCAGTGAGCACAGAGGAAATTTGGCTTTTTGTACTCACTTCCTGTTCTTCATCTCTCATTGACATGAAATAACTGCAATTGTGAAAGCACAGTCTGCAAAAGCTAACAATTTTATCAGAAAACTGGAAGATTTTGTTTCAAATTCAAGAAAAGAATCAGCCCTTCCATGAAAGTTGTCTCCTTGATAAATCATTCTTTATGTTCACAGAAAAAAAACTGTTACAAAAGCTTAAAGACTTTTTTTATCCTGGGCTATCAGCTCCCCTTGTTCTCCTTGCATCCCGCTCCAATAAACAGCTGACATCTGTTGATGAAAAGTCATGTTTAAACAAAAACAAAACAAAACAAAACAACAAAAAAAATCAACCTGCATCCATCGCCAATAAAATTCCAGCCTGAAGGGTTAACATTTTTCAAAGTAGTAAGCAGGTGAAAATGGCTAGAAAACCTCAGGAAAGCAAAGCGCTGTGAACTTCTATGGCTCCTATGTGCAATTCAAATGGAGTATGTGGAAATGCCTAAAAATATCCCACAAAATGAACTGAAGAGTGGAAAAGGGAAACACTTGTGGCTAAGAACTGCTTCAAGAAGCTCACAGAGGCATGCAAGAAACCGTGCATCTTTTCTAGTTAGTTGTTTTTAAACTTGTAGCTACAAATGGGCAGCAGTAGACACAAGATGAAAAAGTGCTTAGGCTCCCAGAACAAAAATAGCTTATCCCTGGTCAGGAAACAAATGCAAGGGGAAGCATATAGCAGCAGCAACAACTATAGGCCAGTTTCATATTAAGTGACATTGCATGTTGTGTAGTTAGAAGGCCTAAAACTAACCTGATCTAATTGTCTGTAAATCTATCAACATGACTTCTACTCATTATTCTTATCCTCATTGATGAAGCGTTCACCATAATTGGGATCAGCATAATGGTCAATACCTCTCAGCAAGAGGAGAGGAGTGCGTATCTTTTTATCTATGTCACATGAATCTCATTAAATTTAATGGATCTTTTGAAACTGATTACAAGCCCGCACATGGACTGAAGACTAAATTACCACAATTAACATATTTAAAGGTTCTATTAAGTAAAAAGAGATATGTGCTCACTCTCAGGGAAAAGTAGATATCTTCTGTTAAAAAAAGTAGATGGGCTCGAGGATATTTGGTCTTCACAGTAATAGGAAAAAGAACGCTTTGAAGTCCACATGACTGAATCATAGATTTAATAAATACCTATTGGAGGGTAGTTTTTGCGGCATCATTTTTAGGTTTTGGCAAGTACTAGTCCTGTTGATACAATATGACACGTCTTATTTTTAAAATCCTCACTCCTTTTCATGAAGTTTTTGATCGCAGTTATTCATTTATTCAAACCTGAATGTATTAATGGCAACAAAGTTGATCCTTCCTAAGCATTACAACTTTACCTGCATAGGACAGATGAACAATAATAAACTTCTTAGAGATTCCCAGAGTTACTATTTCTTCAGTTCTGTTCCACTAAGATGCATTTCCAATTGTCCCTAGCTAGTCTATTTGTCTGATGATCGTTTAGTTTTCCCTAATTGAGGAAAGATTGCTAAACTAACTTTGATTTGTTTTTGTCATTTTGTTTTGTTTTCAGGTGGTTCACTGGAACAGCTGCTTTTTGTTAATGTTAAAATGTTTACTGTTCTGCTCACTAGGCGCTCAATATTTTCTCTGAGTCCTTGATAAAGCTGACAAACTTAATAATAGTTTTTTGAAGAAGTCAATCATTATAATCTTTTTTCCTTCTTTGCTACCTATGTCCCACTTTACCAGAAGTTCAATAGTTTATTAAGAAATCGGTAGTTCTTGTTTGTTGAGAAAGTTTTGAATAAACTAAATTTTAAGGACAAAAATGTATAAAACAATATAATAGCTGGAATTAATTTCATTAACAAGATAAATAAGTGAAATTGTAATATATTAATTTGTGTGTGCTCTTGTGTTGGGATGTTTTAGTTTGAATTAAGGTAAGTCTTGAATAAAGTGAAAGTCAATGTAATACAGGTACTTTTTAGGTAATTATGAACAGAATCTTTATTACCTGTCAACTTGTACTAACTACACACTGGACTCTGACATTTGCTTATTCAGAGTAAATTTACACTCAAATTGAAATGCATGAAAATCTGTGAATCTATGCTATGGACAAAGCTGAAAATTTAGATGACAAACATCAGCCTGACTGTTACATTCAGACTAAAGTCAGTGCAATATTTTCTTGATGTTGCAAAAGAAAAAAGAAGGTTTGTACCTGTAAATGACATTGTGGTTTTTTTCACTACAAGGAAATGAAAATGTGCACTTATGCATCCTGAAGAAATAAAACTCAGATTGTCCCAGTATTCTACTATCTTCATTACTATTTATTTTTATTTTAGCAAGCTACTGCTTTGGTCAAAGACACAAAATTTATTTGATCAATGATAGTGTTATAAAAATAACAGTGATAACTGCTTTACTACATGATATCTTACTTGAACTCCATCTGTTGTAGATCATATAGCATGACCTATGCAAATTAGAGTACCACTGTATGAATAATTCCTTGGTTTACTCTGAATTTGCATAATGAGACAGTATTTGAAGCTGGAAGATAAATGATAGGCATACTTTGTACATGCAACACACATTTTTATTCCTATAAAATGCCTCAGTTGCTTTATAAATTTGATTAAATGTGCAGTGGAATTATGGTATATGGAAAGACATGCTCTATATAACTTGAATAACTTCTTTCATTTGATGATGAAACAGGTAATATATTTTTGTTTATATATCCTTCCTCCTATTTTCACATTCTTGCCTTTTTTTTTTTTTTTTTACCAGTTTCACTTCAGGTTTTCACCTCTTATTCCCAGAGTAATGTCTTTCTGTCCTGTTGACTACTGCTCATTTCAGGCACTGTTTTTTAAACAGCAGCTGTTAACAGCTCATGTCAGTATACTGCATTAGCCAACACTAGCGTTTCACAATTATTCCTCACTCTTCTCATTGTACAGTTGCTGAACAATAACTCTGTAGGCTTGAGTTTGATTTTGTTTTCTAAAAGACCTCTACATCAGCATCACACAATTAAATATATATTTTTTACTTCACAAAGTCTTATTTGATACCAGATTTTTGTGCATATTACAGAAACCTACGGTTTGTTTACATTTTTTGTGTCCTTAGCTATTGTTCAAAACAGAAAAAGATTTATCACAAAAATCAATAAAAGCTAGAACATGTTTTAAGCAACGTGCTAAGCAATAAAAAAAAAGATATGAAGCTATTTTCATGAAACAAAGCATAGCAACTGTTATAAAATACATGTATAATTATTCAGAGTAGATGCATTTATGCTACATTGCTCATTTCTCTTGAATCATTGTTGTGTAAAGGCAAAAAATTGTCTTGAACTGTTGAATTTTGGATAACATCTTTTATATATTCAACTATTTGTGTACCTTTGTATTATAAATTATTAGAGGATAAATACTATATAGGTGCTCAATGAGTTCTTCCGGGAAAATCTGAAAGCATACCAGGGGGATAATAGTGGGCTCGCCCATGACAAGCTCTGGGACAACATGCCAAAGTTAGAAGGACGGGGTACTAGCAAGGGCCCTCAGCCTATTGCTCTGAGATGTGCTGGCTACACTGGGACATAGAATCACAGAATCACAGACTCAGCCACGTTGGAAGAGACCTCTGGGATCATTGAGTCCAACCGTTGCCCTGACACCACCTTGTTAACTAGACCATGGCACTAAGTGCCATGTCCAGTCTTTTCTTAAACACATCCAGAGAAGGTGACTCCACCACCTCCCTGGACAGCCCATTCCAATGTCTAATAACCTTTTCTGAGAAGAAATTCTTCCTAATGTCCAACCTGAACCTTCCCTAGCGAAGCTTGAGGCTGTGTCCTCTTGTCCTATCGCTAGTTGCCTGGGAGAAGAGGCCGACTCCCACTTCACTACAACCTCCCTTCAGGTAGTTGTAGACTGCAATAAGGTAATTATATAACGTAATTATCTTTAACATATTTTCATCTACTGAACACATCTAGCAACCCCATACTTTTTTCTGAAGTATTAACTCTCTTAACTCATGAATCTCTGTTTTTCAACCTGGTTTTAGTAGGTTCAAACACCTCAACATCTTTCTTGAAGTGCGGGGCCCAGAACTGGACACAGTATTCAAGGTGCGGCCTCACCAGTGCCGAGTACAAACGGACGATCACTTCCCTAAACCGGCTGGCTACACTATTCTTAATAGAGGCCAGGATGCCATTGGCCTTCTTGGCCACCTGGGCACACTGCTGGCTCATTTTTAGCCCGCTGTTGATCAGCACCCCCAGGTCTCTTTCCGCTGGGCCGCTTTCTAACCACTCTTCCCCCAGCCTGTAGCGCTGCATGGGGTTACTGTGGCCGAAGTGTAAGACGCGGCACTTATTCTTGTTGAACCTCATGCTGTTGGTCTTGGCCCATCTATCTAACCTGTCCAGATCCCTCTGTAGGGCCTTCCTACCCTCCGGCAGATTGGCACTCACACCCAGCTTGGTGTCATCTGCAAATTTGCTGAGGGTGCACTCAATCCTTACGTCTAGATCATCTATAAAGATATTGAACAGCACTGGCCCCAAAACTATCCCAACATCTGCTGGAAAAGTAGCACAGCAGCTGTAGGCAATCCAGGAGACTCCTGGAGTGCATTGAGGATAACTTCTTAAGCCAGGTAATAGACAGCTCTACCAGAGGGGATGCAGTACTGGACCTGATGGTCACCAATGCAAGTGAGCTAATCAGTGATGTCAAGATTGGAGGCATTCCGGGCTGCAGTGGTCATGGACTGGTGGAGTTCACAGTCCTGAGGAAGATGGGTCAGGCAAAGAGAAAAGTCAGGACTCTGAATTTTAGGAAAGCAACTTTCTAGCTGTTCAAGGAATTAGTCAATAGGACCCCCTGGGAAACTGCTCTCAGGGACAAGGGAGCAGAACAGAGCTGGCAGATATTTAGGGACACTTTCCGTAGAGCGCAATAACTCTCGATCCCCAGGTGTAAGAAATCAGGAAAGGAAGTCAAGAGACCAGCATGTCTGAGTCGAGGCCTGCTGGTCAAACTAAAGGGCAAGAAGGAAATGCACAGGCTGTGAAAGCAGGGACAGATATCCTGGGAAGAGTATAGGGATGCTGCCCGGTTGTGTAGGGATGGGGTCACGAAGGTCAAGGCGTGGCTGGAGCTGAACGTGGCAAGGGATGCAAAGAATAATAAGAAGAGCTTCTACAGTATATCAGCCAGAAAATGAAGGTGAAAGAAAGCGTATTCCCCTTGATGAACATGATGGGCAAACTGGTAACAACGGACAAGGAGAAGGCTGAGGTACTCAATGACATTTTTGCCTCAGTCTTCACTGGCAACCTTCCTTTCCACATCTCTTGAGTGGATGGAC
The DNA here is from genome assembly GCF_013368605.1 of Nyctibius grandis. Classification (NCBI taxonomy): domain Eukaryota; kingdom Metazoa; phylum Chordata; class Aves; order Nyctibiiformes; family Nyctibiidae; genus Nyctibius; species Nyctibius grandis. The sequence continues at coordinate 66,591,900 of NC_090695.1, read as the reverse complement.
TGCAGGATGGGGACTGGGGGAACAAAGTCCTTCCCACTGTAAAAAAAGATCAGGTTCATGACTTGAGGAACCTGAATATTCATAAGTCTGTGGGACCTGGAGAGATGCAACCCAGAGTCCTGAGGGAAATGGTTGATGTAGTTGCCAAGCCGTTCTCCATGATACAATTGGGGCTGTTCACCCTGGAGAAGAGAAGGGTCCGGGGAGACCTTATTGCAGCCTTTCAGCACTTAACGGGAGCCTGTAAGAAAGATGGGGACAAACTTTTTAGTAGGACCTGTTGTGATAGGACAAGGGGTAATGCTTTTAAACTAAAAGAGGGTAGATTCACACTAGATGTAAGGAAGAAATTTTTTACAAAGGCGGTGGTGGTGAAACACTGGAACTTGTTGCCCAGAGAGTTGGTAGATGCCCCATCGCTGGAAACATATAAGGTCATCTTGGACGGGGCTCTGAGCAACCTGATCTAGTTGAAGATGTCCCTGCTTATTGCAGGGTGGGGGTTGGACTAGATGACCTTTAAAGCTCCTTTCTAACCCAAACTATTCTGTGATTCTATGATTCTAGATCATGTACATAGATTTGGGGGAAAAAGCCTTTCTATTCTCTCCTCTTAATTTTCTTCTTGGTATCTAGTATTACAATGTGGACTTTGACAGTAGAAAGAGGGTCAGTGGCACTTGAAGTGCTCCCTTGTATCAGCAGTGCAAGTAGCTCTCTCTGTGAAACACAACAGCATCATACTCTTTCTGGTGTAGTTTATGACTAATAAATTCTTTTTATTTTCTGAGTTTTAAAGAAACCTTTTACTAATGACATCCTTTTCTAAGACTTAGCAGTGCAATGCATTTGCTCCTAAGATGAAATCTTGTTTCCCTTCATTATTTTTCCTTCTTCTGTGCTTACCAGTTGGACAATTTGTCCCAAGTAGCACAGTCTCTTTCACCATTATAAATCTAATCTGTGGATAACGAAGTGAAAAATGACCTTGAGGTTAGACAATAAAGAGTAGTTATAAAATTTTGCAGTTTGTATTATAGACGCCTAGAGCAGGAAATAAAGTTATGAAAGTAAATAATAATTTTATTTTTTCCTTTCACATGAATGAAGTAGTCTGAATTTAGTAGAAGTATGGTATATATGATCTTATGAAGAGCACGTAATATATCATCTGTGTAGTGATTAGATATTATTTATGGGATTAGAAAGAACTAACTGTAGCAATCATGGTCAGTATCAGGCCTTCCCTTTAGGAAGAGTTTTGTTTAAAGAATCAAATGAACCAAGTTAAAAAGAATTTTGAAAGTGATAAAAAATCCTTTCGAGACATTCATATTAAATTCTTGCTGCTAGTTAGAAATATCCATAATTATTCAGCAGAAACATTTAATTATCACTAAGTCAGGAAAGATTTTGTATTAATTAATATTCATGAGATGGACAGTGGAAATCTGGTAAACAAATAGAAGGGTTAGAGGAAGGACTCACCCATGACTTGTCTCATATCAGTTGCATACATACAATATGTTTGTCCTAAAAAAACCCCATTTTATAAAGAGTAATAGTTCACATAATTTCCTCTCATTTTCTAAACAACAGATGCCAGCACAGTGTAGCTAGGGAAAGACTTGCCTACAGTTCTTCTAGTGTTTTAAAGTCAGTCTTCTTTCAGCTAAAACTAAAATAGATATTGATTCTCAATTTATATTTTGCAAAATAAAATGGAGAATGAACACATGGCCTGTATAGCAATTGAGCTGGAGAGGCATTTAACATCCAGTGTATTGATTAGCATTTGCTTGCTTATGCACCGTTAATTGTGAGCTGCATTTAAGTCTTCTTTTTCTGAAATACTCAGATCTCATTCTGTATAATGTTAGGCCGTGCATACTAATAGCTGAGTGATATTGTGTACTGTGTCGTTATCAAACACGCATACCATTGGCAAAGCAAAAGATTTTCTATTTTGTCATTCTTACAGTGCTTAAAAGGGATTAGATGATTTTTTATGTCATTTGTCTGAGTTGTTTTTAAGAAATATCTGTATTTAATGTGATTGCACATTAAATGTGTTTGCACAGACCTGTGCTCTTCAATATCTTCATTAATTATTTGGATGCAGGACTTGAAGGACTGTTATTCAAGTTCTCTGATGACATAAATTTGGGAGAAGCTGTTGACACTCCTGAGGGCAGAGAGGCCCTGCAGAGAGACCTAGCTAAATTAGAAAGGTGGGCGAACACCAACTGCATGAAGTTTAACAAGGGAAAGTGCCGGATTTTGCATCTGGGACATGGCAACCCTAGATGTACATACAGACTGGGGAACAAGAGGCTAGAGAGCAGCCCCGCGGGAAGGGATCTGAGGGTTCTGGTTGACAGCAGGTTGAACATGAGCCTAACAGTGTGCCCTGGCAGACAAGTGGGCCAACCATGTCCTGGGGTGCATCAAGCATAGTATTGCTAGCTGGTTGAGAGAGGTGATTGTCCCAGTCTACTCTGCACTGGTGCGGCCTCACCTCGACTACTGTGTGACGTTTTGGGCGCCACAATATAAAAAAGATATGAAGATACTGGAGAGTGTCCAGAAGAGAGCCACAAAGATCGTTAAGGGTTTAGAGGGAAAGCCGTATGAGGAACGGCTGAAGTCATAGAATCATAGAATGGTTTGGGTTGGAAGGGACCTTACAGATCATCTAGTTCCAACCCCCCTGACACAGGCAGGGACACCTTTCCTGTAGACCAGGTTGCTCAAAGCCTCATCCAGCCTGGCCTTAAACACTGACAGGGAGGGGGCATCCACAGCTTCTCTGGGCAACCGGTTCCAGTGTCTCACTACCCACACAGGAAAGAATTTCTTCCTAAGATCTGATCTAAATCTACCCTCTTTCAGTTTAAAACCATTCCCCCTTGTCCTGTCACTACTTGCCCTTGTAAAAAGCCCCTCTCCATCTTTCCTGTAGGCCCCCTTCAGGTACTGGAAGGCTGCTGTAAGGTCTCCCTGGAGCCTTCTCTTCTCCAGACTGAACAATCCCAACTTTTTCAGCCTGTCTTCATAGGAGAGGTGCTCCAGCCCTGTGATCATCTTTGTGGCCCTCCTCTGGACTCGTTCCAACAGCTCCATGTCCTTCTTATGCTGGGGGCCCCAGAGCTGAATGCAGTACTCCAGGAGGGGTCTCATGAGAGTAGAGTAAAGGGGCAGAATCACCTCCCTCCACCTGATGGCCACGGTGCTTTTGATGCAGCTCAGGTTACAGTTGGCCTGGGCTGCAAACGCACACTGCAGGCACATGGTGAACTTCTCATCAACTGTCACCCCCAAGTCCTTCTCCTCAGGGCTGCTCTCAACCCATTCTCTGCCCAGTCTGTATTTGTGCTTGGGATTGTCCCGAACCATGTGCAGGACCTTGCACTTGGCTTTGTTAAACTTCATGCAGTTTGCACAGGCCCAGCTCTCAAGTCTGTCAAGGTCCCTCTGGATGGCACCCCTTCCCTCCAGCATGTTGACTGCAGCACACAGCTTGGTGTCATCAGCAAACTTGCTGAGGGCACACTCAATCCCACTGTCCATGTCTCTGACAAAGATGTTAAACAGGACCGGTCCCAATACCAACCCCTGAGGAACACCACTCATCACTGTTGTCCACTAGGACATGGAGCCGTTGACCGTAACTCTTTGAGTGTGACCATCCAGCCAATTCCTTATCCACTGAGTGGTCCATCCATCAAGTCCATGTCTCTCCAGTTTAGCGACGAGGGTGTCATGCGGGATAGTGTCAAATGCTTTGCATGAGTCCAGGTAGGTGACATCAGTTGCTCTTCCCCTATCCCCCAGTGCTGTAACCCCATCGTAGAAGGCCACCAAATTTGTTCACGCATGATTTGCACTTAGTGAAGCGATGTTGGCTCTCACCAATCACCTCCTTGATTTCCATGCGCCTCGGTACAGTTTCCAGGAGGATCTGCTCCATGGTCTTGTCAGGCACAGAGGTGAGACTGACTGGCCTGTAGTTCCCTGGGTCTTCCTTTTTTTCCCTTCTTGAAGATGGGGGTTATGTTTCCCTTTTTCCAGTCAGTGGGAATTTCACCAAACTGCCACGACTTCTCAAAAATGATGAATAGCTTAGCAACTTCATCTGCCCATTCCATCAGGACTCACAGATGTATCTCATCAGGTCCCATGGACTTGTGCACCTTCAGGTTCCTTAGATGGTCTCGAATCTGATCTTCTTCTACAGGGGGCGGTTCTTCACCCTTCCAGTCCCTGTCTCTGCATTCTGCGACTTGGGCCTTGCAGCTCGAGCACTTGCTGGTGAAGACGGAGGCAAAAAAGTCATTGAGTACCTCAGCCTTCTCCATATCCTGGGTAACCAGGTCTCCCGTTTCCTTCTGGAGAAGGCCTACATTTTCCCTAGTCTTCCTTTTATCGCTGACATTCCTATAGAAGCATTTCTTGTTGTCCTCGACATCCCTGGTCAGATTTAATTCTATTAGGGCTTTAGCCTTCCTAACCTGGTCCCTTGCTGCTCAGACGATTTCCCTGTATCCCTCCCAGGCTACCTGCCCTTGCTTCCACCTTCTGTAGGCTTCCTTCTTGTGCCTGAGCTTATCCAGAAGCACCTTTTTTTAATAAGAATTTTTATTATTACTAATTTTCCCCTAAGATTTACTGAAAGATTACTCTATTCAAACATATACAATTTAATGGCATCAGTTATTCACTGGAGATTTGTTTTTAACTGATGTTATGAGATACTTTTCAAGTGCTTAATTCTGCAGAAAGGCCATTTAAAGTTCGATTTTGAAATAAGAGCTGCTATAAACATACTTTACAGAAGTTTGTGATAAGTAAGCAAGTATTCCCAAAGACAATAATATCATTAACTATTTCTAGTTTTGTAAAGACTAAAAATAGTAATTTATCATTCATTTATCATTTTTATTTTTTCTTGGTAAATTTAGTTTTTCCTTTATAAGGCATGACAGGATCTCAACATTTAAAAAATTAAAATTATAAAACTGTTCTTCCTTTTCCTAAGGAACTTATGTAAGATTGTTCCATTAGTTAAGAACTCTGAAGAAAAGATGTGCAGAAGTTTTGATTGTTTTTTTTTTAGTCGAAAATTCAACTCGAAGTCAAATCATGCTATACTGCCACTCCTAAAATTCATAGTATTCTTGGAAGCATTCTGTTTTGGATGCAGTTTCCCTTCAGATAAAAGATCCTCCAGAAGTCCAGATGACCACCTTATGAAGGAATGATTTGCAGTATAAAATGGAAGGTAGAATAGTTTACAAATGCTACACTTACAATAATAAATGAAATGTGCCTGTGATACTCTCAGCACAGAGGTCATTCAGCAAAAGAAATCTTCTGTTCATATTGCTAGACTCTCTCAGCAATCCCTACAGCGTGGCCATAGCCAAACCTCTGGCCCATGCTAACTCATGTAGTGTAACTGGGAATGAGTAGTGAAGGAAAGAAGAGACCAAAAACTTGCTTATGACTATCCTGACAATTTCTAATAATGTAGATAACCAAGTCTCACTGCTGAAAAACTCCCCAGCTGGCAAGTGAGTAGAGGCATAGCATGTAATTTTTAGTTCTAGCACTTGTACTACTTCTTGAGCTAAAATTATCTAGCATACAGTTAGCACAAATATTTCTGTGTTACTTTACAGTTCTGTCCTGTATCAGGGATCCTCATATTTCTGATTTTTGGAAGGTTATCTTCAGAAGAAACAAGATTTATTTGACATCATACTTGTTTTGTATTTGTTTAATATATATGAAATCTAGAAATTTTATGTAAATATAGACATATTTATGAATTACACAATTTAAATAATTTTATAGATTTCAAATACATGTATATATTTATTTAACTCATATTTCCTAACTACTTTGTCAATAAACCAGCTGACTGCAACAATTTTCATGGAAATTTGGACATAAGGTATGTGTGAACTTTGTCTTTTGCACACAACTCCAGGCCCTATCTACTTAATGCAAGAATAACTACAAATCTAGGGAATTAGAGTAGCTTGGAAAAAACGTAGTTGCACAAATAGTTATTGCCATTCATTATAGAAAGCAAACAAATTTAATAGTAACATATAAAAAAAATAATAATTAAAAAAAAAGTCATGCTTCCATAAAGCAATTAAGATTCTCAGGGGAAAAAATATTTTCAATTGAAATAATGAAATCTTGACAGGCTAGTATTTTATGTGGTGTTTAAAGATATTGTATTCAATGAAATGGCAGAACATGATCATAACATCTGATAATTCTTGTGTGACAAATATTCACCCAAATGCTGTTTGACTGAACAGTATTGTTCTACATATGTCAAGAAGGATTTATTAGATTAACAAAATAAATGAAGAAAGAAATGAGAATATTTCTCTCTCTGAACAATTGATCTTTTTTTCACTCTGACTGTGGGTGAAAGATATATATGAAATTAAAAGATCCGTAATATCCAATCTTTGTGAATCAAGAACCTAGAATATTTAACTTCTACTCAGTTCAAAAAAAAAATATTCTGGGAGCAGAAGTTTAAATATTCACATTTATTCTATTAGATATTCTTATTAGACTACTTTTCTGTGTTGCTCAGTCAGAACAAAGAATACAGTGCATTACAGGATATACCCTTTAGCCAAAAACCAAGGCTCTAAAGTAGCTAAGAGCACCGAGAGACATTACAACAGCTTAGAAGGATAAAAAATATCTTTAAGCCATGTGATTAAGGTATTTCTGTCCAGCAGTAAATAAGAATTTGATTCAAGTTGAACTGATATACAACTAATATTTAATTTAAAGATTACCAATGGATTTTTTGCAATGAAATAAAATTCAAGTTTTAGAAAGTTAAAAAAAATAAAATTTCCAATCAGATCCAAGAATGATCTATCTAAAGAGAAGCCATATTTAGCTCACTGTCATTGTTTTATCCTTAGAGATTATAAATAAACTGCCATGACTTGAGAAAAGAAATGGGGAAGAAAAAGAAGAAAAAAACAACCCCATAAATCAGTTTAAAAACTTGATACCTGAAGAAAGACTGATTGGCTTCTCTGTCTGTGAAGTAATTATACTATGAATGAAAGAAACTACCTGAACTGCCATGGCAGCTTACATTGTATTTGTAATTTATTTCAGGTGATCATTCTATATCAGGGGGTTTTTTGGTTGTCGTTGTTAGATTCAGCATCTATTTTCATGGGAAATGGAATTGAAGCAGAGCTGGCAAACTCCATCTGAGTTGTTAGGATAATTGTAAATTTCATCAGTACCTGTCATCTGGGCTGGGACAGCTGTTTTTCAATACCAACTCATCAGCCTCTGAAGTCAGCTTGCTAAAATCTGGGTTTTTTTCATGGTGTTTTCAGTTATGTGGCTGCAACCTTCTATTCAGCTCAATTAGAATTAAACATATCAGTGAGAACATGTTTGCCCTGTTGTCTTCAGAGAGGGAAAAAAAAAAGTGGGGAAAAAAAGCAATACCTGCTGGGTGGGGTGGGGCAGGAGTGGGGGGGAGGCCCAGTGCTTAATATTGTTTCAGTAGTAAACCCAGTGCTCTCAGATGGAGATGGTGCATGACTGCAACCAGGAAACTGTGTTTGCTCATTTTACAATATGTGTGAGATTATTTTTCAGAGCAATCCCATAATATTTACAGGAAAAATAAATAACAGCAAATAAGAGAAAAATCACAGACTTATATTTGTTTACCTACTTTGAAGCAGAACTAGCCAGAAAGATTTCTGCTTGTCTTCTTGTTCAGTTTACTTTTCATGACATTTGCTCTAAGTAGACGTATGTCAAAATGTCAGAAGCAGGATGCTTCTTTTCCACACTTAGACTTGCACCAGAAGCTTACCCTTTCCATGATGTTCTGGTGCAATACATATACCAAAACTGAAAGGAATTTGTATCTATCCTACTTAGTTCACAATACCCTCTACCGTGCCATCTGAGTGTGACAAATCTTCAAGATATTTACCTTCAGAAAAAATCTGAGACATACCAGATGGTGTAAACAAAGCAAAGAAAAGGCTTGGTGTCTGTCTCCCAAGCATTATGCAGCTGGATAGTTATTTTCTCCCAATTCATCCAAGAACTTAAAAGATGTAAATGAAGAAACAATCAAACAGCTGAACTTAATTCCCTAAAGAAATAAGGCATAACAATTATGTAACTAGACATATACAGTGTATATGACTGTTTTTGCCTCCCCTTCATTCTGTTGTCGAACTTTTGATTCTGTTTCCTAATTTCAACCAAATTTCAAAAACAAGAGAGGTTCTAAAGATAACAAAGTTCCTAAAAACTTTGTGATCATATGGGAAAGGGATTTTAATAACATCCTGTCTGCAGATAAGGCTGCCAGATGGGCTTTCATGTTATAAGACACCTGAGAATCCACAGCATTGGCTGCAAATAATCACAAACCCTGGTAAATGTTTACAATGCAGCTCAAAACATCTTGTATCAGTCTATATATATTCAATCTTACACTGTAAGATATAATTCCATAGAAAGGTGTCTTCTTTAGTGCTGGCACTTTCTATTTCTTTTTCCTTCTCAGACAGAAACAAAATTATTTCATTCACACAGCGTATTTCACATGCAGTGAGCTGGCAGTTCAGTTCCACCAACTGTTTTGTATTCCAGCTCCATTCATGAGTCTCAAACACATATATTTATTTACAGGCAGGAATAAACCCAGTATGACATATCTGCATGCACACATTCTCAGTCTTTAGGGGGTTAAAGAATTCAGTCAGCCTCTCCCAAGCTCTTCTCCTTACAGAAAACCATATTCATAGGAGTGGAATCATTTAACTATGATCATGTCAGATCTTAATATCAGTTTTTCTTTTTTGTTATTCAATCTCCTCATCAGTTTTGTTTTTTAATATGAGAGAGAGAAATAATTTTTTTAAAGAGTAGAAAGAAAACAAAATTTTTCTCCACTATAGTAGAGAATATATGTGCACTTACATGCACATATAAAATCAGTGTTTGTGGTGACTGAAGGAATGTACTGATGTTGTCTTAAATATTAATGGGAAAAACCAAGGTCAGAGAAGGCTGTATCAAGATTAAGTGCTTTCAAAAAAAGCCCAAGTTTAGACTCCCTATAAATAAGTTTTATACTCTTCATTTCAGAGTCCTAAGAACCTTGGCCTTTAGCAAGAGAGCTCATGGTGAGCCTGCCAGGAAATAAAACAAACCCCAGAAACAACCCCTAAAAAAACAAAACATGAAAAGCAGAGACACACATGGGAAGTGGTTAAATAACCTTTTATTTCCCAGTATTTTTTAATAATAGTCAATACTTAGTGCACTCTCCTGAAACTCAGTCTACAGCAGGTCAAAATTATTTTCAGGTGTTTTAGCATTTTAAGGTAGAAGTGAAAATACTATGTTTTGTCCTCACAGAAGTCTCAAAAATTTACAGTTTGAAAGTTGGTAAAAGCCCAAGTCAATTACACAGTATCATTAAGTTTAATTTCTTTCTTCCTTCCTTTATTTTTTTTCAGGGTTAGGAAGGCACTGGGTTATTATGGAACATTAATCTTTTCCTTTATGTAAATGAACAACCAAACAAAAAAAACCCTAAGAAAGGTAGAGAAACAGCCACCCTGCCTATATTGTCAAAGGAATAATAGATAAACAACAAAGAAACAGTATCTCAGGATATTTATCTTATGGGACTGAATGTCATAAAAGACACATTTTAATTCAATCCACTGGCAAGTCTTTTTTATTTTATTTCAATGAAGTACTATTATACCACTAATATTCCTGTTTAATGTAATTATTAGCTAAAAGTTATTTACATTTACATAATAAAAATACCCTAAAACTTGGTCATGAACCAAAGTAATTTCTGTAAAACAATCATTACCTTTAACTGTTTGTATTTATTCAAAATGATGAGCCATTATGGTTATAATGCAGAACAATTTAATAATTTTCTGTTAAGTTTATACATACCAAGAGGGGTACAAAACTGGATTGCTCCAGACAAACATAGTATTTTCCCTTGTTTCATATAGAGAAATGTCTGTACACTACTACTGTAATTATTTATATTATTAATGTATGTGTTATGTCAAGATATACAAACACAGACACTTACAGACAATCAAATTTTACAGTTGGTGAGATTCCATGTAACATTTTAAAAAGACTTAATTGGCTAAGTGACATAGATCAATAACTTTTACAACAAAATCAAGATTATTCAAAAAAAACTCTACTCAGGAACTTGGACAGATATTTATAATGATTTAAAAAAAAAGTTACTTAAACAATATTTAAACAATGGAGGTTGGAACTTTAAGATGATCTTTAAGGTCCCTTCCAACCCAAACTATTCTATGATTCTTTGAATATACTACACAATTAAAACATTTCTATTGGGCACAACTCATTTAGGACATTAGACAGAACTCACTGCTGTTACATTTGTTTTTGTGTGGTGAGGGTCTCATTTTTACTAGATATTTTTATTAAATTCAAACCATTTATTGACTTGCAGCAGCTCAGGTACATTACTTGATTTAACCAACTTAAGAAAACAGGTAAAAGAAAAGCCAACAGTATAAAATTAAATTGAATTGTTTGTTCATAATATAATTAAAAGCAAATATAAGTTTAAGTATATGCAAGGTATTTTTAAAGGTGATAATTCCAGAAATGTTTCCAAAGTTGATATTACTTTATTAACATTTATCGGCTGTTACCACTCATATTTTACGATGTAATTTAACAATGAATTCTGAGTGCGTGTTTATCCTCTAACATCCATGATTCTGCCAATCAGTGTGTTTAACAAGTATTGTGTGCCTGTTTATTGATGAGAGGCTCTAATTTCTGTAACACATGTCATTTCCTCTTGAAGTATGAAAACAATTTTAAATGTGAAACTTCTTTCTCCTCCTCAAATATGATGTTAGATACTAAGTTATATAACAATCTCTCTCAAAATATTTTCGAAGTGTCATTGATGACCAAAGGGACAGAGGCAGGATGGATAATGTGAACAAATGAAAAAAAATTAACAGCAGTATATTATAGCACCCCAGCTCTGTTCCGAATAAAGTCTGTATCCCTGAATTCTGAAAACCTGATACAAGATACCACAGATATGGAAACAAGCACCATAAACTAATGCCTCAGGGAAAATTGGTAGTGAATAACTGGACAATACCCTGTATAGCATAAATACAGAATGGAGGAGGCGAAGAAGGTAGAAGCAATGCAAAGCAAGCAGTAAAAATCTGTAAATGTGAGACTTTAGAATAATTTTGAAAGGAAAGAATATTTAAGGAAATGGAGGTAAATGGAAAACTTGATCAAATAGAACAAAGGTTATCTAATGTAGATCAAGACGAAGTAATTTATGGTTTTCTAAGACAAGAAATTTTTCAATTGAAAAGCAGTAGCTGATTTTATCTATTGTTGCATAAGAAATTGCTAGTCATTCATGAGTAGATGAGAAAAGAAGCTGCATACTGCATAAGGACAGGAAATGGTAATGGGAGATACTGAGAAGGGGAGAATCAAACCTCATGGCAATTAACAGTCTGGAAATCAAGGCAGTCCTTAATTTCATTAAAACCATGAAACAAAAACTAAAGATGCGTTTATGAATTCATCTCTCTGTAAAATTAGGAGGTGCCATCAACACAGAGCAGAATCAAGATATCATAAGAAAGAATTAGATGATCATGGAGTAATAGAATGAAATCTGGCACCAGAAAGTACAAGGTCACGTACTTTACAGGAAATAAGAATTTCATCACTTCAGAAGCTCATTAGACAGACATGACTGAAGTGTATTAGTCAGTCAAAAGATGGCATAAAGTTACCTACTAGTACGAAAAACTGTGAAAAAGCAAGTGGATGCTTAAAATTTATCATATTCAATTGCTGTCTCACCACGAAGGATTACAAATCCACACCCTAGCCTGTAGGAACGGATATAAAAAATTCACTGTAGGCCAGTGGTAGTGAGTAGCATCTCATCTACAACCCTCAATCATTTGGACAGACAAGAAAGAAAGAGAGAGCAGAAAATAAATCACGATTTCGTACGCTCTGGATTAGGATAATTATAAAGGAAAAAGTTCTTTTTTTAGGGTCCTTTTTCACATTTTACATCACACATTCACAGGGCAGAATAGAGTAGCGTGTTAGAAAACAAAATTCAGCATTACTGATTGCTTGTTCTCAGATGAATGACAGAATTCTATTGAACTAATAACACACTACAAAGTAATAAAATATTCAAGCCTCACCATACAAAACAGAAAATCTAGACTTTTAAAAAATGATATTTAATGAAAATCAACTGCTTACACCTAATGATTATTTAAATTTTGCAAGTGCACTATAGATGTGGTCCATTGAGGGCCATTGGATGGATAAATGGATAATCATCCTGAAGACTTCCTGCTTTATTTATATTGTTAACTATCATATTTATGCGGGTATAATATAAATAGAGCTAATGAGGCTGCCTATCTGAAACAATGAAAAACACAGGTGATGCAAAAGGATCCTCCCTTTCCAGTTATTCCTGGAGTACAATATTGCAAAATTATTATGAGATCTATCAAAGAGAGACAGAAAAATAAGAAAGGAAAAAAGTCTTTATTACACTCCCTTCATGTTGTAATAGAGCTGAAATACTGTATAAAAGTAATATTATAAAAGAATTTTCATAAATACCACATTTTAAAATTGTTTTAAAAGAATTAATAAGGCCTTTGAGGCATAATTTAATTTTCAATTTACTTTCAGAATGAACCTTGCATTCCGATAACTCTCTTTTCAATAAAAAAGATTGGAGTTTGAGAGAAATTTGCCTTCACAGTTATGAGACCAACCCACAAAACTCTGACTTTGTTAGCTAAATTACCACAACTCTTATCAGTATGTCAGTTTTTTAGTAGAATGAAAACTCTGTATGAGCTTCTACTGTTTTGTTTACTCAAGCTATAAATAAGAGGATCATTTTAGGCTGCAGATGATAAAATCTTAATCTTTTGGCAAACACCGAAACCTCAAAAGTACAGTAAATAGCACAAGTATGGGCTCTTGTTTCTGAAAAAATATGCAGAATTGTCTGCTTATTCTGTCTTGTCTGACAGAATTAATTTATTTTTCTCTTGGCACTAGCTTCTCAAATCTTTCTTCATCCTTTTTAGTAATAGCAGTCTTTGCATGCTGATGGGAGAGGAAATCCCTTGCTGGATACTTCTATTTAGCACAGCCTCCTCACGTTTCCATATATAGTTGTACATATCTCTGCAAAGGCAAAAGTTTTGTGCTTTGCTGTATGCCTGGTTTTATTGGCCTGCTTAAAGAAATGTGATTCATCTTAAAAGAAAAAAAAATGGAATGGTCTCCTAACAGAGCATGGTGCCTAGAAAAACACTACATTTTATTACTGCTTAATGAATTTATCCAGTATTAAAATAAAGCTCATCTTGTCATTCCAATGAATTCTCCTGCCTTGATTAGTGATGTACTGTCTATTCATTTTCTCTTCAAGACAGTGCCTAACTTTAATATCAGACTATGTATTTCTTGCTATTAGATCAAACACTTAAACTGATGGCAGGTGATAGGTGGGGTGGTGAGGAAAGCAGCTATGTTTTGGAGATTTTGACTGAATATGGCACTATCAAAGACAAAAATATCAAGATGAGGTTTTGGAATCAATAGGCTCTTGAAGCTGTACCACATGGTCAAAAAACAATTGTACAGTTTCAGTTGCTGTTGTGGTACGTACAGCAGAACTATAATCTACATGACCCAATTTAACAAGAAACTCTCTGACAAGGCAAAGACATTGCAAATGGACAGAGAAAGGGATCCAGTCGTGTTATATGTACCACATCGCACTTGCATAATCAGGAATGTCCAATAAGTTTCTCTAAAACATAAAGGTAGACCTGAGACAAGATCTATAAAAAGGAGTTACCATGGTTTTTTGAAAGCTGTGAAAAATGTTAAGGCAAGACACAGTCCAAAGTTCATAACTCTATGGTATCTGTTTCTGTATAATTATGCCAAAAAACAATTAAACAAGAAGGAACAGACAGAATGTTGATATTCTTCTTAAAAGCAGATTATATGTGTTGTGAAACACATATCCACCAATACACATAAAAAGACATTTGCTGTTGAAACAGCTTTGCTAGATTCTGTAGCTTTACCCCTACAGAAGGCAGGAAGTGGCAGCATACTCTATAACTGCGTTGCTCAGAAAATCCCACAGAGACCAATCAGGAATGCTCTCCACCTGGACTCCTTCCTGACTCTCTAAATGGAATCCACCAATCTAATAAAGAGAACACTAACTGCCACTAGAAGTTTTAATAAAAATCAGCCCTTTCCTAACTGTTGGGATTATCTCCTCTTTTGACACAAACCAGTGTTTTCACTGGCTTGTTTAGTGGTGTGGCATGAAAGAACCAAGAAATGGTGAAAACTGATACCACTGAGAAAAAGAAGCATTAAAAATAAGCTTTCTGTCATTTGGAAATGAATCACTTCTTACAGAGGTGAGCTCGACGCACAGTAGCTGTGAATGACGCATCCAAAAAACCCACAGCAAATGTTTGTGCAGGATGTTCTGCATTTGCATTTTTTGTCTCAATGTGTATCAAAATTAGCTCTGAATCTTACTCAGAAGAGCAACAATAGAGTTTTTCCTTATCATACTTAGGCAGGTTCTCCACTGATATCTGCAATTAAACTACTTGTGTCCTGTATTAAACTCATGTATGCAATTACCCATGAACATCAATAGGAAAACCGTATAAAAAATGAGCACGAAATAGAGGTCAAAGATGCAAGCATATGCTAAACTTTTTCTTTAAAATGAATTTTAAAGTCATGATTTATTATTAAAAAATCACAACCCCTCCCACCTGTATGCAAAGTAATTTTTTATATCTAGATTTGCAAGCACAGTTGCAAGTGCAATCTTTCCAGCCTAAAGAATTCATATTATGCATAAAAATATTATGAAGTCTAACTCTTGACAATTAGATGATAAAGAGTTATTTCTTCTTTCTTTGGGTTTTTTTTTCAGATTTTGAACAATAAGGACAGAAGTTACTTGACACTACAACCAATTCTCAAATCAAAAATCAAAAAGAGCTAAGATGCACAAGCACTCTGAGACTCAAAACAAGGAGAAAATCAGGCAATATATTTAAAAGACCTTGCTATTTTACAGGTGCTGATGTCAGTTAGGTCCCTTCTGAAGTCCTTCCTTTGACAGCCAGGACTGGAAGGTCAGAATGAGACCCACACTTAAAATCCTTGAGATCTATATGCAGATTTTTCATGCCTTCACTAAGATAACTCATTAAGTATTTTTATTCTCTGTTCCACAATTGCAAAGATTACATCTTAAAAAAAATATTGGAAAACTTTCATTTTTTGCGATTGTTTGAACACTAGAGTTTCACAGAAGGTGTACGATACCAAAAGGCAGCATAAAAACTATATGAGCTAGCAATACTATGTGCAAAGAGTGTTGATGTGCGCAAAAAAAAATGTGAGTAAACCTATTTGCTAGCACAGAAGATAATGTTTTACAGATGGGCTATCAGCAGTACACATTTTATTTGACTATTAGGCTCTTCTGAGTTGTTGCTTCAAATATTCAAGTACATGCAAGATTTTCAAGCTGGAAGGGTCTAGCTCTATCTACTCGTATCACTATGAAAACTTCACATTTCTCAGTAACAGTATGAAATGGTAAAGAGCGGAGTAGCCAAGGCCAAGAGTAGCCAAGAGCAGAGGAGCTAAACCACGTGTCAGAAATAGAGACAATTCCAATTCTTGGAGAACTTGCCAGGGAAAAAAATGAGGCCACAGCAAGAAGAAACAATCTGGCATCTGAATTTCTGATGCCTGCAAAAGGGAAAGGAGGGAGTTTACAAAATACTGTGTCACTGACAGAGCACTGGATCTGCAAACATTTGTTTTGATTAACCGTGTAACATTATTTCTTAATACAGGAAAATTCAACCTTGAAAAAAAACGAAAACTGAGTCAATTGAAAACCAAATCAAACAAAAAATTACCACAAAACCACCAAACAATGCTGAAAATGTTGTTTCTATGAGCATTTTCTGCACATTAAGAAAGTGTAAATATTTCTAAATAAATGAACGAATTTTAAACTCCTTCAAAAATTTGGGCCAGGCATCATTCTTTGCTTTAAATTTTCTTTAGAAAACAGAGGAAACTAAGCCATGGGCATCTGTGTTTTGTCCACATTCTAGACCTTTAACAGCAGTATTATATGTTAGTCTGCTGGAAATTCTATTTTAACATATGAGCCACAAAATCAGGCTTCTCAAGTATAATTAAAAAAAATCTAAAAAACTACAGAAGTACAAAAGTAGTGAAGGGGAAATTCAAATTGTAACTGCCCAGCAGCAGTAAATTTGTGACCAAGAAATGATCTGGCATGAAGGGCAAGAAGGCCCAACTGCAGAAGGCATTAAACAGTCTGGGATCAAGAATGCCAGAGACAGAATGACTCCCTGTTGTCTTGTAGCCATCGTGGAATACCAGCAAGTCCTCAGGGGCCACCTCTGGGCAGCAGAGCTGGGCACAGGGATGGATCCAAGGGTGGGCTGAGGTGCACCATGCTATCACTCACAGGACTGGTGCTGGGGCAAGTGTACTTAAGGCATCTGCTCGTAAGGCATCTTTGCAGACTCTTTTTAGAACCACTTATTGCAGTAGGATTCTGCTCAATGCATTATTTATTACGTTTTTATTTTCATATTTAAGCACAAACTTGTGTTTAACTCACCTCGAGGGGTACAACAAAAATTACCCAACAGTAGCTTAACCAGCGGAAGAACACAATTTACTATTTTAAAGAATGTTTGATTTTTTTCTGAGTGTTGTAACTAGGCTTAGAAAATAAAATCTCTGTTCAGTCCAAAGGAATAACACAATTCCTCTTTCATGAGAAGGTCCACATTCTGATACAGATAGTACTCTATGACCTGGCATACGATTTCTTCTCTCAGTGATGACAAAGATTAATTGGGGGAAAAATGACAATGAATTATTTAATTAGAAGAAATGTAAGTGGTTCGTGATACTATCTTTCGAATACTTTTAGGCAGACGTTAAAGGATATTATAAAATAGACCACTATTTATGTTCCAAGTGGGTAACACACTGAGTACTTACCATCCACTGCCATTTACCACCCATTTACCTGGTCATGTTTTATGAGAGATTACAGTTTAAGAAACATTGTGTTTGAAGGGGAAACATTTAAGAAACAATTGTTCTAGGTAAGAACAATCTACAGAGAATACCTACAATCTAGGTAAGAATATCTACAGAGAATACAATACACTGTCCTTCCCAAGAAACAAAATGTTGTCAAATTTCTAAGCAGTCGCTGCAGAGATAGAAGAAGAAGAAGAAGGAAAGCAAACTTTGTCACAGTCAATTTTTTTTCCTACTGAAAACATGACACAAGATGGTGGAAAAAAGCTTACTTTCTACTGCAGTATCCTAAGGATAAGAGAGATCAAGTTCAGCATAACTGTGAATCCATCCCTTACCCGTTGCTCAAAATTTGGGGCAGTCTGACTAGATACCTACTACTTCTGGGCTACAGTAAGGCAGCAAATAGATGTAGATATTTTTAAACGGGTTCAAAATAACAACCCTTCATTGCAGATGGCACAAAAATGTGCATATTGGTACTTGTACATCAATCATAATTTTCCCTAGTCTCTATCTCTTAAATTCTTTTTTTTTTCCTGTCCAAGGAGAGTGAATCAGGACACAGTAAAATACAGCTATACAGCATAAGAATGATCTATGACATAATCACAGTTCACAAAAGTCAAAACAAGTTTACATTTGAGTACAGAGGAGTTTTTTTGAACCCTCAAGCAGGAAAAAGAAAAAAAGATAAAGCAGTCATCATGCCCCAAAGCACATTAACAACAGATGAGGAGTAGATAGTAAAAAAAACACCTGTAAAAGAACCTTATACATTTCCTAACATATTTTAAAGGTTTCTTCAGGAGAGTGCAATAGTTATCTTTAACCTGACATCTGTGCCTAGGACATCTGAGAGTTTTACACTTATTTATTGCTATGTGCACTATAAATTTCACCAAGCCAAAAAAAGTACATTGATAGTCTCTTACAGCAACAGTGAGGCTATTAAATCCAGATAAAGATTTGGTAGTTGATTCATCCATCATTGAATTCCTTCTGTATTTCACTTAATTACTTACTGAAGTCAGAATAACATTTTATAGCACTGTGCCATGAGAAAAACCCTGTCATAGTCCTCTTCTTGTGCCAGGCTCATCAGTGTCATCCAGACCTTCCAAAAGTACATTAGGAAATGAGACCACAAGCCATGGTGTCTCTGTTTCTCCTATTTCACATGTAAAGAAACATAATCAGTGACATTCATTTACATTTACAGATATATTTTATGTAAGAGTAAGCAAGCTAAAATAATTGGTTAGTATTTGCAAACAAGTTTTATGAAGATCCCTCATTTCTCCAAGAGATATGTTCTCAGTCTTAACTACTGGAGGACATGTCTACTCTGTGGAAAAGCAGACTGAAACAGACTGCTTGAGGATAGAAGTGTAATCACTGAAGGGTACAGTGGAGCTCCAAAGCATGTTGGCTTGGGGTAACTGAAAAACAGCCATACAAATTCCACATTCAGGCTAATAACACTAAGAGTTACTGCAACACACCTTGTCAATTGGAGGGCAGAGCTCTGTAACCCCCAGTGTGCCCCACTGTGTTCAGATACTCCTGAAAGTACTAAGTTTTGAGGGGTTATTTCACCCTTGAAAATTAACATCAATCATCTTGATGGTTTTAAAAAAAAATGTTACCATTGGCTCAGAAAAACAGAGCCACTGCAGGCATATAAATTCTCTAACCACAAGAACTAGCTAATATTCTAAATGTCTTTTTCTTCTCATATTTCTTTTTTGTCAAGTGGGACAAGTGAGTAATTCTTGTTTGTTGCATAGTTCTGTATCTGAGTCCTCCAAACAAGGCAAAATGAAAAGACTGGTATATAGAAAGGAAAGAGAGAGACCAGTTACACTCAAACTATGCAGCATATCACTGTTGAATGAATATTCAGCTCATTCTTCCTAAAGTTTTTATTCAATATTTATTTAGGCAAAGCTCCCGTTGATTTCCCTAGGAGCTGTGGTTGAATAAGGATATCGAGATGCAGTGTTGTTTTTCATTGATTTTAAAGAAAAAAAAAAAACTTAGTTACTAAAGATTGCCTTTTTTTCTAAAAAAAGAATGGTAAGTAAGTCTCACCATGATTACAAAACTATTGCAAACTAGACTGCTGCATAATAGACAGGCATCTTGTCATTGATCAGGAAAATAAGTTACAGCGAGAGCCCCAGTTCGCTGGGTTGGAACATAAAAGGGCTTCCCATCCTGTATAACAGTCAGACTATAACCATCACTAGATGCTGGATAGTAAAAAAGGCTTTAAAGTAACCATAAAAGTACCAAGATACTTTTATCTGTTTTATTACTGGTTTGTGAAAAGAAATGCTGTATTATTCTGCTGATTTTGTTCATAACACAGTCTCTTTTCACTCTATGCTTTCTTTAGAAGCAAAAAAAATACGTTTTGACAAGGCTGGGTTAAAATGGAGCTTTAATCGTGGTTTGTTGAAGGGATGGGAAGATCAGACTGTCTCAGGTGCGTGGAACAGGCAATTCCAGCTTATTTAAGTTAATGAGATTTTCATTTTACCAGGACATTGCGTATGGTCAAAATACATGTATATTTCACCCTTTCAAGAGTGAAAGACACTCTCATTGGTAGGACATTTCCAGCTCCTCACTTAGTCCCTATATTTTGTCTAGGACTATAAATAGCAGCCATCTTAACACCTGGGAAATCAGAGAGAACCCACTTACCCATGCACAGACAAGGAAGACTGGGATCTTCAATGCCAAACACCATGAGGTATAGCCGGTGATTACTATACAAGGCAGTCAGTACTGCTTGCTATACTTTTTTTCTAACATTTATTTAGAGTAGGATACTTTGATGGAATTGGAACCAATCTCACATATGTTAGTTTTGACGTCTACAAAGCCTACACCTGACCTAGTTATCTAGACTCATAGTCATAATCAGTGATGGGACAAATGGCACTTCTACACAGCAAATCGCCTTATACTAGATAACTAACTTTGCATGCGAATTCTTCCTTCCATCTTCTGCATGACTTCTTTCTGTAAGAACTATTTTCTTCTCTTAGACTAAAAAGGGACTTAGCTAGCTCAGAAGCAAACATCCAAGTTTCAGATTTTTAATTTTGAACAGATAAATCCCAATTTTCCTGTCTCTGCAGAAGCCTTCAGAGTGCATCATGTATCTTAAAAGTAAGGCATGTTTTCTAATAAATGAACAGTGAAAATTCAGGAAAAGTCTTTCTTCTTCAGCTCCTACATAGTTATTTCTAGTTCAAAATGTCTTCCAGCTTCAAATTAATATTTTCTCATTAATACTGCATAGCAATAAACATCACATGACCTCTACCATGATTTGTAATACTGAAGAAAAAAGCTTTTCCCTCTCCTCTCCTCAAAACTTTCATATAATTACAGAATATCCATGTTGCACATATCCGGTATAATATAACTGAGGACACAGCACAATGCTGCAGGTGAATTAACCAAAGTGATTCAGGCTCCCCATATGCAACTCAGTCTGTCTACAGCATCACTTTCATAGTGCGTATCACCCTCTGAAGGTCTTACTCTTGCTGTCTTGTTCAAAATCTCTGCTTTAGACCTTCTCTAATAATAACTTATTCTGTTTGCTCTCCTAGTGAGGTTGTTTATTAGCTTATATGGCAACTGAGTAATAATAATTTTTGTACCCTCTTTAACCAC
Organism: Nyctibius grandis; assembly: GCF_013368605.1. Taxonomy (NCBI): domain Eukaryota; kingdom Metazoa; phylum Chordata; class Aves; order Nyctibiiformes; family Nyctibiidae; genus Nyctibius; species Nyctibius grandis. Next base: position 66,570,900 of record NC_090695.1, on the reverse strand, counting down.
ACACTTTATGAGACTTCATTTTTTGTTGTTTAAAATTTTCTTTAAAGGTATATTTTCACAATAATTCTGAACACGTCAACCAGATACATCTGGGGATTTTTGGTGGTAAATTTTAAATGTAGTTGGGAAAAATATTTATAAAATAATAGCTTTAGGAACAACTTAGGTTTTGAAAAACACTTTCTCTTTAGATTTAAAAGTGAACAGATAATTGCCTGAAAAATAGTAAGATCTTCTTAAGCAATTGGCTGAATAAAGAGTGATATTAAGTAATAAAAATAAATTCAAATATTCCAACATGCTGTTTGTAATCTAATTTTCCCTCAAGACCACATATGTAGATATGTTAATTGTTAAAACATTTTTGTAGAAACAAACAGGCAGTCTAACAGCAAGGAACAAGCAATATCTTACTCTTGAGCACAACCAAATAACAAGATCTACTCAATAAAAAAGTTATTAGACCCACTACCCAGCTGGATGGATTTCCTAACCATATTTTCTCTATGTCCTTTGAGATTTAAAACCCTAGAGGTAGTTTTCTTCACTATTCTATTAAGTGAGTACGGTATTTAAATAATAATTCTGTGGTTACTAATTTTAACCCACTTAAAATGTCACTTCAATCACTTTTCAAATTATTGCACTGAAAAGACTTATTAAGTAGAATATAAACAGTATCATTTTTACCTCCCAGTCCACACTACATTTTTCTTACTAAAAAATAGCATAGCAATTTGTAAGAAACACTGAAAACTGTCTTCGGAAAAACAAAATGATTCGACACCAACCCTCCTCTTAATTTCACAGATTTAACTCAAAGTTACGGGCATATGCTTCAACTGATGGTAGAAGACCTATAGAGTATTCCTTTGACAAAAATTAGCCTGTAATGCTATACTTACACATATAGAAAACACAAACTCACAACAGATAAGTAAGCATGATTTAATACATAAGTATAAAACACTGTAGAGTTAAAACTTCTGTTGACCACAATTGGTTAAATCCTAGCATCAAGGCTGCATTATTTTTTTACAAAAAAAAAACCAAGGCAAAACCATTTTCATCGTGACAACATACTGTATCTCCTATACATTGTATGTTATTTTCAAGTTTACAGAGACAGCTTTTATCATAATGACATATATGTGGTACATGCTGAGACACACATACCTCTTTTTCAGTTTTAATATAGAAGTCATGAACAGGCCCTGACTGCCAAAGTTACAAGTTGTAAGTTACAAAAAGTATTTTATATTCAAGAACTACCAGATCAATCTACCAGAACATTTAACCTTAGTGATAGTTAACAGTGCAAAAAAACAAGCAATTGTATAGATTGTAAAATCAATGTTATCACTATTGTTTTGGCTTTTCCTTCCATCTTCATAAAACAACTGAAAACTGAGAGGGAAGAGCAGATTTTAACTTTCAGTTTCAGAAACCTCTTAAATAAAGTTAACGCGTACTTCTGGAGTCAGCAACGGACATGATTGATTTCAGTATTTGGTATTTCTTTATCATTCTTTAAAAATTGTCTGGTGTGTTCTAGGAAGGAGATCCCTTTGAATTAGTGACGGATCTCACTGCCCTGCCTCTGTTATCACCTTGTTAGTTCTGAGCACCTAACAAGGAATAAACATATGAAAGTACTCAGTAGTAGTTCTAATTTTCCCACAAAACAGAGCTCTAATCTTGTGCGATACTGCACACTAAACTCTCAAACTTGCAAGTAGCATCAAAGTACAGGGTCATTTTGGGAGAAAATAAAATAAATATTTGAAAGATGTTATGTTTCTTCTACCATTCAAGTGTTCTTTGATTTACTTGTTTGGTATGGGGAGGCAGCAGGGGTGAGAAAGGGTAGGGGAGAGATTTGACCTATTTTTTCCCAGCTAAACTTGTTAGAAGCTATGAAATTGTGATTGTTGAAGTTCTTACATAAGACAAATCAGTAGGTAGAATACTGGCAAACATGTTATATGAGATGTATTAGTATAGAACAAACTATTTGTTGATTTCTACTGCAGCATAGAAGCATTCAGAAAAAATAAACTTGAGCATTGTACCTCATATACAATGATAGAAGTGTATATGATTTTGTGACACATAGCTAGTTGGATAAAACATCTTCGTTAAAGATTGTCTTTCTTGTGGACGAACATAGATGTACGCTTACATCTACTTGTTACATAGGAAAGAAAGCAGAATGGTGATGACTGCAGAATTATCAAGATGTGAAGAAGTTAGAGATTACTCTTGAACTCTGGACTACTACTTAACTGAAACACAGTAGATCCTAACACGTAATGCAAATGTTATTATTAGCACTGACAACATACTTTACATATAACCTACTGCATTTTCCTTTTATGGTTGATTCTATAGCACTTCAAGAATGTCATTACATGTCTGTCACTATCCATCAATCATGACCAAATTTGCTCCATCCATCCTGCTGACTGAGCCCAGGGACAAATATATTCAAGGAATTTGAAAGCCTATAGCAATGGGATGCAACTTGTTGATTATGCTCAGTGTAATCAACCCAAGGCCTTTCTGTGAATTCTCAAACTTGAAAGTCTGAAATAAATCTTGATACATTTTTCCATTGATACTGGCTTAGATTTGATGTTGATAAAAGCTTTCAATGTTACTGTACTAAAAACATGCAAAATACACTAGAGATGTCTGTAATGTTTCATTCATGTAAATAATTGCCCAGAGATGGCCTGATCTCTGATGGGGTCTCTACTGCTATCTCAGAGCAGAGAAAGATAATAATAAACAGAAGATAAATATTAATGAAGCTAAAAGAAAATTAAGGAAGTTTCTACTTTCTCTTCCCCTACAGTTCACATCAACCACAAGCTAATGGCAAAAGCATTACATTTTAATTTAAATTGTTTGTGATAAAGAGCATTTTAGTGTATTTTTAATGTGATTCCATAAATTTGTCAAATAGTCTACAGAACTATTTGGTACTGATGAGTAACTGATGAATGAAATTGTCTTCTAGATTAGGATACAATATTTTCTGTATAACAAGCAATGTCTTCCCTGGGGATATTCCTTATACGATCGCTTGCATCTTATACTATAACCAAGTTTTGTGATCACTTCGTCCTCTGTTTGAAAACTTCAGCATCATTAACAGTCATTATCTGTCAGCTTTAGAGTAGGTCTTCTATTTAGAATTAGAAAGAAGTCCCTGATATTTAATAATAACAACAGTCTTAATAATAATAAACATTTCTGCATTTGCAGAAATTTTGATCATTGCAGTACAAATATGAAAATCTGAGTTGATAACATCTTCTGTAAAACTGGAGAGTTTTAACAAAGAGAAGTAGGTATAAAGAGGCAAAAATTTACATAAAAAGTCCCTAATTTGTTCTCTTTATTTCCATTCACTGTCAAAATTATCTTTAATAATTTTTAGTCACAGTTGGGTTGATGTGTGTAGAGGGTTTAATCATGTTTTTTGCAACACCTCGGTTTTAGAGAGCTTCAAAAAAAAAAAAAAAAAGACTGTACCTATTAGAGTACAATTTCTGGCAAGTTCTCAAGGGTTGATTTAGTAACTTGCTGATTTACAGCTCCAGAGACAGCTTCCAATAAAATAAAAATGTTTCCTAGCTTCAGTGAAAAAAACTTTGAGGAGTACTTGCTTTAATCCTTCATTTAAAACTCACACTTGACCTTATACAGTTATTTACTCAGGGCTGTGCACTTCAAACTTCTTTCAACTGCTTTGGAAGTGCAATTCTTTGGAAGGAAAAAAAGCATGGGAAGGCATGAAACAGCACTATTACGGAACTTTTAAAAGATTTGAGCTTCCAGCAGAAATTATTCTCTCTCTTGGTTGGAAGCATCAGCATTATTTTTCAGGAGAAAAAAAACCAAACAAACAAACAACCAAACAAAAACCCCAAAATAAAAGCCCAGAAATAAACTTTCATATTCTAGACAATAGGGTCTGTCACCTTCAGACAGCCTAAGAAATTCAAAATCATTTTACTCAAAAGGGGAATACTGTGTACCTTTAAGACAGAAATCTGAACACATCAATTTTTGATCCAATAAATTTTCTTCATATAGCAAACTTAGTAACATTAGAACTGACACTTCAAGGTGAAGTGTAAAGGTCTTTACTTTCATTCTAAATGGCAGCTGGTCTGAAGAAGGACAAAGCAAACTTAGGTATTCAGGATCTGATGTTAAAGAATGAATGACAAAATTAAAAGAAGAAAAATAGATTAATTTAGAGAAATAATTTAAAAAATCCTATTTTCTTTGATGATTGGCAGCCTACTGGACAATCTAGCCACCAAAATTCATGCAAGAAAACTGAACTTTACTGGTTTTGTAAACGTATTTAAATACATTAATGCCAATAGTAGAACCTCCTACTGAAAAGGATTTCAATTCCTGGTCAACTTCTCAAGAAGAAAGGAGTAAAGTAAGTTCAAATGAGTAGATAATGGCTGCTGCATGTATCTACTGTAATCAGTAATTATGAAAAACCTTTTCTCCTGAGGCCATTTTATGAAACCTAACGCACTAAGCAAACTCATACCTCGATACTTGAGATGGAAACTGTCACTTTTAAAACAAACTAACTCTCCCGCAGAAAAGTTCGTCTACAAAATATAATATATATAAAGGGATTTTACTTTTTTTTACCTATTACAGATATTGAAAAGGAATAACATGCATTAGATTGGCCAAATTCTCTTCACATATTAGTACTCGCTCCTTCTTAAATTAATTTCATTTACTCTTCCTTACTCCTTAATTTAATTTATTCAGTTTCCTTGCCTGTAGCATGGAGAGGGTTCTTCCTTTTTCAGTTCAGAAGCGTGTTTTGACATAGGAGTTAGGACTTACTAATAAATAAAAATGCTATATATTTATAAATACTACCACGTATGTGAAAAATCCATTAATTCAAGTCACTCATTTGATACTGTAATTGAGTTTGGCTTGTTTTTGAGAAGTGTTTGAGAAAGTCAGTAATAAATGTATTTCGTGCCTGATTTGTTTTATCTTTCGTAATTCTGTATTGGGAAGAAGCTTGAGCCCTTCCCTCAAACCTTGCTTCCTCAATTGTAAGACTGACCTCTAGTGCTTTCCCGCTTTGCTGTGTGATGCGAGTCTTTTTTGCAATGGTTTTAATATGCCTCCCTGTAAGCGACTGATTTAGTTTTGTGCATAGTGCCAAATGCTATTAATGTGCAATTCAATTATCATGGTCTTGTGAAAATGGATGTGTTCATAAACTGTACAATGCAGAATGATGAAGAGAATTAAAGCTGTGTCTGAATTGCAGCAGGATTTTTAACAAGGAACTCAGTATTCATGTTTAGGGCTATGATATGCACTTGAGTATCAAATGAGATATCATTACTGAATGACAGCACAAGATCATTTTGGTGCTGCAGTGTGAATGTCTGACTCGTGGGAGCGTGTTTAGTTTACAGACCATCCATATGCAAAACTCTAGGCTATAGACCCATAGAGGACTTCAAACTTCTCTACCATTGCTCTAATGTTTCCAGGGATCTGTCCCCTGCCACTGGGCTGTAAGGTTATTCCTGAACATTCCTCCTTGCTTTGGTGTGCAATTTCTTCCCATAGCGGCATTGCTCCTGCTCTCCCCTTTCCTGTGATGCACAACCAGTACCTTAACGGGAAGGGGAGAAAATATACTCAGGTCAGGTTATGAGCATTCGGCATTTAGGCTACTGTTGTACCATATATATGCAAAATGAAATCCTTCAGCTTGCTGAAGCTGAATCAAATGGAGCAAGAATAGCTCAGAACGATTATTGAATGACAGATCCCCTGAAAATTAGTTTCTTGATAAGTTTTTTCTTTTCTTTTTAATTTAAAGATAATTAATTTAATTCAACACTGAAAACCAGAGATTTTCAGGTATATATCAGATTTGTCTCCTAGAGGGCAGATTGTCTTTAAAACTGTAATCACTGTCTTTATTTTGTAATACCACCCTACTGGCTAACTATGAATTACCCATTTTTTTAAAAAACTTTCTGCTGGAACTGATAGAGTTCTCTTCGATAATCATGCATGAACAATAATCCCTAAGCAATCAAAGCAGAGACCATAAAGTCTTGCTATCCACATTTTTCCTTGTTATATTTGTACTGCTCTTGAACTGCACAGTAATGTCCATCAGAGTTATTTGAGTGCCAGCTTAATTCGGGAAAGCAGATACCAGCTTTCAAAATTATAAATTGTTAAAAATCAAGCTGATACAGTACTCAATAGAAATCTGGCAGTAATTTCCATGTAAGGCACAATTCCTCGGAAATGCTGCACTTAGAAACAGAAAACAAAAATGAAAATAGGGCTGAACATTAGTAAAATGCTGTTTTCAGGTACTCTGAGACTGTAAGCTTTATAAATAATATCCTATGCATAGATTCATGACAAAAATCTATAGAAAGATTATAGAATATTTCCAACCTAGCAACTTGCTGTCATGATTTCAAAGCAGTAAACATTTATCTCAAAAATAATATCTATTCTAAATGCAAATAAAATATCCCGGAAGTTTTCAAAACACTCTGGATTGAGTTTTAAATCATATGCAATACTTACATTTATTCCTTGCCACTGCCGTGTGCCGGTTACGAAGAGACAGAAGAAACAGCAGCTTCAAGAAGATTTCAGTGACAGAATCCATGTTCACATTCACTGAGGCACCCAAAAGAACCAGAGTATTAGGAAACAGCTGCTCTGTACTTCAGCCCTGCTCCTGCCTCTTCACACTGCCTCTTTCTGCCTCTCTGCTCGCAGTGCTTCCCAGTGACCAGACACCTCAGTCAAAAGCGCTCCGCATTTCCTCACACATGCACACACACCTCGACATTTGCTTTTCCCTCTAACAGCAGCAATCCCTGAAGAGCAGCAGCGAGAATCTCTCCCACAATTTCACAGAATCACTGAGGGCTAAACCGCACCGCTCGCTGGCTGAAGCCTCACGCTTGCCGCGGGTCCCGGACACCCCTTGTGGTGACAGGTAGGAAATGTGGGGGGCTGGTGGAAGCCAGACAATAAGACAGAGCAGCCAGCACATGAGCACTGACACGCAGCCGCTTGCTGGGTGCTCGTCCTGGCCAGATTTTTGTCATTATCTTTTTCTTTTTTTTTGGGGGGGGAGGCGAGTAGGAGGGTGGAGAGAGAAGTGGGGGGCATTAGCTCTGCATGCTGCCGTTCCTTGTGTTTTTTCAGTGTGGCAATTTTTTACACTTTCAGCTGCAAAAGCATTACAAGTTTTGCATTTTTGAATGAATGCATTTTGCCTGTAGTAGAGAACTTAAGCTTACAAGTGAAAAGTGTGGTCTGCTTTTACTTATGAAGTGAGCGCAGGACCAAATGATCAGCTGTTCCTCACAAAAATGCACCAAGAACAGGTGCATTGCTATTTTACATCAAACCTGCATAGCACGTTTATTGCTATTAATACCGATATTAAAGAATTACATTCGCAACTCCTAAGAATAAACCCTTATAATATAAACATATGGTTGTGCCAAGCTTTCCCAAAAAACTTTAACCCCCAAATACCCACATAGAGCACATTTTGCTTTCTATACTTTTGCAAAGAGGAAGCTGTCTTTAAACTGTCCTAATGTTAGTACTAACGTTACACTGGGAAATAGATTCATTGGGGAAAGAGATTCAGAAGAATTTTAGGTCATTATATTCAACTATATCCTAAAAGTGTTTTTGAAGAACAAGCTAAATTACTGTGTATGTTAGCTGTAGAAAAGTTGCAGTCCTCAAGTATGAGGAATAACCTGCTTATCAGCAAACTCCTGACATTAATGAGGGAACAGGCTACATTTAAAGACCGCATCAGTGGCTCTGTCACTGTGACTTCTGGAGGGCTTCCACTGTACAGTCTTTATGTTTTGGCAGAAATTACTATGACAATGCACTACAAAAGGACATTCCTAATTACTGTGAGGTGCATAAACAGCAGACTTAGCAATTACAAATTCAACGCAGTGGCTCAAATATTATTTTCCTACTTCATGTGGACTGTTCTGGAGCTCAGATACACCAACAGTTGTTTCCATCCAAAAGGATTCTGGTGTCTGTGGGTCAGACGCTAGACAGCTTATTGCTGAGTTTCCCTCTTGCATGTCACAGAGACTATGGAATTTAATGCAAATTGCCATGTACCTGCCTGAAAGGAGGTTGCAGCAAGGTGGATGTTGGTCCCTTTTCCCAAGTAACAAGTTATAGGTTGAGAGGAAACGCCCTGTTTTCTGTCAGGGGACCTTTAAATTGAATATCAGGAAAAATTTCTTCACTGAAAGGTTTATCAAGCACTGGAACAGGCTGCTCAGGGAATTTGTTGAGTTACCATCCCTGGAGGTATTTAAAAGACATGTGGCACATAAGGATGTGGTTTAGTGGTGGGCTTGGCTGTCTTAGGTTAACGGTTGGACTCAATGAAATTAAAGGTCTTTTCCAACCGAAGTGATTCTATGATTCTATATAGAACTCTTTGGTGTCAGGAACAACTATGGGACAGAGATGAAATGTGAATTAAGCCCCAGAAGTTTCTGAACTTTAGTTGCTTGTTTAAATCAACTTCAACCCTTGAAGTATGCTCTGATTCAACTAGAGAAGGAAGTGTAAGCTGTGTTTTGGTTTCATACCACCTCAACCAGACTAATTTAGGTTTTATAAAAATATTTGGCTCTGCCAAAACATCAAAAGTAAAAATGTTAAACAACAAAAAATATTTTGAAAGGTGCTTAATGTGGCTTTTAGTTACATTCTTTTTAAAATAGCAAATCATCATGATTAATATTAAAAAGGCCCTTTTCTAAATGACCATACTGGGCAGAAAGATTCAGGGCAAGTTAAAATAATATATTGTGCACCCAGTCTTCCTCTCCTACATGTCAACTTTCATTTGTATGAAAAAGGCACAAGAAACTGTATTAAAGATTCTGTAGATCATAACCTGCCTTCTAGCTCTTCTAAATCTTCCCTTAAATTCTAAACTCTGTTTTCAGTATTTAGTATAACTAAAGAGTAACTTGTCCATAAACTGGATTTCTTTGTCATGTAGTTCCTTGAGTTAATATTGACCTTCTCACTAAATTAATATGAGCATAAAAATAGTCCTTATGCTGCATCCCATCTCTAAAGAATATCCCATGAGATGATCTTGGACTCTGCAGCTAGACAAAATTTCATGTTTAAAAATAGGACAAATATCACATAAAATCTTGGCAATGACTTTCTATGGAGTGATGTTCTTTAGGATTATCTCTAAGAACCCTAGAGCTTTGAATTAGGAAGAATTATTATTCTGGTAATGTAATGCAAATTCAGTAAAAAGGCCAGTGCTATAGCGGGTAAATGTTTGTTTTATAAAATAGCTTACAGTCACCAAAAAAGGAATGTCTGATAGAGAAAGGTCACAGGATTTTTTTTTTGTCTGAATTACAAGTAAATATACAGATGGATATAATGTACTTCTATAATTATGGAAAAGTCAGTCTTATTCTTACGACAAAATAATAAGCTGAAATGTGTACATACATTTGTGTGTGGACAGACAGAATTACAGAAGTCTATGCAACAGTATGTATCTGTAATGTGAAAGTAATAATCATCTTCATCCAGGAATGAATCTATGTTATCTAGAGAGTGCATAAAATAGCATAGCTGGACCCAGCCAGAATATTGCAACCTCTTCTCTGCTTTTGAATCATAAGACATCTCTCTTCTGCATCCATGAAATGTTTCTGCTCATGTAATCTTATCTCTCTATGCCAGCATCTTATTTCCCATTTCTCTTCCATACAATGTCCAGGTTTGTCACTAACTTCTGAGCTCCTCTTTGCAGAACTCGGACAAGTCTTTCCCATTCCAGTTTGACTGCATAGCTTTTTACAAGCCTCTTTTCCTATTGTCCTATGTATTTCCCTCACTCTTGCAGTGTTTTGTTTTCTTTCTCATACCTTGTTTTTGAAATTTCCCCTGCATGCCAAAAAATCTTATTCATTTTATCTTTCTTTGAAATGTAACATTTTGTCCATTTGATTCGATAGAAGATCTTTCCTAGTGGATCTGCGTAATATGTCTTATTAGGAAAGACTGCAAGTTCTCCAGAACGATAACTATGTCTTGTTATAGATTCATCCTCCCAGTTGAAACATCTGCAAAATTTGGTTGTGCAAAGCTTGAATCATTTGATTTGGATATTGCCAGCCTTCATTTACAAATGAAGGACTTTCTAATGAAGTCCTTTTTCTTAGCAGACTCCAACTAATAGAAAAATAATTCCTTTTTAAAATTATTCTCACAGTAAGACTTTTTGTCTTAAAGAAGAAGCACTTTTAAATTCATGTTAACCATACTCCTGGTACTACTGCTTATTAATTGTAAAACAATTCTAAAAGATGATAAGGACTTAAGACAGTTATAAGCTATAAGCCAGGGAATGCTCTTCCCTTTGCCTCTGGCAGAAAGCCAACTTTACAAGAGAACCATTATTTTAATTTGCAGTGTATCATAGTTATTCACTACACATTATTTAATAATAAAAAATGTAATAAATAATTATTTGCTTGCAAAGCACAAGAATAGATGTAAGCAAAGTCAACAGCATCCATACTGGTTGGCTGAAAATATTTTCTTTAATCCACCCCAGTAAATTCCTCTTCCCCCATGAAGTCCTCAGAAACAGTCAGCCGAACTGGAAATTAGCTATTCATTTATTACGTTCTGCTTCTCACCTTTCACTAATCCAACTCCATCAAGTCAAAATTTTCTATATCCAACCAGCTGTGCTAGTTTTTCTTTATTTCAGGAAACTAGAAAGAAGGAGATACACATTTTAAACATTTGTATTCTTTTTATCCTGTTTTTATCCTGTTTATTTTTCTTTATCCCGTTATCTGCCTCATGGCCTTGGTTAACCCTCCTACTAGTGCCACCTGCTGCAGTTTTATTGGTATTACAGGTTTCTCTTTACTGCCTCTAGTCATAATGCAGCTGGAGAATGTATCTTTTTAATGCAAACTGAACTCTTTCAAAATCATGTAAAATCTGCTTCTCAATGCTATTAGCAGCCCTGCAGAAAACACTGCTGCAGTTGTCTGCAGAGAGAAGAAATGCACAAAGACAAGTATAAACCAAAAGTAAATGAACAGAGCCACATTATGCCAGGTACGCTAATGATGAGATTTGGAATATTTTTTAGGCATTTGTAAGACAAAATAAAATTCATATCCACATAATACTACTACACTTTTTTTTAAATCATAGATCTCTATAATAAGGATGGCATAGAGTAAAATTCCTTGTCAGAAATAAAGGCAGCATCACTACTAGTCTTAACATTATTTCTTTTCCAGTAGGGGCAGAATAATACAGTGTGTCTTCTGATTGCAAAACTGCAAGTTTCCTTTCAGGCTGTATTGGTTAAAAAAGAAACAAGAAAAGCTACCTATGTATGGCACGTTTTACAAATTATTGCAGCTAAATATGACTTCATTAGGGATTTAAAACGTATTTCTTTCTCACGTGAGACACCTTCATTAGGGATTTAAAAAGTATTTCTTTCTCAGGTGAGACATAAAACCCAGAACAGAGCTGACATGGCTTCACGTACCTGCAGGAGAAGAACTCACTCCCTTAATACTCTTGTAAATGTGGGTTTGAAGGATGCAACAAGATGTGTGTCTACACACACAACTTTGCTGCTGCTGCTGACTGATCATTCAGATTTCTCACCTGAATGGATGCAGTGAGAATACTGGAGGTATCTTTTTTTTTGAGATTTTGTGAAAATACTTCCTTTCAGTTTAGCCCTTGTGAATCTTTTCATTTCACAGTCACGAGTTTTATTCCTTCCACAAACATTCTGTGTATCATGGCTCCCAACACAAGAAGTCACAGTTTCAGTACAGGGCACTGGAGAATGAATTATGTATCTTTTAATAAACATTTCTAACAAGTCTCATGTGTGAAGGGGGTAATTTGTAAAAGGGTAACATAAAAAGTAATTCATAGAAATAAAAGAAATTTAAGAATAATAAAAGGAAGCAAGAAAACAGTCTTGCAGGACTTGATACTAAGCTACCTTAGTGGTTTTGCTCCCGAATGGAGCATGTCTCAAAGGACAGAATGTGGAGATCGAAAGGGGACAGTGATGTCATAAAGCATAACACTGATTTAGCAAAGGCAGATCATAGTACACTAAGTTGATAGCTGTCTTTGATATCGGATTCCTTCCTAAAGGAAAGAAATACAGATTCTTGGCATAGAATGTGTATGACTATGATATAGTAATGATGTTTCTGTGATGACGTAAAAAAGACAAAGTATAGCAAGCAGTGTGTGCAATGAGTAAGAGGAAAATATGGTAATGGAAGGAGCAAAAACCTATCAAGGTATCATTAAAGTATAAACCTTAATATATTCATTTATGGCTACAGTACGGATATAAGGAACAGGCTTGTGGAGCTGGTGGTTTGGGAGACATTTAGGAAAATATAGTCGGTGTAGAAAGCTCTACAGTATGATATACAAGCACAGGATGACATTCCTGAAGAATAAAAGTTAAACAATATGCAACAGTAAAATATACAGAATATGCGTTATCTAAGGCTGATAATGACATCAGCTGTGAGTTCTTTAGTTGGAAGCACATGCGAATAGAGAGGTCCTAGCTGAATCAGCCAACTGTGATCTGAAAATAAACTTCCAGTGTGACTGAACCACAAAAAAAGAAAGAGCAATTGTAACATGCATCAGGGATGTATTTGTAGTGGGAATACAGTATAATAATACATTACAGTATGAGGGAAGGTTTCTGAGCTGGGAATGGAGTGAGAGCCAGAGGGCCTGAAAAGAAATGAACAAAGGATACAGACAGTCCCCCTCCCTATTTTTGTACTGTTGTGCTAGGTTTTAAAAAACATGTATTTGAAAATTTTCAGGGGTGGTAAAGAGCTGAGAACACAAGATCCATGTCCTGGATTGTGCCTCAAATAATGGAATAACTCCTGCTCCATTTTCCAATGGAGACAATTAAAGCTTGGATAAGGCTCTAGGCTGTGACTCCCATTTGATATAGGTATGGCCATCTGGCCCAGAATCAATCTGTGAAAGTTTCAATAGGAATAATATATTAAGATCATTCTCTTACTTTAGTGCTCCACGCAGACTAACTTAGGTCAGAGCCCATTGGGTGTTAAGGTTGGGGCAATTCTCATTCACATCTACCTTTCTGTGGGCATCAGATAATGACCTTAGCTGCCTGGCTAATGTGGAGATTTCAAGCACCTGAAATTCAGATTTGGAGCTGCTTGTTCTCATTATGCCCAAGGATATGGCTACACAGACTGATGCAAATAAGACTACAAAGCATCCAGCCTGAGGCTATCTTGTGTCTGTCTACTCAATGTATGAAAAATGTAGCTCAGGTCTGTCTGTACCTGATTAAGAAGATATTGTCTGGTTTTCTTTGTATATCAAGCCTAGATTTCACTTCCAAGAAAGCAGAGTCACGAAACTACGATTCCATAATGAGCCTGGGTTTTATTCCTCTATGCAAAAGACAACCCTCCTTGAAGTAGGAATATTAGGAAGATAAACATGAATAAGTTGTTTATATAAAGTTTGTTTAGACCATATGAAGAAAACTGCACCACTATTAGACTTTAGTTGTATGTAATTGTTTCATGTTAAAAATCTGACAATTCAGTGCAAAGCAGACAAGGATTCAGTTGCTGTACAACACAAGATGTAACTTACACAAGCCTGATTTCCTCAATGTTAGGAGAAAAAGCCATGTAATATGGCTTCTGTGTCTTAATTTGTGTGAAATTGTTCATTTGCCAACAGAATTTGTGACTGCATTAGGATACAAATCTGGTGCTTTGTTGAAGCAATGTGTAACAGAGAGATAATATGAAAGAAGAAAGGCAGTAAACAGACTTGTGCAAGTTGAACAAGGTCAAAAATACGAGACTCAGCTTTTTCCAGAATGTGAATATCTCTAAACAGAATGGGCAGGTCTCACCTACACTGTCAGCACTTAGAGAAGGCTGCAAATAACCAATGTTTCATTGATCTGGACCACATTTTACAGACCAGGGTCAGACTCTACATACTGCAGGTTAACTGTTGCTGACGTTATTCAGTGTGTTAAGGCAAACACACAATTCTCTGAAGGGAAATTATTTTGTTCTGTTTTTTTTTTTTTTCCTTTAGGTATTATTTTATAGGCATCAGAAAATGGAAAATCACTTTAGTCTTTTTGTTCTTAGTTCCCTCTTTCCTTTGTTATATCCCTATGGGGATTATATGCAAAGTATTCAGCCTGAATGTGTAGTTTTACTTATATACGGTTTAGTAGTATAAACATCACGTGGTACTATGAGAAACTCTTAATATACCAGTGCCTAGCTGGTAAATATGATCATGATCTCTTCAGGGAGTAGAATTTCTTTGTAGGTGCATTGCAGGTAAGTAGTCTGCCTTTATTTCGTTCTGAAACAGACACATTGAGAGGGAGACACATTTTGGATATGAACAGTGAAAGAAAGATCAGTTGCCACATGAGTACCTCTCCCCATCCATACCAGGAAACAATCAAGCTCTTGCAAAGGCTGTTTCATTCTGAATGTAAAATGAGCAATTGTCTTGTATGATTCTCTTTATATGAAACCAAAAAGAATAAATTCTTCTTGTGCTTTTTTATTATTACAGACATGACTGGACAAATCCACTCACTTATTTAGGCTGTCCTTTTTGCTGAATACTTCTTCAAGAATCCGGACTAACTCTTGTCTGAGAATGAGAGATCCATGGGAATTATGTATTTCTATGTTTGATCTCTAGGGAAATCTCATGAGATACAGCATCTCAAAGTCCTGGGATGACAAACAAGATGCTAATGAATCAGAGGTGCCTAGTAGCCTTTCCCAACTATTATTCTATCCTTTTTCCGCTTACTGCCAGCACTTTTCCCACAAGATTAGCAAAACAACAAAAAAGGCAGTGACCAGTTGGTTTAATACACAGTATCACATAGTATTGCCTTGTTTGCTCTAGTGCTCACTGCTTAGCCTCTGCACGTCCATCTTTCTCCTCATACTGGAGGAAGTACTTGTCTTTATATACAAACAGCTCATGCTATGCTGCCACTGCAGTTTGCTTAAAGCAGTATTAACTTCTTTATATACAAACAGCTCATGCTATGCTGCCACTGCAGTTTGCTTAAAGCAGTATTAACTTCTGAGTCCAAACATTAGTGTTCTTTGAAGAAAGAACTAATACACGACCAGGAAGACTGCAGCAGAGCAGCCCCTAAGCCTTCCACATTGCTAAGGGGAGCAATGTCTCGAAGGAGTACTACAGAGGCTAGGCATCTGTAGCTTTGCACTAGGAATCAAAATTCCCTTCAGATCCTCACACTTGATGCAATTACAGGGAAGATTATATTCTTTAGGCCTTCCATTCTGTCATTTATCCCTCCTGAAACAGTAGATAATGCTCTGGGTTTTCCACAAATCAAGATTTAATATTGATCTTTCTCAGTGCTTTTCCCATAGAAGAGAATGATTGGTCTGTAACATAACCTTAATTGAACTGTGTATGCCCCTGCTGATATCAGCAATACTGCTAGTGCAGTTAAAAACTAAGCAGGGTTAGGAAACATGCAGATTTTATGGAGATGTGGAAGAATGTTAACAAATGACAGACAGACTGGTGAGTCTAGACATTAATTTTGTGATGCTGGAAAGGACCGTAAGGGAATCCTACAATCACCCAAAACAATCAGGCAAAGTTTTCATCTTATTTATCATTTCAGAAGCGCACAGTGAAGAAGACTGGACATAAATTCCTGAGATTAAAAAAAAAAGCAAAATAAACAACAAAACTCAGAAAAAAAGAAGAGAGCAATTTTAGGTTTACTCCTCGCTTTACATCACTAGAGAGGTGACGTCTGCTGTTGCCTTTTGCAGAAACTCTCCAACTTTAATTAAAGAGAACTGAAAGAGGTCCTATACTCTTCAATCCCCAGTCCTGTTTTTGCTGTGGGAGCCCACACAGGGATGGCAACACTGAAAACCATCTATACTGGCGATAAGCACTTTCTTCACCTGGAAAATTCTCTCCCTTTTCCTGTAACCCCTTTGCAAATTTTAAACACACAGTCAGTCTAATACAAGTCACTATTTGTCCAGGATCTGATAAACAGAGATTACAAAAGGATGGTATTTTTTACTTTTATAAAGTCCTTAATAAAAAAATGATTACAGAAGACTGAATAAAATCATAGCCAGTGTTGTATACCGATGGATCTGCTTATTCATTTGTATATTGTACATGATTAGACATTAATCTCATATATGTCACGTTCAATGTGTTTTATCGTTGTTCTCTTCTTTTGCTTTTTCATGCTTTAATAATAGGGAAGAAACAAATTAAGTATTCAACTGGCTTTGCTGTGTTTTGGAATGAAACTTCATCATGCACTTTATGAATGCAAATGATAAGAAGCTTTTTATTTCTTATATAACCTATATGGGAAATAGGGATAATGAAAACCTGTGACTTAATATTGAGACAGAGTAACGAGCTCTCTCTGATCTGTAACTCCATATGAATAATACTTACTCTTTGCTTATAATGTGCACATAGAAAAGAACTAGTTGACAACTAATGAAACCTTTGTACAGATATGGTAAAAAAATTCCCCATTAAGGGATATTAAAATAATGTATTAATTTTTACCTCACATGATTTAAGTGCCAGAACTTCAGAATACTTGCATGCAACAAAAACAATACAAAAATGTCTGTCTTTTATCTGTGAACCGGACTATGATTCCAGTGTTCCAGTCTCAGTCACATAGGTATCAATGGGAGTCTTATTAAGCCAGAAAACTGAGTGTTTGAAAGAAGGGTACTACTAAAACCCACAGCCTTTAAAATCTAAAATAACATCTTCAGAACAGGTGTCTATGATTAAATTTCTGTTATGACATATGACATTTAAATAATTATTAATCTTGGATATCAAGGAATTGATAGATTCTTGGTATTTTGACTAATTAAAAATAACGAACTTCACTTAGATATTGGCCTAAAATGTGATTTCCCAGCCTTTGGAAATTAGTTATCTTGAAAATTTCAGTCACTTTTAGTAAGAGAGGAAGCATAAGTCAATAATTTTGGCACTAGTCTAATACAGTCTATTGAGTGTGCTTTTCTGGCACAGCTTGCCTGAATAAGTCTGGGCCATTTAGGGCAAGATCAAAAGGAAGCTATCAAAGACTTATGAGTTAGGTGTTGCATCTCAAATTGCAGAGCTACAAAATTCAGCCACCCACTTCTCCGGAAATCACCTTTACTCCCCAAACTGTCTTTATCTCCCAGTGCTGAACAGCAAAGTGTCATTCTCATACCTGACTGAGCTCCAGAATCAAACCATTCACCCTGTTGCTTCTTTCACAGGGCAGTCATAGCCAATGTCTAGTGCACATGTAAGGGACTTAATGATCCACTAAATATATTAGCGGCAAAAAAATCCTTTGCAAACTGCAACTTCTGTGACATTCTGTCTTTCCTTTTTCACAATAGACTGAAGGTTGGAGGACTTGCCCCATGAGTGGAAAACACTAAGCAGCCTCAACAGAAATTGAAACCACATCTATCTACTTCTTAAAGGGTCGATTTTGAATGCTAGAGGGCAGTCTCTCCCATTTTCTGAAGCTGTCCTGTTGTCAAAAAGAAAGTAGTTTAATATTCCCTGGCCAGTAAGAAACAAGAATAGGGCACGAGCAAGCACGATGTTGCAGTCTAGGAGTCAGGGGAATGCATCTGAACTCCCCTTACAGCTCCCTGGACCGGGTCTGTCTTCTGGGTAGTGAGTGCTCTATGCAGAGTGAAGAAACAATTCCCAGGACAAAGGTCCAAGTTTGCTACTCAGCCCCAACATTATGTCACCTACATTTTAGGCACAGGGAAAACCATGGAATTGGGCCTTACGTCTGTCCAGGTTTCCTCCCCTTTTTAAAAGTATACATAACTGCTACCTTCTCATGTCTCAACCTGTATAAAGAAAAAAACATTGTTAATTGTGAAGTGCATGGACAATGTAATAATGAAACCATTTAATTGCCAAAGATAAATAAATTGAATAATGCATTTCTTAGTCAAAATACTTCTTATGTCTTTGTGATAAAATGTATTTGGTTTGTTTATACATTTTAAGCACTGTTACATAATTTTTTATAATATAAAAGATATAATGTTTTTATTATTAAAAATTATAATATAAAAGCTTAGAGAAGCTGTTAATAGGATTGACTAATCATATATATATATAGATAAGAAGTTGTCTCATATTTATGGGACATAATACCTGTGTTAAAAATCCATCTCTCTTGAAGCAGCCTCTTTGAATGCTTACACTTTAAAAAGCCCCGAGCTGCATTTTATGTTTTTTTTTAAAGCTGTTCACTTTTCTCTTCCCTCATTTACAGGATTTTTATAATGGTTTGTTACAATAACCAGTAAGAGAAGTTGCTACTTATTCTTTACTACTTTTATCCTTTTTTCCTGTGCGCAGGATTACCTTCAAGGAAATTAAGCTCAGGAAATACTATTGTAATATAGATAATAGAACTATCAGAGGGAAAAGCAACACAAGAACCAGAAAAAAAACACAGCAAGACTCTGCAAACGAGTGTCTATGTAAGTCTGCAAAATATAACATTTTTCTCATTTATTTAAAAAACAAATTAATACATTTACTATATGTATGATCTAATCGTGTTTTTTCTCTTTCTAATACAGCTTTTTAGGCTGAAGTATTTGTAAAAGCACAAGTTTTGAGGATACCATAGAAAACCCTACCTGGTTTCACATGTAAATAAACACACAATAAATCCACTTCCAGAAGCAGTCCTGATCCAGACTTTAGATGACATAATTGGAAAGGCTTACATCATTTTCAAGGGTTTTTTTGCCTAGACCTCAACTGGGTAATTTAGCCTAACAAGTGTGCAGTTAAAGCTGACAAATTATGTTCAAGCACCATTCAAATCAAAATTTAAGCACAGAAAAGTTTATGTAATTTTTTAAGTAAAATAATTACCAAATAAATTGTTTTTGAGAAGTTAAGAAAGTAAGGTAATCGAAGCATGAATTTTTAAGCAAGTGGTGCTCTTGGCCTCTCATTCTAATTTAAGTCCCCTTCTAGAATTTTTCAAGTAATTTAAACACAACAGCTTTAAATCACCCAGTGTAGGTGAGCTTTCAGGGCCAGTACTTCAGATTCACAGGTGGCTCCCATTCTTTAAATACAGGCTGGCTGACAACAGATTAAACACATAATTTTAAAATGTCGCTTTTATGTTCTACTGTAGAAACAGAGTACAGGTTTCCGAGGGAAGGAAGGCTGATGTATAAGTGAGATTGAAAAACAGTCTGGATAGAGTACAGTTTAGAGATTACTGAGCAATAAGACTGGCCTTGTTTTAAGAAAAACTTTTCCTCTATTACATGTTCTATTCAACTTATTTTACTGGCATTTTTTACGTGTGCAATCTGTATGGCACGCAAATTGGCTATTATCTTGAAATAAAACACACAGGGAACTATTAAGTGGGATGTGAATGAAAAAGAGGGGAAAAAAAAGAAAAAAAGAAAGGTGTATAAAATGCCAGAAATGAAATATAAACCAAATTGATACTTGTAGTTTGATGCTTAATGTAACCAATGTATCTTTTTTATAGAAACGTCTATTACCAGAATCTCAGAAGAATCATGTTATAAATATGCATGAAATAGAAAAGTCTGGAAAGAATAAGTAGCACAATTTCCCTCTCTTTCTTAAATTTAAGTGTTAGAAGATAACTCATCTCATTTGAGAACTGTACAATTTGGAAAGTCAGACTTTGTTTTATCCATTTAAAAAAAACAACTCCTTTTATCTTCAATTTCTACTGTCCAGAGACAACCATGGCCAAAGATGCTTCACTTGTTCCAGGTGACTCTTTAGAAACTGTAAGAAATTTGAGTTTTCTAGAAGCTGTAAGAGAGCTGATCTACGAGACCAGTCATCACAGCCACCGGGTCAACAAATGTTGTGCAATGTGCTCAGAGAGCTAGTAAGGTCTGAGATTAATAAATGCAAAGCCTGTTCCCTGACACAGTCTGGATATAATGAGAAGTGGGGAAGGGAAAGGGGACCATGATAAATTGCAGAAGGTTAAAAACCAAGATACAAAGAGGTATAGGGGAAAGAGGTCTGGAACAACCAGAAGCTGAAGTGAATTGTGCAGAAGGTGTCCAAAGGAAACCAAAAGACTTTGTACCTGGTAGGAAATCGTTAAGCTTGAGAACAAGTTTCCCATATCTCAATGTTCCTCTGTGAGAAGCCTGTGAAGCTCATAGCTGAAAATTTCTCTTTGTTTCAGCAATACTCTACACAAAAGATAATAACATACTAGTGCAAATAGATGCTTCACTCATTTGTGCAACACAGTCTACAGCAGATGTAAAGATAGCCCCAGCTCTGAGATTTCAGTAGTTCATTCAGTGATCACGCTTCAGTATTAACAATGTTATCCTAACAGTCGTTATTAAGATGCCTGTGTGAATATAACTGTATGAAGGTGTGTGAACATACAAATTAACCATAGCAGCATTTCACAAAAAGTCTTTGGTTTGATTTCTAATTCCAGAGCAGTTATTTTGCTATTCAAGCAAAAACCCACTTACAAGGGCAGCACAATGCATAAAGTGTGATTACCCCTTCCACAGAAGAGTAGCATTATTGTGCCAGAAATCGTTGAAGGACAGAATGCAGTTTTCCCATTTTAACACTTTCAGAATTTAGTTATTCTAATAAATTAAACAAATGAACAGCCTCACTGAAGAACTCTATCTACACTTCCTTATTCTTAAAAAAGGTATTTATTTTCCTAAGAACATGTTTTTTCTATGACATTTTTATTATTTCCTGTCTGAGTTGGTGGAACCTATGGCTACTTTAGCCCAGTAATTTTATCCCTCAGTATTAATTGAGGGACAGAAAAAATAAGTAAAATAAAGGTTCGGAGAGATTAAAATTTATTGAGCAAAAGTGTAACCAAGCATTCAGAATTTTCTTAAATATATGTTTCAGAAACAAGCAAATATTTTCATGGTTTCTTATGTTTTCTGAATCATCCACTCATCACTAATTCAAATGTGCACAGCTTTCTGTAGAAATACGTTCATGGTCTGAAAGTACAGCTCAGCAAATTATTCCCAGCAAATAACATACTCAACAAATATAAGCATTTTCCTGACGTTATAGAGAAATAATTTACATGAATGTAAATTTATAAGGCAATTGTCACTCACATCAAAAGCTGCAAGAATGCAGTTTCCCACAACATTCTTCTGGAGAAACTGGCTGTTCATAGCTTGAATGAGCATACGCTTTGCTGGGTAAAAAAATGGCTGGACGGCTGGGCCTAAAGAATTGTGGTGAATGGAGTTAAATCCAGTTGGTGGCTGGTCACAAGTGGTGTTCCCCAGGGCTCAATATTGAGGCCATTTCTCTTTAATATCTTCATCCATGATCTGGACAAGGGGACCAAGTGTACCCTCAGTAAGTTTGCAGACAATACCAAGTTGGGCAGGAAGGTTGATCTGCTGGAGGGTAGGAAGTGTTTATAGAGGGATCTGGACAGGCCGGATTGATGGACTGAGGCTAACTGCATGAGGTTCAAAAAAGCTCAGTGTTGGGTCATGCATTTGGGTCACAGAAACCCCATGCAACACTACAGGCTTGGGGGAAAGTGGCTGGAAAGCTGCCCGGCTGAAAAGAACCTGGGGGTATTGGTCAATAGCTGGCTGAATATGAGCCAGCGGTGTGCCCAGGTGGCCAAGAAGGCCAAAAGTGTCTTGGCTTGTATCAGAAATAGTGTGGCCAGCAGGACTAGCGAAGTGATCATCCTCCTGTACTCGGCACTGGTGAGGCCGTACCTCAAATACTGTGTTAATTTTTGGGCCCCTCACCACAGGAAAAACACTGACTGGAGCCAGTCCAAAGGAGTACAACGAAGCTGGTGAAGGGTCTAGAGCACAAGTCTTCTGAGGAGCGGCTGAGGAAACTGGGGTTATTCAGTCTTAAGGAAAGGAGGCTGAGGGGAGACTGTATCGCTCTCTACAATTACCTGAAAGGAGGTTGCAGCAGGGTGGGTGTTGGTGTCTTCTCCCAAGTAACAAGTGATAGGATGAGAGGAAATGGCCTCAATTAGTTCCAGGAGAGGTTTAGATGGGATATTTGGAAAAAATTCTTCACTGAAAGGGATGTCAAGCGTTGGAACAGACTGCCCAGAGAAGTGGTTGAGTCAGCATCCCTGGAGGTATTTAGAAGAGGTGTAGATGTGGTTCTTAGGGACATCATTTAGTGGTGGACTTGGCAGTGCTAGGTTAATGGTTGGACTTGATGATCTTAAAGGTATTTTCCAACCAAAACAATTCTGTGATTCTGTGATTCTAAGATGAAGATCCTTTTCCAAAAGCCATCTTCCCTTGACAGTGCACAGCACATTCTGTACAGTTTTCATGCCCTCTATTCCAGCTTGGACATGGACTCCTCTGGCTTATGAATACGATCTGCGGGGATTCAGAAAACAGATGCTGCAAAGGTGATCTATCTGTTTTTATATGATTGCCCAATAATGGGAGAAATGGATAGCCAGAGATCTGTGTTTAATTGTTTACTTTGTGGAAATGCTTCCCACATATTCTCCATCATCCAAGAGAGTGTTGTTTCTGACTTTACAAAAAGAGTATTTAATGTGAAATTCAGGGTCTACAACAGGCTTGTGAAAGTCCTAAGCAGTAGTTTGTTTTGTTCCAGCTTATTCTCTTTTTTACACTGTGAATCTTTTATTTTTTGCTGGAGTCATCCAACTTCCAGTGAAGGAGAGCACAATACCTGTTCTTTGCCTTTGAGATAGCATTACTGTTAAGACATAATTCTGTGCAGTCAGAAGATAAAAACTGTAACCCTGTCAGGTGAAGTATGACAGAGAACCACAGTTTTCCATCCCCTAGGGCAACAATCCTGTGAAAGACTGGTGGCCATGGTATCATACCAAGTTAGAGGAAACAATAGAGGTGAGGTGTTTTATTTTTTTAAAGATCCTAAATTCTTCTCTGGAGGAAAAAAAAAAAAAAAGATTTTAAAAGGCATGTTAGGATCTATCCAGGTTCAGTACACGGAGTGTCTCCTTGTATAGTCTTATTCATGCCCCTGTAGCACAGAAATACAAGTATTCATATTAAAACAATAAGCAAACAAAAAGAATAAACAAACAAAAAACACCTTCATGTTTAGCATTTCTTAGATAACAGTTTGCATTTTTTAGGTTGTTTCATGTCTGGTATGAAGAGTTTAAAAATCAGACTTGATGTTCTGGGCGGTCCTTTGAAAGAGAAGTGTTTAAAATTGGGCACAGAATCCACTATTTTGTTGACACCTACATCATTAATTGACCTAGTTTCCAAGCCTTGTGGAAATAATTCTGAGGCTTGGCACTGAAACTGGAATTTTCAGAAAAAAAAACAGCAGTGACCTGACATCATTCTCTTTAACAGCAAAAGTAAAGTTCTGATTTCATATTAGTAGATATTAAATTCCACTATAAAGCATGATTCAACACAAAGAAATGACTTCTAGCTAGGCTTATAATGTTTTGTGCATTTCTTGGACCAGAGACACTGTGGCTGGTATATGCATATTTAATCATGATGGCAGTGACCTCATGTTGTTTAACATCAAAATTCAGATTATGGAAAATCTGCTTCCCCTACCTATTTTTGTAGCTGTTGAAGTAGGTCTCGCTGCAGCATAAAACAGAATGAAAAAAATGCTGTACTGATACAGTATTTATAATAAAAAAATATATAAAAGATGTGAAAGCAGCCTGCTCTGCTTCTAATTGCAAATATGTATTAGTGGAAATGGCACCATACAGGACAGACAAATGTTACATAAATATATGTATTTGACCATACAGAAATGAGACTTTTTTATTGGAGGAAGGAAAAAAGAAATTGGTTCTCTGGCTGTAAATAACTTCCTGATATAAAAGTATGAACTACATACATTGACTTTCTTTGCTTATATCTTCAAGCGGCTTTAGATACTTTATATTATCCAGAGCCCAACCCTTGAGTCACAGCCTTTGCCTTCATTTCCCATACAACTTTGTGCCACAGAATGATAATCAACAAAATGGGTGCCTATTGGGAAAAGATTCAGAGCTACAGGTAATGTCCCTGCAATCTCCATGTCTCTCACAAGTATTCTTTTACAATTGAAGTAGTAAGGGGCACTGCTTAAAGCCCCTTCACTTGTATTCTCAGTTTTCTCAGATTGCCAGTCAAAACTGACACCTGGTTTCTTTACAGGACCTGTTCTTTTGATAAACTGTTCCTTAGTGATAATAGGAACAGCAGCAGAAGAGGAGGGAGTATAAAATACATTAACCAGGCATTTTGATTGATGTTCTATAGCAATCAAAACCTGTGGGGGGCAGAGCCATAGCTTGGTCGGTTTTCTTTTCTGATTTTTGCAGTCTATTATAGGCTACTAGCCTGTGGCTCTGAGTCTGGCAGACAGAAGTTCAGCAACAGAATGCACAAGAGGAAAAAAAACCCAACAGGCAAAAAACCAACAACAACAAGAAAAAAAAACACAACAATGTGGAAGGCAGCAATGTTAGCCTTGCTCTGATCACAAAGAATAAGCTGATTTATTGGGACAGAAGTCTCCTAACCCTCTTCAGTGGCCAAAAAGCAGATATTTCAGTCCAGAGTACCTCTCTTCCTTTGTCCCTTATTCATATTCTCCTTTTGCCTTTTTTGCTTTTTAACTTTGTGCTTCACCACCAGCTTGTTCTCTGTCTCTTCCACCTCCATATCCTCTATCTTGTCCCTGCTGGATTTGGTTATGAATTACCCTTCTACGAGAAAGACTCTGCTCTGGTTGAGAATTATGTGTAATATAGGCAACAGAATATAAAGCTAACCAACAATGAAATATGGGAGTAAGCAGCCAGAGGGTGGTAAGATACATATAACACAAAAGTAAAACTAAACCAGACATCTAAGGTGATTTTAAGAAAAGAAAAACCCAGCTGAGGTAAATCTTAAAGAGATGTCTCAGACTTAAACATTCATCACCATGAAACTAATGAAGGTCCTTTAAAGGATAATTACAGACCCTTTTGAATACTTAAAGCCCTGAGAAGAATCTGAGAAGCATTTAAAGGACTTAGTGGAATCATAACAAGATAAAGTACATGGATTAAAAAAAAAAACACCATAATGACGATGGTGCTTTAAAGCCACATTCTAATAACACATCACTTTTTCATATGATATGTATCAAAATTATTTACAGATTTAAAATTTTATTGACCTAGCTTGTCCATGAAGGAAATGCCACCTAAACCAGTTACCCCAAAGGTACATTCTGTGTAACTAGGATGCAAAATTAGATCCTGTGCATATTCGTTTCAGAAAATGATTACGTGTTCTTCATATGCCCATGTAAAACCATTCTACATATTTGGTATAATGAATAAGGATGCTTTTGGTCCTTATTCTGTCCTGTTGTGTGTGCCGAAGAGAGGTCCCAGGGTACTGGGATTCTCCAATGCCTCTGCTCAGAATCGATGCACAAATGAAGTAAGCATGACTTTCCTTTACAAAATGCACAAGAAAAGGATCTTCTTATGGCTGCTTCTGTACCATTTGCACACCTATGTAAACTAGCCACAGTCAGTCCAAAACCTATACTCGGCCATAATCACTTGAAATTTGTGTTGTGAAATATTATACGTGCAGTATCTGTGAATCTCTTTATTGTTTTCCTGCTCAAAAATCAAAAGAGAAATAGAGATGTGTTACAGATTTTAATTTCACAGCTTAATTTCACACTTCAAACAGCTGGTCAAATTATTTATTTGGTAGAATCTCAGATTTGTAAAAGGGAAAAGATAAATTCAGCCAGCTAAATCTGATCTCTCCCATGGTGATTTCCTCGTTCGCATTTGTGAACCTAGGAAATTCTATAAAATTACTCTACTGTATTATTCCATAAAGGTGCTCTCTCTGAAATCAGTAATAGTTAAGTTCTGATGATTGGTGTTGGAGTAGATATTGCTATTATATATAAACAGTCTGTAGTGGTATGTTTTGTTTCTCAATAAGCAAAGTGTCTACAGGGACCTCATTTTTGTCTTGATTTGCTCAGCAGCAATTACCTTTAGCATGAATGTAACAGATAGATAGAAAATTGTCAAGTATCTTGTCAATTAGTAAAACAAAATGTAATTTCTAAAAAAGTTATTCCTCATTATATTGCTTTAAAAATCCACATATTGACCTATTCTTTCTCATCAAAATATTCTAAAACTTAATTTTAAACCATAATAACATAAAAATGTGTTTTATCAGTTTTTGAAGGTAAGTGGATTTCTATTCTTTGTTTCATTTCTATTGTTCCTTTCATGGAACAAGGTAAATAAAATTAAAAAAGTTCAAGTAGCATGGCAGAACTTGTTTTTGAGATTAGGAAATAAATATCTGAATATCTAGATAATAGCCTGTGTGGGCACAAATTTACCGCTAACACCAAATCATTTTATACAGTATATAATTAAATGAATAAGTGAAGCCAATTAAAGATTTTCTCCATTGGATAATAACCGCATGTACACTAAGCACAATAACTAAGACAGGTTTCCTTATGTATAAAAGTTTCTTTGAACTATCCTCACAACAGAGGTAGAACTTCTGTGAGTATCATAGGGAAGACCAAAGCAGAAATAACCCTGGAAGGTGCAGAGACCTAACTAATCTTTGCTGCATTAATAGCCTAGAGAGTCACTGGCTATGCACAGCATACTTGCGCCAGAAGCCTACATGCAGTGCAGCTTCACAAAAAACAGAACTACAAAGACGTCTTTATATTCCTCTCTCCTCAGCTACAACTAGGGATTTCTCCCACTGTGCTCCATACTCTCCAGATCCATCCTAAAGGTGAAGTGCAAAACAATTCTGAAACACCAGCTGCTGTATTTATTTTGAAGATATGCATGCTCAAAAATGCTTTATAGTCACACACACAAATCAATACCTGACAGATTCACAGCATTTCTGAAATATGTACAGGAATACAAGCAAAAATGTCTCCTGGTAGGGATCGCAGTGCATAAGTAAGTATGTAGAAACTGCTGATACATATGCAATGTAAGTTATAGCTGGGCATGAGATGAACAGTAGCATAAACACAGTTGCCTCACACTAATTGCTGTTAAAAAACACATAGCAGAACTGAAACTAATCTAACCAAGTAAAAAGCTGGTAACGAATTATCTTTAAAACATATATGCATGTTACAAGGATTTTAGGTAGAGCTTTTGATTATTTTTGCAAGATTGTTTTTCCAGATCTGATATTGACTGAGTAAAAAAGAATTTTTTTTTTTAAGGTATTGGTGATTGTAATAGGAATTAGTGTCACAGAAAATCTCTGTGAAGAAAAAAAGATTATTCAGTTCTCTAAAACCACTTTATTACATCTTCTGGTTATGCCTATGTAGCCCATGGAAATGGAGCCACGTTCATTTCTTGTAAGGATTAAACACTTTCTTTTAACAAAATGGTTTTCAAACTTCAGGCTTTTTTGCACCATGCTAAATCTTAGTTTATCTGTACTACAGAGATTCATAACACAAAAATTAAGTGCGAATGCTTTAGGAAACATCAAGTAAAAGACATTACTTGTACTCAGGATTCTGAGAACAGATGTCTAGAAAGAAAATCACACCCTTAAATATTTGAACGTTGCATTACATCCCAGAGATTTTCTGAGTAGAAGTAGTTGTCACATACAAAAATTCAGCGTGGGTGTTTACTTTCCTCCCTGTCAAGGTGAAGATGGCTGATGCGTATTTCACCTTAATGACTGTGTGTAGCTTCTATTAACTTTAATTGTCTAATGGATTTGTCAAGAAGAACAAGGCCCTGGAGTCAAGTTGCAAAGTTTCCATGAACTTCCCTAGTCAGTTGAAGGTAAAATACAAAAATAATGTATTTACCCTAATTAGAGAAAAATGAAATGATGGAAGCTACAAGAAAACAGGGAAAAAGTAATCCTTTTATATTGTTCCCTGTTTTACCAGATCATGCTTCAAATTAAAATCAGGTCACAGTCTGCTGAAATAAGGACAGTTCATTTAAATGGGAACAATTAGACAAATGGAGCTTCAAGCTACAGATGTGCTAAACTATCCACTGGCAATTTCACCTAAAGATGCATCAGGATGGAAGACTAAGACTTCTGCACTTCATTTATTGAGTTAGTTAAAATTTGTTCACAGAAGATCATAGCAAGGTAAATTACCAGAGCTGTGTAAAACAACTCATATTTTTGTTACTATGTTTTGTGAATGTAAATTTCTACTCTGGTTATTTCAGAAAATGTAAATGTATCCTCCATCATCTTCATGCTTATTTCTGTCCTCTGCCCCTTGTCTGCAATTATAAAGTTCCTGAGAAAGGAAATGTAAAATATGAATACATGCAGGTATTTACAGCCTTGCATTTACCAACTTTGATTGTAAACTGTAAAATGTAAATTAATAATAATTATTATTATTTAAAATGCCTTACACCTTTTGGTATTTTTCATCCTGAAAGTATCAGAAGTGTTTTGAAATTCAGCAAGTTACTTACACCCCGGAACCCAGCACATATTGCAAACTGCTTGGTATAGAGCTTTCAGACTGGCCAAGATTATCCCAAGACTGCTCCCAAACCTGCAGCACTGTCCACATTTTCCACATCTCTCATCCTTAAAACTGATCACCTCTGTGACTATGTCATAACCCCTCTGTGTATCTTGCCAGCGCACCTTAACCTGGCTTTGCTTTTGGATCTCAGAAACTAGTTTTGTGAAAAAATTCCTTACATCTAATCTCTGTGATTCCCCAGAATAAATTCATGCTGTAACAACTCTACACATCTCTCTGTCTTTGAGCGTGGTTAGGTTATACCACTGTTGGTGTTTTTAGGGCTTCCTAGTCGTTTCAAACCTAGAACAAACCATGCTATGCTTTATTGTCTTTACATCAATTCTAAGCACACATATGCATCTCACATAAATGGAATACAAATGTAGATAAAGAAATAATTAGATATTAATTTAAACACAGACATTAAATTCTTGAGTTTATTATAAATTACCATTTCATAGAGACAAGAAAACATGGTTAAT
The DNA here is from genome assembly GCF_013368605.1 of Nyctibius grandis. Taxonomy (NCBI): domain Eukaryota; kingdom Metazoa; phylum Chordata; class Aves; order Nyctibiiformes; family Nyctibiidae; genus Nyctibius; species Nyctibius grandis. Next base: position 66,541,528 of record NC_090695.1, on the reverse strand, counting down.
GTGTTTGCATGAGGTAAAAATTTGGTTTAAAATTATTTTAATTTCTTATAAAGTGCTAAATATAAAATATTTAGATTTTGATCATTATTGCTAATAGAAGAAAAAATGCTACTAAAATATCTAATTTATAAAACAAAAAAAAATAGTCTAAATGTTTAATGATGGAAAATTAAAAAAGAACAACACAAAAGTAAAATCCATAGTGAAAATAAGATGGCATGTACTGATTATGTTAAACCAAAGTATGTTTTGCTATAAAAGTTTAATCAGAGTTTATTTAGGCTACTCTGTCAGACTTCACATTCCAATCATGGCTAATGTGACCATCCTTAACTTTAGTGAAATTTGGCCAATAAAATCTTCATGTCAGTCTACCATATTCACTGCTCAATCTTTTGATTTATTCGTATCTTTTCTTCAAATCCAACTTTTGTTTAAAAGACCAAGATTGGCTACTTGTGGTAAGCTCTTCACAAGGAAAAGCTAAAAAGCGAAGAGACATATCTTGTCATAGATGTTCTTTTCCAAAATGAAATCTCTGTCTGTCAATTTGGCATGTCCATGTAGATATCTAGCTATTACCTCAAACTCAACAAAGTTCAGATGGAGTTCCTAATCTTCCTCTTCAAGCTCTTTGAAATTTTTTTTTTTTTGCTATGTACTATCCCATAATTTGTCTGTCACCTGTTGCTAACATCTGAATACAATATTAAACACAGATCTTTATCTAGATCCTCACCCTCTTGTGGTCTAATACTTTTCTGCAGAAGAATATCACATGAAATACATCTCCTCTCATCCATCCGCATAAACAAAATGTTGTGCTGATTAATTTCTTCACAGCTGCATTTCTGGGACAACTTTTTTACTGGCCTTGGTAAATCTGTCTTTTCATTCCATGCAAAATTCATCTCAAAGGCTATTTTATAGCCCTGTTCATTTAATCAAGCTTCTCTCCTCATGGAATTGTTCCTTCCCACGCTAATACTTGATGTCACATTCCTGAATTGAAAAAGTAGTGCAGTTCCCATTTCTTTTAAACACTGATCTTTTGCTAAAAATATTAATGAAGTGCAATTTTGGACAAAAGTAGTGTCTGAACACACACCACTTCAAACATAGATGAATCCAACAACTCAATTCACATAGACTAAGAGCAACAAGGATTTTTAGTCGCTGTTGATACCATTTATCCCAGCAACCTAGAGTTAAAAAATTACAGAATTTATTATAGGCCTGCTGATTATTGAGCCAAACAGAACAGAGTATTTTTAGTGTTTTAAAGCATATTCATTGATTTTCAAAGGATTTATTGGGGTTTATTTTTGCATAGGTGTAGCAAATGGGTTTTATTAAGCACCAACATTTTCTAACTGTGTAACATCAATAACTATCTACATAATTGTGTGTTACTACATTTTACATTTTTGTTTTATTTTAAAAATATAATAATGTCCTCTGCTCAAACTACATTTGCAACACAAATACAACAAATGTGAACACCCAAATCCTGTAGCTTCAACATAGCAAGCAACCTGGATGAAAACTTCGTAAAGAATATGGCGTTTGTTACTCTGTGAGATGCAAGGCATAGGCCCTCTTAACTCTGTCTCTTTCTTCCCCACAATGCTCAGGACAGCACACAAGTTTTTAAAATGACAAATGGGCTAATGGATAATTGTTTCTGAAGTTTATTGGTCTTCACAGATACCATTCTGCCAGATGTTACATTAAAAATGGGATAATTTTAGTTTACCTGCTGCTAAGCTCTAAATTGTCTCATAGAGCCAGGTCCCAATATGCAACTCCTTAGATCCCACTTGGAAGATGAAAGGGATGGAGTGGTTCTTCAAATGTATGGATCTGTTTGACAATTGGCAGTCCCCATGAACGCTAAGACAGCCCTGAGACTTCAGAAATAGTTTCAAAATTTATCTGGGTACAGCATTTTTTTTTCTGTCAAACTGCATACAAACATTTTACAGTTAATTATGAATAGAACTGTCCATAGACAGGGCACAGAATCTGACCTTTTCCTTTCTTATACATTTGTCTGCTTATTAGTCAAACACTTCAAATAAAAGTATGTTTTATTTTTTTTTCTCCAAACTCTCTGTCTCTTTTCCAGCTGTAGTCCTGATTTCCATAGTTATCAGCTGTGTAGGTGACCTGTGTGAATGTGTGAGTGCATAGCATGTTAGACACACACTCTCACACTGGGGAGAGAATAAGATCCCTTTACCACATTCAATACACTTCCAGTGCAGATTTTTTTTTGCAGCTGTTAATGGTATATGTCTCCAAATATATGAAAATGCTGGCTGTTGCTTTGCATAAGATCGAACAGAACTTTGCAAACTTTCCTACAAGAGAAGTATTAGAATTCTCACAGCTCTCTAACATGTCATGGTTTTTTTATTAAAAAAATACCCCAAAACTTTGTAGCTAAAAAGTCTCTTAAACTACAACTAGCTCAAACAAATCCTTTATTTCACTGATGTTGCAACATTAAAAACCAGAAAATTCATTAATTTCTGAAGAGCACTCTATTAGAATTAATAAGCATGGGGTATTTTAAATAATTAAACATTCAACAATTGTTTAATAAGCAGATTTAATTTCACTACAAGGCTCTTGATTAATCTAGATTCTCCTCGCAGTCTGGTGGAATAAGTAGTGTTTAATTAAAAAGGAACAATTAAACAAATGGTCTTCTAAAAGAAGTGCCAAACTACCAGAAGGTAATATGAGTACTTTTCTCTGAATGTGGAGGTATACATATGATCACCCACAAGGTATTTTTGCTTTCAGGTAAATTCTGTAAATTTCAGGAGAATTACCACTATGCTGAAATATGATGTATATTGTCTGGAGATGGAAATCTTTTTTCGCATGGAAACAGCAGATTTTGCCATATCTAAAATATCACAATAATATTTAATTGGGCATGATGTTGTCTAAATGTCAAATCTTCATCCAAGCCATCTACAGACTTTAACTGAACCAGGATATTTAGCTTTAAAACACAGAACAATTTTCCTGTTAAATTACAGTATTTATTGGGCTTTTCATATAGATTTAGTTTCATAGATAAGGGAGGGTAGTGGCATCCAAGGTCATTCAGAATAAAATTACATTAACAGTTTTCTGTACAGAGAAATCAGGGTACAAGTTTACAGAACACTCTTTCTCAGCCATAGATACAACAAAACTTACCCCATTTGAAAGGTCTAAGAAAACAGCTATAGAATTCAGACAGCTATCGGAAGGGATGGTGAGACCTATCCAAACAGCAGCAGCTCTTACATAAGTATTTCCTTATCACAGAATCACAGAATCAAAGAATGTTAGGGATTGGAAGGGACCTCGAAAGATCATCTAGTCCAATCCCCCTGCCGCAGCAGGATTGCCTAGACCATATCACACAGGAACGTGTCCAGGCGCGTTTTGAATGTCTCCAGAGAAGGAGACTCCACAACCTCTCTGGGCAGCCTGTTCCAGTGTTCAGTCACCCTCACCGTAAAGAAGTTTTTCCTCATATTTATGTGGAACCTCCTGTGTTCCAGCTTGCACCCATTGCCCCTTGTCCTGTCAAGGGATGTCACTGAGAAGAGCCTGGCTCCATCCTCATGACACTTGCCCTTTACATATTTATAAACATTAATGAGGTCACCCCTCAGTCTCCTCTTCTCTAAGCTAAAGAGACCCAGCTCCCTCAGCCTCTCCTCATAAGGGAGATGTTCCACTCCCTTAATCATCTTCGTGGCTCTGCGCTGGACTCTCTCTACCAGTTCCCTGTCCTTCTTGAACTGAGGAGCCCAGAACTGGACACAATATTCCAGATGCGGCCTCACCAGGGCAGAGTAGAGGGGGACGAGAACCTCTCTCGACCTGCCAACCACACCCCTTCTAATCCATCCCAGGATGCCATTGGCCTTCTTGACCACAAGGGCACACTGCTGGCTCATGGTCATCCTGCTGTCCACTAGGACCCCCACGTCCCTTTCCCCTACGCTGCTCTCCAACAGCTCTGTCCCCAACTTGTACTCATACCTGGGGTTGTTCTTGCCCAGATGCAGGACTCTACACTTGCCCTTGTTATATTTCATTCAATTTCTCCCCGCCCAACTCTCCAGCCTGTCCAGGTCTCTCTGAATGGCTGCGCAGCCTTCCGGTGTGTCAGCCACTCCTCCCAGTTTGGTGTCATCAGCGAACTTGCTGACAATGCACTCTATTCCCTCATCCAAGTCATTAATGAATATACTGAATAGTACTGGTCCCAGTACCGACCCTTGAGGGACTCCGTTAGACACAGGCCTCCAACTGGACTCTGTCCCATTGACCACCATTCCTGGCTTCTTTCCTTCAGCCAGTTCACAATCCACCTCACTACCCGATCATCCAGACCACACTTCCTCAGTTTAGCTGCGAGGATGCTGTGGGAGACTGTGTCAAACGCTTTACTGAAATCGATATAGACCACATCCACAGCTTTACCATCATCTATCCACCAGGTTACGTCCTCATAAAAGGCTATCAGGTTGGTGAAGCATGACTTCCCCTTGGTGAAGCCATGCTGAGTGCCCGTAATGATCCCTCTATCCTTGATGTGCCTAGACACAGCACCGAGGACAAGTTGTTCCATCACCTTTCCGGGGATGGAGGTGAGGCTGACCGGTCTATAGTTCCCCGCGTCCTCCTTCTTGCCCTTTTTGAAGACTGGAGTGACATTCGCTTTCCTCCAGTCCTCAGGCACCTCTCCCATTGCCCACGACTTAGCAAAGATGATGGAGAGTGGCCTAGCAATGACTTCCGCCAGCTCCCTCAGCACCCACCGGTGCATCCCATAAGGGCCCATGGATTTATGGATGTCCAGATTGTTTAATTGGTCCCAGACCCAGCCCTCATCTACCAAGACAGATTCCTCCTCTATCCTGACTTCTTCTGGGGCCTCAGGGGTCCAGGGCTCCTCAGGACAGCCTCCAGCCGTATAGACAGAGGCAAAGAAGGCATTCAGTAACTCCACCTTCTTTTTATCCTCTGTCTCCAGGGCCCCCACCTCATTCATCAGTGGGCCTACATTGCCTCTAGTGTTGGCTTTACCTGCAATGTATTTGAAGAAGCCCTTTGTGTTGTCCTTGACCTCTCTTGCAAGGTTTAATTCCAAGGAGGCCTTAGCTTTCCTAGTTGCCTCCCTACATCCTCTGACAACAGACTTATATTCCTCCCAAGTGGCCAGCCCCTCCTTCCATGATCTCTACACCCTCTTCTTCCACTTGAGTTTACCCAGCAGTTCCCTGTTTAACAATGCAGGTTTCCTGGTACCCTTCCTTGACTTCCTACTTGTTGGGATGCTCTGATCTTGAGCTCAGAAGAAGCAGTCCTTGAATGCTAACCAACTATCTTGGGCCCCCTTACCTTCTAGTGCCCTGTCCCATGGGATTTCCCCTAGCAATTGCTTGCAAAGGCCAAAGTTGGCCTTCCTGAAGTCCAGGGTTGCGATTCTGCTAGCTATTCTGGTCCTGCCACATGAGATCCTGAACTCTACCTTCTCATGGTCACTACAACCAAGGCTGCCCTCAACCTTCACCGCTTCAACCAGACCCTCCTTGTTAGTGAGGATAAGATCCAGCAGCGTTCCTCTCCTAGTTGGCTCATCCACCATTTGCATCAGAAAGTTATCATCAGTGCACTGGAGGAACCTCCTGGACTGAGGATGGTTGGCTGAGTAGGCCTCCCAGCAAATATCAGGGTAGTTGAAATCCCCCATGACAACCAGGCCCTGTAATAGTGAGACTGCTCTCAGCTGCCTGTAGAAGGCCTCATCACCCTCCTCGTCCTGATCCGGTGGCCTGTAATAGACACCCACAACAGTATCACCCCTGCAGCCTGCCCCTTAATTCGCACCCACAAACTCTCAACTCTCTCCTGATCCGCCCCTGGACAGAACTCAATACATTCTAGCTGCTCACTCACATAAAGAGCAACTCCACCACCTCTCCTTAGTGGCCTGTCTTTCCTGAACAGGACATAGCCATCCATGACCACATTCCAGTCATGCGAGGCGTCCCACCAAGTCTCTTTAATTGCCACTAGATCATAGACCCCCGACCGAACACGGATTTCCAACTCCTGTTTATTCCCCATGCTGCGTGCATTGGTGTACAGGCATTTCAGGGAGCGAGCTGAGCACACCGATTTCACCCCAGGGGGATGGGAGGCCTCCTGGTCTACCTCAACACTAGAGCGTTGCCCCAGTGGTGCAGGCCCAGCTACTACCCCATCCCCCTTCGAATCTAGTTTAAAGCTCTCCGAATGAGCCCTGCTAATTCCTGTCCCAGAACCCTTTTGCCCCTACGACATAAACCTTTCCCATGTATTACGGTCACGCCTGGTGTCTTATAAAACCAGCCATTATCAAAGAACCCAAAGCCCTGCCTGTAGCACCAATCTTGTAGCCAGGCATTAATAGAGAGAATCCTACTATTCCATCCCACGTCATCACCTGAAAATTGAAGGAGGGAGGAGAAAACAACTTGTGCCCCAGACTCTTACCAACAGTCCTAGGGCCTTGTAGTCTTTCTTCATCCCCCTCAGACTATGGGATGCAGCTTCTTCCCCACCTGTCTGGAAGATCAGCAGGGGGTAGTAGTCTGTGGCCTTCACCAGGTTGGGGAGTTGCCTGGTGATATCCCTGATATGGGCTCCAGGCAGACTGCAGACCTCCCTGTGATGGGGGTCAGCTCTGCATATTGGGCCCTCAGATCCCTTTAGGAAGGAGTCTCCAACCACTAAACCTCTTCTCTTCTTCCTTGTGGAGGAGGTAGTTATACGCCTGTCAGGTTTTTCTGACTGTGGTGGGACCTCTGATATAGGTTGCCTCTCCACCACATCCCCATTGGACCGGCTGTATTCCACTAGGGCTTCATATCTATTGCTCAGAGGCACCTGTGGAGGCGAGGTAGGCAAGGAGGGCACTCGCCTTTTGCCACGGCCATAGACTTGCCTCCACTCACTCCTCTCCTCTAGGTTATTGTTTTCCACCTGAGAGGGGCAGAGTACAGGGGTCCCTCGATCCTGGGAGCTCTCCGGCAGGTGCTTCCATTTTTGTTGCAGGGAAGGCAGAGCCTGACTCCACCAGTCTATCTCCATTTCAGCCTCCCGAATGCTCCTAAGCCTTTCTACTTCAGCTTGAAGCCTTTCAACCTGGCTTTGCAGCTGTGCTGCTCAGCCGAGAAGATCATCTACCTGCTCACAGCACACACAGCCCCCTGTCACCACAGAGACGCTGTAGCATTCCCTGTAGCCTGCGACCTGCACCATCGCCTCCTTCCGTGGGAGCTCTGTCTGGGTTCCCACATCCATTTTGGTCTTCTTCCGCCGGGTAGATAGCATTGTTCTTTCACTGAGCTGGGAAATACCTATTGGTGACACCCCTGGTTCACAGCTCCTTGGCACCTTCCTCACCTTGTGCACTGGGAGGGAGTCAGTGCCCTCCCCAACGAGCTGCAAACTGCTGCGGCCTCTCCTGCCCTGGGACACACACAGTCACTGCTGACTCACACAGTCACTTCTGACTCCCCCTCTACCCTCTGGGCAGGGACTAGTCCCTGTCCTCCAGGAGGCTTTTTATCACCCAGTCAAAAGGGGGTGGTGCGTTTAAATCGCTTAAATCGCCCGCGGTGCCTCTGGCTATGCCCCCTCCTCTTCTGATTTGTTGCTGGGAACCTCCGGGTCCGGGGTGGGGGGGAAGCAGCTCGGGGCTGATGCTCGGGGGGGGCTTATGTTCTACAGTAAAACCTAAACATTCTATCTTACAAAGGGGTTGTATACAGTACTATCAGGTGTAGCTGCTATGAACAATGTTATGCAACAATCTTGCCACAGGGCCCCCAGTGTTGAAAGGCAAATTAGAGGCAGCTGCTTTGCTCAATCTATCACAACACTTCAGTGGCTGCCAGCACACAGGCTACAGGGACAGTCCCAGGGAAACAAGATGCAAAGGCAAAGAGGGCACCCAACCTTTCCTTTCTCATGCTTTCTAACAGAAGAAGGAGACCCTTCAGTAAACTTTAATTTAAAGTGTGTATTTAGACTCTGATTTTCCTGTGCTCAAAACCTTTAGACACTGAATCTAGCATCCCTTCTGCCCAGTGCCATGATACCTGCTTCAATTACTAAATGTTTCTGCTCTATCTCAGCCTCACAATAAGTCCACAGCGAAAACTAGCAGTTCAAATTAAACAACATTATTTGCTCACTATCACACACATAGAGGCAAAGTACATGAAAAAATATCCACATATCAGAAGTTATGGATTTATTTTCAAAGATAAAAATCACAAAATCTAACTTCTATGGAAAAGTGTGACAACCAACATCCTCAGTCATTAGTGTTCCAGACCTATCTAGCCCTTGTCAGAAATAGATATAGCTCATCACTGTTAACAAAGTTTTAAGACAAAGGGAAATAAAATTACCAGGCAAAGCTGATCCATACCATAAATCCACCAGGTTTATTAGTGCAAGGAATCAAAAGGCTACACCACTCTTTAGGACAGTGTTATGAATAATAGAGGAAGTAGAAAGCAAAGGGAGGGTTGCAAGTCAAGTAAGATTTTATCGCCATCTGTTGCCAAAATAAAATTCTTCTGCCTACATGACACTATCCATTGGGTATTCAGAATAGTCTAAGCCAAGTGAGAAGGCAGACATAGATAAATTGTACAAATGTATTGACTTCTCGTATTTACCCTACCAAAATAAAGGGAGAGAGGTGTGTGAAATAACTGAATAGCAATCTGTCAAAGATTAGAAAAAATAGGCCAGATGAGAATGGGGCAGGACATCATTCTTCCATCCCATGACAGGTTGAAATTTCAGTATAGAAAACTTTTAAGGGACTTCAAGAAAAAAGAAAGTGTGAATAAACAGACAGCATCTAGAATGTGGAAGAACCAAGTTGAAATCCCTGCTCCAGTGCACACAGTTGCCACAGGAGGGATTTAAACATATGTTTCAGCTGAAAAATTTCTGGTAAACCCTAGGCACAGTGTGGAGTACAGGAAGGTATGAAGACCCATTTGATGGAAAGCAATGGTGCTTTTTGAGATTTCTTATGTAAAGGAAAAGCATGTTTGCTTCCAGTTCCTGAGAGGGTTCTCACAAAAGACTCCTTACATTGAACTTTGAGTCTTTGGAGCAGATAGAAATACCATTACAGTTTCTGCAAGTAAAAGCAAGAGACAAGAAGGAAGTTTCTTGCATCTGGAAAGCAAGTTTCCATATCTCTAAGTGAATAAGAAACTCTAATAAACTTGTATTAAACAATAATAAATACATATTTCTTTCTAAAATATTTAAAGAAAGTAGATGAAACGAATAGTTGTAGGCTATTTGCCTAAAGTTATAGTTATATTTGATAATTTATATCAAAAACTGAAAAAAAAATTATTTTTGTCATAACAGTCAGGAGAATCAACCAAATGCAGTAGTGCATATGGAAATCAATCTGACAGATGAACTTGTTGGTTTAGAACTTAATAGATTCTCCACATGAAGCAATGTTGGAAAAACAACTTAGGTGCAGCTAGTACAGGGTGTAGGACAAACAGATTTGTATTGTTCCTTTTCATGATTTTATCATGAGGTAAGTATAAGAATATTTACATTTCAGATGAATACAGAAGTTACCAGTAACTTGAATCTTGAAAATCATCATAATAATGATGGAATTATGAAGTCCTAGTATTCTAATTTTTATTCTAATTTTTGCCATGGTTCAAGTAATTAACTCTCTATCTTCCTCTGGTGAATTAAGAAGATGGAAATTATGCTGTTGCTGCAGCTGTGAAAAACTATATTTCTGTTAAGCTAAAGCTCTGTATCCTTTATATCAGTAATTATTTTCACTCACTCTCAAAATTAATGTGATATAAAAGAAGTGTGGTTTCCCATTTGGTAATGAGCAATCAGCAGGCTAGATTATAAGGATTTGACACCTAGCAGGAGGAGAAACCTGGATTGTCTTCTATGTCCTGGCTACTATACCTGAAGCCTAAACAGTTCCAATTTGCAGGATGAGTCCCATGTCAGTGTGAACTCATTTTATCACTACCATAACAGCAAAGGACAATGGAGAACTGATCTAGTGCAAAACTATGACTATACGCAGAGGTCAAGAGCACAAAGCAGAAGCCTGACACTGCAAAGCCTCATGTAAATGTTTGCCTCTTTGCATACTCTTTGATATACACTATGTGATCTGACAACTCTCAGGATTTTATTGCAAAGGTTCCTGTTGGAATCCCAGCTGTTGGAAACATTTTGCTACCCAAGTATATATTAAAATCACTTTCCACCCAGGTAGAAACTTAAATCCAAGACTTTTATTGTTTCAATAGAACTAGAGGAAAAAAACACAGCTGATTTAATTTGAAACATTGTGATTTTTACACAAACCTTATGACTTTTGTCACCTATTGTTTCATCAGAAAACTGAGGTTAACAAAACTGAATGAAGATGTTTTCTTTATAACTCTGCCTTTGTGGTAGAACTGTTATTACTGGAGAAACAATAGTGAGACTATAGTGGAGAAAGAGGCAGTACAGAGCATTAAGCAGTTATACAGTTGTGCTATTTATTATGTTCCAGAAAAGTGTAATAATTTAATGCAGGTGTATGATTAAGTACTTGTACCCATAAATAGTTTACTTCTAAAAGTGCATTTAATTGAAACTTAAGTAATAATTTTTCTTTATTGGGCACTGGGGAAACACAATTTCAGTTGTTTCCAAACCATATATGAATTGAAGATAAACTTGTTAGCACTTTAGTCTGCAGTTTCTGTCACTAGATCAACAAAATTTTGGTTAGTGGTCTGTTTATACAATAATCTTTTGGTTAATGCACTTTTCCAATAAGTTACTTGTTTCTTTCCCTCCCTATAGGTTTTGGTCCTCTCATTTCCTCTTGCCAAAAGACTACTCTAGCTGTCAGGCTACTGCTGTTCTCAGATAACTTAAAGAAAAGGACTACGTTAAAAAATAATAAATTCAGATAATTATGATGGTTTCTTTGCCTGATAGGAGAGTGAGGAATATTATGTGAGGCATTACCATTATTTATTATGATCATAATTTTCAGTTTGACAATGACCCTGAAAAAATGATTATTCACCTAGACATACTTTTAGGCTACATACTATTCCTTAGGATAACCTATGCCTAACAGACACAATTTACTTTTAAGAGACGAAACACAAACTAGTCAATTGTCACCCAATGCTGTTATTGTTTCTACTCTACTAATTTTTAAGACATTCTTTCCATAAGGATAAAAGATTGAATGGCTCTCTGGAAATGGAAAATCTTTACTGAGCTTTATGGATCCTAAGTGACAGTCAGTAATATACTTCATGGTGGAATGGCCAACCAGGGTGCAGAACACTGAGAAGATCAAAGTTCTACCTCCTTAATTCATAAACTATATCAGTAGTATTAGTATTCCATGATAACTCATTCTCCTGACAATTAAATCAGAAGAACAAAATGGGAGAAATTAGTCAAGTTATGCAGTTGTAATGAGCCTTGGAAATTGTAAAATGATTAATTCCCATCCAATACAAAACTAACCTATTTTCGATGCTTACAGGTTCCATTGACTACAGTATGGTCTTCTACAGCACGGAAATCACTGAACAGATGAGGTTTGCTGATCCAGCATTTAATTCTCACCACACTAACAAGAAATCCAGTCGAATCAGTAAAACATTTTGTCTCTTCTTTCTGTTGCCTGTTTGAGTCTTTGAAACTAAGGCATGGCTTATAGATGTAGCATCTTAGTATGGCTTTGCATTTCAAAAAAACAATCCAATAGATTAAAAACCAGCAGATTCAAGCAATTCAATGCATACTTATGTCTTCATTTTCAAGATTATCCCATAGCAGAAACAGAGTACCAATATCATTCATTCTTAAAGAACAGGAGGCAAAGACACCTCTTTTGCTTTTTGATTAATTAATTTATACTGTACAATTTTCAAATCCTGGCTTTAAATATCAAAATGTTGACACTGATCACCTTGAACATGTTTGATAGATATATTTTCATTTCAGCATGCCTATCTTAATTATATCAACCTTCATAAATTTGGAATCATAAATTTGTACCATTAGCAAATTCTTAATTTTAATAGAGCAAGAGTGTCAGATGAATACTTAGTTTAGAATATTCATAACACTGCTAAAAGTGTATCTTGCTGATGAAATATAAGCTGTGATTTACAAAAATGACATTTTTCTGTCACAGTTAGGTACTTAATAAGTACTTTCTCTTTTTCAATATGCTTTGGTGGTAGACATTGTGAAAATTAAAAGTATCAGTAATAGGGTTACTTGTAGTCCTATATAAACACATTTTTTTCACAAAGATTTCTACTTTTACTTTAAAATATAACCTGATGATCCTACCACAAATGTCCATCTTTTGCTTAGATCACTTTCCTAGTCAGAACATAATTCACTGAAAGAAGAGACCTTATTTCCTCAAAGCTACTTTTAAACTAGTCACAATTCAAAACTCATAAGAAGGCATATGGGAAAAGGCTTCTGCTTCATCTTCAGATACTTGGGAGAACCTGTGTTGGACCTGTAACCTCCCCTGAGACCTACCCTGGCAAGAGAGACCTTATATATCTCCTTCTTTCATGGATTCTTCTGTCCTGAAGAGTGGTGAGCAGGTTCACACAAACTAGTAAGTAGCTTCTGAATTATCTCACCACTATATGCATTAGTTACACCACAATAAGACACAGATAGTGCACATTGAAGTTCACTTCATGGGATTCGGATGTCTCAGAAGCTCCTTCATACAAAGAGCTTAGACATTGATATAAATACCTTTTCTTATTTATTGCTGCTAACACTTGGTTTTTAGGTGTAATCAGTTGAGAAATGTGAAGGTCAAAGTAAAATCTATGACACCAAAGTTACCCAACCACAAAACACCTGTCTTCACGAGATTTAAATTTGAGAGTTTTCAGTGCCAAGAGTAGCAGAGATGTTAATGCATGAAGTAGTTTTACTCACTCAGCCACTATTATGAATTATAATCTCTCGGAGCATTGTTTTTTCAACCACTGCTATGAAATAATCTATGAGATCACCGTTAAGTTTGTTTGGGTTTTTTTTCAGGCATTTATTTCCATGTTTTCAGGTGGGGAAGGTTATAAAAGTAAAAGAAAGCCGTCAGTTAAAAAGAAACAGTAGGGAGTTTAACACAGGTTTCTTATGAATGTACAGAAGTCTGTCTCAAGGTCCATGGGTTCAGAGAAGGACTTCAGTTCATGGAGAGAAAGTAATATGCAGTTTGACATGCCATTCTGTGGTACGTCAGATTGTCCAGGGATACTTATGAATATGAATGCCTGTAAATTTGAAATAGCCTACAAGTATTACTGATCCAGGAGAATTTGTTTTTATGAATTTAACACTAAATTAAAAGACCCAGATGCTGCACTGGTTTGCAAACACCTCCACAGTGGCTTGATCACACCAATGCTTTCAGATGTCTCAAATGGAATATGAGGCTGTTTTGAACTGAAGTTATAAGATCAGTTTAATAATGTGCTCAAATATGCACATTAATCCCATTTATTTAAGAGTTATAAGTCTAATTCCACACCAAAGATCATTACGTTGGCCACAGAATTATCAGCAGTTGGATATCTGTCAAAAATGAATGTTAGATGCAGAGGTAAATAAACATCCCTTGTTTCTCAAAGGAACTTCCACCCTGAGAGACCTGTTAACTTTCCCTTGGCTTTTTTGACATTGAGGAAAGTACAACATTGAAACAACAAAAGCAATTGGCAGGATAGTATGAGCTAAAGAAGACCTTAAAAATCACTTTCTTAAATTGCCTGTGGGCTTGAGAGAAATCAAATAATTTAGTTTCTAGACTTTTAATATAGAAATTAATGTAAGCATTGCTATTCAGGTATGCCATATTTGTTTCATGTCAGTATAGGTATGACATTTTTTATGTGTATTATTTGTTTTCTTATGTCAGTTTATCATGGAGAAGTATCGACATTTATTTTACTCCAAATTTCTAGAACCTGGATTTGACTTTGTTCCACTAAAGACATAAAATAATTAATTATTGAGCAGACTCTATGAGAAAGATAGCAAAATCTTGTTATAATCCTATTATATGAAGTGGAGCAAATGGCCTTGGCTTTTAATTATTTATCTACTTTTGAAGCTGATTGTACAGCAAGTGGTAATTTTTAATTTCATGTATTTCTCGATATGTAGAAAATTAATCTTTTAAGGGACAACTTCACAAAGTCTAACCTATCAGTCAGATCTTGCTTGCTTAGTAATCCCATTCTCATTCCCATCCTCAGATACACATCAATCTTCCCCACTTCCTTTGGAATCAAAAAACAGTCTAGTTAATGTATTTATATGTCGGGTTTCTGTATTTCATCCTCATTTTCAGTTAGTTCTTTCTTAATTTAATCTTAAAAGCTACCAGCCCTTTGTACAAGAAAGTCTCAATGCAGACAACAACTGTACATCATGGCAGCACAGGGTATATGAAACTGCATTTTTGTAATTCAGAAAGGATATGCCAGTTGGAATAAATGCAAACCTATTAAGAAATAAATATATTTTCTCTAATAAATGAAAGTATTAAATTTGATTTACAATATATAATGCATAGACCCATCCTTACTAGAACTACAACAGATAAAATTAAGGTACAAAAATAGTATTCAAGCACTAGAAGGTGCTGCTGACGTTTCTAAGAAATTCAGGTAACATATTCTGTCATCAGTTACGTTGTGCACGTACAAGTGTAAAAATGAATTTTGAAAGTTATAGTATCTTTTGTAGTATCTATAACAAAAGAAGACGTTCAGACTATATATAAGGAGAATCTTTTTCTTTTTGAGGGCAACCAAGCAGAAAACCAGGTTGTCCACAGAGGCCATGGAGGCTCTGTAATTGGAGGTTTTCAAGCCCAGCTGAGTGAAGCCCTGGGCAACCTGGTATGAGATCACACCTGATCCTTCTGTGAGCAGGAAGTTGGTTCCACAGATTTCCTGAGGTCCTTCTCAGCCTGAATTGTCTTAAAACTGTGTTCTCACTGCAGGGCAAAACTAGATGAAAAGTGTAAACAGAATTTTTTTTTCTAAAATCTTGAAGAACAGGTCCAAAATTGAGTATCTACAGAAAGCTCATACATTGTTTAATGGACAAGGTAGCCAAATACATTCTGAATTTTTTCCGCTTTTTCTTATAAATCTACTTCATTACATAAAATTTTATTTAATTATAATTGTCCATCAACCTGCTAAGTACTGATGTCCTGTTCATTGCTTAATACAACCAATCCACAAAAAATTAAATAGACCCAAAGAGTTAAAGTGATGCTTTTTACTTCTTTTTCTAATTTTAATTTTCATTTCCTGTGATACCTTTAAAAGTGGCTAGAATCATTAAATGGCCTTTAATATTTATTTATATTTATTTATTATATTATCCTGCTGTGCCAAAAAGAAGCACCAAACACAGTACAAATACTATTTCAGTCACCAGTCCTCCTACCTAAGTTCTTACTAACCAGGAGGTTCCAACTTCTCTTTAGAAACTGACTAAAATGTACGAATGTAAAACAAGACTAAAATAAATTATTTAAGTGCAAGCTTCTTTCTTGCTGATTTAAATAATGATCAAATTTGTTGATTTAAATCCCTGTATTTAAATAAACTCATGTGGGCTACAAGACACAGGATAATGATATCACTAGTAATGTCTTCAACTAAAATTTGAAAATACAGGCACATTCTGTGATCACAGAGTAAGACAGGAATGGAAGGTTAACTAGCAGGTTAATCGGTACCTGCCGTTTAATGACAAAAACTGAAAAAAATGTGCAGGAAAGGTAATTAATATTAAATATATTCATATCTCAATGGGACTTTAAAAACAATAACAAAAGATTTAATACATTTCATTTCCTGATCACATTACTACATTTCATTTCCTTCTGTTAAACTACATGTTCCACATTTACAGAAGGAAAAAAAAAGATATTTCAAAAAAAAAAAGATACTGAAATATACTATTTGCATAAAAAACACAGGCCAATAATTTGATTCAAAAGAGCCAGATATTATCAACAATTATTCAAATCAAGCATAAGCTAGAGTTACAATAATGGCTTATACAACTGTAAACCGCATTAATTTTCCTAAGTATAAACCTAATTTCATACAATTTATTTTTCTCCACTTGCCAACTCTAACAACTGATATATATCTTGTCCCAGTTTTCCTGGCTAGTGCTGGTTACCAAAAGATATTTCTTCCTTATGGACCACAACTTTATCAGCTCTCAAGCTAATCCATCTGGTTAAGTGGAAAGAGAGTTTATTGTGTCATGGATGCACTGTGAAATGTGCAGTGAAGGTGGAACAGGTCACATTACAGGCATCCTCAGGCTACATTTCTCAGGACTATCATCTTAAAGAAACAGCGAAAGTCAGCCAGTTCCCTGAAACCACTTTTACCATGAACTAGTTTAGGGGGAAATTTGGGAAAAGTAAACATTTGTAAACAAAATGCAAAATATTCACACAGATGATATTAAGCATTATGTGGTGGCACAGAAGAACATTTAAAAAAGAGAAAGAATAATTCTACTTAATTTCTTCTCACCCTTCTTCACAGCAGACATTCTTTAAACTTGATATTGTGGAAATCGTTTAGATTCAGTTCTCCCTTTTACCCCCGAACACTTAGTTTTCATTAACCCAAGTTTAGACTTTCCTTTTAACAAAACCATGCCTGGTACCTAAGCTGGAAGGTGTTAAAGACACAGAGAGAGCCCAAATAATTGTCACGTACTTCATCTAAAGGCAGGGTGGGAGTCATCTATCCCAATTTACATCTAGGCTAATTCTCTAAACTTCTTTTATGGTCAATAAAGGGAAGGAGCTGCTGAAAGGCTGCAGTTCATCTCATCCTAAAATAGACCTCTAAAATAGGTTACATAAATCACGCTGCAGCAGCGCTTATTTCTCAATAATAACTATAAAGAGAACTCAGATTAGTAGCTCAGATGTGTATGCTACGTTACAGATATCTAAAGGTAGATGAGAAATTTCCGTATTGGCTTAAATAAAAACATTACCTCCCTCTGAAGTACACCCAATGTTGCTTGCCATCCACTAAATGTTCAGATCCCTTATATAAACCTCATCTTGTGTATAAACACATAACTTTAATCTCACAGAATCACGTAACTAGGGTTTATTCATAGAGTTTATGACCAGTTCTCATCTGAGCCCAAACACAATGGTAACCACTGCCTCCAGGACAGTGACTTTGGGATTTCTCACTGAATTTTCCATTAAACTCAGTATTATGAGGGAATATGAGATGACAGGAAAACAGGACTCTTGAACAGGGGAAAAAACAGCAATCCTAAAATTACTAAGGTTTTTGAAATTGTCTCATATAAAACCTTCCTAAGCAAATTAAGGAAATTATCCTATTTGAAATCCCTACAAGGTAGGTTGCAAAGATATTTGGAAATGGTAATCAGAAAGTACTTATGAATGTTTTGTTGTAGAAGTGAAAACCTATGAGCAGAAAGATTCTATATGGTTTCTCTGGGTCTGTTAGGATCTAAAATGAAATAGGTGCATAAGATTTTTATAGGCACTATGCTGAAGAAATCTGTCAGTTCAATGGAAAGCATGGTTTGAGTTCACAAGAACCATAACAAAGGAGCATTGAACACAATTCCATTTTCCTGTGGAAAAAAAAAACACCATTCAATTGGTTCAAGTGTGAGATTTAGGCAGGAAAAAAATCAGCTGCAGAAATAGAGGCTCAGAATGATTGTGTAGAGAGTATGCGTTCAGAAAAAGGTCCAGAAGCAGAATAAAACAGAATGGATCACAAAGAGAGCATGAATTAACAGTCTTGCTAATACAAATAACAAATGGACAAGGCAGTATAAACAGAAAGATAATTTAGAAAATGCATGAGTATCAACTTTGCTTAGCATCGTCTCAAGAGCCTCTGTGAAATTTTGCATCTTGATACTTCAAAGAAATATACGATAGATGGAGTCAGCAGAGGAGAACATAAATAATAATCAGCAACCTCTCAGGAAAGACTGAAGAAATTAGGGTTACTGAATTATGAAGAACGTTTATTTATCATCGGGGCTCTTACAAAGTGGAAGGAGGTGATTTCTTTCCCATTTTTGATCTTGTGAATGGTTCGAAGTAACGGGCTTAAATTATAACAGGTGAGATTCAGGTTTGACATTAGCAAACTTTTCTAATGTTAACAACAGCTAAGCACTGCAAATGTGTTGCAGTGTTTAACTGTAGTTTGGTTAAAAGAGATACCACACTTCTGTCAGATACACTAGTAGCTGTCTATACCAAAACAGATAATCACACAAATGATGAAGGAGATATTTTGTGTAATTACATGAACTTCATAGCACTACACATTTTTCCCATATAAAATATATAGATTTTTTTATTTTATGCATTTTCCTGACACAGAACAATTCCAATGATTCACTATAAAAAAATAGTTTCAATCTTGAAAATAACATTATACTGATAATACTGACAAAAATTTAAGTACAGAGGGCTGAACACTGACCTATGACGGCAATTAGTAACAAAGTCAGGAGGATTTTCAGTAGTGATACCAACTGTCTATCTACTCTATTATTTACAGTGGCTGAACACACTCTTCAAAACACAATATATTGCAGGGATTTAATTTCTGTATTTTGCATTAAATTTACCAGTAGACTTCATAAGTGGGTGTGACATAGATATCACAAAACAGAAAGAGCTTGCTTCACTTTTAGTAGAACTTATGTGCTCATGAACACTAACAGAATATTTTACATGTTATAAATACGGTGTATATGTGCATGAAGAGTCAACTAGGCTTGGTTTTGGACAAGAAAAAATCTGAGTGTAATCAGACTGTAAAATTGAGTCAACATCTTTAAGAATAAATAGAACCAATAAAAGAGCATAAAACAGTCAACTAGAAAAATATTTATCTTCATAACTGCTGAGTGACTTTGCTGTTTCTCACCCTTGCATTAAATTCAGTGAAGGAAGCAGTGAATATTTTATCTTCAAAGCTTAATGAGCTGCCTGATGGAATAAGTTCTTGGATATTTAAATTAAGAAACATATCCAATGACCTGCAAAGTTTTTATAAGACCTTCTCCTGACAAAATAGCTGTCCTCAAAATAACAGATATGTGCAATACCTGAGACTAATATTTAGGGACACTGATGTACACTATGAAAATAAATTGTTGAATATACAGTCAAAATTCGCAAAGAATTTAGGAGAAGCTCAAGGAATGCAGTTGTTAGAGGAGACATTAAGAGACCTTGACCCTTTCCAGTGTATACCATAAGCATGCAATGCATGTCACCATTATTTGGTACGATGTTTTTCTTTCCAAGTCCCCTGACTTCCCACTGTACCGACCTGAGAACCATTTGTCCCATTTTGCAGACCTGTTATCTTTGTAGAGAAGGTTGCTCCTCACTGACTCCTAAACCTCAAATTCTGCTGTGCAAGAAATTTAGGAATGTCTGTGGACTGAGATAAGGAGCAGTTCTTTTGAACTTGAAAAGTGAAACAGTACTATTTCATCTCTGCCCTTACTGAAGTGGGGTGAGTATTTGGCTCATCGGCACTCACGGCAAAATAAGCCAAATACTCATCTTACTGTCTTTTGTTTTTTTGTTTTGTTGTTGTTTGCTGGTTTGTTTGTATGTCACCTAACATAACCTCTAAAGATATAGCAAATTTTTTTGAAAAAGTTATAAAATACTACACATTAGTGATGTAGCTTAGTCTAGTTGGTGTTGCTTCCACTCATTATGGCTTTGAAATTGTTAAGAAACTGCAAAATTTAAGCTGGCAGTAATCCTTTTTTGGCCTTTATCTTTATGACACACATTAACTGTTTCAAACTGCCTCCTTTTAGGTCAAAACAGAAGACTACATGGTAAAAGGTTTATTTAGATTGCCTTTTCCAAGCTACTGCTTTACAGTTGTCCGATGGTCAACCTTGCCTTGTCCTCAAGACTCACTTGTGTAAGAGGTGACATTTTCTAATGAACAAATGTTATCTTCCGAACAAAGATTAAATTCACTTTTAGGAGGAGGAAGGAGGTGGAGTTGGCAGTAAAAAGTAATAAAATGTATCATTCTTTAGCTTCTTACTAGGCATGGCTACCAATGAGATTTCCATTCAGGCTCTTATGATGTTGGATTTATATCATTTTTCCAGGACAAAAGCCTTTTTCATCCTGGTTAAAATCAATCCATTGACTGTTTTCAGTGTTATGAAAAATATTGTATCTATTTAGCAAGCTTCAACTCAGAATGACTCTTCAGAGAAAGTCTACATAATTTTAATTCTTAGAGGGTCTAATGCACCAAACTCATAGATGGGTTCCCATCTTTTATGCATTCCCCTCCCACTAAATTCAGTTCTAAGGACTTATTTAAAATCCAGTTTCTTCTAACGTATTTCACCTGTGACACCTAAAAACCATTATTTTCCACCTTTTTCTAATAATTATTTTCTTCAGTGATAGCAGAAATCCATTCTCTTCATTGCGGGCTTAAGGGAGCATTATCTTTCACACTGCTAAATCCTCAATGTTTGAAGTAATTTATACATATGTGGTAGTTTCAGAAATGGTACTTCAATGCTAGAAAAACGCTTATTCACTGGCACTAAAATGAAATTTAGAAAAATATCATGTTCTCAAAGGCATTAACTAATGTTCTTTCTTTGCCTCCTGTTAAGGATACTGTGCAGCAAGAAGCAGTATAAATGCAACTGTGAGGTTATCAAGCAAGATTGTGAAAAAAAGAATGTGGTTAATTTAAAAAAGGAAAACAATAATACAATCAAAGCAAAGAAACAACAAAAAGCCAATTCATTAATCTGAATTGCATCATTCTTCTGTTAATTCATCATTTACCCACCCGCCAATTAAGAGTGTGTATTTTTTATCTATGCTGCATAATTTAACAATGGTTTCAACTTTCCCAGTCAAAATCATTTGGCAGAAGGTGGACTTACAGAGAAATATAATAATTTTCTGCTACCAACTATGCTAAGAACTGACGCATGTGTTTTATCATGTTTAAAGTGATTTATGCAATATTGTGTAAACAAAGTATTTTAAAATGCCATAATTTAGAAAAGAAGGGTCATATATTTCTATGCATTTGAACTGTGAACTGATACAAATGAAAAAAATGCAACGTTTCTGAGCTAGAAAAAAAATCTTGAAGCATTAGCAAAAACTTCTTTGGAAAAAAAGATCAGCCTGAGAAAATATATCTGATTTTGCAAATGTTTTCTATAATTTCTGTAAAATGATATTTGCATAAAAATATCATTTTTTTTTTTTCAAGAAGAGTCTATGCTGCTCCTGAAATAAATGAAAAAACACCCTGCTGTCCATCTTGCCACTAGTCAAGTCTTTGTCTTAGGGCTTCTGCATTGTAGAGGAAGCTGACCTTGCATGCAGATAAATTTAATTCCAGCTAGTCCTGGTTCAGAAAGAGCACTCATGGTTCTTTTAATCTTTTTTTCTAGTAGTAAATTTTCCCTTTTCAGTGTCATTTTTCTCCAGTTTGGTCACTGTCAGGCCACATGTGGTGCCTCATCCTTGAATCGGTGCAATTTCACATCCTATGAAAT
Source organism: Nyctibius grandis (assembly GCF_013368605.1). Lineage (NCBI taxonomy): Eukaryota > Metazoa > Chordata > Aves > Nyctibiiformes > Nyctibiidae > Nyctibius > Nyctibius grandis. Next base: position 66,519,727 of record NC_090695.1, on the reverse strand, counting down.
CTATTGAACTTAGCCTAACTATCCCCATGAGCAAGGCCTACTAAAGGCTGGAGTAGGAACTTTATTCACCCCAATTTACAGTTCACAGAATTTTAAACTTATGATTGACATAGATACCAAATTTTCCAAAGTATAAACCACTACTTAGAATAGGAATAAGCAAATTTTCTTTTTCCTGATTAGGGCTTTATGTTAAGTAGCTTATCCACTGTTCATCATATTTTGCAAACACGATGAAAATGGCAGGTTATGCAATGGTTCCTTGCAACATTAAACTACTCCATTATCTAGAAGCTCAAGTATTTTGTCTTTTCTATCTACCAGACATGCATACTAACCTATCTGTCATTTGTTCCCACAATACAAAACAACTTCTTTAATAATAGGGAGAAAAAGTACAGGTATTAGTCAGGCACTTTACTTCTGTAGCAATACAGTAAGAAAAACATCTAGTACCATCCAAGCTGTTTTATAATGTAGTCCACAATTTACAGTAATGTATTTCTAATACACACACTGTGCACTGCAACACATAAGAAATTTGTTTGTAACATGATGGTAAGTTTCCATGCTATACTTAAATATTTTATTAATCAATCTCATTCAAGAACCATTTCAACCAAATCTTATATTTCTACATTTTATCACATTCTTATATTTATATCAAATACCCATGACAGAATAGGCAGCTAGAATCCATTACTTGTGGTACAAAGATTGAAATCACTCTGAAGAAAAATACATTTTCTGTTCTTGGTTTTGATACTGTTACTGAGAGTGGCAGAAAATCTGTGAGGGGAAGACATATTTCCCCATTTATTCATTTCATCACATTTCTTTGGAGTCTACTGTAGAAACTTTTTCTAATTTTCAGTTAAATCATTTATGGCAGCTGTACCCATTTCTAGTTGTGCCAAAACTGACCATCATCTTATAGAGATTTTTTCCCACTGTTGTCCATACCCTGATATATTTGTAGTCAATGGTCTCACCCCTGTTTGACCTTTGTTTTGTCAGGCAGTGATAAACTCAGTCCAAACACCAGAAAAAGTGTAACTGGATGAACCAGGAATACAAACTGTCTCAGTCTCTGTTAGACTGAGAGAGTTCCTATAAAAGGGGACAACCCACAAGAATACCCTCATCTTGAATCATATCTCTGAAATTAAGAGGATCTGTTTCAGTTAATTTGTTTACTGAGTTCAGTTTAGGTATTTAGGTAAAGACTCAATATATCAGAGAGTAGTAGTATTTAAAGGGAAAACTGTAAACCTTAATTTCCTTCCTGTATGTCACTGGGAATGAGTTTCTGGAACAGCACTGTAATGTGCTGTTGTGTTAAACACCATTTAACAAGCAGTCAGCTTCCCTTCTGTCTCTTAAATTAAGAATTGAACTGGTCTTTATGTGTGAAGAATGGTCTTGGACAGAGATCACAAAGTTGTAGGTAACCATATCCAAAAGAAAAATCTACAAATTTATTATCAAACAGATGCAAACTCACAACTTAAGAGGTATTTTAATTACTACAACTCTTAGTTTGAAGCAAAATAAAATAAAATAATCCGGAGAAAAAAAAAAACAGCAATGAAAAGCCAACTAGTTTGTGTAAAATCGTTTCTGTTGAAAATTTGGTGTCTTTTCAAGAGAGTCTTAATAGCCCTATCTTCATTTGTATCTCCAGCTTTCAGGAACTACTTCCTGAAAATATTCTATTTTTCACTATATATATGTGTATTCGTATATCTGTTAGTGTAATGGAAAGAAAACACGCTGCTGATTAGTGTCTTTAAGTATCATAGAAAAAAATAGATAATTTGTCATCTGTAAACATATTTATATATAATGAAATGACTACTGATAAGTTCTACAACTATTTAATTTTATTTGCTTCCTGAAGCCTTTGCTCACCCCATACCCACTAACCTAATGGAGGAAAAAATATAAATACAAACATCTGACTCATTTGTGTGTATAAAACAAATAGCAGGATTTGCATATCTTAATAAAAAGATAAAATATCCAAGAAAGTAACAGAATAACTTTCCATTAACCTCACTCAGTTTTGAAATACTCAAGCTTAACTATACAAAATGGAAACTATGACTCTTTGCCTGCAAAAATGAAAATGCTCACCTTCCCCTCTCTAGAAGGAACAAACAGTATTTTTGCAAGATAAAACATAGTTCAGATATTTTCCCCATTTTCGCTGCTGATTGTTATCCATTTTCTTTTGCTTCTCCTCTCTTTCTCAAAAGCCATTAAAAATTAGGATTCACATGAACATCATGGGCAAGAGAAATGTCGTTCCCTTAGCAACAGAAGCAATGTGAAAACTTCATAGTCAAGATTCAGTTATTATTTGAGATTCAGATGTTTTGGACAATGCATATTAATTAATATCTGGTCTGACAGATGTTACTCTGCAGTAATGCATCACTTGAGCAAATACCTGTGTCCAGATACACACTAACATTTGAAGTTTTGAAGCTCTATGGAAAATGTTGCGTACAGGACACTTCCACTATTTGACAAGTGCAGAATATAAACATTTAAAAAGGTCTCTTCAGGCCACTCAGTGAGATCAGCCTCTACCTTTACTTTTTTCATCTTACTTCATGGAAGAGGAAATGTCCCAGGGTGAAATAGTAGAAAGGGAACAATTTTCTTGGCATGCCCACACCATACATATCTGTAAGTTGATAGCTCTCCTGCAGGGATTACTGGGGTGAAGTAGACAGAAAAAGAAACCACTTAGTTTGAAATAAGTCAAAGCAATATAGAATATGAATATTGATTTTAAGTCGTCTTTTCTTGTCTTTGAAAAGAAGGAGTATGCTTTTGTTACTCAAATGCATAGTGATAGGACTACTGCAGATTTCTTGCTTCCAGTTTAAGGTGGCATTATTATATTTCTCGTGTACATGGCAGTCTTTGCATTTAATTCCAACAGGCTCACAAGTTCTCAGCTGTACTAACTGGATCACAGGTTTCTTTCCCTGCTAGTATCCTGTTACCATTCATCCTCTTCAAAGAAGCTGTTCTGATTCAGGGGAGGCAGCAAGTCAATGCACTGCATTAGAGATTTCAGTCACTTCTATGCAACATAAAAACTTTAGTCTGACTTTCTGCTTACATGGATATCCAGAGTATTTACATTTATAGTCTTCTAGTTTTCATTTGTTATTTATATTCATTGTATATTTTATACCTATATTTGGAAAAGTAGGAATTTCTCTTACTTGTTTGATTTTCCCTCTGGGCTACTGATTTGTTTTTCGTTACTGGAGACTTGCTTGTGCAATTTACCTCAGCTGCAACTGCTTCCTATCTTTCCTCCAAAGACACTAGAGTTTGCAGTTTATCACCTCTGAGCAGCATCTTAACATCTACTTTGTACCAGGACGTGCTGGTTTGTTATGATCCCAGTAAGAAAGGCATTCAACCTCTGTAAAGTATTAACTCAAATACTGTTTATTAAAGATAGCACTACACAGAAAGAGAGGATGCTATAGGTAATCTTACACCTCTCAGATATTGGCAGTCTTGAGTCGTGCAACATCAAATGTGCCTTTGATCAGGACACAGCACACGGTGTAGCTCCTGTCAGTGGTAGAGTACCCCATTTTGATCGTTCACAAAAAAAAAGTCTAAACTTTATTCATCATTTCCACTGCTGAACACCAAGAATTTTCACATAGAATTTCTGGCTAAACTTTTAGGTAAGGACAAGGATGCACAGGTGGCATAATTGCTGGTACTAAGGGGGAGCTGCCTGCAGGCTCACCTGTTACCACCAGCTGGCTGAGGTTTCCTTGTAGCCAAGAGATCTGTGCAGCACAGCACATCCTGAAGGCCATGCTGGATGTGAAGGACAGCACAGCACAGACCTGCACCTGCGCAGGTTAGCTGTTGTGTGGATCACCAGATCCTTGGTGTACAGCGGTCTTCAGCTCAGGATCACCATGGCGTCTTGCTGTTTTGTCAGTTGGTTGTAATCTCGTACCTCATAAAGAACATGGACTTGATTTGGTCATAAAGAATCAAAGATGGATATTTTTTCTTAGAAAACAACAATTTGTTGAAAATAGAAGTTTTCATGGATTTTTTAGGTCCAGGATGGAATTGTGGACCAAAATGGCAGTGGAAACAGACACATCATTAGTTCTAAGAGAAACAGATGACTGTAAATCAGGTGGAAAAACTTAAATTCTGGCCAGATTGTTACAAAAATCTACCAAAAAATATTTCCTTATCAACTCCCATGGCTAGACTTATTTTCTACATTCACACTGATAACTCTGCTGCATAATATAACCCCCCTCAAAAAAGAGAAATATAAAATACAGTATACTTGAGTATTTTTGCTAGTTTGGGCCAGAATTACAGATTCAAAGAGACGGTACAAGTTAAAATATTTCCAGATTTTTTCATTTCTCTATTATCATAATGAAGTCTGTCGTCAAATTCTAGGTGAACTTCTGAGTTCATTTTCTTTCCTCCACGTAGACTAACAAAACTGTACTCACAGAATCAAAGAATCACAGAATGTTAAGGATTGGAAGGGACCTCGAAAGATCATCTAGTCCAATCCCCCTGCCGCAACAGGATTACCTAGACCATATCACACAGGAACGCGTTCACGTGGGTTTTGAATGTCTCCAGAGAAGGAGACTCCACAACCTCTCTGGGCAGCCTGTTCCAGTGTTCGGTCACCCTCACCATAAAGAAGTTTTTCCTCATATTTATGTGGAACCTCCTGTGTTCCAGCTTGCACCCATTGCCCCTTGTCCCGTCAAGGGATGTCACTGAGAAGAGCCTGGCTCCATCCTCATGACACTTGCCCTTTACATATTTATAAACATTAATGAGGTCACCCCCTCAGTCTCCTCTTCTCTTCTTCCCAGCTCCCTCAGCCTCTCCTCATAAGGGAGATGTTCCACTCCCTTAATCATCTTCGTGGCTCTGCGCTGGACTCTCTCTAGCCGTTCCCTGTCCTTCTTGAACTGAGGTGCCCAGAACTGGACACAATATTCCAGATGCGGCCTCACCAGGGCAGAGTAGAAGAGGAGGAGAACCTCTCTCGACCTGCTAACCACACCCCTTCTAATCCATCCCAGGATGCCATTGGCCTTCTTGACCACAAGGGCACACTGCTGGCTCATGGTCATCCTGTTGTCCACTAGGACCCCCATGTCCCTTTCCCCTACGCTGCTCTCCAACATGTCTGTCCCCAACTTGTACTGGTACATGGGGTTGTTCTTGCCCAGATGCAGGACTCTACACTTGCCCTCATATTTCATTCAATTTCTCCCCACCCAACTCTCCAGCCTGTCCAGGTCTCTCTGAATGGCTGCGCAGCCTTCCGGTGTGTCAGTCACTCCTCCCAGTTTGGTGTCATCAGCGAACTTGCTGACAGTGCACTCTATTCCCTCATCCAAGTCATTAATGAATATATTGAATAGTACTGGTCCCAGTACCGACCCCTGAGGGACTCCGTTAGACACAGGCCTCCAACTGGACTCTGTCCCATTGACCACCATTCCTGGCTTCTTTCCTTCAGCCAGTTCACAATCCACCTCACTACCCGATCATCCAGATCACACTTCCTCAGTTTAGCTGCGAGGATTCTATGGGAGACTGTGTCAAATGCTTTACTGAAATCGAGATAGACCACATCCACAGCTTTACCATCATCTATCCACCAGGTTATGTCCTCATAAAAGGCAATCAAGTTGGTTAAGCATGACTTCCCCTTGGTGAAGCCATGCTGAGTGCCCGTAATGATCCCCCTATCCTTGATGTGCCTAGAGACAGCACCAAGGACAAGCTGTTCCATCACCTTTCCGGGGATGGAGGTGAGGCTGACCGGTCTATAGTTCCCCGTGTCCTCCTTCTTGCCCTTTTTGAAGACTGGAGTGACATTCGCTTTCCTCCAGTCCTCAGGCACCTCTCCCGTTGCCCACGACTTAGCAAAGATGATGGAGAGTGGCCTAGCAATGACTTCCGCCAGCTCCCTCAGCACCCACCGGTGCATCCCATAAGGGCCCATGGATTTATGGATGTCCAGATTGTTTAATTGGTCCCAGACCCAGCCCTCATCTACCAAGACAGATTCCTCCTCTATCCTGACTTCTTCTGGGGTCTCAGGGGTCCAGGGCTCCTCAGGACAGCCTCCAGCCGTATAGACAGAGGCAAAGAAGGCATTCAGTAACTCCACCTTCTTTTTATCCTCTGTCTCCAGGACCCCCACCTCATTCATCAGTGGGCCTACATTGCCTCTAGTGTTGGCTTTACCTGCAATGTATTTGAAGAAGCCCTTTCTGTTGTCCTTGACCTCTCTTGCAAGGTTTAATTCCAAGGAGGCCTTAGCTTTCCTAGTTGCCTCCCTACATCCTCTGACAACAGACTTATATTCCTCCCAAGTGGCCAGCCCCTCCTTCCATGATCTCTACACCCTCTTCTTCCACTTGAGTTTACCCAGCAGTTCCCTATTTAACAACGCAGGTCTCCTGGTACCCTTCCTTGACTTCCTACCTGCTGGGATGCTCTGATCTTGAGCTCGGAAGAAGCAGTCCTTGAATGCTAACCAAATATCTTGGGCCCCCTTACCTTCTAGTACCCTGTCCCATGGGATTTCCCCTAGCAATTGCTTGAAAAGGCCAAAGTTGGCCCTCCTGAAGTCCAGGGTTGAGATTCTGCTAGCTATTCTGTTCCTGTCACATGAGATCCTGAACTCTACCTTCTCATGGTCACTACAACCAAGGCTGCCCTCAACATTCACCTCTTCAACCAGACCCTCCTTGTTAGTGAGGATAAGATCCAGCAGCGTTCCTCTCCTAGTTGGCTCATCCACCATTTGCATCAGAAAGTTATCATCAGTGCACTGGAGGAACCTCCTGGACTGAGGATGGCTGGCTGAGTAGGCCTCCCAGCAAATATCAGGGTTGTTGAAATCCCCCACGACAACCAGGCCCTGTAATAGCGAGACTGCTCTCAGCTGCCTGTAGAAGGCCTCATCACCCTCCTCATCCTGATCCGGTGGCCTGTAATAGACACCCACAACAGTATCACCCCTGCCAGCCTGCCCCTTAATTCACACCCACAAACTCTCAACTCGCTCCTGATCCGCCCCTGGACAGAACTCAATACATTCTAGCTGCTCACTCACATAAAGAGCAACTCCACCACCTCTCCTTAGTGGCCTGTCTTTCCTGAACAGGACATAGCCATCCATGACCACATTCCAGTCATGTGAGGTACTCCATACTAATCTTACTATATCACACTATAATCTTACTATATCACACATGAGCATCTAACACATTATTCAGTGTTATTAGGAACAAGATAAGTAAATTTTTTTCTAAGTTGTCAACTGAAGCAGATTAATACAATGAGACTCCAAAGTCTACAAAATTAGGTGATACCATATATAATTGCTTTGAAGTATTAATGTCTTCTACTTCTCTTTCTATTAGACAATTCCCATTTACAATGCAAAGACTGTTATGCCATCTCTTCAAACAGAGACATATTACACAATTTGTAGTTTAATATTCTAACTATCTGGAAGAAGAGATAGGATGCTGCTGCAAAGAAAAAGGGTGTTGTGTTAACTTATGATATTATGTAAGTTTTTGATGATTTTTTCTTCATAAAAAGGCACCAAACTTCACAACTTACTACAATCAACACAAGAAACTGTGAAGAAACAAGTAAATAATATAGTTTAACACTAATTATATTTACTACACATACAGAACCTTAAAAAATATTATCCTTTATGTTACCGATTGGGAATATTAGAGAAGTTAACGTGAGCAGTGTAAAAATGCCGAATAAGATAATGAGAGATGGGGTTAGCGCTCAGGAGTTGCAGGCTCTCTAAACTATTTCTCTTTGCTAGAGACAGGATTGTTAGAAATAAAAATCCTGAATTCAAGAAATGCGATACTTTACCCTGTGCAGAAGTTGAGAGTTCTAACTATTCCTTTACACTGTGAGTTACTCTAGATAATCTCAGCTACAGCAAAAGGGAAAGACATTATTTTATTCATTTCTAGCTGCTACTCAGCTTACCTTTGCAATTATATGAATGCAACAAGACCACTACATATTTGAGAGATGAAAAATTATCATGGGATAACTTGATAGAAGGGTTTACTTCAGAAGAAATAATGAATCTCAGAAGAGTTTATTAAAAAAAAAAAAGAGAGAGAGGAGAATTCATTGACTTAAGGGATGAGTTCATCTCCATTGTGACTGATGAAAAACTAGCATAGAGTGACTAAGTCTGTTTTTTAGTAAGAGGATTCATAACTCCCTTTATCATTTGCATAGAAATAAGTGGTGATTAGGATCTTGTTCAAGATCTATGTTAGGAAATTAACAGCTTTGCCAATTATCCTGTTACGAATCCCTTAGTTTTCTACAAACACTCTCATGAGATGGTAATAGTTTGCTTTCAATACAAGAGTCTTTACCAATGGCATGTCAGTCTGAAGATGTTAGCAATGTCTCCTCCTATTTTATGGTGTATCAATGTTTTCTTCTTAAAGAATTGTATTGTAGCAGTCAAGGAAGTGTCATGTTACTTAGCTGGTGAGGAAATTTTCTTACATTATCCTGTTAAAATCAACTTATAAATATTCCCTTCTGATCAACATGTATGAAGAAATAGTTCAATGTCCATACAAAGTCCCTTCTATTGAAAGGTGGCTAGCTAAGTTACTCATAATCATCAATACATAGTGAATTGTCTAGTATATACAGACTACTAAGTAAAAATGTGACATCCACTGAGTGCCACACAGAAAATTAAATAGTTTGTCAAAAACATCAAATATTGCTTGAATTCAATGCACAGAATTGTTAACAACAGCAGGCTCTATTAACTGTTCCTGACATCACACTCGATTTGGGGAATATTTGAAGATTTCAATATAAAAATTCAAAAAACGTCCCAGGATCGTTGCCTGGTAATGAAAGGAAATAAGTAGCATATGTCATAAAAGACAACAGAATATAACAGATAATTGTGTCATTCCTGAAAGGACCAAGCTTTTTGAATTATTGTACACAGTCACTAAACAAATATTTGTAGTGGGTTGACTTTGGCTTTTTGCCAGACACCCATCCAGCTCCTTTCTCACTGCCCTTCCTCAACAGGACAGTCAGACAAAATTAGATGGAAAAGCTTATGGGTCAAGATAAAGACAGAGAAATCACTTTCCAGTTACTGTCACAGGCAAAACAGACTCGACTTAGGCAAAATTAGTTTGATTTATTGGCAATTTAAAAATAGAGTTGGATGGTGAGAAAAAAAGACAACTGCTCTAACATGGGTCCTTTCCACATGCTATAGTCCTTCAGGAACAGACTGCTCCATCATGGGCCCCCTGAGGACACAGCTTCTGCCAGAAAACCTTCTCCTACATGGGCTCCTCTCCACAACCCACAGCTCCTGCCAGGAGCCTGCGCCTGAGTGGGCTTTCTATGGACTGCAGCTTCCTTCAGGGTATGTCCACCTGCTTCAGCCATGGAGTTCTCCATGGGCTGAAGTGTAGATGTCTACTCCGGCATGGTCCTCTTCAAAGGCTGCAGGGATTACCTGTTTCACCATGGTTCTCTCCTGCTGGCTGCAGAAGAACACCTGCTTCACCTTGAACTTCTCCATGGACTGCAGGGGAATCTCTGCTCTGGTGCCCAGCACATCTCCTACCCCTTATTCTCTGATGTTGGTGTTTGCAGGGTTGTTTATCTCATGCTTTTTCTCACTTCTCTGTCTCACAACTCCTTCGCAATGTTTTTCACTCTTTCTTAAATATGTTTTCCCATAGGCACCATCAGCTTTACAGTTGGACTCAGCTGTGTCTTGTGGTGGGTTCTTTCCTGAGCTAGCTGGTACTGGCTCTGTCCAGCGTGAGACAACCCCTGGTCTCTTCTCACAGAGGCTATCTCTCCCTACCCCCTGCGGAGAAAAGGACTCAGCACACGATTCTATGTGAATCAAGCATAAGCAGTTTATTACAAAAAAGCGCCCCTTTTTATAACATATTTGCTTCTGTACATGCAGCCAGGCACTGTCCATGCAAAACCCGATTGGTTGCCCCGCTTCTGCCACACACTGTCCATGCGCCCCTCTGCAACCTCACATTGGTCAGTCCTTTCACCATCCCCCTGTGCTGTAACATGATCCTGCAGGTGCCAAGTCCGGCACTGTTCACAGTGATGTCTGCGTTCAAGTATGCAGAGGCTCCGTGGGAAGCACACAGGAGATTGGCCTGTGGCTCAAACTTGGAGAGCTTGTTGACTTCAGCTCTTGATTCTTTCCGTTAGCTGTTACAATATCCCCCAACAACCCCCCACTACCAAAACTTTGCCATGTAAACCAAATATAATTTTATTAATAGAAGACTCTTTTTTTAAATTTTAATCTAATTTTTAATGAAGACTACTTCCTTTTAAACTTACCAAAATGGTCTGTGGCCTAAATGACAGATTCATCACTTCAGCAGCAAACCTTTATTTATTTCTTTTCTGTGATGAAAATATTTCATTCATTTTCAGACCTTATTTTAAGATTGGTATGTCTCATCATAACTCTTATTAACTACTAGGGTAAGTTTCATCCTACGTCTTTTAATATTGCATAGTTATATGCCAATTACTCAGAGGAGAGAAACCACACAGAAGATGCCCAATAGATAAAATTTCAATTAATCTCAACTTGTAAATCTCCTCCCTGTTTGTTTCTTCAAATTTCTCATAAATCTCATTTCATTTCTTAGATATTTTAAAGGAGCAACACGACATTTTTGCATAACTGATTTCTTACTCTTATCCATACATAAGCAAAGAGATGTAACCAGGCTTGGAAGATACACATAACAAAAACAGAACCAATCACAGATATCCTCCCATTGCATCAGAACAAATGTTACTTTTCAAGCAAGAATCACAGAACGGTTGAGGTTGAAAGGGACTTCTGTAGGTCATCTGGTCCAATGTACATGCTCAAACAGGCTCACCTGCAGCATGTTGCCCAGAACCATGTTTAAATGGCTTTTGAAGATCTCCAAGGATGGAGACTCCACAATCTCTCTGGGCAACTTGTTCCAGTACTCAGTCACCCTCACAATAAAAAAGTTTTTTCCTGATGTTCAGGAGGAATGTCCCATGTTTTGGTCTGTGCAGACTGCCTCAGGACCTGTCGTTAGGCACCACTGGAGACAATCTGGCTTTGTCTTCTTTACAGCTTCCCTTCAGGCACTTATACACATGGATGACATCCCTTCTCAGATCTCTCCTCCAGGTTGAACTGTCCCAGCTCTCTCAGCTTCCATGGGAGATGCATGAGTCCCTTAATACACGTAGTGGCCCTTAGCTGAATTCCCTTTAGTAACTCCTTTTCTCTCTTGTACTGATGAGTCTAGAACTGGACACAATACTCCAGGGATCTTTTCCTTTACCTGCTGGCAACACACTTCCTAATGTCACCTAGATATCATTAGATTTCTTTGCCACAAGGGACACCAAGTTGGCCAACTTGGTATCCACCAGGGCCTCCAGGTAATTTTCTTTTTCTAGCTGTAAAGCTACTTTCCAACTAGGCAGGCCCCATGTATACTGGTGCATGGAGTTATTCTTCCCCAGGTGCAAGACTTTGCACTTCCCTGGGTTGAACTCCGTGAAGTTCCTGTCAACTCATTTTTCCAGCTTCTCGAGGTCCCTCTGGTTGGTAGCACAGCCCTCTGGTGTGTCAGGCCACTCCTCCTGGTTTTATATCATCAGAAAACTTGCTGAGGGTACACTCTGCCCTACCATGCAGATCATTAATGAAAAAGTTGAACAGGATTGGCCCTGGGGTACATCACTAGTTACTGGCCTTCAGCTAGACTTCATGTCACTGATCACCACCCTCTGGGCCCAGCCACTCAGGCCCAGCCTGTCAGTTTTCAGTACACCTCACTGTCTACTTATCCAGCCCTACTCCGACAAGATCTCTGTGAGATTGATGTTTTGTTTTCAAAATAAGGCTACTATGCTGTTTTGGTTTTAGCCCATCAGTGGCCTTGACCATTAAGAGAGATAGAGACAATTAACTGGCACCGACTTGGTCCTATGTTCTTGTTGATGAAGTGTATGCTATGTATAGCATCCTGTGTACTGTAAATGGTTAAGCAGTATGCATTTTCTGTAATCATCCTTGTATTTTTTTGACTGCTATAGTACACTAGACAGTCAGAAGCCAGAAAGTGAATCATGACACACAGCGATGTCAACTGTAATCTATTGCTGTACAAGCTTTTCAATAAACCAGATATGTTTATACTTTTAAGTTCTAGAAGCAAAAACAGACACTAGAACTAACATTACTAGTTTAAACAAAGACAAGAAAACAGTCCAGTATTGTTCACTCTGTTTTTACAATAAATGAAAAGAATAAATACTGATATTAGTGCTGTTATTGAATGTAATCCTCAAATGAAGCTCTAATGTTTCATTAAAGAAAAATACAAGAACGAAAGGAAAAGTTCTCGCTTTCTCTGGTTGTTCCCCTACCTTTCCCCTTTTAAAGCGAATCAGCTTGTCTAATGAACTAAAATAATTCAATAACATCACCTTTTTCTTTACCAAAAGTGCTCTTCTCTAGGTCTATAAACAGATTTTGAAAAATATACCAATTTTCTTAAGACCTGCTTCTTCTCTTCTCGGCTCCTCAGGGACTTCATTTGCTGTCTTGCACATAATGAAAGAGAAAAGAACTGCAGTCACGAAAGATGTTTGCTGGAGAGCAGACCTGCATCTCCCATTTCTATAGGCTAGAAGATGCTACTGTCTCCGCAAGTGAAAAATGACAAATTCAATTGCAGAAGGTAAGTGTGCCAGAACTTGAAATGAAAAAACTGAAGTAGGAGTAACTGGAGAAAATGTATCTTTAAAACAAGCAGTGCACAGTAGGTAACCTAAGCTCTCCTTCTGCCTTTTATAGGTATGCTAACTCCTTTAGGATCCCTTTGCACTTTGCTTAGATTATTTACTGAGCATGTTATTTTTTGTATCGGTAGATTTGCTGTCGGTCAGCCTCAGACACACAGAATCAGACCTAATATCTGCAAATTTTTAGAGATTCCTCAAAGTAATAAATGTCTTGTGTACTTTTCTGGAGTCTTGCGCTAGCTCAGCTGAAAAGATTTCCGTTTCTTCTGTCTATCATTTCTTTGCTCCTACTTACATTTGCACAGAAGCTTTGCGATTACTTCAACACCATTCTAGTTCTGGAGGAAAAGACCAGAGAAATGGACGTTTAATGTTACCTACAAATTTTAGGTTTAATATCCTGTGAAAGAAGAGAAAATGGGGTTTATACTCCTCCCCACCTCCTCACTACAGTGAAGTGATCATCAGATTAAAACTTAAGCTCCCTATCTCTATGTGTGCACTGAAGAATCTCATAAAATACTATCCAACAATACTTTAAGCAAGATATATTTCTAACAGAAGTTTGCTTTAATCAAACAATTTGTCATCAACTACAGTTTTAAAACATACTTTATGGAAGGATATGTGGAAGAAGGGAGAGTCAGCTCACTTACGGCTCTCTGTCCAAGGACCTTTTAAAGCAAAAAGGGATAGTAATTAAAGGAGGAGGCCATAAACAAGAACACACAGAGACAAAAACCTGACCAACAAATGATAAGGGAGGCAGTAATGAAGCCGATTAGTTGTACTCCTTGACAAGGGTACTGAAACGGGAATGTTCATTTCAGTAGGATTATCTGATTAAGGACCTTGTCAAAGGGGATGGCAAGGAAAAGGGAGAAGCCATGAACAAAATATACAGAGACACAAAGCCGACAGACAAACATAATGGAGACAAAGACATGAAACAAACCTAGTCAGTCACACTAACTGATGGGCTACCAAGGAACTGCAGGAAAAGGGGACTTTGCACCTGCAGGGATGCAAACCTAAGGGTCCAGGATGTTGAGGGACTAGTGGGACTGTGAAAACTGTTGAAAGACTGTGGAGGAGAAGGGGACTGGGGAGGAACAAAGGGAAGGTAGGCAGAAACGGGTGTAAAAGGGACTGGTCGAATCTAAAATGAGTCAGTCTCTATGCTTGTCTGAGTGAGACCTACACCTGATCACTGCAGTCTATCGTATCTTCTTATTAAATCCATTTTCAACTATGTCTCTGCCTGATCTCACTCTATCCTGCATCTGTAAGTGCTGCAAGGACTAAGTGACAGCTGCTTGGGAGACTGATGTGGTGGGCTCAGTGCCAGCAGTTGGAGCAGGATCATGAGTCATAGCCCGTGTGGTTTGTGCTGGCCACTGGAAGGGACTGAGTGTGTGTACCATCCCCAAACTGTGTGTGGGAGGGTCATCTGTGTGTGTCATTTGCCTGCAACCTATAAGCTGGACAGCCCTTAACACTATGTCTCTTGTGAGATATTCTATTCATTCTCCTCCACGAGGTCAGAACCTCAGTATTTTGTTACTATTAAGATTGCTAGTGCTAATAAAATCTTCCAGATAAGTGTGAATTATTGAGTGTTCTGTGGCTTGGCATCTTATTTATAATTCTCTGAGCATGCTTCTCTTTGTATTAAGAACACCATTTGATTGTACTTGAGGTGAGAGAAGTTACTTTACGAATTTGCTTTACTGATATTTTAATATAAAATGGCAACAAATGTCAGGTGGCTCGAGTGAGGACAGACACCACCTGTTTTGTTATGCTTCATCTTTGCGAACTAAAAGTCCAGGCAAATATAATTATCAATGCGGATGATTGCTGTGAGTTTTCTTTGTATTAGAGACTTATTACATGCTAGTGCCAAACCAAACTTATCTGTTTACCAACCATGGTTCACACTTGACCTCTTTGTTTCTGATAACTACACAAATACCTGATTTTTGATCTGTAAGAGAATTAGTACTTCTGCCTGAGCCCAACAGGGATTGTTCAAAAATAAAATGGCAAACCTAAATTTAAATACTATGGGAAATTAATTTTTAGGAGCATCATTATTATGATGGATACAGCACAGGACCACACTTTAAATATGAGTCATTAGACTGACATCAAGGAAACTTCTCCATGTTTTAATCCAACTAGTTGCTGTACTCCAAATTCCATGTATGATCTAGGAATAGATACGTCATGAATAACATAATTCTTTAGGTTTACGTGAAAAAGCTGTCCGTCTTAATGGATTTCCATAGCAACACAGGGATCTGCAAAGTAGGTAAAAACCGGGAAGGATGAGTTTACCCTCACCTGAGAGGTATATCTAAGAGTATATTGTTCTCCCTCCTTAAGCCTCTGTTAATCTACATTTCTTTCTGAATACACAGTACAGAAACTATTTACTTTCGTTTTTCAGGGAGTGAAAAAGACTGCACCATGCTGATCCT
This sequence comes from Nyctibius grandis, assembly GCF_013368605.1. Lineage (NCBI taxonomy): Eukaryota > Metazoa > Chordata > Aves > Nyctibiiformes > Nyctibiidae > Nyctibius > Nyctibius grandis. The sequence continues at coordinate 66,504,299 of NC_090695.1, read as the reverse complement.
AAGCCTAGCTTCTCTTAACCCATCAGTGAGGAAGTCTCAGGTACTTATCTCAGACATGTATCCTAGTGCTGGTTTAAACTTAAAAGATAGATGGTGATATGAGATCAACTATATTAGTATTTATGCTGCTGTTCTTTAGAGGAGCAAAAATTTTAATTTTCAAATAAAGTTTTATTTGTTGGAGTTTTGGCTGAAGCCATTAAATTAATTCCTTTTTTGTTTGTTAGTTTGTTTGCTTGTTTGTTTTTCTGACAGATTCAAATTGGTCACTTTATCTTTCACATCAATATAGTTAATTTTCAGTATGGGAATTTGCTATGTAGTATCAAAAATATTTATCTATGAGGAGTATATTTTTTCTGCTGTGGTGGATTTTATAGAATCAGATTGAATCAGGAATTGAATTGGGTTGTGAAACCAATCTGTTTTGACTGTGTTCAATTGGACTGTATCCATACATAAATATATATCTCTATATACAGTTGTAAAATTGTATATATTTAAAAATTAGATGTCTATTATGTATGTAATAGAAGTATATGCATTTCTATATATTTTTATATAACCAGTGTCATATTCCAGAGTTAGAAATACTGATAAAAATGCCACACTGCATTTCAAGGTAAACCCATTATTAATTTAGTGGAGATTTTATTTTAAGACTCACTGAGAATTTGTTTGTGCACATTTCATGTTGTTGTCAAAACTGCCTGCAAACAGGAAGCAATTATATTAATTTCTTTTCTATGCTACAGGCAGCAACACAACACATACATGCTTACTTATACAAATAAACACCATTCTGTATTAAAATATGAAACTCGTCTAAACACATTTCAAACTAGGTAAAAATAAAGTCTCATCAAATGACACAACCTATCTATTCAGAAAAAAACCCATAATGCTTAGTATTATTCAGCATTTCTGAAGAGCTTGCATAGAAGAGGATATGTTTTTCTGCTCCTTCAGACTGTTAAACAGTATGCACTGACTAGAGCCAGAATGCAAATGTTTTGTTTATCCTTTCATATTTAAGCCTTTTTTAATAGAAGTTTCTATTTTATGACCCTTTCAGGTTAACAACTTTATGCTGAGTCATGGAGTCTTTGTTGTTATTTATGTTCAGCTGAAGATTAAATTTCCTGTTTGTAATGATTAAAAAGTAAACTCTTAAAAAACATTAGAAATCTGTATAGACAGTTCCAGCTGCTATTCTGTACACTTTTCCCAATAGTTTCTTAATAGAATGTGTTCATTTCCATCTGAATATGGATTTTAAAAATAATAGTTACCAAAATATTTTTTGCATGTAAATTAAGTCCATCTTTATAGATTTATAACGAGCAAATCCGCATTTGTCTTAGAGAGCACGTAAAAATAAATATCTTCTCAAAATGCAAAGCAACATGGAAGGGCCTGTTTCATACCTCTCTTACTTGACATTTATATGGTAAAAAGCTAGGGTTATTTATGCTTACTTAATAACAATAATTTATAATAGGTAAAATTATTTTAACTATATCACCAGAGCCAATTCAGTGAATTTCAGGCTAAAAAATAGCTAGAATTTTTATTGCTCTAGTATGCTTGCCTTTGCATTTTTACAACATTGTTAAGAGAGAGGAAACAAATGCTGCTTCTGGGTTTGAAGATGACCTGACATCAAACTAGTACACTACTCTGACAGAGAACCTCTTCTCTTTTATGGTAATTTTTATTCCAAAGGAAACAAAATGTACTAAAAAGTTAAATAGGCACTCAGCCAAAATCTAGCCTTTCTTTGAAAAATCAAATTGTGGTTTCAGACTGCATGTAACAAAAATTCTTTGTAAATGACAGAGAAAAAAATCAGATTTAGGAGGAATTGGTAGACTGAAAATGCTCAGCTGTTCCTGAGGAAATGAGGCTCAGTTTACTTCAAAGTCAGTTGAGATAACTTGAATTGCTATCCTATACAAAAGAAAGCCAAGGACACCTTCACTAAATATATTTATCCTGAGCTTATTCCATGTCAGATAATGAGGAGCAAGTTTACATATATCTACACTGCCATTAGACATGAAATGTCAGCTCTGGGCTTCTGAACCAACCCTGCCACTGCATAACCATGGAGTGAAGGAGACAAGTGTCTGTCCTCTGCTGCTGAAGCCACCAGATTGTCAATGCCCGAGCAAGATAGCTCTAACCCACCACAGGTACATCCCATGTAAGCTGCTGTCATGCTTTTCAGTTGCACTATAAAAATAACCTCAGCCTCTTAGTGCCCCAGTTACAGACACAGTCACTTTTCTGGATAGGTACGTTGTATAGCAAAGACTAACTGACTACAACATAACCTCTTAATGCAAAAGCAGTGTATCACTCATTCCTAGAGGAACTTTTAACCTGTGTTAGAACACAGTTCAATCATTGATTTTTCCAAATTTCAGATTTAATTTTAAGTTGGAAGCATGTGGTATCAGGGAACTCAGCTAAGCTAACATGGAAAAGTTGCAAAAAATTAAATAATAGGGAGATCACATTAAAGTTAATCATGGAAGCTACCGATATTAAGAGGGAATACAATAAAAAATAAAGTAATATTAACTAGAAACTGAATTTCCTGAATATTTCTACCATTAAGTGCCTATAGAAATATTAACATGAATTAATACTTACATTGTGTGCCTGAAGCGCGAGATGGGTCCACTAACAGAGCTCACGTAAGGAGCTATGCAGAACACAGAAGATGAAAGAAAAGTCTCAACATTGAGAGGACAGCTGATAGAGAAGAAGCAATAAAACTGCATTGTTTGTGAAGCTGAAACTTCTAAAGTTGAATCTTTTTATAAGAGATTTAGTATAGGTCCATCAGTTCTGTCAGGATAATTTTCTTGTTATGTAAATTTCTCATTCTGGCTTTTTAAATCAACATTTTTTTTCAGTGAAAAGAAAAACTTTTTATTTTAAGAGCTTATTTTTTTTATTTTCATTAAAAAGGATTAAAAGAAAATATTTCCATGTGACCAATGGGTGAAAATATTCAATACTTTGTTACTGAAAAAAAAGACAAATCCCAAATAGAAGACAAAGGTGATAATTTTGGGAAAAAAAAAAAAAGAGTATAAGAAGAAAGCGAAATATAATCACTAGAAAATACTTAAACATCAACTCCAGAAGATAAATTGAATATTCTCACAAGGAGCAGGAGAAAGTTGTTAGCAAAGAGAATCTGAAAGTCTAGTCAAATCAGACAAAAGAAAAGCAAATAACTTGGTGTATAGAAAATAGGCTCATGAAAGCATGAAAAATGTATTGTCATTGACAAAATAAAGGTGAGACATATTTTGTCCCAGTTTGAAGATGTCACACAAATTTACAAATACACCGTAATCACAAATTTACTTACTTAAAATGCAAGAGATTCAAGAAGCAGCAGAAGTGGTGTGGACCAGAATTCCCAGATGTATGATAATAATGGGCAATCCTTTAGCAATAATTTTACAGAGAATATTATAAAATACCATCAATTCCTGTCTAATGAACACTTTATAAGCACTGATCTAAGTGTGTATGGTTGTGTTTCAGCAACGATTCACAAGTATAGTTGACTCTGTAATAATCCTATCCTACAAACAAACTTCAAATTTGGAAGTGTTTTGTTACTTTTCAACAGAATTATTGATATCTTTTTCTATCATTTCAAAGGTGAATCAAAATGAAAATTTAGCTTTACTTATACATGAAAACTAATGTTTCAGTTGCTAGATGGATCAAAGAACTAGTCTAAGACTGCTTACATTTCAATAAAATATATTTCAAAAGCCCAAGATGTGTTAAATAATGTATCGTGTATTTCACAAATGAAACTTTGAAAGTAACATCCAAAATTACCTTGGAATTTTACAGTGACTGATTTAGTACTTTCTGTAAGGAAAAGAGTAAATTTTTTGAATGCATTTCACCCTGCAATATGGGCATGTGATTTATCCCAGAATTTTTGTAGAGTACTTCTACAATTTTTCTATTCCTAGAAAAAATGGAAAATGTTTTAGGAAAACTAATATATGACATATCACAGGAGAAGTATTTCCTTCCAGCTGCAGTCAATAGTCATCAAGCTCATTAACAATCACAGCTCCCAGATGTTGCAGGTATCACTGAAGGCATCACAGATGCTGAAAGACAAATAAGGTATATCTATATGCACCATTAATTACAAGTAATTACAAATGGCATGAATGCCATCTTGTTTGTGTAGCTCAGATCTTAAAAGAGACATTTAGGACAAAGGCAGTTTAGAATGTGATGCTAGTCATGAACACAGAAGATAGGCTGCATGGAGCGAAACTTAGGATGGTAGACTGAACACCAGGAAAGCTGGTCTTTTCATTTATCTAGTCACTTTTTGAGTCTCCCCAAGCTTTAAGGCCACTTTCACCACCTCAGCACTATAGTGAACCCTTAGCTGGAGCATGGCAAGGTTATGTTCACATCTGTGCTAAAGCACAAGTGCTAAAGGAAAAAGAAACAAAAGAAAACTGGGATGAAACTTTCAAGGAGGAGCAGAAGGATGATAACTAATGGGAGACAGTGACGAAAAGTTTCAAAGAGGCAGCTTTCAATAATAGCTTTGAACTAGGTAGCAGAACAATTATGAGGACAAGTGCTCAGTATGAATTGGGTAAAGGCAAATGAGGGAAGAATCATCTCAGTGGATGGTGATTCTTACTTCAACAACAACGCACTCAAAGATTTCTGGACTACAAAGCAATACGTCACATATCCAGTGAAAAATAAAATCCAGAGACATAATTATATAGATATGTAGCCTCTTCCTCTAATGAAGAAGTGGCTTTACTAGCTGGTGCTGATGGGTGAAGAAGGGGACATTATCCCAACACATAGTTTGCCACAATTTCTGGACAGTTTGGCTTCGTAATTAAGTGAATTATATCAAGCTTTGTTTTTGAGACCAAAGACATATACACCAAAAACTATTCTAGGGGTTGTGTTTTGCTTCCAATACAAATCTCCACGTCTGCACTGTCTGCTAGGAATGGAAAGCAGTCTGACCACAATTCATTTTACCTAAGCCAGCTTTACTGGACTGATAAAACAAGTGTAACCAAATATTATTATAGCCAAGATTCCCAAGTTGTTCATCAGTTTAGTTGTTAATATCCTCCGTAATATTACTTACGGCAACATTTCTGAGTAAGGTGAAATTCAGATTTAAAATAAAATTGAGAGGCTTTTTTTTTTAATCTTCACATGATACTCTTGGTACCTCATCCTTCTTTTCCTGATGTCTTCACAAAGCAGATGATCTGTGTCACTGAGGTCACTCATTTGCCACTCCTTTATTTTTCACAACTGAGGTTGTTAGTGTGTAATCTCTGTTCACCTGTATATTCACTGCACCTATAAAGTTTGTTACATTATAGGAAATGTTCATCTGCACTGCATCTCAGTAATTAATTTATCCCAGCAGCGCTGCTTACTGAAAGTGAGTGTCCTGGTTTGGCCCAAACCAGGCCAATTAGTCTTAGAGAAACCAAGGTCACTGCTAAATTCCTCACTGCTTACGAGTGAAGAGCCAAAGGGGGGTCGCAGCTGCAGGGAGAAGCAGACAGGGCAGGTGACCCAAGATTGACCAACGAGGTATTCCATCCCATACACGTCATTCTCACTTTCCTATTTATCACTAACCCACTGCCTCCTGGAGGTGGGGCCCAGGAGGGAGGGGCCCTCCTGTCTCCCACTGATTGGTACCAGCTTTGCCAGTTTCCAGTTAAAAGCCTGCAGGTGTGATGGCAGGGAGCTTTTGCATTTTGCCCTCTGCCCGTGCTGGGGGGAGCTACTGCATTTTTCTCTCTGCCCGTGCTGGGGGGAGCAACTTTGCCAGAGGAGGATTTCCAAGCTCTCAGTCTTGGTTTTGTATATATTTGTATATATTTGATTATTTCTATTATTATTGTTATTATATTCTTTTTCATTACTATAGTTTATTAAAACTGTTTTAACTTTCCAACCCATAAGTCTCTCTCCCTTTTCCCTTTCCCTTTCCCTTGGTGGGGGGGAGAGGGTTAACAGAGAGCATCTGCCACCTGGTTAATAGCTGGCCCAGCTTTAAACCGTGACAGTGAGGTAAGTATCCTTGTTTTCAAAAATTATGTATTACACCATTACTTAAAAAGTGATGATCTTCTTCCCTGTATCTGAGTTTATAACACTTAGTCTTCCATTTAAAAGTTGTCTTACCCAGGCATTTCTTTAGTCTTCAAAAACATCTACTGACCATCCTTGAAACATGTTTCGCTTTCAATTGCCATTTTCCATATGTTTTTAATAGATCATCTGACTCTAATTAATCTCTAGGAGTTTTTCTGCACTAATCTGCTACACCAACTCGCTGCACTGTTGTTCTTGGGGCTCTCATTTCCATTTATCTTTGCCAGCCTCATCCCTGTTGATGCTTGTTTTGCATGTTAGCCAGACCAGACGGTGTACCATCTTGAAGGATCCACCCTGTATGTCATCTAGCTAATTAGAGAGGCTCAATTTCTAAGGCAACATCTTGCAGTGTTTGAGGGATCTTCTGTTACAGACACCACCATAAATCATTATTCAGAGTGACATTAATTAATTGTTCTCTTCCTAGGATTTACTCTGTTTTGGCAAAAACCTCACAGCATTTTATTTATACCAGCTTCCCCTCCTCTCCAGTCTATAATCAGTTCTATTGAGGGATCCTAAAATTTTATTATTCATATTCAAGGCAAATAATTTTTTTGCTTGTTTCTGAATTGTCAGTCAACACGGTCATGGACTTGTGGCCTTTTAGTTGCTTGGCTGACTGGCTCCTTCCTCAAATCTGCTCACAACATATGTGAAAGGCTTTGGGATTTCCCCAGTGGTGCATTCACTCATTTTATGCTTGAACTGTTCCTTTCTTGGAAGGGGGGACAAAGAACTTTTAACATAGATGAGTTTACTTATTCCTTTACAATGGGAGGGATGGTGAACTTCAGCTTAATCACTAAATCTTATTCAGTACCCTTCAAGTGTTCATTTTCAAAACTGCTCCTGCAATCACTATTTTTTTCTTAAAAGTGCCATAAAAAACTGGAATATGTAACTTTTACTTTAGAACATTAAAAGTGCAGTCTTAAGTGATTTAATACAACAGTGTCTGCATAGAGGAAACACACATCTCCTCCACCCACCCCTCTGCCCCCAAAGAAAAATAAAAGAAGAAAGATTGTAGACAGCATGAGCAACAAGAAATACCTCTAAGGAAAAAAAAATTAAAAAGGCTTGTTGGAATATACAAATTCATCCCAATTAAAGGGGTAGTATAACAATGAAGCATCTCATTTTGCAATGGCCAAACCGAATTTGTCAATTCTGTTGCATATATTTAGAGTTAATTTTAGATTTAATCTGTTCACTAGAAATGATTGCAACTTACTGGTTAATTGTTAAAATAACCTTTGGAAAACCGCATCTTGTATTGTGTTTTAGCTTCAAGGTTACTATGAGACACAGGAATACAATATCTCAGTAAGAAGCAGAACAATATGACGAGATACCTGAGTGTTCATGGGCATCTATAATCTGAGGTCTGCTCCTGGTGTATTGTTTGTGGTGTGTTTTTTTCCCCCTCATTATTGAGATTGTAGCTACATGGTTCACACCATGGTAACTGCACATGCAAATATCAGGACATAATTGCAGGCCTTTTTTGTGAGTGGATCCTTACATTTCATTAATGACTGACTAGCCAATAATGCCAGTGTATATTTATTTAGAAAAAATTAGTGTCAGAAAATAATCTTATTTCTAAAATGCAAAAATTATAATTGATTGCATTTATATTATGCAGAGCATTTCACTTATATTACGAGAGTTAACAATGATAGTGGAACCAGCAACATTTATTTAAATCCAAATTATTTGTACAATCAGTTTCATAGTATGATGGATTTTATTGCATGGCGACCATAAAGTTTTCCGAAATTGGCTTCTATGTGCTAAATTCTCAGAAAAAAATTTTGCTTAAATATTTTTAGACATTTTGAATTGTCAGTTAAAATTTTAAAAAGCTTTCTTTTTCATCTTATTTCATCCACTAATATAAAATAAGTACTTTAAAATGGCAATCCCCCCACCACTGTCATTTCACCAGAATTCTTTGTGACTTTGGCAAGTCCATTAAATTATCAACAACAACAACAGTAACAAAGAATAATAATCAACATTATTATTGTTGTTGTTGCTGCTGTTATTATTATTATTTCCTTTTCTGTGCCAATAGTAAATACCTGTAAGAAAAGTGCCAATAAAGGATTTCAGTGTGTGGTATTGACAAAGTAGTGCTGATCTTTTGATTTCAGTCATCTAAACTGTGGGACAAGAAGCACAAATTTAAACCTGAATGTGAGGCCTTCAGTTTTCTGAAGGCCTATTGCATAGTGTGTATGTTCAATATATAATTAAAGCAGATCAATAAGAAACTTTGAATACAAAGGTGAACATAATCTTCTCTGATGACTTTCCACTAAAATGCATGGACATGCCTCCTGTGAGTTGATATACATAACAGAGAATCACCTCAGTGTCTATAGCATTTTATCAGAGATCTAAACACAGTTCCTTTTTCAAGGGGCAAAAAGAAGTATTTTTTCACACAGCCAGGTTTCCCAAAAGCTAAGGAAGAAGATTCTTTTCTCTTTCCCCAGAGAGTGGCTCAAGAACCAGGATACAGGCTGCTATGGTGGAAAACAATACCCATCCTGCCCTTCTTGAAATGTATCATTATGCAGAAAATACTGTGAAAAACAGTAAAAAGAGCAAGACTACCCTAGAAGGAGACTGAAGCTTTGGTACCAAGTCCTGGGTATGCTTTAGTCATCATCCTTAATGATTAGATTTCACCACAGTGCTGTTCTATTACTCCTTATCTTTTACTCCTAATTTATTTACTACGTATTTACACAGAAATTAAAAACAAAACTACTCCAAAACCTAGCAGATTATAGTGAAATTCATTTAAGGCATAAAGATCATAGATAAATTTCATAATCATAAATTTCATATAGCTGGATAAACAAGACATTTTTTCCAAGTATTGAATTATCAATGCATAAGTATAGAGGAGCATTAGAGCATATTAAAAGTCTGGTAGATGATAAAACACACTAATTAACTAAGCTATAGTAAAAACATAAAGATCTGCTTTAAAATAGTAAACTCCGAAGTTGATCAGGATATGAGATATAATAACAGAATCCTTGAAGAAAGCTTTAGAATAAAAATCTATGGAATACTGATTAGCAAAATTAAGAAGTGAGTGAATATATATAGTTGGCAAATCATACAAGAATGTTATTAAGTTCAGAAAAGGTATACTGTGTTTAAAGTGCTGTCCAATGTGGACAAGAACTTTGAATTACTTGTTTTCCATATATCCTAGACTTTCAGTTTGACTGTAATAACAACAGTTAATAAAGAATATTTGACACAAAAATTCCAAATAATTATCAAGGAGTTTTTTTTGAGTATTTTATTTCACACTTGTTTCTCTACCTGCTAACCCACTAATTGACTTTTCTCTTAACAACTCATAATTTCATGACTGATACAATAATTTGAGCAGGTAATGTTATGTGTTTTGACTAATTACATGCAAGTAAGATCTGCCAAAATGAAATATAAGTGGAAATTATTATGTGGGGAAAAAGGGCTTATAAACTTCTGTTCACTCTGCCGTATCTCAGTAGTTCTTAAAACTGTTTGCAATATAGCCACACAGATACTTTTAATTATTTTTCTGTTATTCTGAAATATAAGCCATATACTAGCCATTCAAAGTGTGATGATCCACCTCAAATCCTGTGGCAAAAAGTTTGTTTTGAGATATTTAAAATAAAACGTACAAAAAATTCTAATACCAATATGTAATTTCAACTTTTTAAAAATTAAAATATAATTTGTCTTTAAATTATTTTTATCTTGAAATTAAACTAATTGAATCTTAATTATAATAATTATTCTTTAATTATTCTTTTCTGAAACAAATTTAGCTGAGTTCTTTGAAAAAATAACAATTATTGGCAGATCGAAACTGGTGAAGTTTTATATAATCTCAAAAAAATTTTTGTGTGGAAAAAAGAAAACTGCAGCTTTCACAGTGTTTACTGAATTATTTTTCAATCTCCCATTACTTAAAAATGTACTTAGTTGACATCTATTCTGGCTAATTTGTTATTGCTCTTAGAAGTAGTACAGAATCTATGATACTGTTACCAGTCTCTGAATTCATATTACACTGTGTGAATATACTATAGTACAAGCAAACAAACTTGATATTCAACACATGGTTTGTTCTGAAGAATCATTTTCTTTCATCAGATGTTCAGAAAGATAAGAAATCTAAGAAGAAAAATTGCTTGTTTGTAAAATAGTCACAATAATAAGAGAAGAATAAAAAACTATCTGCATTCCATTTGGAAATGTTCAAAAGTAATTGGAAAATATAGAGGAAGTTGGCTACTACATTCCTATTTAAAAATCAGAAGTTCAAACCTAACAAAGATGTGCTTTGAAAGACGTGATTTTTAATTATTCACCAACCCATTCACACTCTTCTTTAATTAAAGCATTTAAATTCCCTAGTTACCACACTTTCAGAGCATAAGGGATCAGAGATTCCAATACAATACTGATCATTGAATAAGGAAATTGATACAACCGATTTATAATAAACCAATTTATAAAACCAATATACCAGTTTATCCAACCTTCTACACTTTGCTGTATGGAAAAAAAATTCTATTTCCCACTATGCATGTGTAAACACTTCTGCCTGTATAAATGGGTAGAAAGGATGTTTATTTTAATATGAAAAAGGCAAATTTTAAATTTATTTTACATTAAGAACACTGTTTACATCTGACCTAAAAATTTATAAATAAGGAAAAATTATGAAGGAGTGATACATTTAAATAAAAAGTAGCTAAAAATAAAACATGGGTAATGACTTCTGATTTCCTGAAAGGGTTATATTTTCAAACTGGGCTGTTAGATTCTTGAGATGCACATGTATTCATTCATCTGTAAGCTTACACTGAAAGAAGTGCACTTGAGTACACAGAATGCAACAAAAAAGAAATCACAAAGTAATATATGCAATAATTGTCCATAGTCAATACTATGTTGGAGGTGTAATAGTGCTTCTTTAAAAGAAAATCAAAAACTTCTACACAAAGAAGTAGATAAGGGAAGAGCGACTGACGTCATCTACCTGGACTTATGCAAAATATTTGATGCTGTCCTGTATGACATCCTTTTATCTAAATTGGAGAGACGCGGTCTTCACAGATGGAACACTTGGTGGATAAAGAATTGGCTGGATGGTCGCACTCAAAGAGTTACGGTCAAAGGTTCGATGTCCACATGGAGACCAGTGACGAGTGGCGCTCCTCAGGGGTCAGTATTGGGACCGGTCCTGTTTAACATCTTTGTTGGTGACACGGACAGTGGGATTGAGTACACCCTCAGCAAGTTTGCCAACAACACCAAACTGTGTGGTGTGGTCGACATGATGGAGGGAAGGGATGCCATCCAGAGGGACCTTGACAGGCTTGAGTGGTCGGCCCATGAGAACTGCATGAAGTTCAACAAGGCCAAGTGCAAGGTCCTGCACATTGCACGATGGGTTGGGGCAATCCCAAGCACAAATACAGGCTGAGCGGAGAACGGATTGAGAGCAGCCCTGAGGAGAAGCACTTGGGGGTGATGGTTGAGGTGAAGCTCACTTGAGCTGGCAATGTGTGCTTGCAGCCCAGAAAGCCATCTGTATCCTGGGCTGCATCAAAAGCAGCGTGGCCAGCAGGTCCAGGGAGGTGATTCTGCCCTTCTACTTTGCTCTGGTGAGACCCCACCTGGAGTACTGTGTCCAGCTCTGGGGCCCCAACATAAGAAGGACATGTAGATGTTGGAATGAGTCCAAAGGAGGGCCATGAACATGACTGGAGGGCTGGAGCACCTCTCCTATGAAGACAGGCTGAGAGAGTTGGGGTTGTTCAGCCTGGAGAAGAGAAGGCTCTGGAGAGACCATATAGCAGCCTTCCAGTACCTGAAGGGGGCCTACAGGAAAGCTGAGAAGAATTTTTTACAAGGATATGTAGGGATAGGATAAGGGGTAATGGTTTTAAACTGAGAGAGGGTAGACTAATTTTAGATATTAGGAAGAAATTCTTTACTGTGAGAATGATGAGACACAGAAACAGGTTGCCCAGAGAAGTTGTGGACTCCCCTTCCCTGGAAGTGTTCAAGGCCACATTGGATGGGGCTTTGAGCAATCTGGTCTTGTGGAAATTTATGCTGCCCATGGCAGGGGGATTGGAACTAGATGATCTTTAAGGTCCCTTTCAACCCAAATCATTCTATGATTCTATGATTCTGTGATTCTGTATAAAGGTAGTGATGCTGAAAGGTAATCTAAAGTTTTCCTATATCTGAAACATAAGTGCATGGTTTCTGAAGAAATTCTGCTGATTCAGAATCACCATAATGGCTATTTCTCTAAAGTTACTCCTTTCCTCTAATAATCATCTCTTCAGACAATTACTGCAACTACTTCCTACTTTACCGATACTGTTCTTCTTATAGCCCCAGAGTTTTCCAGGAGTTAGCTATCTTATGCTAATAGTACTGAAATGCCATTGGACCTCAGACATTGATAAACAGTACCAATCAGAAGGCCTGTTATTTACTTTTGTTAAAGGACTAACTTCTGCACAGGACTGCCTCCTTATTCCTAACTGTAAAAAGCTTTCAGAAAAATGTCTTAGGTCTTCCATTTGCTTCTTGCTATCAGTATTATTGCCCAGAGGACGTTATTCCATGCTCTGAAAATAGAGGTAAACTAAAAGAGAGAACAGTTGTGGGGTTTTTTCCCCTCTACAAAGTTCACATTAGTGTTTATTTGGATCATATCTGTATTTCATTATTTGTTTTGGACTTTGATGCAGCTTCCCAAACCTAATCTGTTCTTAGATAACCTAATCTAAGGCCCTGTTTTCAACAGAAGGTTGAAGCAATACAGTGCTGGTCTTGTTATCTGCTATGTTGCTAAATATTCAAATGTATAGTTACAGTAGTGACACAGGATGACCTCCAAAAGTACCTTTCAATCTTGGCTTTTCTATGGAAACTCTTGCTACTGAAAAATAGCATGAGTTCAAATCTCTGATTGGGTAAGTTCCACAACAGATGAAATAAAACTTATATATACAAATTAGTTAAAGCATATGCGCCCACTGAACAGAGAAACTGTTTGGAACTATTTAACAAAAGATGTGCACACATATTAAAAAAAAAAAAAAGGAATATATTTACTATCAAATATAAGTTGTCATAAACCACAAAGATTATTCTCTTTCACTACCACAGTAACCACGTACTTTTAAAGTAAAAACAGTTGGAAGGAAAATTTAACTATTCCTTTCTCAAAAAGCCAATTTACCTTTATAGACATGAAAGTGAAAGAAAATTAAACAATCATCCGAAAACCAAGCTGCATATTAGAAATTGAGCCAATTGCATAAACAAGGATTATCAGTGCTTTGTAGGAAGTAGAAATTTTTTTAAATATAATTCACACTTTCTATGGCCATAAAAACAGGCCAGATTTTGCAATTCCCGTGTTGAATCCCACAACCATGGGCTGAATTAGACAATGTATATTCTTTGGAAAAGCTCTTTCAATACTAATCCATGAAACTATGCCAGATCTGTTGATAAGTGTTTCCAGTGATAAATAGCTCACTTAGCATTGTATTCATTATTTCTAGGGCAAGAATAGACAAGGATTTCTAAAGTATAATTCCAAATTTCAGTTGCATCTTGTTATATCTTAATTTAATATATTGACAAACTTTCTATTATCAAGTTTCTATTCTTCATATAGTCCTGATAAACAAAGATCAAGTATCCACTTCACCTTCAATTTGTTAATCTAAATAGGACCAGAGTATGACAACTTCTACTTGTGACCTATGCTCTTCATCAAACATCAAATGTCAAGCTTTATTGCAAAATACATTTCTCCACACTCCATTATTCAGATCATCTCTCTGTGTCCTTCTTCACGTGTTCCTCACAATCTTTTTAGTTTTGTCCAAATTTATCAATAGACATTTAATGATTAGGTTAAGAAATGGAAGACGAGACAGTATAATACATACAACAAGGCAACAGAGGATAAAGAAAATAGAATGTGTACTGGATGTAAAAATGTGAATAGGAAATTGGAGTGGAGTAATAAAAGATGGGGTGAAAACAGGACAGAGAGCAAACAAAGTGAAAAATGCAGAATGAAGATGAGCAATTAGCCAGATGCTAAGACTATTTGATGCCTTAAAAGTAACCTTTACTTTTTTTTCAATGTAAGAGAACAGCTGTCAGAAGGAATTATACAGAAAAAAATTATGCAAAAAGAGTTTCAAGAGAGCACTAATGCAACTAAAGACAAGACTGATAAATGAACATAAGAACACACCCAAACCACTGTTCGAAAATGGCTATCAGTCTAATCATCTAGTGGTATCTTCTCTGTACTCAACACATACACTCACAATTAGCCAAATGTTCACTTTTAAATGTTCAGCTTCTGAAAGAAACTTGTTTAGCAATTAGACTGCAGAGAGCAGTCAAGTGTTACATACACTCCGTTCTGAAATCTTACAAAATTCTTGGTTATGGGCACTGTTAAAACCTTCATGTTTTTTTGCAGATATACAGCAAATATGCCAAATGGACTGGAGCACTCTAACCACAGTATACTGTTTATAATTACTGCAGATCAGCTGTCATGTAGTAAAGTGTTACAATCTGGTCAAAACAAGCATTCATAATTTAACTAGATGTAACTTATGATAAGGGAAAGAAGAGTCACTGTTTACTCTGGTATTGCATTTAAGATATCCCCTGGTATACCTCTGTAATTTGCAGAAGTTTAGTAATAGTACAAATGAAAGATTATTAATCAGATCCGGATGAGACAGTAATCTCAAAGTCTAAATTTAAAGGATTTTGAAGGTGATTTCCTGCTGACAGATAAATGGTGGATCCCATACTCTCAGGTCCAGCCAAGACATAACTGGGACAGACCTATAAGCAAACAGTCAAGATGGCTTTAAAACAGCTTTGGAACTCCTATGTCAAAGAGCTTCTATGGACAGTAGAATGGTTTATAGCTACTCAAGGTTGCACTAGATTGCTTGCATGCTTGCCTACACAAGTTATAGTGCTATAACACAGAATGTAAATTAAAGTCACTAAATATATAGCCATATGATCTATGTGTACTCTCTTATTCCAATTTAATTTATGGAAATGATTTAAACAACAAAAGTCAAGAATGACTCTTACTTCACAATAATAGACTCTATAATTTGATATTGCACCAATATTGCTTTAATGGTTTAGTATTGGTATAATTACACTGTCAAATTTTAAAAATATAAAAAGTTCTACGTAGACCAAGACCAGCTCCAACTAAAACATTGAATTCCCTTTGTTTCAGCTGGACAAACTCTTGTATGTCACTTCTGCTTTCCAAGGAACACTCAGACAGCTAATTTCAAAAAGTTGCAAGGCTGAAAAATAGCTGAGAGCAGCCATGTTCATATCAAGAATTTAAATCTAAGTATTGAAAACTCCTTTTTATGTCCAAACAAAATTTATGTGAACTACCTTTCATGCGTATTGAAAAGAAAGTCTTTTTTTAATTAAACTCTAATTACTTTGGTACTTCATAGCTATATCCCTGACCTAAAATTAGCCCATTGTTTATATTCGTTAAGCTCATTGGAAGCCCAGGAGACTTCATGATCTGTTCTCTCAGACTAAACAGAATCATTGAATTATTCACATATGCAGAATTCTTATGAGCACTAATGTACCTGACAAACAAGGAGGGTGGAAGAAACAAAAAAACAAACAAACAAAAAAAGCAGTACTTCAGCTTTAAAATAGGAACACTGCTAGGGAGCATAAACTCCCTGGTTATTGTCTATGCAAACCAGTTTACCTACATTTTCTTTACTTCTAACCATAAACCTAGAAAGTTTCCTATGCAGTGAAGAAAGTGGGAGGTGACAATTGTACCAAAATGTCAGCTACCAACTCAGAATGATCAAAAATGAAGGCCTACCACAAAATTCAGGTAGCTGCAAAAGCCTGGATGGATGAGCCTTTTTCCTTAGTTGGAAGAGGAGAACACAGTTTAATCAATGGAGAAATGGCATTCAGGACACAAAAGAGCATAGATTCACATAAAATAAGGAAGAAGATTTAAGGAACTAAGAAATGTAGCTATTTACTCTCATGTTTAAGATAGTTAGGATACAAATTTCCATAGTGAAGATGTAGTCCATAGAAGTATCAATGTGACTGGACAACAGTCTACACTAAAATCTTGGGAGATTACAGCTTCTGCTACACAGAATCATTTTTCACTCTGAGTAAATTTCAGAGATGATGTCATGTGCAGATGAATGAAGAATGCATAGAATTGACATTTTCCAAAAACATGGCTTGAATTATTCTTATATTGTTCTCTCAAAAATAAGAACCTTATATTCATGCAAATATGTCTATGCAAATATCAGTTCAAAATACTTATTCAGAATATTTTTCACATTGGTTACGTTTCCCATTTGGAAAGCTCTATGGTTAAACATTAACAAAGTCTTTCAAAACCAATGTGAATAATATCCTAACCTGTGTGATTTGAAAACACTGGTTTAGAGAATAATGTCTCAAGTTGTATGTGAATGTGCTTGGGTAAGAGGGTGAGACCTCTTCATTTCCTAATACCGAAGTTTAATCAAGTAAAGCTCTTCAGATGTTAATAGTAACAACAGAAACAAGACCAGTGAAGTGTTAATACTGTCTGAGAAACGCTAAAAAAAATGTAACCGCATTTATATTCATAATTATACTTATTGCAGAAACATTCTTCAGTCTAAGAGTCTTCGCTCCCTCCAGGAATGTGTAGGGTTGGAGTCTATATATTTAACAAATATGGTAAGTAAAAATATCAAGGCAGTCTAGAAAGTGTGACAGAAGACCAAGAAGGAAATCATCTTACTGTGGGATCCCCGCACAAATATTCACAAAAGGAAGCTTCTGAAGTTTGGAATAAAAAGTAACAAGAAAAGTTTGAGTACAATTATCTTCATTACAATAAAATCACATTTTAAGTGCTTATTAGCAACAGGAATGTTGCTAAGGAAAATACCTTATTATGTCACTTTCAAAACACCATATTATTATCAAGTAAGACTTGATTCTATGATTAAGAGACAATATAGAATCATAGAATCATAGAATGTTTTTTGCTGGAAGGGACCTTAAAGATCATCTAGTTCCAATCCCCCTGACACAGGCAGGGACAGCTTTCTACCAGACCAGGTTGCTCAAAGCCCCAGCCAACCTGGCCTTAAACACTGCCAGGGAGGGGGCAATCACAACTGCTCTGGGCAACTTGTGCAAGTGTCTCACCACCCTCACAGTAAAGAATTTCTTCCTGATATCTAATCTAAATCTACCCTCTTTCAGTTTAAAACCATTCCCCCTCGTCCTATCACTACATGCTCTTGTCAAAAGTCCCACTCCAGCTTTCCTGTAGGCCCCCTTTAGGTACTGGAAGCCTGCTACAAGGTCTCTGTGAGGGACGAAATTGGCAAATAGATGTCTCAAAGTTTGCCTATGAGGGTGTACCTGAACACTTGTGTGTAGGAAAACTTGTCTAGACATATCTAGACAGCCACTTGTCCCTGTCACCCGAACTTGTTTACCTGGAGCGAGCACTGGTCCCCATCACCTGCCTGCCAACACTCAGGCCCAGGACGCATGGACACATCCATTGGATGGAGAAAGCGTGGGCACACGTCCATTGGACGGGACAGGTGCGCATGCCCACCATCACTCCCCATAAGAAGAACTGCAGAGACAGGCCTGCAGTTCCCGCTTCTCCCATTGCTTCTACCTCATCTGTGTGGGCTCGCCATATCCACTGTTTCTCCACTGCTGTTACCTCATCTGGGGGGGGGTTGCCTTTTGCACTTCTGGTACCTCATCTGTGTGTGCTATTGCCTTTACCCCACTGTGTCACTCACCGTTGGAAGACAGAAGATGTCGCTGGACCCATGGTGGTGACTATCCCTGCGTATCTCTCTCTCCAGAGTGCTCGCTTATTTTTTCCCCTTTATTTCTCACCTTTTCTATCGCTCAGTTTCCTCCAGCTTTGTTCAATAAAGTGGCTTGTTTGACAGCATTTGGCCTCATTCGTGCCTTAACCTCACCTCTTGGAATCACAAAGAACCTTCCCAAGACCCAGACTCGAATCCGGGCTCTGACATTAATTGGCGTAGTCGGCAGTTTCCCTTGAGGTGAGAGGGCTGCATTTTCTATCACTGCTTTTCTTTCAAGTTATCTTCCAGGCATGCCTCATGTGATTCTGGTCAGTTTCTGTGTGCCTCTCAGGGATGTTAGGGGTGGGTTTTGTGTGGATTAAATGCTTATGTGAGGCCTCCCTGGGACGATTGCCTTGTCAACTCGTTGCTTAGGAGTTTGTAGGAACTTGATTGTGGACCAGAATTTTGAGAAAAAAATTGCTTGAGACTTTGTGGACGTTTGAGTGTGGGTGGTCTAGACTTGTCTGAAAAACCGCGTGTCAGATATGGAAATGAATAGTTGTACAACTGAACTCGTGCCTTACTTAAAGATGGTAGACTTTGGACTGGAAAAGGGAAAGCCGTTCTCTGTGCCATTTTGAGTGCGAGTTTAGTGGCAGCTGTGCAAGCCCAAGACCAGCAGCGTGGTGCCGAGTCTCAGGTGGTGCAGTCGCTGCAGGCTCTTGTTCCGTCCCTTCAGGGACAAGTAGAGAATTTGAAAGGGCAATTAGAACAGCAGAAAGCTCAGGCAGAGTGCAGTCTGCCTGAGAAAATCCTCACGGGCGAGAGTCAGAATTTCCAGTCACTCGTTAAGAGGAAAGCCACATATCCTTGTGAGGAGTTAGAGGAGGCAAAACTTAGACTAGACAACCAAGAAATGCCCCACTCATCATCATATATAAATGACAGTCTCCCTGGAGCCTTCTCTTCTCCTGGCTGAACAGCCCTAACTCCCTCAGCCTGTCTTCATAGGAGAGGTGCTCCAGCCCTCTGATCATCTTCATGCCCTCCTCTGGACTCGTTCCAACAGCTCCATGTCCTTCTTATGTTGGGGCCCCAGAGCTGGACACAGTACTCCAGGTGGGGTCTCACCAGAGAGAAGTAGAAGGGCAAAATCACCTCCCTCGACCTGCTGGTCACACTGCTTTTAATGCAGGTCAGGATACAGTTGGCTTTCTGCGCTACAAATACACATTGAAAGTTCATGTTGAGCTTCTTGTTAACCAGCTCCTCCAAGTGCTTCTCCTCAGGGCTGCGCTCAATCCATTCTCCGCCCAGCCTGTATTTGTGCTTGGGATTGTCCTGACCCACATGCCGGACCTCGCACTTAGCCTTATTGAACTTCATGCGGTTCACATGGGCCAACCACTCAAGCCTGTCAAGGTCCCTCTGAATGGCATCTGTTCCCTCCAGCATGTCAACCACACCACACAGCTTGTTGTTGTCAGCAAACTTGCCGAGGGTGTACTCAATCCCACTGTCTAAGTTGCTGACAAAGACATTAAAGAGCAGATGTCCCAATACTGACCCCATTCGTCACTGGTCTCCACTTGAACATTGAACCGTTGACTGTAACTCTTTGAGTGAGGGGGTTGGACTAGATGATCTCCAGATCCCTTCCAACCCTAACCAGTCTGTGATTCTGTGATTCTCTGAGTGCGACCATCCAGCCAATTCCTTTTCCACCAAGTGGTCCATCCGTCAAGTCCATGTCTCTCCAATTTAGAGACAAGGATGTCATGGGGGACAGTGTCAAATGCTTTGCACAAGTCCAAGTAGATGACATCAGTCTCTCTTCCTCTATCCACCAGTGCTGTAAACCCATCATAGAAGGCCACCAAATTTGTCAGGCATGATTTGCCCTTAGTGAAGTGATGTTGACTCTCACCAATCACCTCCTTGATTTCCGTGTGCCTCAGTATAGTTTCCAGGAGGATCTGCTCCATGATCTTGCCAGGCACAGAGCTGAAACTGACTGGCCTGTAGTTCCACAGGTCTTCCTTTTTCCCCTTCTTGAAGATGGGGGTTATGTTTCCCCTTTTCCAGTCAGTGGGAAATTCACCAGCCTACCACGGCTTCTCAAAAATCTTGAATAATGGCTTAGCAACTTCATTCACCAGTTCCCTCAGGACCCATGGATGGACATCATCAGGTCCCATGGACTTGTGCACCTTCAGGTTCCTTAGGTGGTCTCGAATCTGATCTTCTCTTACAGTGAGCGTTTCTTCATCGTTCTAGTCCCTGCGTCTGCCTTCTGAGACTTGGGCAGTGTGGTTAGAGCACTTGCTGGTGAAGACTGAGGCAAAAAAAGTCATTGAGTACCTCAGCCTTCTCCATATCCTGGGTAACCAGGTCTCCCGTTTCCTTCTGGAGAGGGCCCACATTTTCCCTAATCTTCCTTTTATCACTGACATTCCTATAGAAGCATTTCTTTTTGCCCTTGACATCCCTGGCCAGATTTAATTCTACCATGGCTTTAGCTTTCTGAATATGCTCCCTGGCTGCTCGGACAATTTCCCTGTATTCTTCCCAGCCTAAGTGTCCTTGCTTCCATCTTCTGTAGGCTTCCTTCTTGTGCCTGAGTTTGTCTAGGAGCTCCTTGTTCGTCCCTGCAGGCCTCCTGGCATCTTTACCTGCCTTTCTGTTTGTTGGGATGCATTGCTCCTGAGCTTGCAGGAGGTAGTCCTTGAATACTAACCAGCTTTCTTGGGCCCTTCTTCCCTCCAGGGCTTTATCACAAGGGATTCTCCCAAGCAGGTCCCTGAAGAGGCCAAAGTCTGCTCTTCTGAAGGCCAGGGTGGTGAGCTGGCTGCACGCCCTTCTTGCTGCCCTCTGGACCTTGACCTCCACCATTTCATGGTCACTGCAGCCAAGGCTGCCCTTGAGCTTCACGTCCCCCACCAGCCCTTCCTTGTTGGTGAGAACAGGGTCCAGCATGGCACCTTTCCTCATTGGCTCCTCTGTCACTTGGAGAAGGAAGTTATCATCCATGCATTCCAGGAACCTCCTGGATTGCTTGTGCCCAACTGTGTTGTCATTCCAACAGATACCAGGGTGGTTGAAGTCCCCCATGAGGACCAGGGCCTGTGAACATGAGGCTACACCTATCTGTCTGTAGAGGGCCTCATCCACTTGGTCTTCCTGGTTATTTTTCGTACAATAATGAGCATTCCTTTATAAAGTACATTTCATATCACATGTTTCCAAGGTAGACACAGATGCTTCATAAAATGGTACAGTGTGCCAAGGGAAAAGAAAAAAGAAAAGAATCCAATCTCAAAAGAGAAGTCTGATTCTGCAGTCTTGGGAAATGAAAACCACAAGTGCTAGATTCCCTGCTGATGGCTTAGCCTCCCAGATCTTACTTCTTCATTGAGCCCCAAGCAGTCTTTAAAATGCTTATTAGGAGTGACACAAACTGTCAACAGTAGCAGAAAAGACACAGAAACAGTGCCTCCAGAACTACTAGACAAAATATTTAGTTTCAATAACTGAGGCATTGGCTTGTGTATTCAATTCTTTTAAGAATGAATCTCCAGCATTTCTTAACTTATAAGGTTTTTTCAAAACATGGTCTGCCAATATGTTTAAAAATGCTTCCATTATACCTAATTTTGTTGCATGGAAAATTGTATACCAGGAAAGTGAACTTCCAAGCTTACTCTGGAAAATGGGTAGCCAAACACCTGTACCCTACTGTCTTGCTCTGAATCTGATTAAGCTGTATCACATGTCCAATTTCTGGAAAATAACTGTAAATCTGTAGTAATAATGTCTACTTCTCCATGTGGAGAGCTCAAGTCCAGATAAACATCTCCAGGAATCACAGAATCACAGAATCAGAATCAACCAGGTTGGAAGAAACCTCAGGGATCATCGAGTCCAACCGTTGCCCTGACATCACCCTGTCGACTAGACCATGGCACTAAGTGCCATGTCCAGTCTTTTCTTAAACACACCCAGAGATGGTGACTCCACCACCTCCCTGGGCAGCCCATTCCAATGTCTAATAACCCTTTCTGAAAAGAAATTCTTCCTAATGTCCAACCTGAACCTCCCCTGGCGAAGCTTGAGGCTGTGTCCTCTTGTCCTATCGCTAGTTGCCCGGGACAAGAGGCCAACTCCCACCTCACTACAACCTCCCTTCAGGTAGTTGTAGACGGCAATAAGGTCACCAAAGGAATGGACTACTGTGCTCACTGCAGGTTTGTTGAGATCCTTTTGCCATCTCAAAATAGGATCAGTACAAAAGGAGATGAAGGACTCCTCTAATTGTGTGCAAGCACAACTATGCCTGATATATAGGTATGTATAGTTACAAAGGAAGGGATAATCCTGCAACCTAACATCAGAGATCATACCTACAATTGAGTACTATTGGAATAAGATCTTTAATCTCAATCTACATAGTAGCAGCAATTTTTCACTCCACCTGGGAAGAAAGAAAGAAGAAAGAGACAAGAAATGGGAAGTCCTACATAGCAGTGGACTCTCTAAACTCTTCTTTTTTTCTCCACTGTGGTGTATACCCCATTTTGTGTGAGGAAATTTATGAGTTCTCCTCTTCTTCAATGCTAAATGGTTAAAGACAAGACAAGATTTATCCATTTATCTTGAAGGTATATATCTCACAACACTAAGGTAATATTAGTCCGGTATTATATAAACATCTCAAAGACATCCATGACTGTAAATTTTTAATTCATCCTTGATTCAAAACTCTTAGAGTGGAATGAATGTTAGGCACAAATTCTGCAGTTAAATTATCCTGTATTTATAAAGGAATGTGTAACCACTTCTTATATTTCCATTCTAGTAAAAACTCTGATTATGTATCTGTACAATAAAAACGGACAAAAGAAAAAATTTGAAGTGACCTTGAGTGTAGAAAGACTGGAAAATAAAACTGGAGAACATTATACATTCATTTTAAAAGGAATACTTGGGAGCCCCTAGTGAGCAGACATGGAAGTATCCAGTTTTTGTTATTACTATTCAACCCAAAGGACAATTTGGTGAAAGAGAAAATACAGGACTATAAAGAAATATTTTTAAGATAAATTCATTAAGTTAAAAGAATTCAGTCTTAAAGAAAGGACTTCATAAAATAGGAAATCAAAAAAAAAAAGGCCACACACTGGCCTATTGAGAAGAGAAGGAAGCTTTGAAGAAATGCAAAGCACTTTTTAGTTGAGTTGTAATAAAGCCTAATAAATTGCAACCTAACCTAAAGTATCTAGTTTGACACTTTGAAACATATATGAATCATATTTCTCAAAGACTTAAGACATAAGAAAAAATTATAACAGTACAGTCTCACTTTTAATTGTGCTACTGAAGACAAACTAAAAAATGTATGTGTATTTCTTTAACCACACACAAACTACTATTCCAGAGGTATGAATGAAACTCAGGTTGCAATCTGTGGGGTTTTTTTTTTAAACAAATGGCAGCAGCAGGAAGTGGGACATATTTATTTATTTATTTATTAAATACACATGGTCTTGAAATCCTTGATAATAAAAACACTGTTAAAGGAAGATTGTTCTACAAAATATATCACCTATACAACAACCACAAGTGGTTAAGAGCGAGTGATAATTTCCTTCTATGTTTTTAACTAAAGGTTTTTGTGGGTTTTTTTTCTGAATTGACTGTAATGGGAAATTCTCATGGTCAAGATGGACTGTCTGGTCAAAGCCAAGGAACAAACTTGGCCTGAAAAATTACAAATTGGTCTTGAGGAATACTGAAGCTATAGGCCATGTTCCAGAGAGAAACAAGTTGGGAAGACTCCATGTGCCAGAAAACACTTCTAAGAACTTAACTTTTTGTTATTATCAGTCTTCTTTCTGGAGGAGACTGTTTCAAGGAAAATAAATCTCTCAGTCGTCTCATTGCAGAACAGAATTTTTCAAAGCTTCCAAGTTTATGTAAAAAAACCCCAGAACTCTTGTTTTCCAGTCAGCCTTATTAAGACGAAAACTGATGAAAGAGAAAGGAGTAGATCTGAAATATTGTGACAACTCTATATGTAATATTTTAACATTGGGCTGCACTATGATAAAACAGTCAACAAAGAACTCTGCTGTTATTCTTTATCTATAACTTGAGTTTTAGCACATGTCTATGTTCTCTAAAACTCATTATATCAGCAGATATTTCAAAGTGTTATATCTATTTTTTATGCTTTGAAAAGAGACTTTTGTAGAAAGCAGCCTACAGTTATGAATGCTTAGAAATTACTTCAAAAAATTGTAGTTAAAAACAAGTTGATATGTAAAAGTTTGGGCTCAAGTGGGTACCTGTGGTCTTGCAGAGCAATTAAGCGAAATATCCTGCGTATGGGGTACAAATAAAATCAGCTTAGATTTCAGCAGATTCATTTACAATCCGGAAGAAGGATGAGATAAGGAGAGAAGATTGCTTTTGTAAAGACCAGTTGGTCTCTGTTTACTTTGCAAACTGACTGCCTTGAATGGGTTATTGAGAGGTCTCAAAGCTGCACAAACAAAGTAAGTTGTTAAGCTTTCAAAGCAGCAGAATTTAATTGAAGGAAAGGCTTGAAACATAACACATGAACTAATGCATTAAGAAAGGATCTATTCATGACTGACCTAAGTGGCAGAACAAAAGCTTATGTAAATTCAGTTCTGTTATTTTTGGAACCAGCATCCCACCAGTGTGCATATGCCTTAAGGGAAACGTTGAGAGAAAGCCACCTAGTGCTCAGAGACGTCTTTTTCATAGTCCTTACAAGTAGGACAACAAAGCAATGCACAGAAGGAGACTAACTCATTCATGTTTTTCAAAGAGCTGTTTTTTCAAAGAAACAATTTGTGTTTCTCACACTTCCCACTGAAACAAACAATAAGAACAGCTTACAATCTCAATAAATAATATTTAATCACTGTAGGTACGTTGTAAACTTCAAAAGAGCATGAGAAAGTGTGTGGCATAATCACAGATGGAAGGGATTTCAGAAGGTAGAGAAGACACAGTGTGCTACCTATCACCAGCCAACATCCAGCTACATTTTCAGAAGTCAAGAAGTGTTTGCATCTAAGTAAATACAAGCAATATCCTAGAACAGCCCAAAGACTTCTTTTCTTTGATAATCCATTCATAAATTAAATGGAAAATTGTCGGTGCATCATTTTTTTGACACCATTGATTAGAACAAAAGGTGAATAAACATCAGAATTCCTCTTTTGAACTTTCAGAGAAATGTAAAATTTAACTTAGATGTAAACAGTTGCTTGTCTGTAGATATGTACAGTAACCTGACCTGTGCTCTCAGTTTAGAGGAAAAATCTCACTATCATAAAGTGTGTTAAAACTACAAACTGAATCATTCAATTTTCAAATTAAAGTCAAAATGCAATTCCAGTTACTAAATCAATCAAATAGCAAGTATACTCAATTAAGCTCACCAAGTAGTTCAGTTGCCAAAAGGACAAAGCCTCTCAAGGTTGATATAGTTGATGTTCATTCTTTAACACCAACATCCTGGAATGCTGAGACACAGTATCCCACTTAGTTCTAAGCTCCTACTAAGGGCTTTTCTTTAAAAGAAATCAACTAAACCTTGTGAAAAGTTTGACATGCAAAGGAAATTAACTTACTAGCAGATTTCAAAGTGAAGTTTTTCCAAGCTTTCTGTGAGTAAAACAATACCTTGCACCTTCCTTTCTGATCCAATCCTAAGAACACAAACCACAAAGGGAGTCTGCAGCTTTCATTTGCTCTGTTAACTCAAATTTTCTGACAAAACCAGACAGATATTCTGGTTGAAGGTGTACACCTTAATATTTATGCCTTAAATTACACATGTAAAACTGGAAACTCAGCTTTAGGTTTTGGGGACTCAAAATATAGAATATTTTTAAGGTCTGAATTCTTCAGCTTGAGTGAGCTTTGGATCCAAATGTCAGAGTACTGCAGTCAAAATGACTAGGTGGCAACATGTCTGCCAACTTCTATAATGGCAATCAGTTTGAATGGCCTCCAGCTGCAATGTCTGCTCTGGATCACACCTGGTCTGTGTGTTGAAGGCTGAGGGTCTCTGACGTCCTTTAAAAAAAATCTTACAAAGTTACCCATAAATTTCACTAGAGTGTTTCATTTCATATGAAGAATCTGAAGATCCTTGATGTTACGACCTGGTCGCAACTAGTTCATAAATCCCTTGGAGTAAATTAAGGTGAAACGACACCAAATAACTGGTATGAAATTAAGAACAATTTATTAAGACAGGGAAAGTTGCACGGTTGTAAGCGTCTTGGGTTTCTAAAGGCACTGAGAAAAGAGAGAAAAGGAAAAAGGAAAAGAGAAAGAGGATAGAGACTATGAAAGAGAGAAAAAGAGAGATCACCACCCTTGGATCCAGCAATGTAAGTTGTCTGTAGAGTTGGTAAGTTGCTTGCAGAGTTGCTCCTCCGGTAAATCGCTTGCAGGATCCGTCCTCAGGTGGCGGGCGGAAGCGCGCGCCAGCATCCCAAGCGAGAAGGTCTAAATACTTTAGGTCATTTGCATGCGAGATAGGAGAGGGTGGTAACATCCCTCTTGTCTCCCCCCCCTCTGCTCACTTCCCATGCTAATTGGGACGCCTGCGCTTTGTAGTCTTAGATTGTTCTCGAAATGAGTCTGTGGCCCCTCAAGGGGTGTCTGGTGGTTGTAATCCCCTATTTGTGGTGTCCACTGTATGACCCCGCTTCTGCACAAGCGTGGCTGAGGCCTTGCAAAGTTGTTGCACATGTGGGCTGGCCCCAAGGAAAAGATACCATCCTGCCTCCGCAGGACTTATCTCTTCCTCCAGACAGAGTTGTAAATCACAACAATTAAGTCACAGCAGGGGTATTGTTCTGTTCCCACAACCCTTATCTCTTGCCAGACTTACAGGCCTCTGTAGCACCCATCCCCTCCTCCAGCCAGAGTTGTCAAACAAGTTGTTTAAGGCATACAAACTGTCCGTCACACTCGATGGTCATATTCTTTTCTCCCCATGGCCAATTTATTAGTAAATTTTCATATTTCTTTCCTTGATCTTCCCCTAAAACTTTCTTCCTCAGATAAAGGTTTGTGTTGGATTGGGTTGGATTTTTTTTGTATGAGAGGCAAGTTAAGTTTTCCTCTTGATTTGTCTTAAGTTTTTACAAACACAGGTCATATATCTGAGAACTTCTTTCTG
The DNA here is from genome assembly GCF_013368605.1 of Nyctibius grandis. Classification (NCBI taxonomy): domain Eukaryota; kingdom Metazoa; phylum Chordata; class Aves; order Nyctibiiformes; family Nyctibiidae; genus Nyctibius; species Nyctibius grandis. The sequence goes on along the minus strand of NC_090695.1, from coordinate 66,476,879 downwards.
TTTCTAGTACATTATATACATTTTCACTGCAAAGGAGAAAACATACACACACATACTTTGTATGCCATCTATGTGCAGAACTGTATGTGAAATCACAACAGAATCTCCAAAATAACTAATCTCCACAATGATTAAGGTACTTCAGTATAAACATGTTGTTCTCAGAAAAACTGTTTCTTATTTTCCACAGAAACCAGCAAGTTATTGACATATAAGATTATCTGATAAAGGATACACAGTAATAAATATGCACAGATGCATAGATTATAGTGCAGAGGCAGCGTGTGGGCTTAGGGGACATTGTCCTATATCTCTTCTCTTAGATGTAATTGGCTCCAGATCCTTAGTGCTCCTCCATTGTAAGCCTCATGGCAATTCTGATGAATGTTCTTTCTTGAAGGACACTTCCATTTGATGTAGGTAGCTGTATCAGTAATAACTATATTTTGGAAACTTAAAAAGAAAAGAGTAAATGAATGGACTAAATGCATTTGAGTAACAATGTCATGACTACTTAGGCTGTGTGTGACTTAGCTTTCTAGGCTAATAATTGAGTATGACATTTTTCTATAGGAGTCCAAAGGAAAGCACAACTTACACAGCTCCTTCTCTCTGAAATCCGTGTTCGGTCGGGGGGCTATGATCTAGTGGCAATTACAGAGACTTGGTGGGACACCTCGCATGACTGGAATGTGGTCATGGATGGCTATGTCCTGTTCAGGAAAGACAGGCCACGAAGGAGAGGTGGTGGAGTTGCTCTTTATGTGAGTGAGCAGCTAGAATGTATTGAGTTCTGTCCAGGGGCGGATCAGGAGCGAGTTGAGAGTTTGTGGGTGTGAATTAAGGGGCAGGCTGGCAGGGGTGATACTGTTGTGGGTGTCTATTACAGGCCACCGGATCAGGACGAGGAGGGTGATGAGGCCTTCTACAGGCAGCTGAGAGCAGTCTCGCAATTACAGAGCCTGGTTGTCGTGGGGGATTTCAACTACCCTGATATTTGCTGGAAGACCTACTCAGCCAACCATCCTCAGTCCAGGAGGTTCCACCAGTGCATTGATGATAACTTTCTGATGCAAATGGTGGATGAGCCAACTAGGAGAAGAGCATTGCTGGATTTTGTTCTCGCTAACAAGGAGGGTCTGGTTGAAGCGGTGAAGGTTGAGGGCAGCCTTGGTTGTAGTGACCATGAGATGGTAGAGTTCAGGATCTCATGTGGCAGGACCAGAATAGCTAGCAGAATCACAGCCCTGGACTTCAGGAGGGCCAACTTTGGCCTTTGCAAGCAATTGCTAGGGGAAATCCCATGGGACAGGGTACTAGAAGGTAAGGGGGCCCAAGATAGTTGGTTAGCATTCAAAGATTGCTTCTTCCGAGCTCAAGATCAGAGCATCCCAACAAGTAGGAAGTCAAGGAAGGGTACCAGGAAACCTGCATTGTTAAACAGGGAACTGCTGGGCAAATTCAAGTGGAAGAAGACGGTGTACGGATCGTGGAAGGAGGGGCTGGCCACTTGGGAGGAATATAAGTCTGTTGTCAGAGGATGTAGGGAGGCAACTAGGAAAGCTAAGGCCTCCTTGGAATTAAACCATGCAAGAGAGGTCAAGGACAACACAAAGGGCTTCTTCAAATACATTGCAGGTAAAGCCAACACTAGAGGCAATGTAGGCCCACTGATGAATGAGGTGGGGGCCCTGGAGACAGAGGCTAAAAAGAAGGTGGAGTTACTGAATGCCTTCTTTGCCTCTGTCTATACGGCTGGAGGCTGTCCTGAGGAGCCCCGGACCCCTGAGGCCCCAGAAGAAGTCAGGATAGAGGAGGAATCTGTCTTGGTAGATAAGGGCTGGGTCAGGGACCAATTAAGCAATCTGGACATCCATAAATCCATGGGCCCTTATGGGATGCACCTGCGGGTGCTGAGGGAGCTGGCGGAAGTCATTGCTAGGCCACTCTCCATCATCTTTGCTAAGTCGTGGGCAACGGGAGAGGTGCCTGAGGACTGGAGGAAAGCGAATGTCACTCCAGTCTTCAAAAAGTGCAAGAAGGAAGACCCGGGGAACTATAGACCAGTCAGCCTCACATCCATCCCCGGAAAGGTGATAAAACAACTTGTCCTTGATGCTGTGTCTAGGCACATCAAGGATAGGGGGATCATTAGGGGCAGTCAACATGGCTTCACCAAGGGGAAGTCATGCTTAACCAACTTGATAGCCTTTTATGAGGACATAACCCGGTGGATAGATGATGGTAAAGCTGTGGATGTGGTCTATCTTGATTTCAGTAAAGCGTTTGACACGGTCTCCCACAGCATCCTCGCAGCTAAACTGAGGAAGTGTGGTCTGGATGATCGGGTAGTGAGGTGGATTGTGAACTGGCTGAAGGAAAGAAGCCAGAGAGTGGTGGTCAATGGGGCAGAGTCCAGTTGGAGGCCTGTGTCTAACGGAGTCCCTCAAGGGTCGGTACTGGGACCAGCACTATTCAATATATTCATTAATGACTTGGATGAGGGAATAGAGTGCACTATCAGCAAGTTCGCTGATGACACAAAACTGGGAGGAGTGGCTGACACAACGGAAGGCTTCGCAGCCATTCAGAGGGACCTAGACAGGCTGGAGAGTTGGGCAGGGAGAAATTGAATGAAATATAACAAGGGCAAGTGTAGAGTCCTGCATCTGGGCAAGAACAACCCCAGGTATGAGTACAAGTTGGGGACAGACCTGTTGGAGAGCAGCGTAGGGGAAAGGGACGTGGGGGTCCTAGTGGACAGCAGGACGACCATGAGCCAGCAGTGTGCCCTTGTGGCGAGGAAGGCCAATGGCATCCTGGGGTGTATTAGAAGGGGTATGGTTAGCAAGTCAAGAGAGGTTCTCCTCCCCCTCTACTCTGCCCTGGTGAGGCCGCATCTGGAATATTGTGTCCAGTTCTGGGCTCCTCAGTTCAAGAAGGACAGGGAACTGGTAGAGAGAGTCCAGCGCAGAGCCACAAAGATGATTAAAGGGGTGGAACATCTCCCTTATGAGGAGAGGCTGAGGGAGCTGGGTCTCTTTAACTTGGGGAAGAGGAGACTGAGGGGTGACCTCATTAATGTTTATAAATATGGAAAGGGCAAGTGTCATGAGGATGGAGCCAGGCTCTTCTCAGTGACATCCCTTGACAGGACAAGGGGCAATGGGTGCAAGCTGGAACACAGGAGGTTCCACATAAATATGAGGAAAAACTTCTTTACAGTGAGGGTAACCGAACACTGGAACAGGCTGCTAAGAGAGGTTGTGGAGTCTTCTTCTCTGGAGATACGCAAAACCCGCTTGGACGCGTTCCTGTGTGATACGATCTAGGTAATCCTGCTGTGGCAGGGGGATTGGATTAGATGATCTTTCGAGGTCCCTTCCAATCCCTAACATTCTGTGATTCTGTGATTCTGTGATATGTATATACAACAGACACTAATTTTGTGTCAAGATCTTTCTTCTTTTTTTTCTGTTAGCTGTATTTTTGCATTAAATACATGTTATGATAATTATTAGGTGCAATACAATAGAGACATTGCAACCTGATAAAAACGTATCTATCACATGCCATGAATGTGTAGTATCAGTCTACTGCTGTAAGCAAATATAACTAGGAAATATTTATGTGCCTGATTCTGTTGTACTCAGTTGTGTCAATCACAGATTCTCATATAAAAGGAATCTGTTGCCTCAGTTGCTCCTGATAGATCACTAGCATTTGGAACAGAAAATTCTTGATGACATTATTGATCTTTCTTCCTAGGTTTTCCACAGGAAGCATCATTAAAAACTTGACTCTAATTCCACTGAAGTTAATGGAAGACAGTTCTGAACTGAAGGGCAGCAGACTGAATCCTAAGACAGATTTCCTTCCAAGACATGTTTCTGTAAGTAGGAAAAAATCGTTCTGTAAAGTGTGAACACTGGCAGTGCTTTCATAAAAGATCTAATGTAACAGTTAGAAACTTCTGAGCAGTTTGCAAACAACCATTCTGTCAGTGGCTAGTAGGTGGTCATCAGCTTGTGGAAAACACCTCTGCCTTGTTTAACACTACCTTTACATCATTTCTGTGTTTATGTACCACATATGTTAATACTACATATGTGCCAAATCATATATGCTGAAGCTACCATCATCTTATGCCTCAGTTCCTCTTCTCTGGTTTTGATACATGAAATTTAACCCCACTTAAGTTCATTCACATTACTCTAGCTAAAAGAAAAACCCAGGAAATATCTGAAGGTTTCCCGATTCTTTAAGTTCTCCTTCACTATGTCACATAATATATGTTTACCTGTATATACACACATACACCTAGTCATTGGTATGTACATAAAATAAACAAATGATAAGCATTAAAATCCTTGGACTGCTGCTATGTTAGATCCCTGTATTTCTAACAACTTCTATCTCACTAATACAAACCTGTCTTATACTATGGCGGTACAACATTAGTACAAATTACAACACAACAAATTGCATGTTTGATGAAAAAGAGGTATGACCTAAAGCATCCCTGAGGAGAAGGACTTGGCGGTAATGGTTGACAAGAAGCTCAACATGAGCCGGCAATGTGCACTTGCAGCCCAGAAAGCCAACCGTATCCTGGGCTGCATCAAAAGCAGCATGGCCAGCAGGTCGAGGCAGGTGATTCTCCCCTTCTACTTCGCTCTGGTGAGACCCCACCTGGAGTACTGTGTCCAGCTCTGGGGCCCCAACATAAGAAGGACATGGAGCTGTTGGAATGAGTCCAGAGGAGGGCACGAAGATGATCAGAGGGCTGGAGCACCTCTCTTATGAAGACAGGCTGAGAGAGTTGGAGTTGTTCAGCCTGGAGAAGAGAAGGCTCCGGGGGCATCTTATAGCAGCCTTCCAGTACTTAAAGAGGGCCTACAGGAAAGCAGAAGAAGGGCTTTTGGCAAGATAATGCAGTGATTGGATGAGGGGTAATGGTTTTAAACTAAAAGAGGGTAGATTTAGCTTAGATATCAGGAAGAAATTCTTTACTGTGGGGATAGTGAGACACTGGAACAGGTTGCCCAGAGAAGTTGTGGATGCCCCCTCCCTGGAAGTGTTCAAGGCCAGGTTGGATGAGGCTTTGAGCAACCTGGTCTAGTGGAAAGGTGTTCCTGCCCATGGCAGGAGGGTTGGAACTAGATGATCTTTAAGGTCTCTTCCAACCCAAACTATTCTATGACTTTATGATTCATCATTCTTACAAAAACAGAAGCATGAAATGGGAAGTTATAAAAACAAGAATATACCCAAGGGGTGGTGTCTTAAGAAAGAAGCTAAGGAAGTTTGACAGAATGTAACTGTGGAAGGTACAGTGCTCCGTAATTGCTACCTAAGCTTCCAATTCAGAAGGTTTCACTTCATAGCTCTTGAGCAATAGCAGAGATGGGTAAACGTTGTTTTTTTTTTCTCATCTGGTGACTGAATTGAAATGTTCTGTAATCACTAGGTTACAGATCCTCAGTTACTGCAAACAACAAAGCTATGCTGACAAAGGAATTATATCATATTATTAGCAAAGGATCTAGGTCATATTGTGTCATAAAATGAATAACACTTGCAAATTTATACCATGTAGCTTTATATAAGCATGATTTTACACAAAAGCAGATTCTTACGAAGGCTTTTGTCACACAAAGATTATGAGAAAAGCAGACCCTCTGGTAGCACAGTGGTGCCACATATATTTTGATGAGCTTCTAACCAGACTGTAAACAAAACATATATGCGGAGTTAAGAGGTTGTGTTGTTACTAGTTGAATAAATCTTTAATCTTTTTCTTGACATCTACATAATTTAGCTTTTAGATAAAAAACAGAACAAAATGCTTGTATTTCACCTCATTGCCAAAAATGGGAATACACATGGTTATTAATTTTTTTTATCTCTAGCCTGATATTTTTGTGTTGTAAACATAATGCTGGAATAAAAATTCAGTTAAAGAACTTCTAACTCTTCCATGTCACTTAGGAATGTACCAATAAACCTACTGGAGTTGAAATGTTTTCACCCTGTATCGGAGACATTCTTTCTGCTATATGGAGCTGCTCAAATACTGGTGGCTAAGATACTTGAGCACACAATGCATCTGGCATAGATAAATCTGATGTAGGCTGAACAACCTCTGGAAAGAATCATGCATATCCGTGCTTAGATTTCTCTGTCAAGAATTAATCTTCTAATAGTATCTTGAATGAATTAGAGCAAATAATCATTTTCATATAGGATACTTAATAGTAAGGCAGTAATTCAATAATTAATATCGCAAGCCTGTTATCTCAAAATAAATACTGCCAAATCTATTTGATTTGTGATTTTCTGCATTTTAAAATAAAGATCATCCTCTGTCTCATTTTATCAAGTTTCATTTTTATGAAACACGCAGTTTTACCTTCCTGTGTTTTTTACTGTTGCAACAAAACACCTGTATTTTGGGGCATTTGTGTTAGTGATTTTTTTGGTTCCTAGTATTAATTGTTCTAGACTACTGACCTTATTAGTGCCACTACATCAACAGTCTGGCAAAATCTTCAAGATAAGAAGGTAGGTAGTCCTGCTCCGGCGGGGGGATTGGACTAGATGATCTTTCGAGGTCCCTTCCAATCCCTAACATTCTGTGATTCTGTGATTCTGTGATAAGCACTGTAACAGCAACACATCATTAGGTACAGAAAAAAGCAAGAATATTATATAATAATATTAATAATAGTAATGGTAACAAGTTTTCAGTTGGAAAATTGAATCTATTACTTACGCTCATGTTTAATGTTAATAAATAAATTGATAAACTAAAATTAGATCACTTGTTTCTGAGGAGTCTGGATCTAGCTCAACATGTACAAGCGTAGACTAAAGATCATCCCCTCCTAAAGGTTACTTCAGAATTTCCACGGTTTTAACAGGGACTTAGTCCTTCAGAAGAATTTGCAGAGAATAAGTGACCCACAGATACGTCTGTGATGTATTCCCAAAAATGACACTGCAAATTTTATTTCACTTTTCTGCAAACAGACTGTCAAGTGCCATCATGACTTCAGGACAGATAGGAGGCAGGCACTCATCACAACATTTCTCAAAGTAAAGCTGAGTATCAGAAAGCCCAAATAATTTTTTTTCTACAGAGTTGCTATTTTCCAGCATGTCTTCTCTCTGTCATATACTGTGCGTATGTTTAAATGGTTGTCAGTTTATATGCTGATACAACATACACAATTTAGTACACAGAAAAACTTCTTTTTCATCCTTACTCATTGCCTCACTGAAGAGACACTTTCCTCTTCTATAGACAGTTATTCAGAATTGAGTCACAAACAAAAGATGGCAGCTGACCTGATAATTCACATACCTGTTTCCAATTACAAGAGACAATCAAGAAGATGGCAAAGTTCTCTCTTAAATAAGCTGAGGTTCAGTAAGCTCTAGGTGTGTCCTACCTACTCTCTTTCTTCTCCAGGCAATAGGATATAAATGAGATAGCTACTGCCCCAGGAATTTTACATGATATAAAAGGCTACAAAATAATAATAAAGAAAAAAAAAAAAAGATTGTTTTAATACACAAGCTGAAGGGGAAAACCCTCCATGATTCTTTGACTGTGTCTTCCATGAACTGTGTCCATGTTCTAGACCAGGGATGTACGAAGTTAAGGAATTTTAATGACCCTGTCCTAACAGAAACAATGATAAAATGCAAGAGCATTTGGATGCAGTAAAAACGGATTTCATTGAAGGTTCATAACTCAGATTTCATAAGTTTCATAACCCTTCTACAAAAAGGGATTAAGGATGAGAAAGCACTAAGGGATTATATACAGATCCTCCCATTATGCCTGCATAACTCTTCAGTGCCTGTGACAGCTGCTGAGGTAGGTATATGTACAGAAGCACATTTAGCAATCAGTGCAACTGACTCCAAAATATTGTGTCTCAAAAAACATGAGGATTGTAACATGGCAGGACTAACAAGATGGGACCATGAGAAAAACATCACTCTGTCCATCAGGCAACACTCTTGAAAGTAATTAGCAAAGTCGTAAATAATTTGCAAGATGATACACTTTCAGAGTAATTTTCTGCCAAATCCCTTGTGTTTAAGAGAGGACTCATCCTACAGGATCATAATTCCCAGAAAAGGTTAACAGCCAAAGTTCAGTAGAAATATACAGGCAAAATATTTATTGAAGCTATCGTAATCAGTGAGCATGAAGTACTATGCCAGTTACCAGCTAACATATCAATCAAAACTTATTTTGACAATTTACTTAGAATAGTAAACATGTTAAATTTTATTCCTGAAAGCCCCCTTTAAAGAATGGAGGAGGGAGGTAGAAAGCAGTTGCATGTACAATAAAATAACAGTGAAAGGCAGCTGGCAGTATTCTACATCAGTAAATGAGAGCATGCAAAGCCACGTTTTTTTTAAATGCATGTGTAAAAATTAAAATTTCCTCAGAAAGGTAAAGCATCTTTTTTTTTCAGTCTATCTCAGTGTCTTAGTGTAAAGGAAACCACAAAGAAATTTGTTACGCACAGACACTTCACATACAGCCCTATGGAGGGGAGAACTCCAATGCAGTCTTTTCTAGCAGTGGTACTACCCAACCATTGTACTGCTTCATACATAAGTTTTACAGCTTCATATGGCTGCTCACTTGTGAGATATCTAGATCTGGAGATATCTAGATTTGGAGATAGCTTATCAAGGTTCAGAAATATTCCTCTGACCTGCCTCACATGTTGAAAAAAGAACTACTGTCGATCCTATGATCAAAAGGGTTATTGCTTTATTCAAAAGGCTCCTTTTTTTCTCCTCAATTTATCTGTCTAAAGAAAGAACTGTTTCATTCTCTGTGGTGGCTACCCTGAGTCTATCTTCATGCCTAACCTAGAAAATTAATATTAACACAACCATAAAGACACAGAAACCAGAAGCAGCCACTTTCCCAAAACAGAAGTTGCATTTGGAGCAAAAATTCTGTTTATTATTTATTAATCAGGCAGGTTGGTCCATGAAAAATATTGTCCGACAGAAAGACCACCTTTATGGTTCCATTATTTCAACACCATAGGATAACACGGACTAAAGGGCCTAAAATCTGACTATTCTCACATGCGTTCTGCTTCAGGCATAAAAGAAAGGTTAATGAAATGCATCATGTGGTTGGATAGTTAGGAAGATTTCTGAATCCACAGTGGTGTACATTTTAAATCATATATGAATTAAAAATTCTTTGACTTAATAGGTTTGCTGTTTAGTAACTTAAGTATTGGCAGGCCTGCAGAAGAGCTAGTGAAGCAATCTGGAACTTTTCGGAAAGTGGACAACAGAGCTACAAAACAAAAGGAGAGTCAGTATTTAATTGGTTACTACTATGTGGCAAAACAGATAGACTTACGTCAGATTCCGCCTAGAAAAAGACTTCTAGCATCAGGAAAAAGGTATCTCAAGACAGCCACATCATTCATCATGTAAACAATAAACTGCCTCTGTAATCTTTATATTTATGTCATTTTTTTATGAGGTGACCTAAGAATTTTTCTATTTTCAAAATTTATAAAATACCTTTCAGCTTTGAAGCATTATTCTTCTTTCCAAGAGCATGATTAAAAAGTACTCTTTCTATGTAGATCTATTCAGACTGAACATGATAAAAATTTAACTTGCCTTTGTACTTGTGCCATGCTTACACAAAAACAGAGTTTATACTTATTCATCCGATATGAACATGCTTATATTTATATGAAATAATATTAAGTTTTCTGTGCTTCATCACTTAGTGATATTAAAAAAACCAGAAATTTCTGAAAGGGTCCTCAGACATATTGCAAACTTGGAACTTTTTGAATCTCTAATATCTTCTTTTTTTTTGTATCTCATTTCATTCCAGTGACAGTACTCTTTCAAAAGGCTAAAAGTGACTATCATTAGGCAATGTTTCTGAAACAGTTCCTCTACCCCCTATCCACATTTCATTATGCATACCTACTTAACAGCCAACATAGTGTTAATATTACAATATATACCAGTGGCATGATTAGCAAAACTTACAAAGCTTGCCAAGTTGAAATTAGTGCTACCTATTTGAATAGAAGTCCTTAATACAGGAAACACTGGAACAGGTTGCCCAGAGAAGCTGTGGATGCCCCCTTCCTGGCAGTGTTCAAGGCCAGGTTGGATAAGGCTTTGAGCAGCCTGGTATAGTGGAAAGGTGTCCCTGCCCAGGGTAAGGGGGTTGGAACTAGATAACCTTTAAGGTCCCTTCCAACCCAAACCATTCTATGATTCTATGATTCTATGATATCATGCCATCTTCTGTAAATTGTTTATTGCTTCATACAATATATTAGGACACACTACAAATTACCAGATTTTACAAACAAATACATCAAGACTTACCTAGAAAATTTAATATTTTTTCAGTAGAAGGTGTACCAAGAAGTTGAAATATTGTTTCAAAACTAAATTGTATGCCTGAACAGTCCCTCCATAATGCATTTTAAATTATTAATTCAATGAGTGCAATGACTGAAAGCGAAAATCCTATCACAAAATTCAAATTAAAAAATGAAAGAAGCTGTAAAGATTACTGGTTTACACTTCTTTTCTTTCTTAAACTACTGAAAATAATGACCTTACCAGAATATTTTATTTCAGCTATCATCTCCAGTATTTTCAAATTATTTCTTTACTCCTAGACAATTATGATCCCATAAAAAGATCAGAGCTTTTCATTGCAGAAAGTATTAACTACTAAGTTTCAATAAATAAGTTTTCAATAATAGCCGTGATCAGAAATGACAGCTATTTATACCAAAAAGGCAAATTGTTATGAACTAGTTTGGTAGTGATAATGGTGCCCTTAGCAGTGGTAATTTTTACACTACACCAGCAAAGTTTGCATATTAATTGTTAAATAGACCTAACCAACAGACAGAAGATAAAAAAATAAATGGCCATCAAACAGACAGATAAACATAACACTTTGTAGTAATGAAAGTATGTCAGATGTTCAGGAAGTTTTCTAGCCATGATAGAACATCAGATGCACATTTCAAATATCAGAATTCTCATTTTTCTCCCGCTGCTTTAATATTCATTGTTGTTATCCCATTTGCCATTGTCTCAATGATAAATCTTTTTCCTACTGAGGTTTGAAACTTGTCAAACACATCCATACAGTTTGTCTGTTAATAATGCATGTGTAGATTTATCAGAAATAGACATTTTATAAAATATAGGATGGTACCAATGAACTGGTTCCCCACTGAGTGTTCAATTCATAGAATCACAGAATTGTTTTGGTTGGAAAGGACCTTTAAGATTATCAAGTCCAACCATTAACCTAACACTGCCAAGTCCACCACTAAACCATGTCCCTAAGTACCACAACTACACGTTTTTTAAATACCTCCAGGGATGATGACTCAACCACTTTCCTGGGCAGTCTGTTCCAATGTTTGATGACTTTCAGTGAAGGATTTTTTCCTGATATCCAATCTAAATCTCCCCTGGCACAACTTGAGGCCATTTTCTCTCATCCTATCATTTGTTACTTGGGAGAAGAGACGAGCACCTGCCTTGCTACAACCTCCTTTTGGGTACTTATAGAGAGCAATAAGGTCTCTCCTCAGCCTCCTTTTCTCCTTAGTAAACAATCCCAGTTCCCTCAGCTGTTGCTCATAAGACTTGTGCTCTAGAACCTTCACCAGCTTCTTTGTACTCCTTTGGACTGGCTTCAGCACCTCAATGTCTTTCTTGCAGTGAGGGGCCCAAAACTGAACACAGTATTCCAGGTGCAGTCTCACCAGTGCTGAGTACAGGGGGTCAATCACTTCCCTAGTCCTGCTAGCCACACTATTACTGATGCAAGCCAGGAGGCTGTTGGTCATCTTGGCCACCTGGGCACACTGCCAGCTCATGTTCAGCTGGCTGTTGACCACCACCCCCAGGTCCTTTTCCGCCAGGCAGCTTTTCCAGCCACTCCTCCCCAAGCCTGTAACATTGCATGGGGTTGCTGTGACCCAAAGCTTGCAGGACCCAACACTTAGCCTTGTTGAACCTCATACAGTTGGCCTCAGCCCATTGATCCATCCTGTCCAGATCCCTCTGCAGAGCTTTCCTACCCTACAGCAGATCAGCACTCCTGTTCAGCTTGGTGTCATCTTCAAACTTACTGAGGGTGCACTTGATATCCTCATCCAGATCATTGATAAAGATATTGAACAGAACTGGGTCTATACACTGAGCCCTGGTGAACACCACTTGTGACCGGCCACCAACTGGGTTTAATTCCATTCACCACAACTCTTTGGACTTGGCCATTCAGACAGTTTTTTATGCAGCGAAGTGTACACCTGTCTAAGCCATAAGTGGCCATTTTCTCCAGGGGAATGCTGTGGGAAACAGTGTCAAATTCCCCTGTAGTACCAGCTGTCTCACCACTATTTGTCAGATCCTGCTTAAAGGATTTATTTTTCAGGAATTTTGTGCCTTATATTTTGCACCAGTACAACAACAAAACAAAGAACACTACTTCATGAAAGCTAAATGAGCTTCATTATATACCTTCTGTCATAGACAATAAAAAAATTGCACTTGTAGACCTTGGTTATTGAATGTTTAGGAACATACAGATGTATTCTGAAAGATTTGGCAAAAGACCTCATATATTTTGCAGTGTGGTTGGTTTACTTCATTTTATGCTCCTCAGTTTCTTTTGGCCGGACCTGGATTTGAATGGTCTGCTATCAATTTTCTGCATGCACCAACCAAAGAATGTGCTACATTAAGGTTTTTAAATCTTCACTGGTTCCACGTTCAAAATTTCTAAACTGCAGGGAAAAAAATATTTCTCTGAAGGCAAAGCAGTGTCTTCAGCCTTAATGACACTGTTCTACACATTGCCAGGAAAGCCTAGACATTGCTGGAAATTATGTCATTCTTCATCAAGTATTTTGAGAATTTCTATTTTCTCGCAGGGGTCTTAGTGTTAGCTTGAAGAAGCAGGATTTACAAAAAGTATCAGGAATGTTGTTGTGTAACTTATTTTTATAATTTTTTTTTTCTTTTCTGTTCATCAGCTTGATTTTGATGGAGCTTGACTTGATGGTTATGCAACATAAAGATTTTCTCCACTGGTAGATTTTGCGACCTCTAGCTCTGTTCATGAAATCAATGTGTGTTTTAGATTGTCTGTTACATCCCTCAGCTCCTGACAAATATTCAACATCAACTTGAGGACACTCTGCCCCTTTATGCAGTTGCTAATATTCCTCAAGTTCTACAAAGTCCTGTTAATGTCAGTTCAATATTGTGACGGACAGAGTTTGTATGCCTTAAACAACTTGTTTGACAACTCTGGCTGGAGGAGGGTATGCATACTACAGAGGCCTGCAAGTCTGGCAAGAGATAAGGGTCTTGGGAACAGAACAATACCCCTGCTGTGCTTTAATTGTTGTGATTTACAACTCTGGCTGGAGGAAGAAATAAGTCCTGCGGAGGCAGGATGGTATCTTTTCCTTGGGACCAGCCCACATGTGCAACAACTTTGCAAGGCCTCAGCCACGCTTGTGCAGAAGCGGGGTCATACAGTGGACACCACAAATAGGGGATCACAACCACCAGACACCCCTTGAGGGGCCACCGACTCATTTTGAGAACAATCTAAGACTGCAAAGCGCAGGCGTCCCAATTAGCATGGGAAGTGAGCAGAAGGAGGGAGACAAGAGGGATGTTACCACCCTCTCCTATCTCGCATGCAAATGACCTAAAGTATTTAGACCTTCTCGCTTGGGATGCTGGCGCGCGCTTCCGCCCGCCACCTGAGGACGGATCCTGCAAGCGATTTACCGGAGGAGCAACTCTGCAAGCAACTTACCAACTCTACAGACAACTTACATTGCTGGATCCAAGGGTGGTGATCTCTCTTTTCCTCTCTCTCATAGTCTCTATCCTCTTTCTCTTTCCTTTTCCATTTTCTCTCTTTTCTCAGTGCCTTTAGAAACCCAAGACGCTTACAACCGTGCAACTTTCCCTGTATTAATAAATTGTTCTTAATTTCATACCAGTTATTTGGTGTTGTTTCACCTTAATTTACTCCAAGGGATTTATGAACTAGTTGCGACCAGGTCGTAACAAATATCTGACCATTTGGTCTTTGGATCAGTCTCTCTCCATCAGTTATTATAACAGATGACCTGAGGATGTCTTCTGAAGGATGCATCTTCTACCAATCACTCTACTGAAAGTTACCTAATTTGTTTTTTTTGTAGGGATCTGTCCACGGTTGACAAGTCACCCTGAAATACAGGGTAGCATATATGCCAACTTTTTTCTAATAGACAACTCTCAATTTTGAGTAACAGCTTTCTAAACAGATTCTAATGTCTTTTGCAAATACAGTCACAATAATTCCATGCGGAAGAACCATGCTAAAAAATTCCTCTGAAAACATTTGTTCACTTGCTTCCCTACAATGTCTCTGAAAAAAATCTGCTTAAAAATCTGAATATGTTGTAGTCATCTCTAAGTGTTTCAAGCAATGCTTCAACAGCTGTTTGGTCTTTTCAGGTCTTTTGTATCTGCACAAGTTCATTTAGAATCATGTAATTGTGTTGCTCCTTAAATGTCTCACAAAAAGATCACAGTGCTTAGCAGTCTGAATAACTGACTTTAGTCCCTCATTTGGGACTAAATCTCCTGGAGTATGCATGCCTTTATTTATTTATCTACTTGATTTTTTTCCTAGGGTATTTAAAAATCAAGTCCAAACCAAGCTTTTGTTTTCCTAGAGTACTGACAATCAGTTCGCTTGAACAACAAATGCATCATTTGTACATTGTAAAGTTGGTAAGTAACATGAACTGTTCAGCTTATCATATAAAAAAATCATGAAAATCATAACTCAGTTTCAACTCAGGTATATAATTTTGTCCCCTTCCCTACAGACCAACCTTTAACCCCAGCACAAAATGTACCTCAGCCATACCAATGCAAGAACTCCAAGCCATCAGGTTTCCTTTTTACTGCCATGATGTGGTAGTTGTAGTGTACTTTAAATACATGTCATCTGTGAACTTTTGCAAAAATAACTGTTCCACTACAGTTCACAGATGTCATCATATACATTTCTAAAAATATTTTTCCTTCAAACAGAAAACATATTGAAATTTGTGGGTGGAAAAAAACCCTCCAGAAATGTCTCCCTAATCAGCAGCAACAGGATTACAATGAAAATTGATATGGTGTCATCCAATTTTAATTTTGTTACTGTTTTGTAAAAGGCACTCCTTTTCCTGTGTAAAAAAAGTTTTCAGTTGAGAAAGCTTCATAAATCTGTGCAAATGGATCTGATCTGATTGTCCAATTCAGATACTAGTTACCACTTGTATTATGGAGTAGAACTCAATTTTCCATCAACTTTTTTTTTTTCTGGCATCCCCCCCTCACTCACTACAACTTATAATTAAAAAAAAAATTTTAGAAGATGCCACAAAGCCTACAGACAACTACAAAAATTCTTCTCTTCTCTACAGACTTAGACTTTCTTTAGTTATTTCAAATCAGAAAAAGATATGGGGAAAAGCAATATTCCAGAAATGAATTGTCAGCAGAATAAGAAAAGAGATCTTGGAGCAGGTGTTTTGGGATAGAAATGCATATTTTATATCACTGCATACACTGAATTTATTTTTTCTATAAAAAGGACTCTGTCATGTTCTTAATCTGATAGACTCAAAGAAATCATAACTGAAAATTGGTCTTCATTCTCTTTATTGTTTTATGAAATGTTAATGAAAGCTCAGGCTGTACATGAGAATCACTGTCCTAGAAGATACAAGAGATCCACTCAGTTTCATAAGCTGTTTGCAAGAGAATGCAGTGCTGAATGACTGATGGTGATACAGACTCACATAATATTAACATACATACCACTAGCACTGTGTAATATCTTCTTGATATTTTTTGGTCCCAATATTGTGCTCTGCATGCACCCATTACCATTTTTCCTAGATAACACTACTGAAAGACCTACCCCTACAGACAGGCTTTAATTTTTTTTTTTTTAGTAGATCAGGTAACATCTTATGAAATAAATGATAGGTAGCAGCAGGATTAAACGTTTCTATCCATAATACCATGATTCTGATCAGTGATGAAGTTTTGCCAGTTTGTACTGAGGCCATGACCATGAGCTTCTCTCAGACCTCAGAAATATTCCACATCTCCGGATAACAGGCTTCTTACTGGCTCAACACCAATGCAAAGAAGGCTGCTCAACAGGCTGAAGCATCCTTAACATAAATCATTACAGAAAGAAATATAAAGAAATATAAATTTAGAATAAAAATCAAATGATTCTAAAAGACACTCACCAAACACACTGATAACCATGAACAGTTATCAATGACAAGTTTCCTCCACTACTTGTCTTAAAGCCACTGTCCCCATTTTCAAAACCTTGTGGCTGTCTTCTACTGAGTAAAACAGGTTCGTTTTCTCACACAGACTTGTGAAAGCAATTGACTTGACAGAAACAGGAAATTATGCTGTAACAGATAGCACAACAGGACACACTATAAGATTTTTTTTCTGTAAGAAACAGTAATCACCACAAAAAAATAGTATTTTGTGAATCAAGAGAAACAGTTTCAAGCATAACCTTCCCTTGAAAGAAACTGTATTAAACAGGCAAATAAAAAATAAATTGTAAAGCATATTCACAATATGCATGAAATTTAACAAGAACAAGTGCCGTGTTCAGCACTTAGGATGGAGGAATGCAGGACACAAGTATAAATTAGGAGAGGAGTGGCTGGAGAGCAGCCCTGCAGAATGTGATCTGAAGATGCTGGTCAATAGCAGGCTCAATACAAGTGAGCAGTGTGCCTTGGTAGCTAAGAGGGCAAACCACATCCTGGGATGCATCAAACACTTATCCTTCTGTATTCAGTGTTGATGCGGCCTCACCTTTAGTATTGTGTGTAGTTCTGAGCCCCACCATTTAAGAAGGATATTAAGGTCCTTGAATACATCCGGAGGAGGGCA
This sequence comes from Nyctibius grandis, assembly GCF_013368605.1. Classification (NCBI taxonomy): domain Eukaryota; kingdom Metazoa; phylum Chordata; class Aves; order Nyctibiiformes; family Nyctibiidae; genus Nyctibius; species Nyctibius grandis. The sequence continues at coordinate 66,459,812 of NC_090695.1, read as the reverse complement.
ACAAAGCTGGTGAAAGGGCTGGGAGGCATGTCCTGTGAGGAGTGACTCTGGTACCTCATTGCTCTCTATAGCTTCCTGATGAGGAGAGGTGGAGAGAGAGATGATATCTTCTCCCTGGGATCCAGCAACAGGAGACATGGGAATGGTTCAAAGCTGCACCAGGAAAGGTTCAGACTTGACGTTAGGAAGCATTTCTTTACCAAAAGACTGGTCAAACACTGGAACAGCAGTCCTAGAGAGGTGGTCGACACTCTATGCCTGTCAGTGACTTAAAAAGAGGCATTTGGACAAAGCCCTTAATATGATGCTTTAAGGCAGTTGGACTAGATGATTGTTGTAGATCCCTTCCAACTGAACTATTGTATTCTATTCTGTTTTGTTCTGTTCTATTACTATATTTTCTGTTCTGTTACTCTATTTTTTAAACTCCTTTTTTTTCCTGTCATGTTTTCAAGAAAGACTTTTCATGACAGTTCAGGATAAACTTTGTATTCTGGTTGGTTTCGGATTTTGTGGGGTTTTTCTTTCTTGCGTCTTCTTTTTCTCAAACTAGACTTAAGTCCACGTCTATTCACAGAAGTTACTGTAGTATTACCTTAAAAATATTGTGTAATGGTAGCCCTCAAGAAATTCAGTAACTGCTCAGACAGTATCCAGGTACTTTTTAAAAAGCTAAATAAAACGCAAACTGCAAGAACCACCTATTTAGCAGAATTAGCTATATGCAAAGCACTAACTCCATCTTCCTTGCGGTTTTAAAATCAAGTTTGATTAACTCAGCATTTAACTGTTTTCACTTTTACCTCGCGGTGTAAACAGAGATTCTTTCAAGACTTTGTAAAGTAAATTTCATACTAACGGTACTCTAAGATTTCTAGTCCTACATTTTCACACTTGTTTTTAGTTTAGGCTATTTTCAGAATTGCTAGATACTCAACTAAATGAACAATACCAGTTGTCACCTGATTTTCACTATGACATATTATAAAGAAACAGGGCCAAAGGAAGAATGGAAAAGGATTTACTTGTCTTTAGTATGCCTCTTTGCCAAATCTCTGTAGCTTTGTAGGTAGTGTGTCTCAGTCTGGGGCAGAAGATCCGAAGGTCAAATCACAAGCTTAAATAGGCATAAGATTACCTGGACAGAGAATGTTTGGGCTTTTCTATCACTTTATCCGTGAGAATGTCATGCTGTGAGGCAATCTGTTGCAGTGTAGAAGTGTTCAGATACCACAAAGGCTCTCATACACTAATGTCAGCAGACATGAAATAAAGAGGAAGGATAATCCTTTTGAATTTCACGCATCACTAACCTCAGATGTTATTGCTCTGAGACAGTAGAAGAAATGCGAACATGCAGAAGCATTGTTTTTTCTGTGTGATCCTGGGCTTCTGGTTTCGTTATTGACAGCAACAGAATTGCGCACACATCATCCACCTCAATGAATCAGACTTACTCAAGTCATACTTAGTGTGAAAATTAATTGGTCTCCATAGGATCTCCTGACATCTAAAATTACAGTTTCTTTCTGTTCATTGATTTGTATCAGAAAGGTAGTCAGCATTCTTTTAGGAATTTGTTTAATAACGATAGCAAATCTCCAGTACAGGAGAAAAATAGGTATTTTAGCATTACTTACAAAAGAAAACCGTTTCCCAATGTTTAAAGCAGTAAGTATTCTGTCTAAACAGACAGGTAATAGGGAAAATAAGAAATAATACATTTATTGATTTGAATAATAGTGTAAATCAGGGCTTCTGCAACATTCACCTATTTTTTCACACTCAACAATACAAGATTTCATAAAAATGATAAATATTAACTCATAATACAAAAGCATCATCCACAACTGTGGTGTATACATGTAGCTTTAAATAGTGTCCCTCTTTCGGACTAGGGCAATTGAACCTAATCTCTGTGCAGGCCCTTATAGCACCTTTGAGACATCAGAAGAATCAGGGCCTGAAAAAAAAGAAAGCATGTGAATAAACCCCAGCCAAATCAATTCTTGGCTAAACCAAAAACTATTCCTGACCTAGAGAAAGGGACAAGAAGCAACAAAATAGAAGGACCTTGTTCAGTTGTAGAATTATGCAGGACTATGTGTTCATGAAGAAGTCATTTCAAAAGCTTAAATGTAGAAGTAATGCTAGAAGATGGAGATAAAAATATTAAGTTTAAAAGTCAAGAGTTCAGTAGAAATTCTAGGCAAATAAATAGCATGGGGCTAGAGCCTCACTATGGGGTTCTAAAAACTACGAGAACATACCTCAGGAAAAGACCATGTAGGTACACAGCTCAGAGGTGTTGCCCAAACAACAGTGGTCATCATTATTAAGGACAGTTACGCAAACAGAGCCTGAGAAGTTCAAACTGATCTGTAATGCTCTAAGGCGGACATTAAGAAATCATTATTGTCAGCATTACCATTTTTAATATTTTTAGGGGCTACTGTAGGAATAGACTGGACAGTCAGAAAGCAATCCAGCTTCCTGAGTAAATTCACTGCACTGAAACAACATGGCTCTTAGGACTATCAAATACAAAGTTGACATCCAGGAGATAGGACTACAAAAAAAACCTTTTTTTTAAAAAAAAAAAAAAGAAAAAAAGAAAGAAAACAGAGGAAAAGAAGGCCTATTTTTTCCAAAAAATGGATAGATTGCATCATGACTTCCTGATCCACACACTGCAGCAATGTAGAAGGTAAGGGGGCCCAAGATAGTTGGTTAGCATTCAAGGACTGCTTCTTCCGAGCTCAAGATCAGAGCATCCCAGCAGGTAGGAAGTCAAGGAAGGGTACCAGGAGACCTGCATGGTTAAACAGGGAACTGCTGGGCAAACTCAAGTGGAAGAAGAGGGTGTACAGATCATGGAAGGTGGGGCTGGCCACTTGGGAGGAATATAAGTCTGTTGTCAGAGGATGTAGGGAGGCAACTAGGAAAGCTAAGGCCTCCTTGGAATTAAACCTTGCAAGAGAGGTCAAGGACAACAGAAAGGGCTTCTTCAAATACATTGCAGGTAAAGCCAACACTAGAGGCAATGTAGGCCCACTGATGAATGAGGTGGGGGCCCTGGAGACAGAGGCGAAAAAGAAGGTGGAGTTACTGAATGCCTTCTTTGCCTCTGTCTATACTGCTGGAGGCTGTCCTGAGGAGCCCTGGACCCCTGAGGCCCCAGAAGAAGTCAGGATAGAGGAGGAATCTGTCTTGGTAGATGAGGGCTGGGTCTGGGACCAATTAAACAACCTGGGCCATAAATCCATGGGCCCTGATGGGATGCACCTGCGGGTGCTGAGGGAGCTGGCGGAAGTCATTGCTAGGCCACTCTCCATCATCTTTGCTAAGTCGTGGGCAACGGGAGAGGTGCCTGAGGACTGGAGGAAAGCGAATGTCACTCCAGTCTTCAAAAAGGGCAAGAAGGAGGACCGGGTAACTCTAGTCCAGTCAGCCTCACCTCCATCCCCGGAAAGGTGATAAAACAACTTGTTCTTGGTGCTGTGTCTAGGCACATCAAGGATAGGGGGATCATTACGGGCACTCAGCATGGCTTCACCAAGGGGATGTCATGCTTAACCAACTTGATAGCTTTTTATGAGGACGTAACCCGGTGGATAGATGATGGTAAAGCTGTGGATGTGGTCTATCTTGATTTCAGTAAAGCGTTTGACACGGTCTCCCACAGCATCCTCGCAGCTAAACTGAGGAAGTGTGATCTGGATGATCGGGTAGTGAGGTGGATTGTGAACTGGCTGAAGGAAAGAAGCCAGAGAGTGGTGGTCAATGGGACAGAGTCCAGTTGGAGGCCTGTGTCTAACGGAGTCCCTCAAGGGTCAGTACTGGGACCAGCACTATTCAATATATTCATTAATGACTTGGATGAGGGAATAGAGTGCACTATCAGCAAGTTCGCTGATGACACAAAACTGGGAGGAGTGGCTGACACAACGGAAGGCTTCGCAGCCATTCAGAGGGACCTAGACAGGCTGGAGAGTTGGGCAGGGAGAAATTGAATGAAATATAACAAGGGCAAGTGTAGAGTCCTGCATCTGGGCAAGAACAACCCCAGGTATGAGTACAAGTTGGGGACAGACCTGTTGGAGAGCAGCATAGGGGAAAGGGACGTGGGGGTCCTAGTGGACAGCAGGATGAGCATGAGCCAGCAGTGTGCCCTTGTGGTCAAGAAGGCCAATGGCATCCTGGGGTGTATTAGAAGGGGTGTGGTTAGCAGGTCAAGAGAGGTTCTCCTCCCCCTCTACTCTGCCCTGGTGAGGCCACATCTGGAATATTGTGTCCAGTTCTGGGCCCCTCAGTTCAAGAAGGACAGGGAACTGCTAGAGAGAGTCCAGCGCAGAGCCACAAAGATGATTAAGGGAGTGGAACATCTCCCTTATGAGGAGAGGCTGAGGGAGCTGTGTCTCTTTAGCTTAGAGAAGAGAGGACTGAGGGGTGACCTCATTAATGTTTATAAATATGGAAAGGGCAAGTGTCATGAGGATGGAGCCAGGCTCTTCTCAGTGACATCCCTTGACAGGACAAGGGGCAATGGGTGCAAGCTGGAACACAGGAGGTTCCACATAAATATGAGGAAAAACTTCTTTATGGTGAGCGTGACCGAACACTGGAACAGGCTGCCCAGAGAGGTTGTGGAGTCTCCTTCTCTGGAGACATTCAAAACCCACGTGAACGCATTCCTGTGTGATATGGTCTAGGTAATCCTGTTGCGGCAGGGGGATTGGACTAGATGATCTTTCGAGGTCCCTTCCAATCCTTAACATTCTGTGATTCTTTGATTCTGTGAGTACAGTTTTGTTAGTCTACGTGGAGGAAAGAAAATGAACTCAGTAGTTCACCTAGAATTTGACGACAGACTTCATTATGATAATAGAGAAATGAAAAAATCTGGAAATATTTTAACTTGTACCGTCTCTTTGAATCTGTAATTCTGGTGAAGTATTTTACCATGGCTTTAAATGCCTTTGTGTTCTCAGTGTAAAATACGTTTCTTCTAAATCCTCTTTTAAAGTCAAATGTTTATCGACAGAATTATGCAGTATCAAATAACTATTTTGTAGTCATTTTCATAAGAAGTTTTTTTCGTTTAATTACTATATTTCACTAATCTATTTTTTCCAATTAGTTGTAAACTAACTCAACTGATATTGGAAACTTTAATTACTAATGAATAATTTATGCATTTAAAATAATTAATATGAATATAACTTAGAGAACAAATCTTTATCTTCATTAACGTCTTACAGAAAATCTTTCCCAGAAACTTTTTAAAAAGTAGAATCAAATTATTAGCCTAAAGATGCATCTAGAAAGGCAGAAATTTTCTAGAAAATTTTAACCAAAAATGATCAAACATTGCATCATTTGTTCTTAATAACTAGTTATGTAATTTGAAGCCTGTCCGGTGCTTATATGCCTCCCTGAAAGTTCACTTAATTCTCAGAGAAGTGACAACACACCAATGTTACACTTTTATTTTTACTACTATGCAATTAAATATATACGCTGACAAAATGCAGAGCAGCTACTGTTAATAAGCACAAGAGTGTGAGTCTGTAATAACCTCTCACGTTTAGGAGAACTTCTCTTCCTACGAAAGATGCCAATCACTTCTACATTCTCTGCTCAGACCATAAAAGGGAGTCTTGAAAGATGAGTCAGTATGTACAGGATGGATCTACAGAAGAGTTCAACTCATCAATACTGTTGACATATTTTGGAAAGATAATAAAACCTGTTATTACACCACCTCTGGCAGACATGACCTAGATTAAAATTGGGTAGAGAAGGACAAAATGGTCTATTCACAACAGCAAACAGCTACACAGTACAACAGAAGAACATATATAAGGACTTTGGGCTGAGCCTTGTGTTGCTCAGGTTAACGTGAAGCAGGTACACAAATATTTTAATCCAATTATACTTTTGAAAACAAAGTTGTTATACTGATGTAAATTTCCAGTATATGGATAATTCTACAACTGCCCATAAATGTAAAATATGAAAGGTGGAAAAACAGTGAAAGGACACAGTATCATTATCTCCTGCTTAATCAATGTGGACAAGTAATTTCTGACAAAAGGATGTTTTCTGGAGCGTGTCAAGTATCTCCGTGCTTTATTCTTCTCACAATCGCAGAAAGGAATATTTTGTGAAAACTCTGGTTTCTGAAACTCCTCAGAATAACAGAGAAATTATTGAAGCAAATCACAAGAAATTTTATGCAAATTACACGTAAAATTATTGAGAGGATTTTGGGATGCATCCCATGTAAAAAAGAGAAGAGAAACGCAGTTACAGCATTTCCTTTGAAGTAAACCTGATACTGAGGATTCTTCTATTTTCATTGAAAATCCCCTAACTGGCCAAAACTGAAACTGTACATATCCTGGTTTCTTGTCACTTGATGTGTAGAGTATTTTGGATTTATGTCATCTTCGTTAGAGGAATCTGTGGGAAAGTCTGTGATATAGTGTTTTGATAGTAGTGTCATCACAGAACATGACACTGTAATGGTAGTCTAGAACACTTAATACTGTTGCAAAAGTAGTACTGACCAACTACATTAAGAGAAACCTCCCTCTAACTCTAGAATTCTAGACTTGTTCAACTCATCTACATCAAAGCTAAGCATAATTCAGCAGGGTACGATGAGATAATAATAAAGTGATGAAATATAGTAAACTTATAAAAAATTTACGATCGTACTGCACTGAATCAGCAACTGTTAAAAACACACATTTAATATATATCATGAATACACTAAATTTCAAGGAAAATAGGAGTTTATGTCTAAATGTTAATAAACCAGTGTCCTGTGTGGATCTATATATTATAAAATAAGAAAACAATTTTGAGAAATAATGAAATGTATTCAATATCTGCAGAATTCTGCAGGACCACCGGGAAGCATACTCATGGAAGAGCAATACCAAAGACTTAAGATCCATAAATTATAAATCAGTAAGGAAGGCGATATTACAGCTGAAAAAAAGCAACTGTAAAACATATCTAATCAGAAAGAAAAGGCCAAATGTACTGGCTGCCAGGCCCTCTTTCCTTCCCTCTACACTTGCAGTTTACAGGATTACTTGGAAGTGTTTTAGAAGACATACTGCATCCTGCTTCTTACAGATTTATATAGTTTGCAAATGAGCTTTTTATTTCCAATTTATCTAAGTACTCAAGAGTGAATCTGGTTGTTGTTCTTTGGCCAAACTTACATCACTAGCATTTCCTGCAGGATGAAAGAAAAAAATACGGCCCTTTGCTCATGTAACACCTTGTTTGCAGTGCATTCTTCATTGTTCACTTTCCAACAAAAAGGATGTACAGAAAGACCAGGGATCTGATGCACATAACGTTATTTAAGGGGGAAATAATGCACAGCTAGCACTTTGAAGAGACCTTGAGTTTTACTTTCAGCAGTCTCCAGGCTTTATTTACAATGCAAAAAATTGTAAATGAAACCTTATGAAAACTTTTCTCTATACTCAGCATGTTATACATTCCCTTGCTCCCAAGGTTGTTCTCCATCAAGTAAAATTTGCTTCTCATCTTCCAGTTGAAGATTTATCTAATTGCCTCCTTGCCCCCATCCTAGTTTCCTACCATACTTCATTAACAGCTGTACAAATACCTTCCCCTGCCTCACTAATCCTTATCTCTTTCTCCTGTCTTTTCTCTTTCATAATAACCTTTGTCACCCTAGATGCAGGCAATTTATAGATGGTTGCTTCATACCTAGAAAAGCATAATTCCATAACATTGTCAACTCAGTATGGAGACATTTGTTTTTGTAGTGTTTATGCATACATTTCTCAGATGTCCTGATTTAGATTGTAAATCTTTTGCAGAAAAGTCTGGCATTGTTTTGTAAACTGCTGTCTGTTCCTGCTGTGCTGCACAAACGAAAAGAGTCTTGCAAAAGGTGTATACTACAGAGGACTCTGCAGATAAAATTTGATATGTTGATTATTTTGTGACTTCATACTTTCATCAAGTAGGATTATTCTTTTTTCCTTCTCTCACTTTCTCAGAAAGTTTCACTGTTTTTCTGCTAAAGTACCTGTGAGACAAATGGCATAATAGTGTTATTCAGCATATTCAATAGCAAAAGTTCTTCACAATTGCACTTCTTTAAAAAACACAGTAGCCGAGGAAAAGGTTTCAGAAATTGTCTCCTCAGTAGCTTTCAAGAATAAGATTAAGCCATCAGTTATTCCAAAATAGAATTAGAAATAGATTGTCTTTGCTTTGGTGTTATTTTATTTTAAAGGTAGTAATTTCCTGTAATATATTTGATGTGAGATATTTGAGTTAAAATAATTGATTTTCTGACACTTTTTCAAACAAGAAAGTCAGGATAAAGCATTTTATTTCTTCATTATAGTCCTGATACTACTGTTCTTTTGGCAATGTTTTCATAAATTCATTAAAAAAATAAATTGAAATGTACAATGAGAGTCATTTTTTTCTTTTTTTCGTGACATTGAACTTACCAAAACTATGTAATTCATGGTTTACAATCATGTCTGTATTTTTAAAAAAATTCCAAGACATAGAATCATAGAATGGTTTGGATTGGAAGGGAACATCAAATATATTCTAGTCCAGTCACCCTGCCATGGGCAAGGACATATTCCACTAGACCAGGTTGCTCAAAGTTCTATCCAACCTGACCGTGAACACTTTCAATGATGGGGCATCCACAACTTCTCTGGGCAACCTGTTCCAGTGTCTCACCACCCTCATCATAAAAAACATCTTCCTCATGCTCAATCTAAATCTAAATCCGTTGTCCTATTACTACAGGCCCTAGTAAAAAGTCTTTCTCCATCTTTCTTATATGCCCCTTTATATATTGAAAGGCTGCAATAAAGTCTCCTCGGAGCCTACTTTTCTCCAGGCTGAACAACCCCAACTCTCTCAGCCTTTCTTCATAGGAAAGGTGTTCTATCCCTCTAATCATTTTCATGGCCCCTCTCTGGACCCACTCTAACAGGTCCTTGTTGACCTGCCGGCCATGTCTCTTTTATGCAGCTCAGGATATGGTTGGCTTTCTGGGCTGCAAGCGCAAATTGCTGGCTCATGTCCAATTTTTCATTCACCACTATCCCCAAGTCCTTCTCTGCAGGGCTTCTCTCAATCAATTCATCAGCCAGCCTGTATTGATAATTTGATAATATAACTTTTTAGTTCTCCAAATTTGCCTATCATGATATATTTACGTTATTTGATGGAGGTGGTTGTCAAGTTTTATTTTTTAAAACTTAGAACATCATTCAAATTTTACTTTAGAAACAACCAAAAAAGCTGTCCCCCAAAACATTTTCCACACTGAATAACTAGGATTTGCAATGGTTCACCCAGTTTGATACAGCCATGAGGCAAAACGCAAACTGTACGAAATAGAAATACCTGTAAATTGATGCTAACAATCCTTAACAATAAATAAATAAATAAATAAATCCACAAGCAATTATAAACACAATTTTTTATTTGTGTGGTATCTTGTGGCATATAAAATTCAATCTTGTCTGAAAATGCAGGTACACATACTTTCCAAGACCTTATTTCCACAGAACTATACACAGTACTTTAATATATGTGACTCTTACTTTTCAGCTCACCAACAGAAAAGAAGAAAAATGCGTGTTTCAAACTGGAAGAAGACTGTCTGCCATCATCAAGAGTAAACTATGCTACAATTTACAGTATTAGCTATTCTGACAGAAAGGTTTTAGTCATTTTTCTGCTACTTTCAATATGCCGTGTTTCAGATGCACATCCTTAAGAAAGGTCACATTGAAAAAACAGCCCAGATAATTCAACAAACCAAGAAAACAGGCAGTTACACCATTGTTTAATTAGTAGCATATTGCCCCATAAGATTAAATTTAAATGGAAATAAATTCAAGTACATGTTCATATTTTAGACATTGGAATGGGCTGCCCAGGGAGGTGGTGGAGTCACCATCTCTGGATGTGTTTAAGAAAAGACTGGACATGGCACTTAGTGCCATGGTCTAGTTGACAGAGTGGTGCCAGGGCAACGGTTGGACTCGATGATCCCTGAGGTCTCTTCCAACCTGGCTGATTCTGTGATTCTGTGATATCCATCATATTTATCTAGTCCTATCACTAGATGAATGTTAAACACACAACTAACAAAAAAAATAATTTAAGTCAACTATAGCAACTGTAGCTGCTCCCATGGACATCAAGGTTTATAAATCAGTGCTGTTGTGTATCAGTGACCTAAATTTTCTTTTGATATCAAGTATTTATATGTGTAGACTAGAATCTCACAAGTTTCACTATGTTCACACCATATTAATTTACTCAGATTTTAGTAATTTTTCTAATATTAAAGTGATAGATTAATATAATTTCTTCATTTCTTAAGTTCCTAACAAAGTTTTGGTTCCCTGGAGTGAGGCAGGTACATGTGCTGCTATCCTTTATTTACTCAATTCAAATCAAAGTATTCTGGTTTTGTAACAAAGTTTTCCAACATACCTTTGAGTGCACCTATTTTAGGTGTCTTTTGATTAGTCAAATGTAGCTAGACACATTTACAGCTATTATGATCTGTAGTTTGTATCATAAAGTCACCTCTTTCTTTCCAAGTGAACTAAGGTCCCTGAACTGCACAATGGCTATGCATCTAAGTAATTTTCTCCTCATCTAAGTTCAGAGTCAAATATCTGTCCTATGAGAGACACTGTCATTAATATTATTAACAATACTGTTCCTACCATTGAATGACCATCAGACATTTTTCAGACCATGGTGTTCTTGCTACTAACCTCAATAATGCCAGGATTTCACTCATTTTTATTAGATTGCTTTTTCTCAGCAGGCTCTTATTACCATACTTATTACTTATTCTTCCTTTCAATCCTTTCCCCAAGGAAAGCCAAATGCAAAATTCCTTTGTACCACAACAGTATTAGGTGACCCATGCTGCCAGTAATCTGGCCTGCAGATGATATCTCCTCCTCTATCAGGAGCCAACGAAAAGATATGCTACTAACCCAGTGTGCTCCCACATCTTTTTTTATTCTGTCTGAAGAATCCCACCCCAGCTAGATGCTCAGAAACTTAAGATACACCTTAACCATCTGATCCATCCTGGACCTTTACAGTGATCCGGGCTAAAGAAGAGTTGGAAAAGAGAATAAGAGAGCTATGTCTGATGCTATCCAGCCCATTTTAGATTTTGAGTTTTTTCTATGAATTTTATAATACCTGTACAGACTCAAACCTAAAATTCCCACTGGTTGTATCTCTTAATAGACACAGCTCAAAAACATGTTAGTTTTTCTGTTGCAGTGGGTTTTGCAATTATTTTTAAAATAATTTGTACTTTTACAGCTTTTAGTAGTCTTACAGAGTTCCCACCTTGTCATCTGTAGTATTCTCCTTCCCAGTTAAAATAAGACTAATATTTCATATCCATCCTTTAAAAAAACCCAACACTAAACCATCTTGCTTAAATGAGCTAGGTTTCATTAAGGACTGCAGTTCATTCTGGCTGCCGTAATGATGTATTTTCATTAGGGAAAACCAACCAGATTAAGGAACATTGCATCTGTGTCCTGGTTTGGACTAGGACAGACTTTTCAGTTAAGTTTCCTTTAAGTGACTCTACTTCCTGAAGTGGACTACACACGCCTGTTGCCATGAGAACTAGGGTCCCTGTTGGGTGTCTGTGTCCCACAGAGGAATGGGCTGTAGAGAGCCACACCTGCGGGGAGAGGTGGACAGGACAGGTGACCCAAACAGACCAAAGGGTTATTCCAGCCCACCCACATCTTCCTCAATATAAAGCTGAGGGACCACAAGGGTCGTTCTTCTCTTCCCCTATGGCCGGATTCTGGGAGGACCCTGCCCATGCTCCTGTCATCACTCCTGAACCCGGTTCCTGCCTGCTGGCGCATCTGCTTCAGGACTGCCCAGCGTCTGTCCTGCAGCGTCAGCGGTGACAAGGTTGTCATCAGGGGGAGCTCAGTAACAGTTTTGTATACAGTTCATTATTTATTATACATTTTTTCCCTTGTTTATTAAAACTGTTTTAACTTTCCAACCCATAAGTCTCTCTCCCTTTTCTCTTTTCCTTTCCCCTCTGGGGAAGAAGAAGGTTAACAGAGAGCATCCTCCATCTGTTTAACTGCCCACCCGGCCTTGAACAGTGACAATCTGTTTTGATCTAGTGTGCATGTATATCACAAATACGTATTACCCAAGGATACTTAACCTTTGCTTCTGCAAGCTCTTGTTAGAAAACAAGAAAACAAAGAAGTCCTTCTAAAGACACTGTCGCGTAAAAAGGGAATTTGGCAGAAGATAAACCCCCTTGCTTTCTAACTCTCCTCACCGAAATGGGAGTATAGGTGCGGCTAGGTTTAAATTCTGACTGATGTCCAATTTTCTGTTATCAGTCCAGTCGCGTTTAATATGTATATTAAACTACCACGGGTCTGGATACACTGATAGCAGTCTGCACTGCCAGTCCAATTGTGCTCATGAACTAGCATGGCTACGTAGGGTTCGGTCGCGTTCAGTGAGAAACTTTGACAACTGGCTACTTAAACAGTGCAGTTTTATTAGCAACAGATATACAGGTTTTTGGATTGCCGGTGATAGTGGCTGTCTGCAAGAAAGCACGTGCAAATATATTGTACAATAATGCAGCCTGGCTACAAATGTTAGGGAGTAACTCTTTAAAGAGATTTCTAAGATTCCTGAGAAAAGCGCTTAGCATAAATCTCACCCAAGGCGTCCCAAGGTGGGGGGGAAGTGAGGCTCAGCCTGTTGGCCGATCCCGGCAGTCAGAGGCAGTCTGAGATGGAGTTTCCCTTGACTTGCTCACAGTGATGTTTTCTTTTCTCCCCTCCAAAGAATTCCCCGTTTGTCTGGCTATTTTATATCCTTTCTACCTTCAAGGTGGAGTTTGAGTGATGATAGTCATGCATACTTTTATTATGATTGGTGTAAATTTCTCTCGCTTCACGTTTAAAGGTATAGTCTACAAGAAATCGAGGGTGCAGACTCAGAGAGGAATGGTCGCACCTCGGAGGCAGGTAGCCTTCGGGATGGAGGTGTGTTTTGGTATTAAAATGAGGTTAAAACGAGCAAAGTTCACGAAAGGATAATACCTTGGCAAGGTCTCAGAGAACTGTTGGCTCAGGGGGCCAAACGGACTGCTTATCAGCTCTAGAGGAACGTCTTCTTCCCATTTCATCACGGATCAAGGCCACGGAGTCTCCACTCCATTCCATCCTCTATGATTTGTTGCAGGGAGTTGCTGTGTTAGTGGATTCCGTGCATGCCTACTGCAGCCGTGTCCCATCCTCAGAACTCCTTGATTTTATACTTGGTGAACAATGCTACACTTTTTTATATAAACCTTAGTTTTCAGATGCAAATCTTAATTTTATTAATAATTCCATAGACACCATTATGCTGAAATAAAACTTTGCCTGCTGAAGTTAGTCACTGATCTTCCCTCAGACCCCATAGAAATTATTTTTGCCTCCTGAGAACATGAATTATCAGTAATTCCCTTATCTCTCTTTCTCCAGTCCTTAACATCTTTGAATTCCCTTTACGTATGTGCTTTATGAGGATTTCAAATACTCAGTCTTTGGAACTGTCCTGGTTTGGCCTAAACCAGGCCGATTTTCCTTTCAGTGATTTTTACTTTCAGCTAAGTCTCCTCTAAGTAACTGCACTTTCTGAAACTAACTGCATGTTTTTGCAGACAGTGTCTGCTTCCAGGACTGATAACGCTCAAAGTTTGTAGTTATCACTGAGGCACCGGTAGGGATGTTGTGCAGAAAGGCTCTTGCTGTACTTATTCTTGAGAGAAACCAAGGTCACTGCTGAATTCCTCACTGCTTACGAGTGAAGAGCCGAAGGGGGGTCGCAGCTGCAGGGGGGAGCGGACAGGGCAGGTGACCCAAAATTGACCAGCGAGGGTATTCCATCCCATACACGTCATTCTCAGTATAAAGCGGGGGGATCACGAGGGTCTCGCTCTCTTTCTGCTATGGCCGGTGTCCAGGGAGGACTCCGTCTGTTTTCCTGCTGCCCCCGATCCTGATCCGTGCGTTCCTGAATCCAGCTCTCGACCATCGCTAGGCCCAGGCTGGGCCTTCCCGGAGCCTGCCCTGCAGTGCCGGTGGTGACGTGGCTGACTTCAGGGGAGCTCAATCTTGGTTTTGTATATATATTTTTATATATTTGATTATTTCTATTATTATTATTATACTTTTTTTTCATTATTATAGTTTATTAAAACTGTTTTAATTTTCCAACCCAGAAGTCTCTCTCCCTTTTCCCTTTCCCTTTCCCTCTGGGTGGAGGAGGGGGGATAACAGAGGGCATCTGCCGCGGGTTTAATCGCCAGCCCAGCTTCAAACCGTGACAGATTTATTGGCGCCCAACGTGGGGCTCGAGAGAAGCTCCGACAGGTTGCTCTGATAAGTCGAATCCCAGCTCCAGTGGGAGGAGATCCGGAGAGCTCAGCCAAGAGAGTATCAGATTTCTTCCTTTGAGATTTACGAGGGGTTGGAAATTAAAACAGATAGCTAAGATGGTAATGTCATTTGTGAGCCTTGTGTTACCTCTTCTCTTTATAAAGCTTGTTTTACAGGTATGTGTAATGATACCTTACTTGCCGTATGCGCTGTGTGTTAGTGCTTACATGTGGTTTAACAGGGCGTACTGGTCAAAATGTGTCGTTTCGGTATGGGTTGTGATACTGATTTATGTCATGATAAACTGGGTAGTCATTATTCCGATCTCTTATCTCTATGATACAATGATGGGCAGCTTTAATCGCGAATCCGTAGCTGCGCACACCGGGCGTCTTTTAACTGATTTTGATAGTATCTGCTCCTTTTTTGCCAAGTTGATTCCTGCAAAATTCGAACAGGGCATGTTGTTATTTTTGGGTGTCCTGAATGTGTTACTGGTGTGCTATGTGATTAGATGTCGGTGCAGCAACAGCGGGAGGTATCATGCTGCCCCTGTAACCAGGAGAAAACACCGAAAGAAATCAGCTAGTAGAGTGAAGGATGATGACTCAGAGGCTTCTAAGGCAGAGCCAGCACGGGACCCAGGTGAGGGCCTTTCTCAGTCAGAGTCAGGGCCTGACACAGAGGGGGGTTTCCTTGATCGTCTTTTTAAAGAAGGCCCATTACACAAGAAGGACAAGAAAGGTCCTTCTAAAGCAGAACAATCACAGGAGGACTTGGACTCGGAAGTAGAGATAACCTACCACTCCTTATCCCTGAAAGAACTGCGAAATATAAGAAAAGATTTTAGTCGTTATGACGGTGAGCCAATTATTACCTGGTTGCTCCGATGCTGGGATAATGGGGCAGATAGCATAGAATTGGATGGTAGAGAAGCCAGACAGTTGGGATCCCTGTCCAGAGATGGTGGTATTGATAAGATGCTTCCAAGAAGGTCGAACAGTATCAGTCTCTGGAGGCGACTCTTGTCAGCTGTAAAGAGCTGGTATCCCTATAAAGATGATGTTATGAGCCACCTAAGCAAATGGACCACTATAGAAAAAGGTATTAACTACCTTAGAGAACTAGCTGTGCAAGAGATCATTTATAAACACCCTCAGGACATTGTAGATCCTGTAAATCCTGATGAAGTGGAATGCAACCGATCCATATTCCGGAAGGTTGTGAAGAGTGCTCCACCAACACATGCCCATACATTGTCAATATTAGTCTGGGGAGAAGATGCTATGGCATGACCTAGTGTGGGCGAAATGGCTAACTATATGCGACAGTATGAAGATAGTATTTCTTCCCCACTGCAGGCCCGTGTCTCGGCTGTGGAAAAACTGACTAAGGAAAACAAGGACTCATTTAAACAACTGTCAGACAAACTGTCCAGGATCGAGAATAAACTTGACTCTCTACCTACACAGGCCCGCGTTGCAGCCTTTAGGAGGCAACGCCCTCCTACTGGACCGGCTCAAAGGAAACGGAACACGTCACGAGGTATCCTGTGGTTTACCCTGCGTGATTATGGGGAGGACATGAACAGATGGCATGGACAACCTACCAGTACCCTACAGGCACGAGTACGTGAGTTGCAAGCTAACAGAAATACCAGAGAGAATTTTCCTAGGAGGATGGCTGCTCCAGTTACCAATGAGCAGGACCCCAGTCAGGGTAGATGGGCCTCAAATCCCTTTTTTCCAAGAGTGAATAGGGGAAATGAAGGTCCAATCCCCATGAGCTGCACGAATCCAATCTTTAATTAGAGGGGCCCTGCCTCCAGCCAGGAGGAGGAGAGGGATAACCGGATTTATTGGACTGTGTGGATTCGATGGCCTGGCACATTAGAACCACAAAAGTATCGAGCCCTGGTAGACACTGGTGCACAGTGCACCCTCATGCCATCGAATCATAAAGGGACAGAATCTGTCAGTATTTCGGGAATAACAGGGGGATCTCAAGAGTTATCTGTATTGGAGGGCGAAGTGAGCCTAACTGAAAATGAATGGAAAAAGCACCCCATTGTGACTGGTCCAGATGCTCCATGCATCCTTGGCATAGACTACCTTAAGGAAAGGTATTTTAAGGACCCAAAAGGATATAGATGGGCCTTTGGTGTAGCAGCTGTAGAGACTGAGGACATTAAACAGCTGTCTACCTTATCTGGCCTCTCAGAGGATCCTTCTGTTGTGAGGTTGCTGAAAGTTGAAGAACAACAGGTGCCAATAGCTACTACCACGGTGCACCGACGACAATATCGCACCAATCGAGACTCCCTGATCCCCATTCATAAACTGATTAGACAATTAGAAAATCAAGGAGTGATTAGCAAGACTCGCTCACCCTTTAATAGTCCTATATGGCCAGTGCAAAAGTCTAATGGAGAATGGAGATTAACTGTGGACTATCGTGGCCTAAATAAGTTACGCCACCGTTGAGTGCTGTCGTGCCAGACATGCTAGAACTTCAATATGAACTGGAGTCAAAGGCAGCCAAGTGGTACGCCACTATAGACATTGCTAATGCATTTTTCTCTATTCCCTTGGCACCAAAGTGCAGGCCACAGTTTGCTTTTACCTGGAGAGGTATCCAGTACACCTGGAATCGACTGCCCCGGGGGTGGAAACACAGTCCTACTATTTGCCACGGACTGATCCAGACTGCACTAGAAGAGGGTGGAGCTCCAGAACATTTGCAATATATTGATGACATCATTGTATGGGGTGATACAGCAGCAGAAGTTTTTGACAAAGGGGAGAAAATAATTCAAATTTTCCTTTCAGTGATTTTTACTTTCAGCTAAGTCTCCTCTAAGTAACTGCACTTTCTGAAACTAACTGCATGTTTTTGCAGACAGTGTCTGCTTCCAGGACTGATAACGCTCAAAGTTTGTAGTTATCACTGAGGCACCGGTAGGGATGTTGTGCAGAAAGGCTCTTGCTGTACTTATTCTTGAGAGAAACCAAGGTCACTGCTGAATTCCTCACTGCTTACGAGTGAAGAGCCGAAGGGGGGTCGCAGCTGCAGGGGGGAGCGGACAGGGCAGGTGACCCAAAATTGACCAACGAGGGAATTCCATCCCATACACGTCATTCTCAGTATAAAGCGGGGGGATCACGAGGGTCTCGCTCTCTTTCTGCTATGGCCGGTGTCCAGGGAGGACTCCGTCTGTTTTCCTGCTGCCCCCGATCCCGATCCGTGCGTTCCTGAATCCAGCTCTCGACCATCGCTAGGCCCAGGCTGGGCCTTCCCGGAGCCTGCCCTGCAGTGCCGGTGGTGACGTGGCTGACTTCAGGGGAGCTCAATCTTGGTTTTGTATATATATTTTTATATATTTGATTATTTCTATTATTATTATTATACTTTTTTTTCATTATTATAGTTTATTAAAACTGTTTTAATTTTCCAACCCAGAAGTCTCTCTCCCTTTTCCCTTTCCCTTTCCCTCTGGGTGGAGGAGGGGGGATAACAGAGGGCATCTGCCGCAGGTTTAATCGCCAGCCCAGCTTTAAACCGTGACAGGAACATATGTTACTAAGCCCATTGGGGAAACAACTTCTATGAGCTTACACATTTACTTGTATATAGAATTACTTCATCCACTGACTTTTTTCAATGGACCAGAAGTATGCAACTGCTTAAGTAAACATACTAAACCTAGAACCAAAACATCCTGCACTCAGGTACAGCCTTTTTTTCTGAGTATGAGGTCATGGGATGTTAAGCTTTTTACCATTGTGAGCAATGGACCACCACAGAGACAAATCTTCATGAAATTTCTGTAACCTAGGCGAACTTAAAGTTCAATTTCAAGGCATAACAATTAGGAAACTTACTTTTTAAAAAAAGATGGGGAAAGGAACATTAGGAGAATAAAATCTTTAGCAATGTCATGAAGACCACTTAAGGACATCCTACAAGAAGCACTGGTCAGTGGATGACACCTGACTGAAAAAAAACTTGAGAAAGGACGAATTCAGTATTGCTAAACAACAGGGTAATGAAGATTATTAGAAAATAGAGGTCTTGCTTCAAAAATCTGGACACAAGTCCAAATGACTACAATAGGGAGAATCAAACTCTGTGAGATTAAATGTGAAAGAAAATAAGGCTGTCCAAGAGTTTGTGATGTAGCTAGTAAAAAGAGTCAAAACCAGTAAGAACCCTTCCTCCAAAGGCTTCAAAAGCAAGAAGTCCACCAGGCTTTCTATAGGGCCAACTCCTGATGAAACTGTAAAAGGAGCATTCAGAGAAGATAAGGTTACTGTGGAAACACTAAAGGTATTTTCTATTCATTGCAGAAGAAATTTGGAAGATTCCTATGCTGGCAACCTCACCTATGAAGGAGGATTTTTGAGGATTTTTAAGGTTTGCAAAGAGATCTAATCATCAGGCCCAGAAGCCTGACAGCTGTTTGGGACAAACTAGGAGAAACAGCAGTAGGGAAGAGAACTAAAACATACATGATTAATGTGAAGGGAGGTAACCTGTGTATTCAGCAAATAAGTAGAAACTGTTTCTGCACATACTTAAAGCTGTCTGTAAGAAATTCTGAAGGAAACAAGGAGGCTCAGAGCCTTGGAATGGCTTATATACAAGGAATAACTAAGCAGGCTAAAACTCTTCAGTCTGGAAAAGACTGAATTTCTGCTGTGTTTTCTAGAGGATATGTAGAGAAATCATGAGGTTTACTTGTTCACCGTCTCCTTAGACACAGCAATTAAGGGGAATTAACTGGTTCAGAACAAAGAAAAGGGTGTACTTACTCAGAATGCTACTTCTGTGGTACACCTGTGGTATCAGTTTCTAACAGATAAGTTCAAGAAAGACTGAAAAGTATCTGGAAGAAACCCCCCTGGAAAGTTACTTTTTTGTCAGAAGAAAGTCAGTTGAGACTTCTTTTACTGTGTCATGGACTTTTCTCATTCTACTTTTTTTCAATCAGACACAAGATTTCTGCACAAAACTCACATCCTGAAATTGTCATCTGATGAGACAGGTAGGTTCAGGTGCACAAACTTCACCTAACTACCACATCCAAAACAGAGTTATTCTAATCCACATCTGGGTTCTGTTCAGTTCTGTGATTAGGCATTTCTCCACCTGATACACTTTCATAAGGTTTGACCAGGAAGTGTTTAAAACATAAGCCCCCCCTGCCTCAAAACATTGTCCTAACTTCCATTGTCTCTCAAGCCAGAGAGGCTGTAGCAGGCCCACAAAGGACTCTGCACAAAAAAACTTCAAAACAGAATCTCACAGTTTCCTGGAAGTAAAGCTAATGATAACCAAAATACAAGCTTAAAAAAGCTTCAATATTGGATAGACGGCTCTTGGAATTTGCAGCTATTTCCCTAAAACCTTGAAACACAGAACATGTGGAAAAAGAAAAACACAAACACATGCTTAATAAGACGACATTTTCTGTTTGGAAGCTAACATATTATACAATGATAACTAACTTTTAACTAGAACTTCCCATGCCTCCCTAACGTGGCCTTGTTTCTGCTACCAGACTGTAAGATGGTTACCCATTTACTAAACCTGTTCTTGATTTGATGGATCTGCATTTTTAAAGAGAAAGAGCACAAAGGGGAGAAGAGGAGGGAACCGTCGAATTACTTCCTAAGAGTTTTAATAAATTCTAATCTTATCTGGGATCCACTCCAACAACCATCTAAAACAATAGAAAGATTTCTTGAATGCAGTGGCAGGGGAATAAAACCTCTTAAATATAAATCTTGACACTACTTTAATTATGGATCTTCTCTGGCACCTCCATGTAAAATAATACTTCTGCAAAGTGGTTTTGTCAAGAAAACACTATCTCCTTGTGATATACAATGGCAAGAAACAATTAACGTAATTACTCACAATTCTCATTAAATAATTATGTAATTTATTGTAGAAGTAATTAAACTATTTCACTTTAATAGATTAAAGATGTAAAACATATCTAATTTATATTCATAACTGCACTAGCTTTTCTTTGTCATTGTAGCTAGCTAAATTTTACTACAAATTACAACAGGTTTCGTTATTCATGTAGAATTTATTCACAACACTGTCAAGTGTCTCAAATATTATTTACATTGAGCATTCAGAAGACTATTTTGGAGAAGCTTATGTATAACAACCATTCTAAATTCATCCAAAAATTAGCCTGAAAGTTATGTATAAATTTATACAGAATTCCAATACCCATTGTTACTTTTAAGCAGTTTCCAGACATAAAGTATTTGTATTGCACATACATATTTGGTGTAATGTATGGCTTTAAATATAGGTATTCTGCAGTATTATGCCTTGTCTAGGATAATTTATTTTTCAGTGCATCTGGGGTGGTCTTCAACTGCAGTATCATTCATAGGTTATTAACCTTAGGGTAGTGTGAAAAAATTTTATCTTACCTGCTCTTATTTCTCTGATCAATATTACCACCTCTAATCAATTTTGTGATAGTACACTCTTCAGTATGCTGACGGGTAGTCCAATTGCAAGATTAATTTAGCAGGTTCTTGTAACATTTGACTTATTAGATTTTAGATTCAATGTGAATTTTTCTTTGCTCTATCATGGATGGAATTAGCTAATTGCTCATCTGGAATGAAGGCATATTCAATCTTTAGTTCTCTTATTGAGTTCCCTTTCTCTAATGAAAGTCGACTCAACTTGTTTAATAAATGTACAAAATTTATAAGCATTCTAGACAATGTAATTCACAATTTAAACAAACAAATTATTTTCTGTCAATGTCAGAATTGCCGCACTGATTAGAGCAGTAGTCTATTTGTTTATTGACATGTCATCTGCTGTGTATATTATCAGATCTATTAGAAAAAAATTTAAGGTCTCTCACTTTACTCAGTTACTCTTTCTACAACAAAAGATCATCTAGAAATCAGTCTTATCTTCCTCATCACCCAACATTTCAACAATCTTTGTGTTATTCTCAGATTTGGTAATGTTATATTTACTACTAACAACTTGATGAAAAAATAACTTGGAATCAATCTTAGCAAAAACACATAAAGTAAAAACCAATATGATTATTTTTTGAGATCTGTGGTAGGAACAGAGGAAAAAATATAAACCATAATCTTTAAGTGGAGAAAGGAAAAAAAAGAAAACACCACCCTTGCTGTCTTCTAGACTGGTCTGTAAGAAATTTTATAGTTTTACAATATGAATAAATATGTTGAATCATAAGATATTAATTTATCTTTTCTCTCTCAGTTTATGAATGTATAGCTGTATATAATGACAAAATCTGTATAGGTTAATATATATAAATTACTACACAATACCATTTTAGATTAAGTTATATTTCTAGGTCATATTAGAAAACTATATGGATGGATAAAATAAACAAGTATTGATTGTTAGCTGTGTACACTGTAAAAAGTATACACCCAATATTTTAAGTCCTATATTTGTATTCCATACATATCTTTTACAGTCAGGACTATTAATCTGTTTTCAACATAAATTAAAACGTTTCACATTGTTCCATTTCTCTTCCAACTTAACTGTAATATTTTGCAACTTGTAGTTCTTCAGATTTCCCTCTTACTGTTATGACAGAAATGATGTGCTTCAATACAGAATTGACTGACTTACTTAAATCTTTCTACAGTTATTGATTCCATATTGCTAACACAAACTTGCAAAAGAAAAATTAAATAGAAAAGTAATTTGGAAACAAATCTTTTCAAAAGGACAAACAAGGCTCATAGATCTCAGGTTTTAGTGGAAAGCTATTCTACTGTAAGATATAAGAGATGTCTTGTTTTGTTTCTTTAACTCAGTTTCACCCATGGTAATGACATTATGGCATCTTAGTATGAATTATTTTACTGACACTTTATTATCCAGATTCCTATTTATCGGGATGATTTTAATATACATCAAATATATAATATGTTCATCACAATTTAACCATGATTATTTGATATTGTATGATTTTATACGTCAAACTTAATTACTGAGATTCAGCTTCTGTAAAGTCTAGTGATTAAACATTTTTTAGCATAATCAAGGCCAAGTCTCCAACATTGTAATTCTGAAGGCAATTGAAGGGATAGAGAATTATGTGTGTGCAGGAAGGGAAAAAAAACAGCTTAGATTTTGCATCATCTTATGAATTATCACAGCAGATTCACAAATCTTCAGACTTAGCAAAATTGGAGAGCTAAAGAGGACAACCTACCATAGGAGCTGTTTATGAATGAGTTACCAGAGCACAGTGCTGTGAATCAGAGCTCAGAGAAGAGCTCAGATAGAGCCTTGTAGAAATACTTTCAGAATAAATATATATTTATGTATGATTAAAGAATGGGTTTTGTGAAACTAAGCATAGAGTGCACTGTCAGCAAGTTCGCTGATGACACAAAACTGGGAGGAGTGGTGGACGCACCGGAAGGCTGCGCAGCCATTCAGAGGGACCTAGACAGGCTGGAGAGTTGGGCGGGGAGAAATTGAATGAAATATAATGAGGGCAAGTGTAGAGTCCTGCATCTGGGCAAGAACAACCCCATGTACCAGTACAAGTTGGGGACAGACCTGTTGGAGAGCAGCGTAGGGGAAAGGGACGTGGGGGTCCTCGTGGACAGCAGGATGAGCATGAGCCAGCAGTGTGCCCTTGTGGTCAAGAAGGCCAATGGCATCCTGGGGTGTATTAGAAGGGGTGTGGTTAGCAGGTCGAGAGAGGTTCTCCTCCTCCTCTACTCTGCCCTGGTGAGGCCGCATCTGGAATATTGTGTCCAGTTCTGGGCCCCTCAGTTCAAGAAAGACAGGGAACTGCTAGAGAGAGTCCAGCGCAGAGCCACGAAGATGATTAAAGGGGTGGAACATCTCCCTTATGAGGAGAGGCTGAGGGAGCTGTGTCTCTAGCTTAGAAAAGAGGAGACTGAGGGGGTGACCTCATTAGTGTTTATAAATATGTAAAGGGCAAGTGTCATGAGGATGGAGCCAGGCTCTTCTCAGTGACATCCCTTGACGAGACAAGGGGCAATGGGTGCAAGCTGGAACACAGGAGGTTCCACATAAATATGAGGAAAAACTTCTTTATGGTGAGGGTGACCGAACACTGGAACAGGCTGCTCAGAGAGGTTGTGGAGTCTCCTTCTCTGGAGACATTCAAAACCCGCCTGGATGCGTTCCTGTGTGATATGGTGTAGGCAATCCTGCTGTGGCAGGGGGATTGGACTAGATGATCTTTCGAGGTCCCTTCCAATCCCGAACATTCTGTGATTCTGTGATTCTGTGAAGCATGCAAATAATTAAACACAATGTGTCTCAAGAAATTACTACCTTCACTACATAAACTAAATTGATAATCTCATTTGTGGTGGCTATACAATTAGCTATTGCTAATAAGGAGAAACTGTCTGGGATTGCAGATTCTTAGGTGCTCTTGCTCCTGTAAAGTGTGATGTGGGTAGCTGGAAAATGGCAAATGATGAACAAAATCAAAGAATCTTTTAGACAGAGCCAAAGGTATAATAATGACTTTCCATCCCACTTCCACTGTTTACAGAAAATATTGACCTTCAAGAACAATAGAAGCCATTGCAGCATATTGCTTTCATATCATTTCTTGAAATGTCAGAGGTGAAATAACTGCTTGAGAAACAGAAATTAAATAACTTTTGAAAGCAACAGAAACACAATGAAACTTTACAACTTAGATGCCTAGATTTGCATTATGGAAATATTCAAACTATGATGGTGAATCCTGCAAACTTTGGGCATACCTCATATATATTATATATTTTAAATACAATTAGGACTGAAGATTTACTTTAATATATAATTCAATTCCATAGCTGTTCTTGATTTCTTGACTTCTCAGAATACTGCCTCATGTTTTCTACCCTATTTCTTTTCCTCACTGCAGTGCACCCTCATTTAGAAATGGTGTTTTAAGACAACAAAATGGTAAAAGTATAAATAAAACTAATGGTATTACAGAAAGAATTATGGACCAAAAAAATGAATATATCTGGGGGATCCTGTAAAACTGAAACAAAGCACTTTTGTCTTATCTTTTAAATTCAAATTGCAAACATAAAAATAATTTTATGCTAGTTAAAAACTTCTGAACACTGCAATATTTAGGATTGTTAGAATATCACAGTTATAATAGGCACTTTAAAAAAGAATAGGATAAGACTTGTAAATTAATCGTTTTCTCTGTACTGATATTTAAATATTATCTTACTATATTTATATTTGTTTCTTCTTTATAAGACTGAGAAAAGGTAAAATTCTCTCCTCTTTACTGTTCTCCATGTCTATTTTACCTGCCATTCTACAGCAGCAGGGCTTCTGTAGTTCAGTTTAAGAGTTTCTCTTATTAACTCTGACGTTTTTTAATTCAATGACAAAAGTGAAAAGGAGGAGAGGTCTTTTCCCCCATCGTCATTCTGTATGTGCAATAGTCCTAGTGCATTGCTATAGCTGAAGTCTGTTCATTTTTAAAACAGTGCTAAAGAGTGCATTGAGCTGTGCTTAAATTTGGTATTCTCCAAGTCTTAGGCATAAAATTTTGGTCTCAAGAACATTTATATAGTATTTCTTCTAATGTAGAGAAAGACTTTGAGCAGCGAACCTCAGCTGATGTGTCTTCAGTGTTTCTTTCTTCTCAATGCAATTCTCCCATCTTCACCAGCATTTTGCCCACACTAGTTCTAACTTTTGTTGTAAATCAGTACAGTCTGAAACATAAAACAAAGAAGAAGATGAAATAGCAATTGTTTACCTATCCAAAATGTTAAAATCACCCATGACTGATGCTAGACAGAATCGCATAAGAGCAACCCCATATGCTGTGGAGGACCCCATACACAGACCAGGTGGATATATCTTAAGGAACTGCTGCCTGCGGAGATCCCTTGCTGGAGCAGCGTAAAAGTGTGAGGGGGAAGGAGTAGCAGAGACTGACCACAACCCCCAACCCCTTGCACCTCTTGGAGGAGGGGAGGAAGAGAAGCTGGGAATGAAGGAGTGAAGCTTAGCCTGGGAAGAAGTCGGGGGTGAGGGGAAGATGTTTTAGTGTTTGCCTTTGTTCCTTACAACCCAACTCCATTTTAGTTTATAATAAATTAAATAATTTTTCCCCAAGTTGACTTTGTTTTCTCTGTGACAGTAACTGGTAAGCGATCTCCCTGTCTTTATCTTTACTCATCATCTTTTCCATCTTATTTCCTACCCTTGTTCTGCTGAGGAGTGGGAGTGAGTGAGAGAGAGGCTGAGTGGGGGGTCCAGGAGTGGGCCAACATTAATCCACCACAGAAGGCCTCTAAGACAAAAATTCCCGTTTTCTCTGTGTTTCATGTAAATGACAATTCTTCTAAATTATATTGTAAAATACGATGCCTTAATATATGGGATATAGGTATAATATAGTTAAATAATACTAGTTTGCACACAATATTTCCTCCTATCTGTTTCTTACTATCATTTTAAACAGCAAAAATCTCACCCAAATTAGTATTAACATTTACCAACTTGGTGTTATTCACCAGGAATCAGTACCTGCATTTCAATGTTATTAATACGTATTTGTGGTTTTCAAAAGTATGCTTTATTGTATCAAGTACATGATAAAGGAAGAAATGTCCACCCATTCACAACATATTGCAGATGGTTTGAATAGTTGATAATTTGGTAATTTATTTCCTTATCCATTACTGAAGATAAACAAAACTAGATGCTTTCAAAGGGAATGAGGAGGAATTTCCTTTTTTACACAGCTGCCCAGAATAACTCTGAATGAAATCTTTGCAATATTGCTTTCCTGCATTTTGGGAAGGAAATGAACCCAGAAAATATAACCTTTAGAGCACATAGCAAAGTCTCACAATTTCCCTCAAAACTCATATTGTGATGTAGATTAATATTTACTGCACTCTGGAGCAGCTACTCCACAAAAGTAGTGCATTTATGGCTATCTTCTATTAAGCAGAAAAAGCATAGTGACCTTTTAAAATGTAGAGGGATAAATTTCACAAGTTTGGAAATTAAGCTCAGATGAGTAAACTTTAACTGCAGCTATATCCGGATTTTTTTATTCAGCATAAACTTTTAGAATCTAGTGTTCGCTTCCGTTACTAATTTTGCATAATTCCTTACGGTGTGACTAGTAAGTGTTGAATTTGGTTCTAGACAAAATTTTCAGTAAATGCAGCTGCATTTGCTGGCAAATAGTGCACTTATTAGTACACATGCTCAAGTCTTCCACAAAAATGAATATACAAGGACATTTCATCATATATTTTCAGCTACACCTCACTGCTCAACTGTGCCAATTGAGATAAATTGATTGCAGGCATAAAAACATACAAAAATTTTACTTAAGACTTCTAGGTCCACTTTAAAATTTATAACTATTTTTTATAACTATCTTTTCTTTACAGATGATCAGTCTAATTTCTTGCAGTAGGGCAAGAAATATTTTGAAGAGTGTTCAATGGTAATGAAAACTTACGCCTTTCCTCCTTCTAAATTATTCCACATAAGTCTGACCTTCAGAAGATTCCTATCTATTTGCAATAAAATTGAAGACTTTGCAACTTACTTACTTTGCAGTTCTACTTCCCACATTCAGTTTTTGCTACAGTCTAGGGAAAAAAAGTATGGATAAACCAACCTCAAATGACTCATGTATTCAGTACCTACATTTAAAAACTCACTATGTACTGCCTGTGGCATCTCTGTGCCATATTCTGTGACTTCCTTTTCATACTCTTTGAGACTGAATTCTTCAGGTATTTCATCAGGGGAAGGGAAGAGAAGAAAATACCATAGAAGACTCCATCTTGAACAGATGGGCATGAAGGTTTATCTAATTCTCTTGCCAGCCAGAAAGAGCCAATATTCCTGATCACTCTCCTCTCAGCTGCTGTGTGCTTGAAAAGCTTCCTCCCCACAGTGATTAACCTCATCCTTCTTGCATAGAACTGAAGCTGGTCATAATCCACCTATGGATTTGTCTATCCAGACATTGTAGAAGCCGTGATTATCCATTTAGAAAGAGAGCGTGATGCATCAGCAGTGCATCATTGACCTTTCAAATGGTACTTTCTCATATATTCCTTACAGAGATAATTAACAAGGAGGATTGAGTGAGGAAGGCTTTGGCAAATCTGCTTTCAACACAATGCATTCATAGGCATAAGTAGATAAGAAACTCTAGCACTAGCCACACTAATAGCCAAAGTAATGCTTTCACAGAGTCACAGAATGGTTAGGGTTGGAAGGGACCTCTGGAGATCATCTAGTCCAACCCCCTGCTAAAGCAAGTTCCCCTAGAGCATGTTGCACAGGATCATGTCCAGGTGGGTTTTAAATATCTCCAGAGAAGGAGACTCCACAATCTCCCTGGGCAGCCTGTTCCAGTGCTCTATCACCCTCAAAGTAAAGAAGTTTTTCCTCATATTTAGATTGAACTTACCATATTTCAGTTTTTGCCTGTTGCCCCTTGTCCTGTCACTGGGTGCCACTGAGAAGAGTCTGGCCCCATTCTCTTGACACCCGCTCCTAAGGTAATTGTAAGTGTTGATAAGATCCCCCCCTCAATCTTCTTTTCTCCAGGCTAAACAGACCCAGCTCCCTCAGCATCTCCTCGTAAGAGAGGTGCTCCAGTGCCCTGATTATCTTTGTAGCCCTCCACTAGACTCTCTCCGGTAGTTCCTTGTCGTTCTTGAACTGGGGGGCCTGGAACTGGACACAGTACTCCAGGTGTGGCCTCACTAGAGCAGTGTAGAGGGGGAGGATAACTTCCCTTGATCTTGTTGGCCGCACTCTTCCTAATGCACCCCAGGATACCATTGGCCTTCCTGGCCACAAGAGCACATTGTTGACTCATGGTGAACTTGTCCACCAGAACTCCCAGGTCTTTCTCCGCAGAGCTGCTTTCCAGCAGGTCAGTCCCAAGCCTGTACTGGTACATGAGGTTATTCCTCCCTAGGTGCAGGATCCTACATTGCCTTTGTTGAACTTCATGTGGTTCCTCTCCACCCAGCTCTCCAGGCTGTCCAGGTCTCACTGAATGGTGTATTGGCCACTCCTCCCAGTTTTGTGTCATCAGCAAACTTGCTGAGTGTACACTCAGTCCCTTTGTCCAGATCATTGATGAATAAGTTAAACAGGACTGGACCCAGTACTGACCCTTGGGGAACATCACTAGCTACAGGCTTTGATCAGCATTAGTTAGCTTAGCAGTCATGGTGAAGCACTCTAAACACCTGATATTCCCATGGGAGAGAAACAGCAACAATCTTTTGGTGGCATCAAGCCTGTAAGCTCTAAGGGTCACATTTCTCAATAATCAATCATCAAATTAATAAACCTTTGCTCACTGTCAGTATACAAAATTTAGAGCATAATACCTACATTTTTCATAAATTACTTGCTTTTGTTGGACTACTACAAAATTCTTATTCTTAAGCCACAAGAAGATATAATGATACATGGTTAGACTGGGAGTAGAGAAATGTAAGATGTTGAAAAAGAAAGTAAAACCTAGCGCATTCTTTTCCAAAATGGACTAAAAACTGACTAAGCTTTGTTTTAGAAAGGCTGAAAAAGCATAGATTTTTCCAACATTTTGTTCTTCATGTAAAAGAACTCATATCAGTATTGTGGGTTCAGATATTATTTTGGAAAAGAAACTGTTCTGTCCTTTTCTGCAGATGTCCAAATGCCATTTATCAATATAAAAATCTATTCACAGTCCCTTTCATACTTGTCCAAATATAAAAATATTCTCTGCATGTGTTTAGAAGTGACTTGTATTAACATCAGGATGTCAGTTTCAGTCTTTAGTAAAACTAATACAAAATTTCTGTCATATAAATTTAAGAACAATTTATAGCAGTAAAGGCATGACACATTTTCACTTCTTTTTGCCTTGGAAAGAATACTTTATTGATTTTTTTTTGTTTTGGTTTCACTTCAGGATTAATGTTTTTCAATTAAGAAGAATTTTACAACAAAACTAGATCTGATTTATTATTATTCACTCTTTGAAAAATGTTACAATATAGAAAGCTTTTGATTTTATTGAGGCTTATATTTCTCACTGAAGGCAAATGTTTCCATCTTTCTTTGACCTATGCACAGACACGAGTAATAAAATATTATTTTCAGTTTGGGAATAATATCAGATTATGCCCTTAATCTCTGAGTTGTAAAGTTAAATAGGTTACTGGTTTATTTTCTATCTTTACCATTATAAATTAATTAACATGACTAATTTAACCCAGCAGTTCAGCTCCTTTAAGAACACAGAGTACAAACCATTTATAGTTTAAACTTTGACCTTGACTAGTACAAAACAAGCAGGAAAACTCAATCTACCAGGATGTAATAATGATATAATGAGGCACATTATATTTGGGGTTGGCTCGATGATCTCCAGAGGTTCCTTCCAACCTCTAACATTCTATGATTCTATGATTCTATGATTCAAGATTTAGGAAAAACTTATTGCTTTTCATTAAAGAAAGATGCCCAAATTTTCAATTCTTTCTTGAAAAGCAGAAATTTGAGATTGTATTCTCTTGAGCACTTGTGGAGGGATAAAACATCATTTGTCCTCTCTGATGCACTGCTACTATTGTTCTTTCAGAGCAACTTGGTCACTGCTGATGGCAAGGCCATACACAGGAAGATTATCAGCTGAAGCTCTTCTCTCCTTAGGCATTAGGAGACTAACATCCATAGCTCATGGTCTGCAGAGAACCACAAACACTGACCAGAGCTCAAGCCTATGATGTACCTAGCACAGCAATAACATTGCCATGCAATGTTATCCCTATATAAACAACATATGTCAGAGGAGATGCAGATCTTGTAGTTTTGATGATATAAGGTTGCTGACACTAACTGAGTAACTTTGTCCAAGATATTCAGATCACTACTGTAATTAGCAGTGAGGAAATCCATTTCTGGTTACTTCCTATAAACTGTGTATTTTCACTTGCTCTCAGAAGCTGTTGGAGATCCCTTTTTTTCATGTCCATAAAAAAAAAAAGTAACAATGATCATGTCTGTCCAGCACAGTTTCTTTAGTGAGCTCAGTGAAAAAATCAGTGCTGTTTCCAGCAAGTCAATGACTCTAGAAGTATTACTTTGCTAACTACGACAAGAGAAGCTTCCTGATTTTACATTTCCAGCCCAAGACAAGGCTAGAAATCACAATTTAGGATAAGTGTTTTATCACTCTCTTTTGCAATTTTATTTTCCTAACTGTGAAGGTGAGGGATGCTGCTTCTTCACTTCTTTCCACCTACTCTTGAGTAACAGGCTATATTTAATGGTTCCTATTTTCTTCACCTAGTTTTCCACGCACGGATTAGCCTTCCCAGTGACACAGCTTTTATTAAGAAAAAAAAATGTGCCCAACAGCTGCTTTCTAAAAAAATTGAAGCTGGGGGGATGTCACATCATGGAATCCACCAAAATCAGTGAAGCACAAGATCAGCTGAACCAGTTGGCAAAGAGATACCAGAGTTTTGCTCCAACTCCATTTTCACTGTCATCCAGACTTGACAGGCAGTCATGCTGGAGAGGAATGTTAGGCCTGTTAACAGACCTTTTTAAGTCTAGGAGAAAGCACATAACCTTTGCATATTATGAAAGTCTTGCAAAAAATCACTGGCTATCATTAGTTTCACAGCTTGTATAGTAAACTGCAGTAATTTGCATGGCCACTATTGCTTCTCCTGAAAACTAGTTTTGCAAAATTTTCCAAAACCATGATACCTGTTATTTTAAACCTTAGGATCATATTCTTGAGAATTTTCAGTCACACAAACTATTACCGATCAAATAAATACTCAATAGCGTTATGTTAATTGGTTAGGAAACTAACAGCAGTAGTGTTGCATTAGTTGCAAATTACTCTGTTTAGCTGGACTAAGTAGGATTATTTTACATCCAGGCAGGCCTGTCAGCTGGGAGTCCTGACAGAGGAGACTAGTATGGGTGACATTGTAGTGGGTGTCTGCTATAGGCCACCTGGTCAGGAAGAACAAATGGATGAGGCCTTCTACAGACAGCCTGAAGTAGCCATGTGTTTGCAGGACCTGGTACTGTTGGGGAAATTCAATAACTGCTGAAGAAAAAACACAGCAGGGCACAAGCAATCAAGGAGGTTCCTAAAGAGCATTGATAGCATGTTCCTGACAAAAGTGACAGAGGAGACAAAGAGGATAGGTGCTCTAACGGACCTCATATTCATCAACAAGGAGGAGCGTGTTGGGAATGTTAAGGTCAAAGGCAGTCTTGGGCTGTAATGACTATGATATAGTGGAGTTCAGGATCCTGAGAGAAGGGAGGAGGACAAAAAGTGAGATCACCACTCTGGACTTTAGAAGAGCAGACTTTAGACTTTTAAGTGATATGCTTGAAAGAGTCCGATGGGTCAAGCCCTGGAAGAAAGAGGGGCCAAAGAATGTTGGTTGATATTCAAGAATCAACCCCTCCAAGATCAAGAGTAGGCTATACCCGTGAGTAGGAAATTGGGCAAAAATGTCAGAAGACCTGCATGGATAATCAAGGACCTCCTCACATGACTCAAAAATAAAGAAGTATACAGAAGGTGGAAGCAAGGACAGGTAACCTGGGAGAAATATAAAGACACTAACTGAACATTCAGAGGAATGTATGGCAGGAAAGCCAAAATCTACCTAGGACTGAATCTGGCAAGGGATGTCAAAGGCAACAAGAAGGGCTTCTCTAAATCCAGAAGTGGTAAAGAGAAAAGTAGAGACAACATGGGCCCGTTGCTAAACGAGGCATGAGACCTGGTGACCCAGGTCACAGGAAAAGGCTGAGGTACTGAATGTCGCCTTTGCCTCGGTCTTTACAAACAAGACCAGCCATGGGAAATCGCAGGTTCCAGAGACCAGGGGGAAAGTCCGAAGCAAGGAAGATGCACGCTTCGTGGAAGAGGGTTAGCTCAGAGAATACTTGAGCTAACTGGGCATGCACAAATCCATGGGTTCTGAGGGGATGCACCTATGACTGCTGAGGGAGCTGGTTGAAGTCATTGTGAAGCCACTCCTGATAGTCTTTAAGCAATCATGGCAATTGGGAAAGATGCCCAAAGACTGGAAGAAAGCAAACGTCCCTCCTATCTTCCAAAAGGGTAAGAAGGAGGACCTAGGGAAATACAGGCTGTTCAGACTCTCCTGGATCTCTGAGAAGGGGCTCAACCACTAATCCCGGATATCAATACCAGGCACATTTCCAGCCTGCTGGGTCCAGCAAAGGGTCACATAGAAGATGACCTGGCTGGGTGGCCATCAGAAGGCAGCCCTCAAGACCCTTGTGATGGCACTGGGGAGAGTCTGTGAGCTGCTTTTCAGCAGCCTCAGCCTCCCACATTTTGTCCAAGGCTCCTACAGGCGCACATGCAAGGCGTGAAGACTCCAGCAGGACCTTTGGCTTGCTCTACCAGCTTTGGCACAGGGGAGAGGAGCAGGTCTGGGCATTGCACAAAGGCAGCATCTTCGAGTGCTCCTCTCCCCTCTGCCTGGCTATGTGGTGCTGTGCAAGGAGGGTGCCAGGGTCATCAGCAGTGGTGAAGACTCCTGGCAATTTCCTCTTCCTTCCCTGACCACCTCCTGCAGGTACTCTGTGCTGACCTGGTGGTGTCTGGGGAAAGACACAAGGACTCAGGGGTCTTGTGTATACCAGCTCTTCCCCCAGGGCTCCCTTATCTTGTCAGAGCCTGCCCCAGGTGACTCACCTGGCCTGGCTTGAGCACTGGGGAGGTGCAAAGGAGATTGGGGCTTTCCCTCCTGCTCTCCAGCCCTCCTTCCCTCCTTCCCTGCAGCCTACCTCCAAGGGGACGCAGACATAGGGGCACGTCTCAGCCCAGCCTCACATCTCTTTGCCCTGCCCCAGCTCCTGCCAAGCCCCAGCTGGAGCCTCTCCCACCCAGGGCCACATGCACTCCCCCTGACAAGGGCCCTTTACCCAAGTCTGCCTTCCCCTGGTGCCTAGGCAGGAGGTTTCCACAGCACCTTAGTCCAGAGTGGGCAGCCTGCCTGGGGGAGTTGATGCAGGAAGGCAGGGCTGCAGGGCAGGCCTTGGGGCTCTCTTGGGGCTGTCCCACAGAGCTGTGGCTGCTGCTTTCCAGCTCACAAGGAGAGCCCTCGGGAGGCCCTTGCCTTCCCTCTTTCACAGTCTTCTGGGGCTTGCTTGGCTTTTCCACTTCTAGCACCAGCCAAGCTCCAGTACTTTGCACATCTCTCTTGGCAGGACGTGGCATCAGGCAGCAAGAAAACCATAGGGGAGAGCAACTCTGCTGCAAGGGACAGAAACACAATCCAGCTGCCCAAGACAGGGCTGGCGAAGGCCTCAGCAGACTCCCAGTGCCCCATCTGCCTGGGAGACATCTAAAACACAGCCTACATGACCTTCTGCGTGCACCACTTCTGCTTTGCCTGCATGTAGTGGTGGGCTGGGGGAGAGCTGTCTGCTGAGTCTGCAGGCAGCCTTTGGAGCAGTTGCTGCACTCGGTGCAAGGGGAAAATGACTATGAGAAGTACGTGCATGGCTTGCCCACCCATCTGCACAGGATGATGGCCATGGAGAGGGACCACAACCTGTTCCCATAGGCTATGGCCTGCAAAAGCAGCCCACCAGCAACAACCCCTCATCTGGCAGAAGGGGGCCTGCGGGGACTGACCACTCACAGAGGCAGGGTGCAGCTCTGGGACCTTCCAACACCACTTCCCAGCACGCTCCCACACCCAGCACTTCTCCAGAGCCAATACCACCAAGCCCATCTCAGAAGCCAACCTTGTTGAGTGCAGGAGAGCACCCAGCTGGACCTGCTGCTCCTCCAGACCCATGCAATGGCATGATGTAGCTGCGACCCCTCAGCATCCGCCTCTACCACCTCCAATAAATATCTCGATGCTTTCCAGGGCATGTATGTTTCATGACCAAAGAGCTACCCACCACAGGAAATGCTTTCCAACAGTCTCAGCATTGAGGAAAAGCCAAAGGGAAGAATTTCATACAATCATAAAACGGTTTGGTTTGAAAGCAACCTTTAAAGGTCACTAGTCCAATGCCCCCTGCAATAAACAGAGATATCTTCAACTAGATCAGGTTACTCAGAGCCACGTCCAACCTGACCTTGAATGTTCCCAGGGATGGGGCATCTACCACCTCTCTGGGCAAACAGTTTCAGTGTTTCACCACCCTCATCCTAAAAAATTTCTTCCTTATATCTAGTCTGAATCTATCCTCCTATAGTTTAAAATGATTACCCCCTGTCCTATCTCAACAAGTCCTACTAAAAAGTGTCTACTCGTCTTTCTTGTAAGCCCCCTTTAATTATTGATAAGGTCTCCCTGGAGCTTTCTCTTCTCCAGGCTGAATAATGCCAACTCTCAGCCTTTCCTCATAGGACAGATGTTCCATCCCTCTGATCATTTTTGTGACCCTCCTCTGGACCCAGTCCAGTAGGTCCATGTCTTTCTTTTATTTTATTGTACTCTGGTAATTTCTCAGAGTGCACCATGGTTTCATTTCACCTATGTGCTGCAACAGGTGATGTGTCCCTTGTGCTCTCCCAGCCTCACACTCCCAAGCACTGGGACAGGGCTGTCGAAGAATCTTTAGCAGTGGCCCCCCCTCATATCTTCATTTGAGAGCTTAGGAGTTCATGAGTGCTGGTCAGTTTTTAAATAGCACTGTTTAAAAGTACAAGAGCAGGCAATCCCATTGTATTGCAAGTCAAGCAAGCGGGGAAGCAGACAAGTTTGGCTGAACAAGGAACATTTCTTGGAACTCAGGAGGAAAAAGAGATTGGATGATCTCTGGAAGCAAGGTCAGGCTTCGCAGGAAGATTACAGAGATGTAGTTCACTTATGTAAGGAGAGAATAAGAAAGGCCAAAACTCAATTAGAGTTGAAACTGGCTGTTGCACTAGACAAGAAAGGATTTTTAAATTATGTTAATAGCAAGAGGATGTCCAAGGAAAATATAGGACCCATACTTGTTGAATATGGTCCCCTGGCAAACAGGGATACAGAAAAAGAGGATGCATTGAATTCTTTGTTTGCCTCAGTCTTTAATACTCATTATAGACCTTGGGCTGCCTGGTCCTGAGTTGGAAGACCATGACTGTGGGAACAGTGACTTTCTGTGAACACGGAAACTGTAAGAGGCCAGTTCTATCAGCTAAATGTTCTTAAGTCCATGGGACCTGGTGGGATTAATTCCAGAGTACTGCAGGAGCTGGTGGATATTATGGCAGGACCCCTCTCTATCATCTACCAAAGGTCTTGGGAGTGTGGGGAGGTACCTGAGGAGAAGAAACTGGACTCCACACAATCCAATGTGAATCAAAGTGAAGATGCTTTATTAAGCATAGGCTGTCCCTTTTATACATTTGTACTTTCCCTGGCTGCAAGCATGTGCATTGCTATTGGTTAATATTACTGTCCATGCTTCAAGCACACTCTTCATTGATGTGTTGATTGGTTACTGCTCTGCCACTGGTCCTTTTTTGATTGTCTCCATCAGTTACTGTTTCATCTCCTCTGTGTTTGGCTCCCCTCTGCTACTCCCTCAATTCTTGTTTGCTCAGCTGCTGTTTTTCCTCATTTCTTCTCTCCAAGGTCAGCTTATTGACACTAACTACATGACTCTTGTCACACAGCTAAGCCCTCACTCCATACTCTCATACATCTGGCTCATTACATGACCATTCTCCTCCAGAAACCCCTCTACAGGTACCCACTGACTGGAAGCTAGCCAGCGTTATTTCGGTTTACAAGAAGGGCAGGAGTTGAATGCACCGTTAGTAAGTCTGCTGATGATATTAAACTGGGAGGTGCTATTGATTCTCTTGAGGGACGAGAGCCTTTGCAGAGGGATCTAGATAGACTGGAGCATTGGGCAATCATCAATGGCATGAAATCTAACAAGAAGCTAGAAGCCACTGTACAGCAGGAAGGTTATGATGTGGTTGCCATCACAGAAACTTGGGGGGATGACTCTCATGACTGGAGTGTAACTATGGATGGTTATAAGCTCTTTAAGAGGGACAGGCGAAGCAGGAGAGGCAGTGGGGTAGTGCTGTATGTTAGGGAGTGCTTGGACTGTGTCGAAATTGGGGAAGATGGTGAGGCTGACAAGGTTGAATGTTTATGGGTGAAGATCAGAGGGAAGGTCGGCAGGGCGGACATTACGGTGAGAGTCTGTTATAGACCACCCAACCAGGATGAGCAGGTGGACGAGGTGTTTTACAAGCGGCTGTCAGAAGCCGCCTGGTCGCCGGCCCTTGTACTCATGGGCGACTTCAACTTGCCGGACGTCTGCTGGAAATACAACATGGCAGAGAGGAAGCAATCTAGGAGATTCCTCGAATGTGTGGGGGACAACTTCCTCATGCAAGTGGTAAATGAGCCCACTAGAGGAGGGGCCCTGCTTGACTTGTTGTTTGTGAACAGAGAAGGACTAGTGGGAGATGTGAGGGTCAGTGGCCGTCTTGGGAATAGTGACCACGAAATGTTAGAGTTTTCGATAGTGGGGGAAGTAAGGAAGGGCAAGAGCAGAACTTCTGCCTTAGATTTCTGCTGGGCAGACTTTAGCCTGTTTAAGAGGCTGGTGGACTGAGTCCCTTGGGAGTCAGTCCTGAAGGGCAAAGGAGTCCAGGAAGGCTGGATATGCTTCAAAAGGGAATTGCTAAATATTCAGGAGCAGGCTGTCCCGGTGTGTAGGAAGACAAGCCATCGGGAAAAAAGACCGGCCTGTCTAAACAGAGAACTTAGGCTAGAACTTAAGGAAAAAAAGAGAGCCTACTTGCTCTGGAAGAAGGATCAGGTAAATTGGGAGGTCTATAGGGACGTTGCCAGGTCATGTAGGGAGAAGATTAGAAGGGCCAAAGCTCAATTAGAGCTTGATTTGGCTGCTACAGTAAAGATAACAAAAAAAGTTTCTACAAATACATCAACAGCAAAAGGAGGGTCAAGGAGAGCCTCCACCATTTGCTGGATGAGGAGGGTAGTGTAGTGTCAGGGAATGAGGAAAAGGCAGAGGTGCTCAATGCCTTCTTTGCCTCGGTCCTTAGTGTCAAGACCGGTTGTCCTCAGGAGGCTCGGCCCCCAGAGCCTGCAGTTAGGGACGGGGAGCTGTGTGAACCTCCCATAATCCAGGAGGAGACGGTGAGTGACCTGCTGTGCCAGCTGGACACCCACAAGGCTATGGGCCTGGATGGGATTCACCCCAGAGTAATGAAGGAACTGGCAAATGAACTTGCCAAACCACTCTCTATTGTCTACCGGCAGTCCTGCTTAACTAGAAAAGTTCCAGCTGACTGGAAATTAGCAAATGTAACGCCCATCTACAAGAAGGGTCGGAAGGATGATCCAGGAAACTATATGCCTGTCAGCCTGACCTCAGTGCCAGGCAAGGTGATGGAACATCCTGAGTGCCATTACACGGCACATGCAGGACAATCGGGGCATCGGGGCCAGCCAACATGGATTCATGAAAGGCAGGTCCTGCTCGACCAACCTGATCTCCTTCTATGACCAAGTGACCCGCTTAGTAGATGAGGGCAGGGCTGTGGATGTAGTCTATCTAGACTTCAGTAAGGCATTCGACACTGTCTCCCACAGCATCCTCCTAGACAAACTGGCTGCCTGGGCCTTGGATGGGTGGACTCTTCGATGGGTTAAAAACTGGCTGGATGGCTGAGCCCAGAGAGTGGTGGTGAATGGGGCAATGTCCAACTGGCGGCCTGTCACTAGCAATGTTCCTCAGGGCTCAGTTCTGGGGCTGGTGCTGTTCAATATCTTTATAGATGATCTAGATGTAGGGATTGAATGCACCCTCAGTAAATTTGCAGATGACACCAAGCTGGGTGGGAGTGTCGATCTTCTGGAGGGTAGGAAGGCCCTACAGAGGCATCTGGACAGGTTAGATAGATGGGCCGAGACCAACGGCATGAGGTTCAACAAGAACAAGTGCCGGGTCTTACACTTCAGCCACAACAACCCCATGCAGCACTACAGGCTGGAGGAAGAGTGGTTAGAAAGCAGCCCGGCGGAAAGAGACCTGGGGGTGCTGATCGACAGCCAGCTAAACATGAGCCAGCAGTGTGCCCAGGTGGCCAAGAAGGCCAATGGCATCCTGGCCTCTATTAAGAGTAGTGTAGCCAGCCGGTCTAGGGAAGTGATCGTCCCTCTGTACTCGGCACTGGTGAGGCCGCACCTTGAGTACTGTGTCCAGTTCTGGGCCCTGCACTTCAAGAAAGATGTTGAGGTGTTGGAGCGAGTCCAGAGGAGGGCGACCAAGTTGGTGAAGGGTCTGGAGGGTCTGACCTACAAGGAACGGTTGAGGGAGCTGGGGTTGTTTAGGCTGGAGAAGAGGAGGCTCAGAGGTGACCTTATTGCAGTCTACTACTACCTGAAGGGAGGTTGTAGTGAAGTGGGAGTTGGCCTCTTCTCCCGGGCAACTAGCGATAGAACAAGAGGACATAGCCTCAAGCTTCACCAGGGGAGGTTCAGGTTGGATATTAGGAAGAATTTCTTTTCAGAAAGTGTTATTAGACATTGGAATGGGTTGCCCAGGGAGGTGGTGGAGTCTCCATCTCTGGATGTGTTTAAGAAAAGACTGGACATGGCACTTAGTGCCATGGTCTAGTTGACAGGATGGTGTCAGGGCAACGGTTGGACTCAATAATCCCTGAGGTCTCTTCCAACCTGGTTGATTCTGTGATTCTGATTCTGTGAAGAACAAATGATGGCCTCTGCACCTGGGATGGAGGAAATTTAGACACGAGTATAAATTGGGAGAGGGAGTTCTGAAGAGCAGCCCTGCAGAAGGGGATCTGTGAGTGCTGGCTGGCAGCATAGAATCATAGAATCACAGAATATCTCATGTTTAATAGAATCCATAAGGATCATTGAGTCCAACTCGCTGCTCCTCACAGGACTACCTAAAATGAAATCATATGACTAAGAGCATCATCCAGACTCTCCTTGAACTCTGACCGGCTTGGTGCCATGACCACTTCCCTGGCGAGCCTGTTCCAGTGACCGACCACACTCTCAGTAAAGAACCTTTTCCTGATGTCCAGTCTGAACTTCCCTTGATGCAGCTTCATGCTATTTTCTTGTGTCCTATCATTGGTTACTAGAGAGAGGAGATCTGCACCTCCCCCTCCATGATGAGGTGACCCCTCAGCCTTCTCTTCTCTAAGCTGAACAAATCAAGTGACCTCAGCCACTCCTCCTAAGTCTTGCCCTCGAGACCTTTTACCATCTTGGTCACCCTCCTCTGGACACACCCTGATAGTTTGATGTCCTTCTTGTATTGAGTCACTCACAAGTGCACACAGTACTCGAGGTGGGGCTGCACCAGTGCAGTGTAGAGTGGGACAATCATCTGCTTTGACTGGCTAACAATGCTGCATTTGATGCACCCCAGGACATGGCTGGCCTTTTTGGCAACCAGAGCACACTATTGACTCGTATTCAACTTACCATCAACTCAAAACTCCAGATTCTCTTTCTCTGCCCTCCAGCCTCTCGTCCCCACATTTGTATGTATAAGCAGGATTATCTCATCCCAGGTGGAGAATGTGGCACTTGCTCTTGTTAAATTTCATACTGTTGGTGACTACGCAGCTCTCTCTGTAAGACCTCTGTACCCTTGAAGGGAGTACAAAGCTCCTCCTCATTTAGTGTCATCAGCAAACTTCCTTAATGTATATTCAATTTCTACATCCAGATAATTTATAAAAACATCAAAGAGCACTAGACCTAACATTGAGCCTTGGGGAACCTCACTGGTGACTGGCCACTAGCCTGATGTAATCCCATTTATTATAAGTCTTTGAGCTTGACCCATCACCCGATTGTTCACCCAAGGTATTATGGGCTTCTCTAGCTGTATGCTGGACATTTTGTCCAGAAGGATACTGTGAGACACAGTGTAAAATACTTTGCTAAAATCAAAAAAACTCACATCTGCTGGCTTCCCTTGGTCAACTAGATGGGTGACCTTGTCATAAAAGGAGATTAAGTTGGTTAAGCAGGACTTTTGTCTCGTGAAGCCATGCTGACTATGATCAATGGCTGCATTATTTCTCAAGTGTTTTTCAATAACTCCCAGAATAATCCTCTCCATAATTTTTCCAGGCACTGAAGTGAGACTGACAGGCCTGTAATTACCAGGGTCTTCTTTCTTACCCTTCTTGAAAATTGGGATAACATTTGCCAGCTTACAGTCAATTGGGACCTCTCCAGGCCCTCAAGACCGTTGAAGAAAAATGGAGAGAGGTCTCACAATTATGTCAGCCAGCTCTTTCTGTATTCTGGAATCAAGCTTGCAGGGCCCCATAGACTTATATGCATCCTGCTGGAGCAGCAAGTCTCAAACAAGTTCAGAGTCAGCGATGAGTTTGTCATTCCCCCAGTCATGGTCTTCCAACACAGGGCACTGGGGGTCCCAGACCCATCATTAGTGTTAAACAAAAAGGCGAAGAAGGCATTAAATATCTCTGTTTTGTCTGCTTCCCTATTTACAAGGTGACCGACCTCATCAAGTAACAGACCAATGTTATCTCTGTTCTTCCTTTTGCTGTTAACGTACTTTAAAAAGCCCTTTTTGTTGTCCTTCACAGTACTGGCCAGCTTGAACTCTAATTGAGCTTTGGCACACAAATTTTCTCCCTACACAGCGGACAACATCTCTCTCTGTAATCCTCTTGTGTTGCCTGACCTTGCTTCCAATCTCCATACACTTTCCTTTTCTACCTAAGTTCTTGGAGAAGATCCCTGTTCAGCCAAGCCGTCCTTCTGACCTCTTTGCTTGACTTCCAACACTTTGGAATTGCCCGCTCCTGCGCTCTTAGGTGATGGCTCTTAAGAACTGACCGCATTCATGGACCCCAATACCTTGAAAAGCAGATTCCAAGGGCATGTTACTGACTAGTTCCTTCAGCAGCCCAAAGTCTGCTCTCTTAATATCCATGATCAAAGTTTTTCTGTCAGTTTTTCTCCTATATCACCAATGATTTGAAACTCAACTACTTTGCGGTTTCTGAGACCAAGACGACCACCAATCACCACTTCACCCATAAGTCCCTCTTTGTGTAAAAAAAACAAATCTAGGAGGGCACCTTTCCTTGTTGGCTCCCTTAGTACCTGCACCAAAGAGTTATCTTCAACGTGCTCCTGGACTCGTTTGTGTCCACTGTATGATATTTCCTGTTGATGTCTGGGTAGTTAAAACCACTCATAAGGACAAGGGCAGGTGATCAAGAGATATCACTTAATTTCTTGTAGAATAATTCATTGGTGTCATCCTGGCTGGGTAGTTAATAGTAGACTCCCACAACAACATCTGCTTTATTTTCTTTCCCCTTCATCCTTACGCAGAAGCTCTCAACCATGTTGTTGCCAACAGCAAGCGTCATACAATCTAACCCCTCCCTTACATACAGGGACAACCCCCCACTTCACCTGCTCTGCTTATCCCTCCTGAAGAGCCTGTAAGTGTCCATCACGGCACACTGATCACAGGACCCATTCCACCAGGTTTCGCTTATGCCAATGATGTTGCATCTTTGGGACTGGGGCAAAACAGCTCTGGGACAGCAGGCTCAATGTGCATCAGCAGCATGCTCTAGTAGCCAAGAGACCAAACCACATCCTGGGGTGCATTAAACACAGTCTGATCAAAAGAGGTGATTGTCCCACTGTATTTATTGTTGATGTAACTTCGCATTGGGTACTGTGTGCAGTTTTGGGCCGCACAATTTAAGAAGGATGTTAAGGTACTTGAATGCATCCAGAGCAGGAAAACTCTCTGCCCACAGACTCCTGTGGGTGGTCTCCAGTCCAAGGAATGAGTGACCCTTTTCCGGGACCACCCAACCCTCCTCGAGACCCTGGTGCCCTGGGTCCAACCAAGGCTGAGGCAGATCTTTAGGAACAACTGGACAGAGGCAGCTGTGGTGGAGGGCACCGTCATGGCCATCCTGACCAACCACAGGATGGACGGAGAGCTGCTGGTCTGCATGTTGAGGGTCTCCCTCCAAAACCTCACGGAGATATTTGTGCAGCAGCTTCTCCGTGTCATCGTGCAACGGTGCAGCAAGGAGGCCCGTCGTCTGCTGGGCCAGCAGGAGGGACTTCCGGCCCCAGCCCAGCCCCCTGCAACAGCTCTGCCAGATCCAGCATGGACGAGCTCCCTGGCGAATCATCCACTGCTGTTATTGGGGCTCCTGGCAGCCACCACTCTGTTCCCATCACCATCGCTGCCAGAGCAAGAAAAGTCCCAGGAGGAGCCCGGGGAGGCAGTGCCTAGGCCCTCCACTTCCAGCTGGGACAGTAAACGCTTTCCTGGGGGACCAGGGCAATCGACAAAGAGGAGGACTGGCAGCATTGAGGGCTCTCCAGCCAACAAGAGGTCATCACCGTGTTGGTAACCCTGGAGGGTGCCTCGGGGGATGGCCAAACCAAGACTGGGCCATCAGCTGGGGCATGCACCAGACTTCAAGTCCTCTCAGGCCCCCAAATCCAATTATCCAAATAAAATATATGCATGAAAACTACAGAAAAATTCTCAATGTTATTGACAGTGCAGGTGGCATTGGTATCTTCACCTTTTCTTACTTTTTTCTGGGAGGGTTGGGATGTTAATGCTGACATGTCCTTCTACGTGTGCCAGGTGCTATTTCGTCGTTCCACCTGAAGACAAGTGCTGGCCAGCTCCAGGCCTCCATCTCTGCAGCTGGTCCCAGGGCAGTTGTTTCCAGCCAGGGGCTCTCCAGGACCAGCCCATGCCACATCGCTCATCACTCTAGCCTGACCTCCACTGCACCCTCTGGCGCCATGTCCTGGGGCTCTGCTCTCTTACCAGCCTGTACTGCTGGGTGTAGTCTCACTATGGTGGCACCCAAAC
The DNA here is from genome assembly GCF_013368605.1 of Nyctibius grandis. Classification (NCBI taxonomy): domain Eukaryota; kingdom Metazoa; phylum Chordata; class Aves; order Nyctibiiformes; family Nyctibiidae; genus Nyctibius; species Nyctibius grandis. The sequence continues at coordinate 66,416,316 of NC_090695.1, read as the reverse complement.
TCCTCCTCCTGTGCAGTCACAACTTGGTGCTGCTCTGTGTATCACCCTGGGGTCTTACCCTGCTAAAGCAGGAGCCTCAAGAATTTCAATAAGGGGAAGTGCAAAGCACAATAATTTCATTTTACCTAAGTGTTGCAACAGGTGACATGTCATTTGTGCTCTCCCAGACTCACACTCCTAAGTACCAGGGCAGGACTGGCCAAGCTCTTTGACCAACTGCCACGCTTCAGGTCCTGAAGACCTCTGCATCATCCACCTGCCATGGACTCAGGCCATGCTGACAGCCCCAGATCTGCTGGGTCCTCCTGCTGGTGCCTCCACACCCAGACATCCCTGGTCATTCTCCAATTATACCAGTCTTAGCCATTCTCTGACACTTCTCTACAGCCTCACACCCACAGCTCAGGTCCCATTGCTGTGGTGGGCAGGCAGAAGGGTCTTACTCTGCTCTTCTAGGGACATGCTGTCTGTTTCTGTGCTCACTGCTGGGCTCCCCAGTACTAGAGAGAGATGGTGCTACTAGAGCAAACTCAGCCCAGAGCTGCTTAGGTGATGATGGGCCTTAGACATCTCACATATGGGTGGATTTTGAGAGAACTGGGGACTGTTTATTCTAGAGAAGAAAAGGTTCATCACAGATATCATCCATGCATATAAATATCAAAAAAAGAGGGTGCAAATTAGACAGAATGAGGATCTTTCAAGTGGCAACTAGTGAAGATCTCCACCCTCGGAGATCTTGTAAAGCTGTCTGGAAATGGTCCTGTGCAATGTGCTCTATGTGAGACTGCTTGAGCAGGGGCATTGAACTATATGACCTCATCAACAGAGGTCACTTCCAACATCAATCACTACATGAATCAGTTTCAGATCCTGCCAAACAGTTATTATAGTAACACATTCCAAGTAGGTTCCAGCTTTTAAAATAAATTAAAATATCTTCCAAAAACAGGTAATTGGAATATTTTCTGCACATACTGGAAAGGCACAGATAATGCTTACGAAAGAAGTAAGAGCAAGTAAGTGGGAATAGAGTTTGGAGGTACTACAGAACCTGACCGGAAAAGGGTGCTGCATTAAGATGTTAAGTGTTCAGTGGTCATTCCAGTGAAAGGGACACAAATAATACCATTAAATCAGATGTACATAACTCCCAGTGGATTTTAAGGTTTTCTTACAGAAACTATTTCCTCTTTACATGCACTACAAGGGACATAGGATGTTGTATTCTTGTGTGCACAATGGAACCCAAAAGTGCTCATCTCAGATCTCAATTTGAATTGTGTTAGGAGTGTTAGGCTGAATTCTCTTGAACTTGACATTTATATCCTTCCATCAGGAAATATCCTTTTGAGTCACTGTGATATGCATTAATTTTCACAAATACAAACCAAGATGATGAAAATCTACTGACTTCTACCTCTTAAAATTACATATTCAACACTTTTTTTTTTTTGTGTACAAGGAATGGAACACTTGTCCAAAACATTGAAAAGATACTAAGATTACAAAACTGTTTGGTCACTATCATAGGAATCCTGTGGCATCTGAAGTGCCCAAATACTTTCTAATCTAATAAAATGGGTATATTCTCCTCTATAGTATGAATCACGTCTGCAAGGAGTCTCAATGAGTACTCTATAGATAAAATTGCAATAGCTGCCATGCTTTACAGCTTCAGGAAACTCAAGAATTACTCAGCTCAGTTTTTCCCACAACGGGAAGTAAGATTATATTTTCAAAATCCATTGTTATTGGACATGAAGTATGGCTAGAGCTTACAGATAACATTTCATAGAAACATTGCACAAGCCCAGCTAGTGGATATAAATGCCACCTAATGTGTAGTTACATTTTATTATTTGCTGACCTACAAAATTGAGATTATTTACCCATTTTACTCAGTAGTTCAATAAAGTCTTGCTACTAACTCTGTGTAAGAACATTCAGCAAATTGCACATTTTATTTTGAAATTGCTCAGTGACATGCTTTATTTTGCTAAATAGAGCCCTATTGTACACCTCCCCATCTGGGTTTTTGTTTGTTGCAGTGTTTTTTCTTGCTTTAATTATTTTACATTAATACAAAATGTGCCATAAGTAGAGCTGATTTATTGAGGTAATTAAGTAGAGAAATTAGTGTTGAGAGCTGAGGTTGCTTTTCTGTACATTGTACAGTAATATGCCTAATGATGTCAGCTATATGGCTGACTAATCTATAATTCTGGGCAATCACTATATGCTACATTTGGTAACAGAAATAAAGATGAATAGTAGAAGCATGATTTTTAATATATTTGGTTATGATGCCATGTAAAAGTATTGCTTTATAGTGCAGTGACCTGCAGGATAAGTTTCATACAGGTTCTAGCACTTTTACCAGAAGCAAATTGTAATAGGAACTTTGTTAAATTTAGAGATAATACAATTGTGTGTATTTAAACACTCAGAATTAACTTTCATGAGATCTGATGGTTTACTTGTATTATATAGTTCTATCATGTAGAAAGACGATAAATCCATTCCTTCTTATTAGCATGACCTTGCAGAATCAAAAACTATATTGCTTGTTTGGGATGCTGTTGTTAATATCATGGAGTATCAGACTTCCCCATTTAAACACTAAATGTATAAAAAAAATTCCCAGAAAAGCAAGATTCATGTTAACCTGGCTTGCAAATCTTTCTAGAGCTCAGTATATCTCTCAATATTGCACATAACAGTTAGTACAGTACTGCGTTAATATCTTAAAATGATAAAAGAATTCAGAACACCTACAGTACTGAATATAAAGAAGTTCTCAAATGCAGGTACAGCTGATATGTGTTAGTAAAAATATTTATTTGTGCCCCAAGAAGCTGTCTGTGAAAATATTCTCACAAAGAACATTGAAACTATTGGAAAATAACTGTGTACTAACTGAGATACTTGAATATAATGAGGACATGTATTCACTGGTTTACAGTGTAATTACCAAGAGATAACATAACAGCACTAACATGTTACTAAATAATTATAGTTGTTTCTAATGGACATGTGCTGTCACTGGTAAATAATGCATATTATATCATGGTGATAAAGCAGTTAACTTATGTCACCAGCATCCACATATTACTTGTTATTATACTCTGGATTAGCAAACCTCTTCTTATTAACTGCTGAATATTCAGAAGGGTATCTTTAACAGCTCTAATTAAAATGTTTTAAATGCATACTAAAACTCCTAATGAGAATTACTATTCTGAAAAGGGTAGCGGGTAGCCAAGCTTTTCTTTCTATGGCCAGGTAGATTGTCTTCATGAACCCTTTTCTCCTGGAAGTGGATCTAATTGCTAGGAGGAGAAAGGGTTAATAGGACCTCAAAATAAATTGTGTATTGGGAACAATGCTAGATCATTATTTTTGGATTCCTTCATGCTGGATTTCTGGCAAGTAACATTCAATTAGTATGGAAGCATATGGTTGCTAATAAACAGGATGTGGGTGTTTTTTTAATAAGGATTTTAACAGTCTGAAACCATGATGCAGACCAAATGGAAGGAATTTTGGAATTCTCTGATCTTAACATCTTAGATTGTGTAATATGCTCTGTTAAACATCAAGATATTTAAGAATCAGAAGTACGGGTAAGATTTCCAATTGGCATATATATCCCACAGAGGATTAGGGACATTGCAGCCTCCGACCTCTCATGACTGCAAGTTTGTAGAATACAAGATTTGCATAAGAAACAACTCAAAGTTTTAAACTCTTCACTTAAATCATTGAAACTTTAGCTCATCAATAAGTACCAACACTGCTTCCCATTACCCCTGTTTATGCATTTATCAATACTAGCACTGTGCAGGCAACACAGGTGTATTCTAAGCCCAGTATCTATACTTCACTAAAAGCTGATCTCTTTGTTTGAGTGATTTCTTGTTCAAGGTTAGAAAGATATGCATCTTTAATAAAAGGAAATATGAGATTTCATGGATGCCTGGTACATAAAATAAAAACAGTGAAGGTTATGTGATGTCAGTTTTATTTTGGCTTTGCATACTGGTATTCAAGCAATCCAAAATTCAGTAAGCAATAAAAGAGAAAGGCAACTTTTCTCCTTTCGCAGAATCACAGAATCAACCAGGTTGGAAAAGACTTCTGGGATCATCGAGTCCAACCATTGCCCTAACACCTCCATGTCAACTAGACCATGGCACTAAGTGCCATGTCCAGTCTTTTCTTAAACACATCCAGAGATGGTGATGTCACCACCTCCCTGGGCAGCCCATTCCAATGTCTAATAACCCTTTCTGAGAAGAAATTCTTCCTAATGTCCAACCTGAAGCTCCCCTGGCAAAGCTTGAGGCTATGTCCTCTTGTCCTATCGCGAGTGGCCTGGGAGAAGAGGCCGACTCCCACTCCACTACAACCTCCTTTCAGGTAATTGTAGACTGCAATAAGGTCACCTCTGAGCCTCCTCTTCTTCAGGCTAAACAACCCCAGCTCCCTCAGCCATTCCTCATAGGTCAGACCCTCCAGACCCTTCACCAACTTGGTCTCCCTCCTCTGGACTCGCTCCAACACCTCAACATCTTTCTTGAAGTGCAGGGCCCAGAACTGGACACAGTACTCAAAGTGCGGCCTCACCAGTGCCGAGTACAGAGGGACGATCACTTCCCTAGACCGGCTGGCTACACTATTCCTAATAGAGGCCAGGATGCCATTGGCCCTCTTGGCCACCTGGGCACACTGCTGGCTCATGTTTAGCTGGCTGTCGATCAGCACCCCCAGGTCTCTTTCCGCCGAGCCTCTTTCTAACCACTCTTCCTCCAGCCTGTAGTGCTGCATGGGGTTGTTGTGGCTGAAGTGTAAGACCCGGCACTTGTTCTTGTTGAACCTCATGCCGTTGGTCTCGGCCCATCTATCTAACCTGTCCAGATGCCTCTGTAGGGCCTTCCTACCCTCCAGAAGATCGACACTCCCACCCAGCTTGGTGTCATCTGCAAATTTACTGAGGGTGCATTCAATCCCTACATCTAGATCATCTATAAAGATATTGAACAGCACCAGCCCCAGAACTGAGCCCTGAGGAACATTGCTAGTGACAGGCCGCCAGTTGGACATTGCCCCATTCACCACCACTCTCTGGGCTCAGCCATCCAGCCAGCTTATTCTCAATAAGTATATCACCTCTGTGTCCTTGGTGTCCTTGTCATCCAGTAATAAAATGAAGTTTGAGAACAGAACCAGGAATAGGTAAAAATGTAGCATAAATGAAGTTTGAGTCGCCTTGGTATCATATTACTATTCTGAAAAACAATGTTTAAAATAGCTAAATATGTAAACAACACCCAAAGATGCCACCTAAAGTATATAACTGAGAACTGTATATTTAACTGTCTATTGCAAACAACTATTTCCTTTCAATTTCAGGCTGTTTTTTGGTAGGTTACTCTTGTAACCAAAGTATTGTGGAATATACCAGAAAGAGTGTGATTGGATCATAGAATCATAGAATGGTTTGGGTTGGAAGGGACCTTAAAGATCGTCTAATTCCAACCCCTCTTCCACGGGCAGGGACACCTTTCCACTGGACCACGTTACTCAAAGCCTCATCCAATCTGGCCTTAAACACTGGCAGGGAGGGGGCATCCACAACTTCTATGGGCTACCTGTTCCAGTGTCTCACCACACTCACAGAAAAGAATTTCTTCCTAAGATCTAATCTAAATCTACCCTCTTTCAGTTTAAAATCGTTCACCCTCATACTATCACTACATACCCTTGTAAAAAGTCCCTCTCCAGCTTTCTTGTAGGCCCCCTTCAGGTACCAGAAGGCTGCTATAAGGTGTCCCCAGAGCCTTCTCTTCTCGAGGCTGAACAACCCCAACTATGTCAGACTGTTGTCATATGAAAGGTGCTCCAGCCCTCAGATCATCTTCGTGGCCCTCCTCTGGACTCGTTCCAACAGCTCCATGTCCTTCTTATGTTGGGGGCCCCAAAGCTGAACGCAGTACTCCAGGTGAGGTCTCACGAGAGCAGAGTAGAGTGGGGAGAATCACCTCCCTGGACCTGCTGGCCACGCTGCTTTTGATGCAGACCAGGATACAGTTGGCGTTGTGGGCTGCAAGTGCACATTGTTGTCTCACGTTTTGCTTCTCACCAACCATCACCCCCAAGTGCTTCTCCTCAGGGCTGCTCTCAATTCATTCTCTGCTCAGCCTGTATTTGTGTTTGGGATTGCCCCGACTCACATGCAGGACCTTGCACTTGGCCTTTTTAAACTTCATGAGGTTCGCACGGGCCCAGCTCTCAAGCCTGTCAAGGTCCCTCTGGATGGCATCCTTTCCCTCCAGTGTGTCGACTGCACCACAGAGCTTGATGTTGTCAAACTTGCTGAGGATGCACTCAATCCCACTGTCCATGTCGCCGACGACGAAGTTGAACAGGATCGGTCCCAATACTGACCCCTGAGGAATGCCACTCATCACTGGTCTCCACTTGTACATCGAGCCGTTGACCACAACTCTTTTAGTGCAACTATCCAGCCAATTCTTGATCTACCGAGTGGTCTATCCGTCAAGTCCATGTCTCTCTAATTTAGAGAGAAGGATGTCATGACAGGGACAGTGTCAAATGCTTTGCACAAGTCCAGGTAGATGATGTAGGTTGTTATTCCCCCATCCACCAGTGCTGTAACCCCATCGTAGAAGGCCACCAAATTTGTCAGGCATGATTTGCCCTTAGTGAAGCCATGTTGGCTGTCACCAATCACCTCCTTGATTTCCGTGTGCGTCAGTACAATTTCCAGGAGGATCTGCTCCATTATCTTGCCAAGCACAGAGCTGAGACTGACTGGCCTGTAGTTCCCCAGGTCTTCCTTTTTTCCCTTCTTGAAGATGGGGGTTATGTTTCCCCTTTTCTAGTCAGTAGGAACTTCACCAGACTGCCACGACTTCTCAAAAATGGTGAATAGTGGCTTAGCAACTTCATCCACCAGTTCCCTCATGACCTGTGGATGCACATCATGAGGTCCCATGGATGGTCTCGAACTTGATCTTCTCCTGCAGTGGGCAGTTTTTCATCCTTCTAGTCCCTGACTCTGCCTTCTGAGATTTGGGTGGTGAGTCTAGAGCTCTTGTCGATGAAGACTGAGGCAAAAAAGTCATTGAGTACCTCAGCCTTCTTCATATCCCAGGTAACCAGGTCTCCCGTTTCCTTCCAGAGAAGGCCCACATTTTCCCTAGTCTTCCTTTTATCACTGATGTACCTATAGAAGCATTTCTTTTTGCCCTTGACATCCCTGGCCATATTTAATTCTATCAGGGCTTTAGCTTTCCGAATGTGCTTCCTGGCTGCTCGGACAATTTCCCTGTATTCCTCTGAGGCTACCTGCCCTTGCTTCCACCCTCTGTAGGCTTCCTTCTTGTGCCTGAGTTTATCCAGAAGCTCCTTGGTCATCCATGCAGGCCTCCTGGCGTTTTTGCCTGCCTTCCTCTTTGTCAAGATGTATCGCTTCTGATCCTGCAGGAGGTAGTCTTTGAATACTAACCAGCTTTCTCGGGCCCCTCTTGCCTCCAGGACTTTATCCCAAGGGACTCTCCCAAGCAGGTCCCTGAAGAGGTCAAAGTCTTCTCTCCCGAAATCCAGGGTGGTGAGCTGGCTGCATGCCCTCCTTGTTGCCTTATGGATCTTGAACTTCACCATTTCATGGTCACTGCAGCCAAGGCTGCCCTTGAGTTTCATGTCCCCCACCAGTCCCTCCTTGGTGCTGAGAACAAGGTCCAGCAAGGCACCTCTCCTCATCTGCTCCTCTATCACTTCGAGAAGGAATTTGTTATGCACGCATTCCAGGAACCTCCAGGATTGCTTGTGCCCAACTGTGTTGTCCTTCCAACAGATATCAGGGTGGTTGAAGTCCCCGATGAGGACCAGGGTCTGTGAACGTGAGGCTACACCTATCTGTTTGTAGAAGGCCTCATCCGCTCAGTCTTCCTGGTCAGGTGGCCTGTAGCAGACGCCCACTATGATGTCTCCCATCCCTGTCCATCCTTTAATCCTAACCCATAAGATCTCCGTCGGCTCTTCCTCCATCCCCAGACAGAGCTCCATGCACTCGAACTGGTCATTGACATAGAGCACAGCACACCCTCCTCATCTCCCCTGCCTGTCCCTCCTAAAAAGGCTGTATCCCTCCATTCCAATGCACCAGTCATTAGAGTTGTCCCACCTTGTCTCGGTGATGCCAATAAGGTCGTACCCTTGCAGGTATGTGCACGTCTCTAGCTCCTCTTGTTTGGGGAGCTAGACATAGCTACACAGTTCAGCCTTTTTCCATATTTGCAGACTGCATCTGCAAATTGCTCTTTCCAGATAGTTGCTTACAGAACCATTTAAACAGGCTATGATATTTCATGAGTACAGAATGGTAGATGAGTTAGCACTGTAAAGAAAGAGATCCTGTTTCATATTACTCCAGCTGAGCTATAAATGCTATAGCTGATTAATCTCTAAAAGTCTGATGGATTCTGTGGTCACTCTACCTTCTTAGACTGATTTGTTATGATTTTTTTATTTGTTCTTTCTTTATAGGCTTGGAACTAAATTGTTGCTTTGAGAACTGAACCCTAAAGACCATCCCTGTGATTACAAACAGGAAGGACAACTGGGACACAAGCAGACAGTGAGTAGTGGATCTTACAGCAATTTTGCAAGAAGTTTTGCTTATGCTGCTCTCTTCTGTGCCATCATACTCTAGCTTTACAGTGCTCTGATTCATTACCAGCTTATGTACCTAACAGCTTCTGATGTGTTTCTCCCATTAGCTGGCATTCCTGATAATACTGAAGGACTGCAATAACTCTAGCTAATATTGCCTTCAAAATCATGTTTGTGTCTTGCCAAAGCTCACAGCTGGAAGGAGAGGTTAGAAACATCCATGGATTTCCTTTAAATCAGGCATGGAACACTATTTCAGCAAAATATTCTGTGTTTTTAGCTACTATCCACAGATCTTCATAAACTGTGGTTTTTTTTTAAAGTATGTTGTTGATGTCTATGGCAATATAAATGACCATAAAATCACAAAGCCTTTTGAACTTTTCAAATTAGAAATTCCCAGGAACTGTGGAGTGCTTGTATTACTGTATTTTTAAAAATGTTTTAGAATTACTTCTCTAAAACTGGTACTTGGGAGTACACTTCTGGAACTCTTTTCTTGCAATATGGGTGTGCAAGTGTTTACCCAATGCTCTTATTGTGTGCCAGAAGCCTTTAAGGTCACTAACACTTGCCTGGAGGTTACTTGATTTTTCAGGCCTTTGTGATGATATATTTCATTCAAATGCAAATTCAAATGCAAATAAACTCTAATGCTGAAAGTCCTAATTTTTAAAATCACCAAATCCTTGAATAACAAGAGCCCTTTTGTAATCCAGTTACTTTAAATTACACATAATCACAGGTTGAGAGTAATGGCACATAACAAGCACTTACCTATAATATCCAAACCATAGAGCATAGTTCAAAGTATTTATAAAAGTCTTAAGCAAAGGAAGAGAACAACACCCACAGCTTAACTGAAGTTACAACAGAGGTGCCTCTTCCCTTCCACCTCTGCGTAGGCAGCTTCGCTTTGTGGAAGTTGGAACCAATCTCCACTACAGATCTTTCAGAAGGTTTACACTGCTAATCATTCACTACCAAAATCCTGAATCCCCACCACCTCTTAGGTAGAGGATGTTTTTCCTCTTTTTAATGAAACTGTTTATCTATATGCCATAAGTACTTATACTTTTGTTATATTAGGAGTCTCATCTGCATTTCACTCTGTAAAAAGAAACTTTTTTTTTTCAGGCAGGTGTAAAACTCCCTCCCTTCCCTTTCATAACTACTTAGCATTCATCTGTGCAATTTATTTTTCACAAGATCTTATACTCAGTATCCTTTTGTAGATTAGAACAATATAAGATGCAAGCATCTAAACAGGCTAAATAAACAGTTTCCTGCTAACTAATGCAGTAAACTGAAAAAAAAAAACCCAAACCACAACAGATGTTGTTACATTCGGTTCAGAAACTGACTTTTTACTTTTCTTTTACTCATTAACAAGACACAACAAATAAAAATTATTCATAAATAAGTTAAAACCTTGTGGGTTTTTGTGTCTCATCTAGAACATTTTCCTACAGTTAGCCTTACCAGTAGATGGAAGTCAAATATATATTTATCATTACAGTTAAAATTCAAAAGTCAACTCAAATGATTTTGAAACCTCTTGCTCCAAAGAATTTCAAAAAGTAATAATAAACAATATTTACATTCTTATGTTATCATGTAGATACTGCTGTAAAGGGGAAACCTAGGCTGTCAATGTAAAATAGCATTTAAAAAAGCAACCTAAAAAATAAGCAGAAATATTAACTAGTTATCATCTTTAATTGAAAACAGTGCACTTAAACTAAATCTTCAAACCTTACCTGAAATGTGCACAAACTTTCTGATTGACTTAAAAGCAATTATTGTTCATGCCTGAAATTTCTGACCCTGGCCTGCGCTGCCCCAGTGCTTAGTCAGATGCTCCTGTTTCTATGAATGGGGGAAGTTTGACACTTGTAAAAGCCAGCTCTTGCGAAATGCCTAGGCTGGGTTTTTCCCCCTTTTTGTGAAACAAAGAGTTTTGAGTAATACAAAATGGGAACAAAATAACCACTCAGATTATCTTCAGCTTCTGCGAGCAATGCTTGTTTTAGTGACTGATGAAGCAGAACTTCAGGATGATGTTCTCTGGACCACTCATCCATCCCCCAGCCCTGTCAAGCTTGTCCTCAGCATTAATGAGCAGATCCTGTTGTCTCTCTGCTGAAATACCACATGGTGCAAATTTGTTGAGTACAATGAAGAATTGGAGTTAACTGCCCAAAAGAGGACAGATATTGAACACCCAGTGATGATTCAAAAATGAATGGAAATCTGATGCTTAATTCTTTGTGGGTTTGCTTTGAAAAATCCTTTTATTTATAGATATACATGTACCATTTAATTATGTTATCTGAACTTAAATATACACAGGTATTCACAGCTTCTTTATAGGTTACATTACTTCAGTTTTATGTCCTCAATAATTTTCCTCAGACTAAGTATGCCTGGTACAATTCTATTAGTTTAAGATTATAAAAGCAGATGAAAACCTGGATGTTCCTGGAAGGAGCCCAGAGAACCATCAGAGCGTTTCCCATGCAGCCATTCATTAGGAAAGTCTTTCAACAATCACTCTTGGCCATACAGTCTACATTTTGACAGCACTAGAAGAGGACACAGGGCTTATTTCTCCTTTAATATACAATAGTATAATTTTCAAAAGAGTGGAAATTTTTCCACTATGCACTGTTCTAAATAAAAGGGACAGTCAGGCTCTACGTGTGCACATAGCTAACCTACAAAGAGCATGTCCACCTGGCTTAGAGTTATGTGATCTGGGAAGGAGTAGTCTTGTCTTAAGCCAAAATGCTATTTTTCCAATTTCATTCTCTTGGTTCACTATAAAATATTTTGACGGAGTGACAGCCTTATGAATTACAGTTATATGTGTGCATTATTCCTTATGTCATGCAGTTGAATTTATTGTTCCTAGTTTTAAGAGATCACAAAGGGAATAAAAACCAAGAAGAAGTCTCACCTAAAGAACATTTTCTTTATAGCTTAAGAACAGGGAACTATGATGATTTGGGGAGAAGACGCAAGACAGCTGTGACAAATTCCAGTAACGGGTTATAATTAAACTCCCTTCAAACAAGATGAGAGAAGCCTAGTGTCAACAGACACTTCACTTCATAGCACTATTTAAGTAAAAAACACACTCACAAAATGGACTGGTGCCTTGTAACATGGTTGGAATGTTTTATAGGACACGCTTCAAATCTCATATTAACAGGCTCTCACTTATTTAACACAGATAAATAGATTTTTTATTGCCATTTATGTATGAGGCACCTTATTGCTATTTGTTCTGCATGCTTCTGTTTTCCTTTGGCTCGGATGAGCCTCACTTATATCAAACTGTTGAAGTCTGTACGCTGCATTTGTTCTAGAGTGGGTGGGAGAGGTTAGAAAAAGGAATTCAGCCTAGTAAATCTTTACTTTCTCCTACCTAAAATTGCATAATAGTGCAACCCAATAATAAGCAGGACAGACTACTTTAATTTAGCACACACTTTAGCGTATGCTGTTTCATAAAATTTGTATCACTTAATTCATGTCAGCCAAATAGCAGTTCTGTCTTTTAAAACAATTTTATAAAGACAAAGAACTCCCATAGCAATCACAGTCTACATGTTACCCAGTGGACGCTTTCTTGTATTTGCTTGAGGAGACGTGTTTAAAATCGAAATGGACAGCACTTATACACAAATGGCTCTGCAATTGTCCTCATCAAATGAATAAAAGCAAATGAATAAAAGATAGAAGATGAACATTACATTAGACTAACAGTTAGACAAGAGAGCACTTTTCCAGCTTCTTGAAGCTTTCAGAGTGAAAGCACTCAAAGACTCTGTTTATGCCTTATTTGCTCTAAAAGTATTCCAGTGCTATTTTGGGATCAATGCTAATATAGGCAACTGATAGGAGTAAAGTGTTTTATTACACCTTAGCCATCATTAAGAGCAGTTTGAGCATATTTCTCAAAATATTCTTAGGACGCATATAAAACGAAGATCAAATGCAACTGAAAGCCAGATATTACGATAGTTCCTCAGTGAGATGATTCAGCAAAAGCAAAGTAGACTATAATTAGAGAGACTGCCAAGCAGTTATTTCTGGAGGAAAAGTTCCAGGTTGACTATTTTGAAATAGAAGTTTTCAGATTGTCCTTGCTGAGAAATATTTCTCCATCAGTTAAGTCCACACTGCTAAATTAAGCAATGCCAAAATGTGGGCCTGGGTACTGGTGCTCAACTGGTATCCATACTGACTGTCAACATGGTTCTTAGTACAGTTTTAGCTTGCTCCCACCTAATAGCACTCTCCTACCCAATGCAGAGGAAGGTCTGAGGATTAACCCAAACCAGGGAATACCCACAGTAGGCAGCACAGATAATGCCATATGTATTTGGCATGCCCCCAAGGTTCAGTTGACCAGGCTGACCGAGATGCCTAAAATGTCATAATTAAGGGTTTCATTATTTCTTGTGTTAGAGCCAAAGAAAAGACACTCAAGGACTGAGTCCTTGTGGATTCTTGTATAGAACTGGGCAAAAGTTAAAGAGGTTTGGCATAGGCCAAAAGTCTCTCACTATCAATATCAACTAGGAAGAAGCCTGGAGGGAGGCAAGGTGGTTATTAACACTCGGCCACATCGTTGGCATTAGCTACATGGAGGTACAAAGCCTCACCCACTGTTCTAGTACTGCTCAGCCTTGTTGTCTACATTAGCAAGACTATGTTGAGAAGAGAAGACCTAAGTTTTTGATGACCTCTTTCCACTTGAGACTGCCAAGCCAACAATTCTAGGCTCTCTGCAGATTCATTGTACACCATGAGAGGCACTGCCACATCAGATACCTGTTCAGGAGACCCCAAGTGAGGGAGAGTCGAGTGTGGGAGTGGGATCAGGCCTGAAGTTATATTCTGATGAGTGAAAACTGCTCTGCTCCTGCAAACAAGAGAGTGTGAAGGGGGTGACATGTACATGTCTTGGGGTACAGAAGATTGCTGACTGTGGACAAACCTGGGGAAAGAGTGTGTCATGAATCTGTCACTGCAGCAGGAAGGCATTCTCCCACAGCAGCTGCAGCAGATAGAGCAGCACCTCTCAAAAAATTACGTGTGCATAACAACCTGCTATGCCACAGAGCAGGGTGCCATATCCTGTGCATAAGTGCTGGTAGAGTGAATTACAGGTATGCATGGCATGGTGGAGACTCCTGAGCTTTTTTCAGCAAAGGTGAGATGGCAATCACTCAGGTCTTCAAGTAGCACTGGTTCAGAGTGCAGCAGAGGTAGCAGAGTAATGTGGATGAAGGCAGGCTTCTTCCACTAACTTGGAACCTTTGGCTCTCCAGAGTGAGTCTGGAACACATAAGGCCATCCAAATCATGGAGCAGAGAACATGTAAGAAATGACCATGTGGTAGGTTATAACTGTGGTAGGCAATCAACACCTGTCATGATACAAAAATATGGGCATATATACGCCAGAGGCAGAGAATTGCGTGGGATGTGTTTTGAGCAAAAACGTATGCCTGCTAGTTTAGATCAGACATGTTAATATATCACTTGACCTCAGGGCCAGACCACAGTCCCAGGTCATTTAGTTCACAGACATACACAATAAGCATATGTTTGCTTTTCTACCATAAAAACACAGGAATTATATTCTTTGTGTTCACATGGCAAGATGTCTCCTATAGTGGCATATTATAGATGCACGAATAATGACAAGTGAGTTAATTAGTTAATCTGACTAATAACTAGAAGTGTAATTAGTGCTAGCCTCATGCTGTAAGAGCTGTTTCCAGAACACAAAGACAATTAAAAAAATGGAGAAATACAGTAATTTCATAAAAACAACTGCTGCAGTTCTTTGAAGTCACACAGCACACATGGTTACCAGCATGTGAGCCCCATGTTTCCTGAATAGAAATTATCCATGTATTGTGAAAAATTTCAAGAAAAAGTCTAACCTAACTATACATTACTAAAAAAAAAAAAAAGAGAGAAAAAAAAGTGAATTGATTATGCAGGTAACAAGGCTATATTTCATACTTTTACTCATGTAAGAATTTGTATGTCTTGAAGCTTTTTATCATAAAAGCAACAATCTTTATATTTGCCCACATATACTTATGCATACACAAAAGCAAAAATACAAGTCAGCCAGGCCAACTAATAGTTAACAAAAAAACCAACCAACCAAACAAACCAACCTATGCCCCAAAAAAACCCAAAAAAACTGTAAAAGTTTGCTGCTATATCCTAAGCTAAGAAAGTTGGATTTTGGAGACATCTGACTCAGATAAGGAGAAAAACAAAGCCAGCCATGGGAAAGGAAGGACAAGAGTAGAACAAACCTAAAAGACTTCTCTATTCTCTTGCTTGTAGCTTCAAACATCTGTAACACGCTATCAGTTAATACTGCTTTGTCCTTTAAACTGCTGTGAAAATATTCAGGAAAAAGCAAAATTTTCCATACATCCTGGAAAATTAAGGCTTGAACAACCAGATATTCTTATCTACTTATTTTTCCTGGATCAGTGTTTTCCTATTTCCCTTCTAAATCCAGCTTTCAATCAACAGGGTAAGCCGACAGAGGACAAATACAACAGATATTTCAAATACTAGTTCTTAGCATTTTCTCCACCTGATTCACACATGTAAGGTTTTTGTTAACAATCTGAGCATATTCATACTTCTGTGTCATGAAATAAATTAACTACAAACAGCGGTCTATCACTATGTTTTTCGCTTCCCCATTTGCGTTCAACATCTTTCCAGGTGAAAAGCAGACCTCTCCCAGTTCACGTTTCCTTCTTCTTTTGCGACAGCAGAAAAATAGTTTGGAACTCAATTAACAAGAACCTTTGAAGGTGATAAAAGCATCTCCAGATGTCCTAGAGCCTTGCTGGAGAAGAGTCAGGAAGAGCTTCAATTCGACAGACCCTGTCCCTGAAACCACATCCTGCTTTACTTTCTGTTGGCTGCCTGGAGGATTGTTGTGACACACACCTGATTTCCTGCATTGACAGGTGGTTGCTGTCTCTTTTTTTTCTCTTCTAATAGCTAACAGGACAGTTTAGCTACCTCTTGGTAGCTAAAGGCCCAATAGAGTTACACTAACGTTCAGTAGATTTCTATGAATATATAGACTAAATAATATCCATCTGAACCATTTGTCTTAAGATGCATATGTCACATTACACAACTGACAAAAGCAATTGCTGCTGGGAAAGCAGAACTCAGACCAATTCATAGAGTAAACATATGCTTAAAAATGTTAAAATCTTAGCTGATTGGTACTTTAAGAACTACAACACAGGTGAAGCCTGTCTGTATAAACTGCAAATACACTGAACCATGGGCTGACCGACAGAGCACAGAAAATCTGATTTAAACCAAGTGGGCACTTATATTCACATAACTGAGGAGAAGGAACACGCCTCCACAAAATCCAATGTGAATCAAAGTGAAGACGTTTATTAAGCATAAGCTGTCCCTTTTATACATTTTGTACTTTCCCTGGCTGTAAGCATGTGCATTGCTATTCGTTAATATTACTAAACATACTCTTCTTTGATGTGTTGATTGGTCACTGCTCTGCCACTGGTCCTTCCTTAATTGGCTCCATCAGTTCTTGTTTCTTCTCCTCTGTGTTCGGCTCCCACCGGTTACTCCCTCAATTCTTGTTTGCTCAGCTGCTGTTTTTCCTCATCTCTCCAAGGTCGGCTTGTTGACACTAGCTACATGAATCTTCTCATGCAGCTAGGCCTTCACTCCATACCCTCATACTTCTGGCTCATTACATGACCATTCAGCTCCAAAAACCCCTCTACAATTCCCCCTTTCTTTTCTTGAGACAGAAAGGCCATGTTTATTGTCCACTGCAGGGCCCTTTTCAAGCAGGAGAATAAACACGGTAATACAAGGATGATAATACAAATCACAAACAATCCCATCAATAGCATTTTAATCAATCTGGTCAGCCACCCTCCAATTCCCAAATTACCCAACCAGTCATCCAGGAGCCCATGCTGTTCCCGTATTTTCTGTGTGGCATCCATGAGCTCATTGATCTGCTTATGAATTGACCTGGAATGATCGTTCAGATCCATGCAACACATCCCATCAAACTCCTGACATCCGTGACCGTGCACTAATAATAAAAAATCTATAGCAGCTCTATTTTGTAACGTAGCATGTCGGATACTATCTACATCATTGGCTAATGTTCCTAAAATTCTAGAAGTTTGATCAGCTCTTTTTGCAACCCAGCAAGCTAAATTTCGCAACTGTGTTAGTCCTTGTGCAGCAGCAACACCCGGTGCAAAAATAGAAGAAAGAACTACTCTGGTCCTAGACCATAGTTCTACCTCATCTTTACATTCTTTCCCTAAGGTAGTGACACTTCTTTTAATCTTGTGTAGGTTAGTGTGGTTTAATATGACCTTTCGTGTAGGCATTAGTAAGCTTAATTTACCTATGGTACACAGACCTCCCAGTTTTTTACTGGGCAGCCCTGGCCAAGCCCTATCTCCACAAATTAGGAATAAACCTTCTGGTAATTTTCTAGGCATGGCCAAATCCGGTGCTGGCTCTGTTCGACTGCGCCCTACGTTTGCACACCAGATAGATTCATTTTGCCACAATGGATTACTGGGTGTGACATCTTGTAATCTCTTTATGTCGTTCTGATAAATGTTTGATCCCTCTGTGTAATTGAAAACCACACAGGATTCTGCCTCTAAAGTTCCTAGGATGTCAAGTTCTTGGGGCTCTAAGGGACTGACAGGCAAGCTATCGTCCCATAAATCCCAATGTTCGCCACATTTCATTGCATTCTCACAGAGGCTCTGTTTCAGCACATTCAACCCTGCCACTATCTCCTTACTTTCAGATCTGTTTAAGGGGACCCCCACTAGACATGTATGAAAGGGTTGTTCAGGCTGAGCTAAGGAGGCACAAAACTGCGTCTGTTTCAAGCTCCGCATCAGAGTCACCCAAACGTTGTGACTCCCCTTCCACGGTGTCGGAGAAAGGACTATCGGTTGATGACCTTTTGTCAGGTCCAGGATCCAAAGCAGGCTTAACACAGAAAAAACAACCCCTTGCTTCATCATGACTGCGCCTTTTGCTCCCTTTTCTATACCTCCCACGCAAACCTTTTTTTCACACTTCCCACAGTCAGGGCACTGGATCTCTTGAGAGGTCAGTGTTCCGAGGCAGATCCTGAGTTGGCTCCTGTAGTTCAGGTTGTTTTTGTAGCCACGGCTTCACCCACTTAGCTGGTACCCATTTGGCTCCTGTATCTGTAACGACACATGCATACCCTCGACCCAACGTTATTAATTTCATTGGACCTTCCCACACACCAGTCACCCCATTTTTTACCATCACTTTGGCTTGTTCCTGTTCTTGCTGAAAAGCCTCCATACCTCCCTTTAATCCTGCACCATGTTTTACTACTGGAGGTACAGAGTAGTCCTGTGGCAAGCGTAAAAAGTTTAGTACATAAAGCGCTTTACGCAACCTGTCAGGAGGAGATAGCCCTGGCTCTCCCCCTTTTTGTTTTTGTAAAAGGTGTTTCAGAGTTTGATTCATGCGCTCCACAATAGCTTGTCCCGTTGGTGAATGTGGGACGTCCGTTACATGTGTTATACCCCACAGTTGGAAAAAGTCCTGTGTGGCACGTGCCACATAGCCTGGGCCATTGTCCGTTTTAATCGTCTGTGGAATGCCCAGGGCTGCAATAGCAGAACGCATGTGTCGTTGAACGTGTTTGCTGGATTCGCCTGTTTGTGCTGTAGCCCCGGTAGCAAGGGAGAAACAGTCAACACCCACGTGGACATATTTCAGCCGTCCAAATTCGGGGATGTGTGTTACATCCATTTGCCATATCTCCAACGGTCCAGTACCGTGGAGGTTGACACCAGGTGCTAAACCACCCCCAAGATGTTGACAGTCTGGACAGGACTGGACTATTCCACGTGCATCTGCACTGCATAGCCCAAACTGACGCCGCAGTACCTTAGCAGATTGATGGAAAAAGGCATGGGATCATTGTGCTTGAGAGAAGCGATGAATTGAAGGCGCAGCCCAGGCAGGTGTGACAAGTTTGTCTGCCCGAGCATTGCCTTCAGCTAAGCCTTCCAGGAGTCCTGTGTGACTATGGATATGTGTGATGAAATATGGATGCAGTTGCTCTGTCAGCAAAAGCCATAATTCATGAAAAAGTTGGTATAGTTGTTCATTAGCTATTTCTTTGAGCAGAGCACGCTCCATCCTCTGGACAATCCCTACGACATATAAAGAGTCACATACCACATTAACAGGTGCTGTGTTCCATCGCCGGAAGACCTCCACCACAGCTCGCAATTCTAATTGTTGCGTAGATCCTTGAATGTCAGATAAAATTACATCATGCCACTTCCCATTGTCTAACCATGTTAGTGCTGCTTTTTGAGATTTGCCTCCAGCATCTGTAAAAACAGTGACACCACTGACCGGACGTTCTGACCTTTTTGGTAATTCTTCCCATTGACCCAATTGCAGCACAGAGAAGTATTTGTGAGGGGGTAGATGTACCTTCAACTCGCCCCTATAATCCAATAACGCAACTTGTAATGGTATGGAATTTTGTAATGCCCATTGTAGATACTCTGCAACCAGTGGAATAACCAAAAAAGCAGGTTTGATGCCTGCTATCTCTACAACCCTCTGCCTTCCTTTCATTACAAGTTGTGCTATGGCCTCTACTTTCGTAGTGATGGTACGTTTTGGTTGCATAGGCAAAAAGATCCATTCCAGCACATGTAGAGGATCCTTGTCAGTCACCCACTGCATAATTAATGCCAGGGGGTGGCGATCGTGATTGATAACCAATACTCCAATACTGTAATCTGGGTCTCAACGGTGAGTGTATGCCATAGCTATTTTGGTACTCAGGTGTTTCAATGCCTGCTCATCTTCCCGTGTCAATGTGCGGGGGGCATCTGCACCGCCTCCTCCTTTAGCAATTGCATCAAAGGTGCCAATTCAGCATTGGTGAGACCACACAGGGTTCGCACCCAATTGAGGTCTCCCAATAGTTTTTGTACATCATTTAAAGTACTGATATTCACATGAATTTCTAGGTTTTGGGGTCTAACAGTTGTTTTGGTAATTTCCCACCCAAGGTACTTCCAGTTTTCCTCCTGTTGTACCTTTTCTGGGGCTATTTGCAATCCACCTTTTGCTAGTTCAGTCTGCAGTGTATTAATCAATTGTTTTTTATCCAATAGTTTCCGTGCTATTAGAATGTCATCCATATAATGGCATATAATCAAATTTGGAAAATTCCTTCGCACAGGAGCAAGTGCCCAGGCCACATACATTTGACACATTGTTGGTGAATTTTTCATTCCCTGTGGTAACACAACCCAATGATAGCGTTTCACAGGTGCAGCTTTGTTCACTGATGGCACCGAAAAAGCAAATTTCTGATAGTCATCAGGGTGCAAAGGGATGGTGAAGAAACAATCTTTTAAGTCAATGATTAAAATGTCCCAATCTTTAGGGATCATATTGGGGGATGGGAGCCCTGGTTGTAGGGTTCCCATATCACCCATGACCTCATTGATTTTTCGAAGGTCATATAACAAACGCCATTTGCCACTTTTTCGGAATAGTAAATATTGGGGTGTTCCATGGGCTTGTTGTGGGCTCAATATGACCTTTTTCCAGTTGCTCCTGTACCAGGCTTTCAAGGTGGGCGATTTTTTCTGCAGACAGCGGCCATTGATCAACCCATACTGGGGTTTCTGTTTTCCAGGTTAGTTTTAGGATTGGTCGCCCTTCATCAATGGCCGCCTCTAAAAACCCTCACTGTTAGTTACCAAACGTGCCCCTAATTGACTTAATGCATCTCTCCCCAGTAAACAAATGGGGACAGGCATCACATATGGTCTTACTGTACAGGTACTCCCATCCTGCAATTTGCAACAAATCACATTTGTACTGATTTTAGTGGTCTGTATTCCCCCGACCCCCAAAATGGGCGTAGGGGGGATCTCCAATGGGCACGAATGAGGCCACACTCTTTGACTGATTATTGTAACGTCTGCTCCAGTATCAATCAGCATAATGACCACGCAAGTTTTCCCACCAGGTTCTTTTAGTGTTACCCGTTCTGTTGGTTTTGCCTTACTGATATCCATTGCCAGATAAATGTCAGCCTGGCCTGTTGATCCAAAACCCCCAGCCCCTCTTATCTGATTCCGAGCTGTGGGCACAGCTGATTTAAAGGGGACCAGTTGTCCAATTTTTTCTCCTTTGGGTATATGAATTGGTGGCAGGGGGGTCCATACCATAACAGATATGACCCCTGTAAAATCGGCATCGATTATACCGGGTAAAACGAAAAGACCTTTTCAGGTCGTAGAGGATCGCCCGATAAGTAGGGCATTCAACCCGTGACCCAGTGGGCCTTTCGTGTTGGTGGGTATACATTGTACTTGCTGGTCTATCAGAGTCACCTCTACTGCTGTGGCAACGTCCACCCCAGCACTCCCTCTTGTAGCGGCAGCGACGCCATCCAGGAAGCCCGGGTGGAAGTTGATAGCCTCTCCCTGATCGTACTAGAGGTTTCACCACAGCCGCAAAGGCTGACGCCATGTATCCTGCTGTTTCTTCTGTTGTTCCTACACGCTCACACACATCCATCATTTCTGCCAGGCTAGAATTTTTGGGTAATGTCTGTAAAATGCGCTTACAAGTAGGATTAACATTGTCGACTGCCAACGACATTAGCAACGCCTCTCGAGCTACATCGGTCAGCGATGCCCTTTCCAATGCTTCACGCAATCTTTCTAAAAATGTCATATAAGGCTCAGATGGACCTTGCCTTATTTTTGTATAGGCAGGAATTACTTTCCCATCTTCTGGGAGGGTTTTAAAAGCCTCTCGGGCTAAGGTGGCAGTAAGCGCCAAGGCTTCTGGTCTAAGTCGTGCCTGTCGTTGCGGATCACTAAACTGCCCTTCTCCCACCAGTTGGTCAAATGTTATCCCTAAAAGTGGATCATTATCTCCCCTCCCCAGGTTTTCCACCACTGCAGCCTGTGCTGCGTCATGCCACCTCGTCCGCCACAAGAGTTCCTGCATCGGGGTTAAAATCATCGCCATCAATTGCTTAAAATCAAAAGGTGTTAAAAGCGTAGACATAAAGATACTATTTATAAATGCTTGGGTATAAGGTGCATGCAACCCATTTTGTTGTACCGCTTTCCGTGCCTGCTTAACAATCTCCCACTGTAATCCTACCCAGCACGGTGGTTCTCTCCGATTTCACAAAATAACTGGGAAAGCTGTGGGCAGAATCTCCCCCTTCACTAGCGCATTCTGTATAACTCCTCGCCACCGTAATCGCGGATCGTCTCCTCCCCCGTCCCCCATGACAGAGTGCATACCAACATTCCTATCCATGTTTCTCATGCGGCTAGTCCCAGCCGCCTCAGTAACCCCCCTGGCCCTCCTGGCCCCCCTGCCCCCCCCGCGTAGGCGTTCCCTTTCTTCTTCTCTCCTCTGCTCCTCCTTATGTTGTCGCTCAGTTAAGGTCGTCTGTCTTTCCAGGTCTTGTAATTTTGCTAACAATTTTTCCGCCTAAGCCACCGGATCCTTAAATTTCCCTGGACCGCCGGCAGGTGATGGGGGAGACGACGGGGGCAGAGGGGGATATTCTTATTCGGCGCGATTTGCGAGATTGGTGGCTAGCGGAGGCTTGAAGGGTGGGGGGGTGGGCTCGGGCTGATGCTCATCAACCTCCATTTCCTCCGGTTTAGGGGGCTCCCCTGTTGGTTTAGGGGGTATTTCAACTTTCTCCTGCTCTTCTGGTGGTGCGGAGGGGGTTGAAAAAAACGGTATTGGTGGCTGACCAAAAACACGAAGACCTCTCGCCCCAGGGTTAACCTCTGTTGGACGCAGAACCATAAAAGCCCCTGCTGCAACAGCCCTCTCTGCTTTCATTTCTTGAGGAGCAGTAAGAACAGCCCTCCATGCAGTTGTCAGTTCTATTGCCTCCTTTTCCTCACTACTTATCGCGTCCCATAAACCCTTTCCAATATCTTCCCAAGTGTCCACCTTAAAAGCGCTCTGGGGGTCCGAAGGAAACCCATGCTCTCTACACCAAACTAACAGTCTCCGGAGCAAATGCTCATCATATTTCACTCCTCTCTTAGAGAGGATATGTAGGAGAAGCCTTACTATCGCACTTTCTTCTTTAGAAATATTTTGGCCCATCTCCTTTTTCCCCCGGCTGCTCACCTCACTAAGTGTCCCGTTGCAACGTTCTTTTCTTTTCTTGCGAGTCGTCCTCCGTCTCGCCCCGGTCTTCAGACCTGCTGAGCCGTACTCCAGCTGGTGTACTTCCTTCTGGGCTATTCCCCGAACTTGCCGTCGATCAGAGTCTCATCGCGGTCACCATCTGAGGAGAAGGAACACGCCTCCACAAAATCCAATGTGAATCAAAGTGAAGACGTTTATTAAGCATAAGCTGTCCCTTTTATACATTTTGTACTTTCCCTGGCTGTAAGCATGTGCATTGCTATTCGTTAATATTACTAAACATACTCTTCTTTGATGTGTTGATTGGTCACTGCTCTGCCACTGGTCCTTCCTTAATTGGCTCCATCAGTTCTTGTTTCTTCTCCTCTGTGTTCGGCTCCCACCGGCTACTCCCTCAATTCTTGTTTGCTCAGCTGCTGTTTTTCCTCATCTCTCCAAGGTCGGCTTGTTGACACTAGCTACATGAATCTTCTCATGCAGCTAGGCCTTCACTCCATACTCTCATACTTCTGGCTCATTACATGACCATTCTGCTCCAAAAAACCCT
This sequence comes from Nyctibius grandis, assembly GCF_013368605.1. Classification (NCBI taxonomy): domain Eukaryota; kingdom Metazoa; phylum Chordata; class Aves; order Nyctibiiformes; family Nyctibiidae; genus Nyctibius; species Nyctibius grandis. The sequence goes on along the minus strand of NC_090695.1, from coordinate 66,392,760 downwards.
CTACACATAACTGGCGATTATCTGTTTCACATTTTTTCTGTGGGAATGTATGTTTTTTTCTCCCCTAATTTTCCATCATAGGCTGGGTTACTCCTTCCCTTAAGCCTTGTTTTAAGTCTACGTTTTCTTACTGGAAAAATATGACCTGCTTGGGAACAGACCCAAATTACCTCTGCCATCAAATAGCTAAAAAACAAAAACAAAATCCAGAGAAAGAAAATCTAGGAGTGTACTCATAACAATCTCTTCAGCAGGAAAGTTTTGTCTGTTTATTCCATTTATGCTTTGTACTCTCCCTGCATACTTTGAGTTTGCTTCATTTTACATTTTCATTAATTTCTTTGCATGCTATCAGAGTACTGTGGTCAATTGTTATGGATACAAGCATACTCGTGTATTTGTCATAAACTCTCAGAGGTGCCTGATGGATCTGGTCTACAGAGATCACTGTCACAATCATCTGGTATATTTGTATAACTGACTAAATGAATTCTTTTTTTTGTTAACTTCAGACTGAGATAACTTTTTATTAAAGATACATGTGTCATGTTTTCCAGTGTCCAATTCCCTTGTAAATTTTTCATTCTCAAAATTCAGCTTTTCTACTTACATAACTGGATTTCAAAAGTTAGCTCACAGTAGCAAATATCAGTATTTCTGACTTTTTATGCTACTATTCGTAAAGCAGGAGAACCACCGAAGATGTGTAACCAAAAGCTCTGTAAAAGAAGTGTGGTAAAGGTATGGAAGACAATCTTTCCTTTATAATGCAGAAAAGGTAAATAAATAAACTTGCTTTATTCTTAGGCTCCTTAAAATGTATTAGGGAAAATATAGTCCTACCTCTGAGCAATGCAAACCCAGAGCTTAGAATTACTACGCTGATCTTTGCATTTTACTTCATTTTGAAGTTTAACCATATACTGCACATGTATTTAAACCTAAGTGTTTCACTGTCCTTCAGGTGAAGGAAACAGGTTGTCTATTTATAATCCTTATTGGTACCTGTATCTCAATCTATAAAAGGCTATGGAATGAGGACTTAAGGTTTTTAAGAACTTCAGTATGTAGAAAGGTATCAAACAAGGTAATAACTACAATTAGTTACAGACAAACAAAAACAGAAGGGAAATTTTATCAGGTATATCTCATGGTATCTAGTGTCAAAAAAAAAAAAGGGCTAATAGAAAGTTCAGACCATAAACCTACAAGATAATACTCTAAATTAAATGTTAAAAAAAATCTCTAAAATTTGTGAGCAAAAATCTAATTAATGGAAAACTTAAATACATATTGTTTTCCATGTAATTTTAAAGCAGGCAAAGTGGAATTACTCAGAAAAATTGAAACTGCATTTTGATCCTTGTTATTTCATCATTATTTTTCAAAGCTTAGCGTTACTTAACTTTCTGATATCCTGACAACACAAGTGTACAACATTTGTTCTTTCCACTTTTCAGGAAGTGTCCATACAGCCATACCTATATAAGCAAAAAGTGTGTGACACACACTTCTGATTCCCTGACTAAGAAAATTGTTCCAAGTTGTAAAAGAACATTTTGCATACTTGGCAACTGGTATCCCTGCACAGTTGCCAGCAGATATTTACAGTAAGCCCCAGATATTCCTCTATCTTTATAAAACAGTATATATCAATATTCAGAAAAAAATAAAGCAGCATAGGATTAAAAAAAAGTATCTTAGTACTCGATTCAGTCTCTTCCTCTGGTAGAACAAATGAAGAAAGTAATATCTTAACAGTTAATGGGATTTTGTTTGCAGAAAAAAAATATTCATTTGCCTTTATTTTTTAGGAGGGACTGCTATAAAAAGACCTTGCAAATTCTCAACTATGAACAATCACAGAAAATTTCCATAGATTCATAGATGGGCCCATACTACTAAACAGAGATTATAAAGCACACAGTTAACACTTTTAGTTCAGAAATTCTCCAACTTACAAATCGCTGAAGAACACTTCATTAAGAAACGTACCACTACTTTATTTCCCTGTTACTAGCTCTTCTGTAGATATCTGAGATGTTTGCTCGTGGACATTGCTAGAAAGAGCTAGATATGGACTTTTTGCCAATGCCAGCAAACTCATTCTTGTATAAGACACCCCCATACACTGGCCAACCAAACTGTACAGTAGTTCTACATATTCATTAAGATTAATCTCACTTTTTTTTTTCTTTAAAATTAAAGGCACTTAATCATAGAAATGTTAGCTTGAAGAGACTTCTGGGGATCATCTAGCCCAACCTGAAGCAGGGCTATCCCCAGTATTAGGTCTGGTCAGCTGTGATTTTTCCTGGCCAAATCTTGAGAGCTTTGAGGTGTGGAGTTTAAACAACCTCTCTGGTCACCCATGCGAGTATTGCATAGACCCCATGGTGAAGAATTGCTTTCTAATAACTAGACTAGCTCTCCCAGGCTCCAAATTGTGGAAGTGCCCTTTATTATACCATCTGCCCTGGTGCAGAAGGGTTGGTTTCCTCAGCCCTGTAACCCTTCTCCAAGTGAGCAAAGGCTATCATTAAAATGCTTCCCTGGGTCTCCTCTTTATTGGAGTAAACAAGCCAAGCTCTCTCATCCTCTCCTTCTTTGCTCTAGGTCAGTGGTGGCCAAACTAGGGTGCGTGGGTGTGGTAGATAATCCATTGGGGTATAGGAAAAAAAGTATTTTTTATACTATTGCTAAATAAAGTAAAATAAAATATTATTTTTAAAATAACATTTATTTCACCTTTGTCTTAGCCTTTTTTCATTTCCATTTTTTTGTGTACGTTTTATAACATGCATAATATAAGTATATAATGTGTTATAAATATATATACAGTAGTACATGTGTATAATTTGTAAATAATAAATAAACATATGTTGGGGTGCATGATTAAAAGAAATAAATTATATATGTGCAGAATCAAAAAAATCTGGAGAACAGTACTTTAGGTGCCCACCCTTCTTGGTTTCTCTACCAGAGGGCACTAAATTTAGCATAGCATTTTTGCTGCAGCCTTGCAAGCACTGAGAGCAGAGAGGAAGAACTTTCCTCAAACTTCTGTCCATGCTCATCTGAACATAGCTTATTATCTGTTTTTGTTTGTTTTCATTGAGAGCACATTGTTGCCACATATTCAGTACTGAAATGCCCAGATCCAGTTCAGCAGGCTAGCCAGTCAGTACTCAGGTTGTACAGATATGTGGAGTTACTATTCGTCAGAGTGGAGTTACTACTCCTCAGATTAACACACCTCTGTATTCAATGTCATAAGAGTTCTGATGGCCTCAATACACAGTTTTCTCAAGGTCTCTTTGGACTGAAATTTTATTACTCAAGAGGTACACCACTCCCCTTAATTTAGTATCATCTGCAAATTTGCTGAGGGAGCATATTTGCAGACTTCTAGTAGCTGCATATGACTGCAGTAGCTTTGTCACCACTTAGATGAAACAAACACCATTTCCAGTTACTTCTCAGCAGACCTCCATCTCATAGACAGTCAGATCTTATGTCACTGTTATTAAAATATTCTGTGAGATGTGAATGTGCAGGAATATTAATCTGTAACTCAGATTTGAAGGTTTTCAAACTCTCACCTGTGACAGTAGTCTCAGTCCTTCATTCAGTCTTCATTCAAACAACTACAATTTATCAACACCTTTAAATAAAGTCTTTTCATTAGCACCTTGCCTACTTCTTTCTTCTCCATCTTTCTCACTGTTTGGCTCAGCTCCTGAGCTGCCACTTAACTCACTTTATTCCTTTAATTGTGATTCCCACACTGACTGAAGTAACTACCTTAGCAAGCTTAGCAGTCACCAATGATTTCAAATATTTTTTCACTCTTAGGCTTTTAGGAATATATATACCTTACATCATGATATCTGGATATACACAGAAACATGGAATGTCCTAAGGATGTCTTCCTTCAATGAACTTTTGCTGTGGTTTTGCTTGAATGTATGAACTGAACTAATAATACACTTGTGTATTAAGAATGAGGGTAGCCTCCCATGATATTACTTGTGTCTTGCACTACTAGTAATAAGAAAATCATACCTACTTGCTAGTCACATTTAAGGCACAGGAACTGGCAAGGACTTCTTCAGTGTTGTTTTTTAGACTTGTTCTTATTGAAAATTATTGAAATATATCACTTCGTGATGTAGAAGAGCAATTCAACTGTTTCATCTTTACAGAAACTGTACCAGCAGAAAAGAAATGTTAAACATAAAATAAACCAAACCACTATAAAAAAAAACTTTGTGAAGACCTACCTTAGTTTAACCAGTGGGACTATATTTATTGTCCGTTATAAGTAACAGTTGCATAAAAAGATCACTGATGATAAATGCAGGTATACTTTATAAATGCAGCATTTTTTTTCCTGTAAACACATAATGTAACTTAATGTAACTTATCTCACACCTACCATTTCTAAGGAACAAGCTATGAAGTAGTGGAGAGAAAAATCTCCTGTTACCCTTCAACAAGCTGGGCAACAAGAAAAAGTTGTTTGAGAATCCTGATGTGTCTTGCAAGTCAAAAAATTTGACCTAACATGTATTTCAATCTTCAGTTGAGAGAGATGGTGAGCAAAATTTTTTAAAGAATAAATATAGCAAATGTGTGTACTCAACTCATACTGCTCTTGAATTCCACCTTTCCCTAATCCTGATTAAAACAGCAAAATACGTAACTGTTTTAAAAGCAAGGGAAGAATCTGCTTGCATATTGTGAGGCATACTGACTGAGAACTCAAAGAATCTGTCTTCTAAGGCACTGCATGGATATTTTAAATTTTTTCCAGGTTGTCGGTATTCGTAGTTATTTAATTTAAAATTCTGCTCCTAAAAGTTCAGAATTGAATATGACACCTGTCATTGGTATATTTCACGTGATTTTTCAAGGGAAGGGTCTTGGAAACTGTTGCTGGGAAGTTTTACAGAGACTCAGTGACTCTTCCTCTAGAAGTTTCTGTGTCTGCACAATATCTTTAATACTTCATTTCATTTCTTTCTGTCCGGCCATTTTATAGTAGTGAGGTACACCATATTGAACCTATATTACATATAGGAAAGAGCTTGATTTTTTAAATGTTTGGAGGAAACTTGCTTCTGTCCTCCTTTAAGACAGTCATTGACAGAATACTACCATATTGTGCTTTTACTTTCATTATGCCTGACTTCCAATCTCTAAAATAGGATATGTTCTGTATTCAGCCATTGTGTTCTGTCTTTTGTGTGGTAAAACTTAAGGAGATTCTTGAAAATCCAAAAATGATAAGTTTAAAAGAAAACCTGAAAGCATGTAGCCATGTTATACATGATGGGAGAAACAGTCAGTGTTGCTAAACCAGAATTCTTCAGGCAAAGTTCTACCAGCACAATAAAGACTATCAGTGACAAAGGTCTTCTATTTATATTAAAACTTAGTATTTCTTCTGAAATTGGAAAAATATATTGCCTATTCAGTATCATCACAGGAATGAACGGGGCTTGTTTATTATCATGCAGAACCAAAGTCTTTGAACTCTTTAAGGGAAAGAAAATAAAGGCAAATATTTTAGATCCAGCGATTTTTTTATTGCCCATGTGTCATTACCATATATCTGCTCATCAAAGGTGCAAAAAGAACACACTGAACTATTGGGAGAGAGGCTGCTTTTATCTAGTAAGAATAATAAAATATCCAACATTTCTTTTGAAATATGAGAGGAATCTTAAAGCTATCTAATTGTTGCAATCACACAATCACCCTGGTAGGAAAAAACGCTGTCCTTTTCAGCCATGTGGGGAGAATGACAGGTACTACACCTGATATGACTTAGGTAACTATTTTATAATATCTTCATTAGAAATAGACATGGAATGTCATTTACCTTACTTGCTTAGCATGATTCACAAAATGCAGGAATATTTATTGGCAAAGTAACACACATGGTCAAATTAATTTGGATTAGTTTCAATCACATTCACTGGCAAGTGTTTCTTATTCATCCATATGCAAAATAAAATAATTTCATGACCAATTTTAACTAAACTTGTTTACTTTTTATTGAACAGGACTGAAGAAAACCCACACAGTTAGTTCCTCTTAGACAACTGAGTAGCCAGTACCTTCAGATGGACAAGTGGTTCAGCAGAAACTTCTTAAATAATTTTCTGAGTCTGCAGGATTTTATCTGTCTACAATATCTGCTTATGGATTTGAGATTAAATGATTTTTCACAGAAAATAGGGTTCTATGGTACAGAATGAAGAAATGTACTGCACATTAATTTTCAGTTCAGATCTAATAAGTCAGTGCTCGGAAACACCATCACAGCATCTAGTCATAGTTATCGCCTTGCCTGTGCAAAGCAAGTAGGTTTGGTTTGACGATGATCCCAGTACAAACATATCTAAACTACAAAGGCTGCAGTCATAATGTCACTGACTTGCCATGCACCCCAAGAGGCCAGAGTGAGTATGTGCATTCTTTTTCATTTTGCTGTCAGAGACGGTCGTTCCAAGCTTGACACATACTGTAGAAAATATTGCTGTTTCTGATTCATAGAGAACTAGATAACCCCAGTCTTCAATTATGTCAGAATAATATCTTCTATAAATGATCGGTCAATTTAGAAGGAGAAACCAAATCATATTATATTTTGTGTCACACAATGACAGGAATTTTAAACTCCTTAAGTTTATAAAGTTTCATATATATTTGATTAAGAGCATGAGAGAAATGTAGAATGGCTTACTGATGTTGGTTTTGCCATCTTTTGCCTCTCTCCCTTTTACTACCTCTTTCTCCTTTTCTCTCTTGAATGTTCAGCCTCAATGGTATACTTATTGTAGCTTAAAGAGACAAGAATATGGTTATAGATAGCTAAGAAAAGGAGAAGAACCTGCCTCTTCTCACTTATGAACCCTTTAAAACATTTCTTCCTCACATGATATGGTAATCAACTCAAAATCAAGTGTCATGTCCTTTTTATTTTCACAGATATCTTCTTATTAATTATAATTTTATTTTTCAGCTGTAAGACTTTCTTTTAGTCTTTGTAAGAACATAACATTTAAGAATTCAGAGAATGAAAACCTCTAGTAATTTTGTAGGATTACAAGATAAAATGGGAACCAGTATCAAATAACTCCTCCCTCACATTCTCCATCACTGGTTTGTCAAGTGTTATCTCATCGGCTAATATATAAAACAAACATGGCATAACCTTCCTTGAAGTCACGGATTTATTTATACTGTCTGGAGTAGACTTTTTTAACCCATTCATGGTTTGGTTTCATTCTACCACTTGTAAGTGATGTGCCTAATATTTCAAGAAAGGTCACAGCAGGAGAGTATATATCCTGATCCTGCTTAGTATACTAGACATGCAGAAAATAGTCATTTAATATAGCACGCAGAATATCGGAGAGAATATTTCGCACAATGTCCTCTAAATATTCTTAATATCTTAACATAGTGTAAAGGGATTTGTGAAAACTATCACCTGCAAAATCCCTCATATATTTTTCATTAGAAAACCCAACATTTACTTGTTAGTAAATTAACTTCTATATTAAGTTCCTTAATTTTTAAAATTTCAGTTGTCACACAAGTGAAGAACACGAAAACATATTCAGGTATGATCCCTGGAAATAATCCAGACCTCTATCGTGTACTTGCTAAAGTTTCCTACTTTGATTTATTTGTCGTGTACATATTCCAGAAGACTCTGTCCAAAGCTTCACAATCTACTTGTCAACCCCTGCCTCAGTGTCTCTTCTATCCTCCAAGGTCTCAGCTGTTCTATCAATCTTGTTTAAAATCACTGATGATTTGGCAGTCATGCCCCTTTCTCACCTATTCTAAGTGGTTAGAAAATAATGGGAAGTCATCTGGGATCTGAGATGTTATTTTCAAAATTATTTAAAAAAAAATCAAGAAGAGTACAAATTGGATTAGACTTCACAGTCTTCCCACAATTTATTTCTACTATCTGAGATGCAGAGCAAGCTAATATGCAAGTTTCACATTCCTACTTACACATAATGACTGAATTTACAGAATTACATTTAAATCCTTCATCTCTTTCCCTTCCATCTGTTCTCCCATCCTCCTGCCCCTTGGTGACAGTGAGGTTTTCTCCCTCGAGGCCTAGATTTTACTAGGCAAAACTAGAAAAATTTAGAATAAAACACATGCTCGGAATCTGAAAGATTGAAAAAGTACTGTGAAAACCAAGAGAAGAATGTATTAAAGTGTTCTCTAAACCAGACTCATTCTCACTCCAGTGTGTTTCCTTGGCACCTCCCCTAACTCCTTCACATGTGAGATATACTAGACCCCCTTGCAATTTATTTTGATGTAGATTCACAAACACACTACTACACCAGCTATGATAAGCTTCATCCTCCTACACATATAAAAACTTCAATATTCTGTTTTTACGGTTACACTTCTAAATAAAGATATGTTAGCTAAATATGTAGCCAAATTCCCTTCACCCAAAATTGGCTGATAAAGATAACATCAGATTCATAGTACACGATTTTGGTCAAAAATCAGGATGAAGAATTTCCATGACTTTTTTTCATTTGACTTCTAAATTACGAACGGTCAGAAGACTTGTGACTCTGTATGTAATCCAATTTATGTAACTTTGTTCTTTCCTATGCTTTACTCTGAGAATAATTTGTTCAAATCTATGCATAAAATTCTGTAAAATCTGTACCATCTCTTCTGGTTTTTGGTTTTCGTTTTTTTTCTTTTGGTAACCAAAGCTGACAAGATTTTATGAGAGCAGGCTTTTTCACATAAAGATTTCCTGTTACATAACATCGCTTATAAATTACATGCTACAAATCTTACATGCTATTATTCCCATATGAACTGAGACTGAAATTAAATAATTAAATCTAGAGCATTAAATGGCATAATTTAACATGGCTTTACTGACTTTCAAAAGTTACAGTCAGGTAACACAGGAGTCATCCCATAACCTTACACTCAGTGGCAACTAATGTCACGGGGAAGCCTAGAACCTAAAGGGTGGAAGCCCAGACCCTACAGGGTGGAAGTCCTGAGGGTGCCAGCATTACTCAGTTGCAACACAGGGAGAAGAGGGCATGAACCTCAGATGGAGTAAGACTGAGGATTCCTGACAGTTCATCAAATACAAGCTAGTTCTCTTCTGAAATTTCATCAGGTTTTTATTAAACTTGTCAAAACAGACTTTTAAGATGAAATCTCTAGGTTTGGGCAAGCAACATTTTAAAATGACAACTCACTTCAACAGAAAATTCTGAACCAGATTTAGGTATGAATACCCTATTCTGCATTGCCGTTGTGGCTAGTGTCTTCATAATACCATAAGGGTCCAAACACAAAGTACCTTATCCTGTGTAATGAGCTCATGTCTAGAGTGTTTTTAAAAGATCTCTGTTTGACAAGATCATGAGGCTGCAGCAGTTGAGAAAGAGATTAACTAAAGGTGTACACTGGCAAACATTCCCAAGATTGAAATCACCTGTCACTGGGAAGATTGCTGGACAATGGTGTTTTAGGACCTCTATAACAAGATTCCTTCCTAGGAGATTTGTAGCAATATTGAGAATCTCAAAAGAACATGAAGCACATACATCTGTGTAACAGGGTTAATAAGAATGACTTAGACAGTAATAATAAATTAAGGGATTACAGAACTTTCAAATATTTAATTAACATTCTAATAATATAGTGCTAAAAACAATTCATATTGCTAATGTGTTTGTTATCTTATGACTACCCAGCTTTTAAAAGATAACACATTCAATTTTTTGGAATATTCAAATGCAGTCCGTACTCCTTTCCTACTTTGTAATAAGGGTCAAAGGTGATAAAAAGATTAAAAGAAGGATACTGTGTACCTTCTTGTAAGAAGTGTTCTCTAACATGACTATTTTAATAAATGAATGTATAATCTATACAACTACTTATCAGATATTGGAAGTAAAAACCAAGGCTAGAGCAAAGACTGCATGTATTTTTATTTCAAATTAATGTTGACACAAACTAGTGATTTATATTATGCACTTAAACAGCTTTTTTTTTTCCCCACTATTTCATTGTCTGCACTGTCGCGGTCTGTTTAGAGCTCTGAAATTTACAGGACAAGGTACTCTGTCAACTAAACTCAACTTTGAGAGCTCATGAGGAAAGAAAAAAACACGTCAAAAAAAGGCTCAGTCCCCTTCCTACAACTAGTCTAACATGTGGATTCACTAATTCATCACTTAGTTAATGAGGTTTCTAGCTCACAAGTTGTCTATTTCATAACTTCTAACTTGCGGTTTGTAATTTGCAACATAACTAATTCACATACCTATGAGCAAAATCATTACCTAGCTGAGGGTGAGAGTGCTCATCCTTCCTCTTCTGTCAAAGTGCGGGTGTCCTCTGTATCACACAGGGAACCACGAAAGCCTCAGCAGTCCTTTTGGACCCACTTAAAAATCTTTTTGGCTAAGCTGACACATTCGTACCTTAAACTGTGTCTTTGTCATTATCATAAGTTAGTGGATTCTGAAGAAACAGACAGACAGTCAAGATGCAAGGATGATGGCTGCAAGAGACAGCAAGCTGCAGGTGATAATGTCTGAATAATTACCTTTAGCCCTTCCTGGCCATTGTGTCCTGCCTATGTGCTGCTCTCACATGGACCTAATGGTGCTGCTCTCAGTGTATATTGAGCCTTAGTATGGGCTGTGTTTTAGCCAAAACCTGAGTAGGTGTTGAATGAATAGTCACATGCACCAGTTCCTTATCATATGACTGAGCAATTGGGGAAATCTGACAGAGTAAGGAGGAGATTTTTAATACTGTAAATAAAAACCCAAAGATGTTCCTCACAAATCCAAAGATTTCTTAACCATAGAGTGTACCATTCAGTAGAATCTAACTGCAATAATTTTCTACTTTACTATTAATCATAGTACCACAATATTTATTTTTACATGCTTTATAATGTGCAAATTATTTTTCTTACTATATTTGATAAACCAAGACCACTTAATGCACAATATGATATTTTTTTAAAGCTTTCCGGTTTTGCCAGTACTACCTTAGACACTTCTTACATATTGATGAAATTTTCAAAAAGTAACAATATGTCTGAGGTGTCTACAAATGCACCTTGCTTAATAGGTTTATGCTTAGAAAGGAAAAAATATAGTTTGTAAACATACTGATGCATGCTATGTGTGGGTGTCAAAAAAGCACCCTAATTTCCTCACCTTCATGCTGGTAACACCAGCAACTTTCTTGGGGAATGTCCTAGCATGCTGCTCCCTGTCTCTTTTTTTCTGAGGTTTCTTCTAAAAGAAATCATTACAGGTGGCAAAAGAGGGAGAGGTAAATGCACGAATTTTGTCATTCTATAACGTCAGAACATGGCAGAGCATCCTGCAGAACATTGTTTCCAGATTTCCCAGGCTTAGGTGAAATAGTGTCGTGAGGTGAAACCTACCTGAAAGCGTGATTCAGAAAAAATGAGGCCTGGACTGTGCATGCTCAACTCTGATTCTGGTATGCACTGGAAAAGCAAGGAAGCACAGAGAAGCATCATGGTGGAGGACTACCTGAAATCACTACACCTAGCCTGCAATAACTGTTCAGATATGCATGGGAAAAGATAAAAAAAACCCACAGATGAACCACTAACACACACTTTACACCTTTGTAACATACTTGGAGTGGGAAAATAGAGGGTGAATAATACCTCAAGTAGTAACAGTTAATTAGCTTTAGATATGGACAAAGTCAGAGAGATTAGTGTGGGGCTTCATGATCAGCAAGGCCACTGGTGGCTTATGCCAACATCCTAAATTAGAACGCAATAAATGATGATGAACAATAGCCCCTCAGTGGAACAACACCCACAGCTATCCAACAGCTTTCCAATGATATGCAGAGGGTTGGGCCTGAAGTGGAGTCCCTACACAGGGAAACAAGACACTAGCCAGGATTCGGATGCATTGATTGGTTGACTGTCCCATTTCCCTGAATCTGTGGTGCCAGTTATAGTGGGACTGGAGGAGCAGGGACCTTGGTCTCTGTTGTCGTGTCTTTAAAGCCAATGCCCACGTGTTTCTGACAGGACAGAGATCACTATCTACCTTCTGCGCCAATCCCTCTTAGTAAAAACCTCTACATTTTATGTCCTGGAGCAGTATGATTCTGTTCTTGCAGCTTCCCCACCCTAAAATCCCCAGTGAAAAACTGGAAAAACCTTGTTGCCCCAACAGAACATTGAAAAGACTCAAAGTGAGACACCTGCACTTCTCCATTTCAGCTACAACCAACAATTCTGTGACGCAATTCAGTGTTTCAAAGGCTGGTCAGAATGCTGCTAAACCCATGTTAAAAGAAGAGGTAAGCACAGTGTGTGTGGCTGAACACCTGATCCTGAGGTTCAATTAGGCATACCTCAGTTCAGGAGTCAGAATGTGCAATCCTGCTCTAGATATGAGTAGCTACACGAAAGAAGACTTTCCCCACACCCACCCACCTTGTTTCACAGTTAGTGGATTACTGGTTTCAACAGCTTACTGATTTTGAGAACTGACAAGGATGTCAGTTCCACCTGGATAGATTTGCTCTTCCCAAGAAAGTATCTTAAAACTAGGCTAAATTGGACACTTTTAGCCACTGGGCAGCCACTACAAGATTCACAGGTTCAGACAGAAGATGAACAATGCCACAATCCTCTGTGGTAAGGAGCTTGCCCTGGATGAAGAATTCCCAACAGTGTGTGATCTTTATTTTAATAATGTTAATAGAACATGCAGAAAGAGGGTCATAACATAAGTATCACTGCATAAACATCCCTGAGAACAGGGATACATTTTTTTCCCCCCACTTTCCTTACTAAATATTTATTCCCAGAGTACAGAATAGAATCATTGATTCATTTTAGATGCGCAAAGAGATCAGATGGTGACAGAGACTACTTTTAACAATTTTTCTCAGAGATTTAAGTACCCAGTACTTCCTGACATATTCTGTTCTCAGTGAGTGAACTCTATGATTCCTGTGTGGCAGTTCAACTGTGAGTTATTTACTTTGGAATATTTATTGGATCATTTAAATTATTAATTTCTAGAGAAATGTTCTTCCAGGAAGATTCATGGAAGAGTTTAGTTGTTTTTATCTCTCCTTCTGCAAAAATATGCAAGGATGATGTAAAGTATCAAAAGACAACCTGTTCAAGGTTATATCAAGAGATATTCCTGGACCTGGTAAATTGATGTATCAAGATTACATTAGCTATATAAGCATTAAACCTGGAGTTGCTTTCCTAGTGATTTACATAAACATCGTATTTCTTCCTGGGATCTGACAGTGAGAAAAGATGTCACAGGGATAACTCCATTTTTGGAGATCTGAACGACTCTAGCTACAGAAAGCTACTCTAAGCTGTGTGCTAATATCACTAAGCCAGGGTGACACTTTATCAATCAAATCTAAAAACATATGTAGTCACAGCTCTGCTAAGTAAAGTACAAATTATTTATAAATAATATCGGCATAAACTGTGTTTGAAAAAGGATCAGTAACTGCTCTGTACTAATTTGCTATTGGAATTAAATTATTTTTTCTTGAAAAAGGATGCCTAGGTTTAACTTCATTATCCACAACACAACTGTAACATAATCCTGACAGTTTATTAACATACATAAACATAGCATTCTTTGCTAATTAAGATCATGAATATACATAAACACAGAAAGCATGAGATTAAAAAAAAAAAAGTATTGAGCTAACACGCCTGGTAGTGAGGCTCTGACTAACCAACTGCCATGTTATTAGTCACAGCAGAACAAGCATAGTAATGCCTTCAAACCATTTACTCTTTTTCATTTTTCTCTTCACACATACACATGCACACATACATGTGCATTGCTAAGAAAGATTTCAAAACACTCGCTCTGATTTGACTAAGTTAACACTGAAAGACTCCCGTCCCTAACGGGGAAGTTTGTAATACACAGTCTATGGTGTATCATCATGGTTTTAGAGACAAGGCCATTGTCTCCAGGAACAGACAACAGATACCAAGTTCTTATTTCCTTGGTTTGGAATACAATATGAATATTTTATGTTTACATGAAATACATATTAATAAATATACATTTATGCATAAAATTAAGTCAATAAGCTTGGTAAATACCAAGCAACAAAATAAATGTTTTCAAATAATATGAGCGATACGAAGAATTAATAAAAGATCACATTATTTTTGTAAAAAATTGAAGAAACTCAGAACTTATTTCTGTTTACAATATTTGCAGCCCTCTAAAGGAAAGATCTCATTAGGACATTTAATCTCCTGCCTTGTCAGTAGAAAATTACTCTTGCTTGTTAGCTAATTTTTTGAAAGTATAAGTATTATGAAAATATTATGTTAGAAATATGAAAATCTCATTTATGTTAGTAATAACAAGGATAATGAATAAACTACTTAACTAGAGGATTTAAATGACATTAATAATAATGATAATGGTGTCAGAACTGTACTAAATCTCTTCACCACATGATAAGAACACACAATGAGTAACAATTTAGTTGTAATACTGAAAAGTGTCTATACCGATTCCGGTACAATCTAAAAGCTTCTTATTGTGGTGTAAAATATTACTACACATGAACAAATGTATTACACCTCATGAAAGACAGAATATATGTGCTGTGACGTAGTGGTGATCTAGTAAGAACACAAACTAGCTTTTTGTCTGCATTGATTTTACTCATCAATTAGCACAATCATTTGCAGAGTGATTGTGAAACATTTCCTGCATAATATAACAAATCTGTTATCAAGTTTATGCTGTTTTCAGAAAACTACATGCAGAGTGACACAATGCAAGCTCTCTATCACACATTTTTTTCCTGGTTGCAAAATATCTCACATTTCACTACATGCAGAGGATCCTCATTGTGAGGGAGCTGTGTAATCCTTTGTGGTGCATTTTTATTGCATACTCCCTAAGAGATCTCTTTGAAGACCTCCAAGAATCAGGCTGTTTCTCTGCCTCTCTCAGTCTGTAACGTCTCTGTCTCCCTAAATAAATACATAGAAAGTTAATGATCAGTACCACTATTACTAATACTACTTATCAAATCAACCTGTAATTACTGACAGCAATGCACTGAGTGTCTATGAGCAGGAAGACATTCTGTTTCTACCTGGGTACAGTGATACCAGATAACACCTGTTTTAGCTGGAGATGGTCTAATCTTTTTGATTGCTTTTCTTGAATTATAAGAATGACTACTTGAAAGCCTGAAGTAAACCTAAAGCTTTCCCTATTCATTCTTTTTGAGTTTAGGAGACACTTCTTTAAATGTTTAAATTATTAATTTATTTCTTCTTTTGTATTTCTGAAGAAAAGGAGAAAAAAATCCATAACTTCTCCTGCATATTGTTGCTGTTCATTATCCGAGAAGAAAGCTATGATTTCTGTACTCTTATGGGTCTTGTGTGTTAACTACTGATTCCTTAGAGCATCTGTCTTGCACCTCATCTTCAATTTGCCACATGAATGCTGACTTAAAATATTATTTGGGAGATTTTAAGTTTCTACTAAGAATAAACAAATTTCAGAAGCATTCAGTCTTTGTTCTTCTCTTGATCTTATTTACATTACTTTGTGCAGTCCTTTCTACAGTGCTTTCAAATCACTTAAGGTAATAACCATACTGTATGGACCTGTCCTCTGTGTATAATCACCAAAAAGGATATACAAAACATAAGTTCCCAATATTTTTGCGTTCTTCTGGTTAAGCAAATATTCATTTAGTTGGCTTATCAGTTCACATTAAAGTCATGCACGTGACCAAGATGTTTATGAACTAGTCAATAATAGCCATCTGAAATGCTAATATTCAAGTGCATAAAGGGCACTCAAAAGCATTTTTATTAAAATTGAAGCCTCTGAAAAACAATTCCTGAGAGATACTAGACTCTAGTGTTTCACTGAGGGCAGGTTGACTTTGTTTTTATTTGCAATTATGGGGCAAACCTTAATGTACAGTCTATTGAGAGTACTTAATATATGTGAAAAAAATCTGATGTTCTGTAGGAGTTGTTTTCCATGCTGCGCTAAAGCAATTGTTTAGAGCAATTGAGATATCTTATGAACAGAATGACATGAGAGATTATCCTGAACATTATCAACACAGCAATCAGCGGGCACTTTATTTTGTGAATTATTTGCCAAATTCACTGACAGTACAGCACTGGGAAAGACTACCTAGAATGAGTGTTAAATCTCTATTGTACTGCTTCAGTTTCATGCTACAGTAACTTCACTGACATCTGAAAAATTATGTCAGTGTAAAATTAGAGTAACAGCAATGTAACAAATTCTAACTAGTATTCCAGTATATTTTATATTTTTTTCTTAAAATATTTACTGCAAAAACAAAGACAATATCTCTTCTTAGAGAAAAGGATGTGTTGCTAATGTGTTTCATCTCAGTCAGATGAAGTGATATAGTAAGCCTCCGTTAGAGGAGATAACGTATCTGTAATACATGATCCATCAGTATGTACAAAGAAATAAAAACACATACACACATATATTTGTAAGTTCCTTTCCCTTCCTACATTGTCCCAAACTGTTGCTTTGTGACTGTATGTAAAAACAAGAATGATCTACAGAGGAGGCAGATAAGATTTGTAGATTCCTGCTGTATAATTCATTTATACCGTGTTGGCTGATCCAGGATACCACAAAGGGTTCCTTTGCTGTAGTGGCTGGGAGGCAAAGAAGGAAGACAAGGAGGTACACTTCAAGCAAAAGATGCTACAGAGGCAGCAATCCAGAAGGTCAGAACAGACTCATAATGTTTCCTTTCAATACAGAGTTTACTGACAGGTACATTAACTGGATTAATGGACATGCCATTGCCTATAGCACTGCTAAGAAAACAACCAGGAAAAAATGTGGGATTATTTTGTATTCACCAATTCGATTTTAGTCATACTTTGTATCAAGGATATATTGCCTTTAGTTAGTGATAAGAGCAATTTTGTTTCAAACTGATGCATCTCAGAGCAACAGACTGAGAAAATCCAATCTCAGTTTTGGTTGTATGATCAAATGGAAAATTACTATGAAACACAGGATGCCATCCTTTCATTTATTTTAATTCCAGATGAAGAGGGTCAGCACAGAATAATTAATGATACAATGTTCACTAACTACTCTCCAGCTACTGAAAATTGGCATTAATTCATTAACTGCACTTGCATTACTCTAAATTAAGTAGTAGTCCCATAGCTCAGCTTCTAGTTTTCACCAGATTTTCACCAAATTATTTAAGATTTCAACAATCTATGTTCCTATGCTCCAATCAATTGCACTAAACTTTTTTTTTTTTTTTTTGGTTGAAACATAACATGATTTCATTATAATGTCAGACAGGAAGCGACAGGTGAAAGAGCCAGGCAAGTTAGAATTCAGCTTTTCCTGTTGTCATAATAGCTTCTCTTTGAGTGTTTTGTCACCATTTTAAGTTATTAATGTTTTACAACCTTTCAGATTAGCTTTTAGTCTCTTGAAAGTAAAAAAGGAATATATCTTCTCACTTTGCAAAGACAATCTTACTTGATTAGGCTTAACTTCCTTTGAACAAAAGATGGATC
Organism: Nyctibius grandis; assembly: GCF_013368605.1. Taxonomy (NCBI): domain Eukaryota; kingdom Metazoa; phylum Chordata; class Aves; order Nyctibiiformes; family Nyctibiidae; genus Nyctibius; species Nyctibius grandis. Next base: position 66,375,077 of record NC_090695.1, on the reverse strand, counting down.
ACAAACCTCAATGGATCACAATCAACTATTGTCATATGAGCTACTTTATTTTACTTAGTTTAGTCAATAGAGTTGAAGTGCCAATTGTTGAAGAAACTCAGTTTTATTACACTTATGGTATATTCAAGAAGAACTACCCTAGTTACAGTTAACTCATAAGTGCAAACAAACATGCATACTAAAAGGCCTGGTTTGGGCTTTGTTTGTGTGTTTGTTGGGATTTTGCCTAGCTTAATGGTCAATTTTCAGAATAGTTCTCTGTGAACTGTTACACATTTTCACTATTTTATTAAACCGATAGCCTAAAATCATCCAACGCCACACTGGGGTGTCATCTTCACTCCACTTCCCTGCCCGTTCCTTCCCTCTTTTGCATTCTTTCTACTGCTCACAACATGGCATTTCTACTGTCCCTTCTAGATATTAAGCTTCTAGATATTAAGTCCCTTCAAGAATAAGCATGAATTCAACTTCAGATAGATCTAATTGCAAAGTCTATGTGCATATACAAGCATGCAAGTCTTGAGAGACAAAAGGACAAATATGGGGTATATGGTGTAACACAGACACTAGTCATATCCTAGAAGAAATAAAACTACCTTTTTAGTTATTACTACACTAAGTTCTGAGCAGGCTAGTTAAAAGAATTTGGAGAACAATGGAAGATTGTACTGGAAATTGTGTAATTATTATTTGTTGCGTTTAAGGTATGGTGTGTGTAGGAGGGCTAATTTGGCAGAAGCTAAACCCCATTGTGTTCCAGCTTGTCCTCAGATATTAGAGGGGCTGGGGGTGGCTAAGCTTAGCCTCTGAGTGATGCCCAATGTGACACCTTACATTTTGGCTGAAAACAGACCAAAAATCAGCACTATCAATCCATCTGCATTCAACAGCTAATATGTTGAACTAACACAGGTCCAGATGCACTAATAGTGCAGAGCCCAGTCGCAGTCAATGAACTAACATGGTGCCAGATTATGCCGTAAATCTGAGTGCACCCACCAAAATAAAATCCTCGTGACCAGTTCCACAGTTAAGATAGTTTATTCAAGCAACAGATACAGATGCTTTTAGATTGCCAGTGATGAACACGCTGTCTGCAAAGCACACTTAGGTACCTGTGAACATATATATGTTGCAAGATGACTATATAGCGCTATTAACACAATTACAAATACAAACTTGATTTCTAAGTTTCCCAGGGAAGCACCTGGTATAACCAAGCGCACGAATCTTACCCAAAGGCGTCCCTATGGGTGGGGAAGAGAGGTTCAGCCTGTCAGCTGCTCCCAGAAGTCTATAGTGATGTCTCCCTGACTTCTCTGTGATGGTATCTTCCTGCCCTTACCTCTTTTTTAAGGACTTTTTATACTATTTTTCTATGTTTAGGTGGAGCTTGAGTGACTCTAGTTATACATACCTTTATTACTGATTGGTGCAAAATTCTCTGGCTTTGATTTAAAGGTATAGGCTAAGAAAAATTCAGAGAGTATGCTCAGGGGGAGAGGGAGGCAGGCAGCTTTTGGCATGGAGGTGTGTTTTGGTATTACAATAAGATTATAATGAGCAAAGTTCAACCACAGGACATGATTTCACCACAGTCGCTGGCTGAGTGACCAACGCTCTGGGTGGAACGGGGTATTATCTCTCATTTGACGGCAGCTATATAATTTATCTTCTACGAAGTACCATTGAGTTCCCGTACCTGCCTCCTTAGCACAGAGCCTGGCCATGGTTATCTCCACACTGTTCCACCCTCCGTTCTCTCAGAGTTAGCACCAAGCTCCCATGGTGCTAAACATTTGAGAATGCAGGCCAGGTTGCCTGGGGAACCATCGCAGAGCAGATTCCTTACATGCCAACCACATTCCATCCTGGATGCTTTCTTAGTTCTATAGGATGTGGATATAACTTTACTTACTCTCAATAAACATGTCTCCAATAATTTCGTGGTCAATGGGACAGAGTCCAGTTGGAGGCCTGTGTCTAGCGGAGTCCCTCAAGGGTCGGTACTGGGACCAGTTCTATTCATTATATTCATTAATGACTTGGATGAGGGAATAGAGTGCACTGTCAGCAAGTTCGCTGATAACACAAAACTGGGAGGAGTGGCGGACGCACCGGAAGGCTGCGCAGCCATTCAGAGAGACCTAGACAGGCTGGAGAGTTGGGCGGGGAGAAATTGAATGAAATATAACAAGGGCAAGTGTAGAGTCCTGCATCTGGGCAAGAACAACCCCATGTACCAGTACAAGTTGGGGACAGAGCTGTTGGAGACCAGCGTAGGGGAAAGGGACGTGGGGGTCCTAGTGGACAGCAGGATGAGCATGAGCCAGCAGTGTGCCCTTGTGGCCAAGAAGGCCAATGGCATCCTGGGGTGGATTAGAAGGGGTGTGGTTAGCAGGTCAAGAGAGGTTCTCCTCCCCCTCTACTCTGCCCTGGTGAGGCCGCATCTGGAATATTGTGTCCAGTTCTGGGCCCCTCAGTTCAAGAAGGACAGGGAACTGCTAGAGAGAGTCCAGCGCAGAGCCACGAAGATGATTAAGGGAGTGGAACATCTCCCTTATGAGGAGAGGCTGAGGGAGCTAGGTCTCTTTAGCTTAGAGAAGAGAGGACTGAGGGGTGACCTCATTAATGTTTATAAATATGGAAAGGGCAAGTGTCATGAGGATGGAGCCAGGCTCTTCTCAGTGACATCCCTTGACAGGACAAGGGGCAATGGGTGCAAGCTGGAACACAGGAGGTTCCACATAAATATGAGGAAAAACTTCTTTACAGTGAGGGTGACCAAACACTGGAACAGGCTGCCCAGAGAGGTTGTGGAGTCTCCTTCTCTGGAGACATTCAAAACCCACCTGGACGCGTTCCTGTGTGATATGGTGTAGGCAATCTTGCTGTGGCAGGGGGATTGGACTAGATGATCTTTCGAGGTCCCTTCCAATTCCTCACATTCTGTGATTCTGTGATTCTGTGTAATTGGTTTCTATAAGTTGCCCCCGGTAGTCACTCCACATTATTACATCCCATGATGTTACAATAGATAACAACTTTATTTTTTTCTGTCCTGCTGCTCTGCTTGTGAAAGGCACAAAGGCACAAAGGTATGTGTGAACTTAGGCTTATATAACACCACTTTGTGCTATTAGAATTAAATATATTGATGAATGAAGATAACTCAAGATATATATTAGTATATATTTGTAACAAGTTTAATTCAGACCTTTATAAATCCATCCACCTTCTCAGGCCCAATGGTCTTTTGTGCCTCTCGTAAGCTGGTTTTGAGTAACTGTAAAGTATGTGCCTTTTAACCTGTTGGCTTTGCAGTACTGAACTATATATAACACATATTAAAAATATACTTTTTTTTACAAAAGGTTACAGATAATATTGGTCATCCCTTGGTACAAAATAGACTATGTGAACAGGAAATAAATTAGCAGGAATTTGTAATGGGACATAACAGAAGCAAGAAGTGAGCCAGCAATTGATCAAATCAGTTTGACCACAAATAAGAAACAAGATGCGTCTATTATTTGACTTAAGATAGAATAATTTTTTGTTTATGGAAGTAGAAAAAAAGAGCCAATCCTGGCTCTGAATTTACTCTCATGTAAACATTCCCACTTGGCAGATTCCCTAAGAATTTCATTAAAAAGTTACCAGGAATTACCAAAGGTAAGCAAACTTTTAATTTATTATGTAGATCAAAAAATTTATAGCACTTACTTGTGTCCACTTGTTAATTTACTATGTTTTATTGACTTTGAGACTCTTTTTTATTCACTGTATTATAGTTAATTGCAATTATATTAATATTTCAACAAGAAAATCTTCTATAAGCACGTCAGCGATAAAAGGAAGACTACGGAAAATGTGAGAACTCTCCAGAAGGAGACACAAGACCTGATTACCTGGGATATGGGGAAGGCTGAGGTACTTAATGACTTCTTTGCCTCAGTCTTCACTGGCAAGTGCCCTAGACACACCACCCAAGTTACTGAAGGCAAAGGCAGGGACTGGGAGAATGAAGAACATGCACTGTAGGAGAAGATCAGGTTCGAGACCATCTAAGGAACCTGAAGGTGCACAAGTCCATGGGACTGATGAGGTGCATCCACGGGTCCTGAGGGAACTGACGGATGAAGCTGCTAAGCCACTCTCCATCATTTTTGAGAAGTCATGGCAGTCTGGTGAAGTTCCCACTGACTGGAAAAGGGGAAACATAACACCCATCTTCAAGAAGGGGAAAAAGGAAGATCCGGGGAACTACAGGCCAGTCAGTCTCAGCTCTATGCCTGGCTAGATCATGGAGCAGATGCTCCTGGAAACTATACTGAGGCGCATGGGAAACAAGGAGGTGATTGGTGACAGTCAACATGGCTTCACTAAGGGCAAATCATGCTTAACAAATTTGGTGGCCTTCTATGACAGGGTTAAAGCACTGGTGGATAGGGGAAGAGTGACTGATGCCGTCTACCTGGACTTGTGCAAATCATTTGACACTGTCCCGCATGACATCCTTGTATCTAAATTGGATAGACATGGACGTGATGGATGGATCACTCGGTGGATAAAGAATTGGCTGGATGGTCACACTCAAAGAGTTATGGTGACAAGTGGCAAGTGGTGTTCCTCAGGGGTCAGTATTGGGACCAGTCCTGTTTGATATCTTTTCGGCAACATGGACAGTAGGATTGAGTGCGCCCTCAGCAAGTTTGCCAATGACACCAAGCTGTGCAGTGTGGTTGACACACTGGAGGGAAGGGATGCGATCCAGAGGGACGTTGACAAGCTTGAGGAGGGGGCCTATGTGAACCGCATGAAGTTCAACATCGCCAACTGCAAGGTTCTGGATGTGGGTCGGGACAATCCCAAGCGCAAATACAGGCTGGGTGGAGAATAGAATGAGAGCAGTCCTGAGGAGGACTTGGGGGTGATGGTTGATGTGAAGCTCAACATGAGCCGGCAATGTGTGCTTACAGCCCAGAAGGCCAACTGTATCCTGGGCTGCATCAAAAGCAGCAAGGCCAGCAGGTCCAGGGAGGTGATTCTGTCCGCTCTACTCTGCTCTCGTGAGACCCCACCTGGACTACTGTGTCCAGCTCTGGGGCCCCCAGCATAAGAAGAACATGGAGCTGTTGGAACGAGTCCAGAGGAGGGCCATGAAGATGATTAGAGGGCTGGAGCACCTCTCTTACGAAGACAGGCTAAGAGAGTTGGGGCTGTTCAGCCTGGAGAAGAGAAGGCTCTGGAGGCATCTTATAGCAGCCTTCTGGTACCTGAAGGGGGCCTACAGGAAAGCTGGAGAGGGAGATTTTACGAGGGCATGTAGTGACAGGACAAGGGTGAACAGTTTTAAGCTGAAAGAGGATAGATTTAGATTAGATCTTAGGAAGAAATTCATTACTGTGAGGGTGGTGAGACAAGAACAGGTTGCCCAGAGAAGTTGTGGATACCCCCTCCCTGGCAGTACTTAAGGCTATGTTGGATGGGGCTTTGAGCAACCTGGTCTAGTGGAAGGTGTCCCTGCCCATGGCAGGGGTTTGGAATTAGATGATCTTTAGGGCGCCTTCCAAACCAAACCATTCTATGATATACCACTGTCCTTATTTTTCAGGGATAAAACTGATCAAATCAATTTTCTGTTACATTTTGTTTCAGTTTGTGGCCAGCTCTGGTATGTTGATCAAGGCCACTAGCAGTGAAAGCTGGGGTAGCTGACCCATGTTGGCCCAGAGGTTTATCCTATAACATTAAAGTCAGGTTCACTACAAATGGGAAAACTTGCTGGGGATGTCAGGGGCTCTCCCGCTCCCCCTCCCCTCTCTCTCCCCCTCCCCTTCTCCCTCCTTCTCCTCCTCCTCCTCCTCCTTCTCCTCCTCCCCCTTCCCTGTTTGAAGAAAATTCTCCTCAAAATATATGGTAAAGCTAAGGAACTCCTTGCAGTAGGAAGGTTCAGATGCTAAAATTTTAGAACAGCACAGGGGGACACTAGGCAATCTGATTAAAGAAAGGAAGTCAGTTAGATCTATATATGTACTCAGAATGATTGGACACTATAAGAGTGCTGAGGAAAAGTATCAGGTATGTTCATCCTATTTCCCTACGCTCTGTTAGACATCACTTTTGTTTGTGTCCTCATTTGGCCTAAACCAGGTCAATTTTCCTTTCAGCGATTTTTACTTTCAACTAAGTCTCTTCTAAGTAACTGCACTTTCTGAAACTAACTGCATGTTTGCAGACAGTGTCTGCTTCTAGGACTGATAACACTCGAAGTTTATAGTTATCGCTGAGGCACCGGTAGGGATGTTATGCAGAAAGGCTCTTGCTGTACTTATTCCTAGAGAAACCAAGGTCACTGCTAAATTCCTCACTGTTTATGAGTGAAGAGCCGAAGGGGGGTCACACCTGCAGGGAGGAGCGGACAGGGCAGGTGACCCAAAATTGACCAACGAAGGTATTCCATCCCATACATGTCATTCTCAGTATAAAGCGGGGGGATCACGAGGGTCTCGCTCTCTTTCTTCTATGGCTGGTGTCCGAAGAGAACTCTGTCCCTTTTCCTGCTGCCCCCAATCCCGATCCGTGCATCCCTGAATCCAGCTCTTGATCATCGTTAGGCCCAGCCTGGGCCTTCCCAGAGCCTGCCCTGCAATGCTGGTGGTGACGTGGCTGACATTGGGGGAGCTCGATTTTGGGTTTGTATATATATTTGTATATATTTTATTATTTCTATTATTATTATTATACTCTTTTTCATTATTATAGTTTATTAAAATTGTTTTAACTTTCCAACCCGTATGTCTCTCTCCCTTTTCCCTTTCCCTTCAGGGGAAGGGTTAACAGAGAGCGTCTGCCACAGGCTTAATAGCCTGCCCAGCTTCAAATCGTGACGGATTTATTGGCGCCCAACAAGGGGCTCGAGAGAACCTCCAACAGGTTGCTCTGATAAGTCGAATTCCGGGTCTGGTGAGAGGAGACCTGGAGGGCTCAGCTGAGAGAGTATCAGATTTCTTCTTTTGAGATTTACGAGGGGTTGGAAATTAAAACAGATAGCTAAGATGGTAATGTCATTTTTGAACGCTGTGTTATCTCGTCTCTTTATAGAGCTTTTTTGAGAGTTAAATGTAACAATACCTTACTTGCCGGATGTGCTGTTTGTTAGTGTTTACGTGCAGTTTAGCAGTGGCCGCTGGTCGAAATGTATTGTTTTGATATGGGTTTTGATACTGATTTATGTCTTGATAAACTGGGCAGTTATTATTCCGGTCTCTTATCTCTATGACACAATGATGGGCAGCTTTAATCGCGAATTGGTAGCAGCGCACTCCAGGCGTCCTTTAGCTGATTCTCTTAATGATTACACTTCCAATTTTACTTCAGGAAATAGTATCTTCCCCTTTTTTGCCAAGCTGATTCCATTAGATTCTGCGAATTTCGGATGAGGCATGTTTTTATTTTCGGGTGTCCTGAATGTGTTTCAGTTTCTGATGTGGTATACGATTAAACGGCGGTGCAGGGACAGCTGTAGGTGTTATGCTGCCACTACAGCCACTAAATCCACTCAAACCCCAGCATCTACCCAATCTGTGCCAACCGCCTCTGTAACTAGGAAGAAACACCAAAAGAAATCAGCTCATGAAGAGAAGGATGATCACTCAGAGCTTTCTAAGGCAGAGCCATCACATGACCCAGATGAGGGCTCTTCACTGTCAGAGTCAGGGCCCGACACAGATGAGGGTCTCCTTGATCGTCTTTTTAAAGCAGACCCATCACATGAGAAAGGTCCTTCTGCAGCAGAGCTATCACAGGAGGAGGACTCGGACATAGAGATAACCTACCAGTCCTTATCCCTGAAGGACCTGCGAAATATAAGGAAAGACTTCAGCCGTTATGACAGTGAGCCAATTATTACCTGGTTGCTCCGATGCTGGGATAATGGGGCGGACAGCATGGAATTGGATGGTAGAGATGCCAGACAGTTGGGATCCCTGTCCAGAGACGGTGGTATTGATAAGGTGCTCGCAAGAAAGTCAAACACTATCAGTCTTTGGAGGCGACTTTTGTCAGGTGTAAAGAGCAGGTATCCCTATAAAGATGATGTTATGAGCCACCTGAGCAAATGGACCACAGGAAATTGTAGATCCTGTAGATCCTGATGAAGTGGAATGCAACTGATCCATGTTCCGGAAGGTTGTGAAGAGTGCTCCACCAACATAGACCCACACATTGTCAATATTAGTATGGAGACAAGATGCTACGGCACGACCTACGGTGGGTAAAATGGCTAACTGTATGCGACAGTATGAAGATAGTATTTCTGCCCCACTGCAGGCTCGCGTCTTGGCTGTGGAAAAACTGACCAAGGAAAACAAGGACTCATTTAAACAACTGTCAGACAAACTGTCCAGGATAGAGAACAAACTTGACTCTCTACCTACACAGGCCCACGTTGCAGCTGTTAGGAGAAAACTCCCTCCTACAGAACCGTCTCAAAGGAAACGGAACACTTCACGAGGTATCCTGTGGTTTGCCCTGCGTGTTTGTGGAGAGGACACGAGTAGATGGCATGGACAACCTGCCAGTACCCTACAGGCACGAGTATGTGAGTTGCAAGCTAAAAGAAATACTAGAGAGAATTTTCCTAGGAGGATGGCTGCTCCAGTTACCAGTGAGCAGGACCCCAGTCAGGGTAGATGGGCCTCAGATCCCTATTTCCCAAATGTGAATAGGGGAAATGAAGGTCCAGTCCCTGTGAGCAGCACGAAGCCATTCCTTAATTAGGGGGGCCCTGCCTCCAGCCAGGTGGAGGAGAGGGACAACCAAGTTTATTGGACTGCGTGGATTCGATGGCCTGGCACATTAAAACCACAAAGGTATTGAGTCCTGGTAGACCCTGGTGCACAGTGCACCCTAATGCCATCAGATCATAAAGGGACAGAATCTATCGGTATTTCGCGAGTAACAGGGGGATCTCAAAGGCTGTCTGTGTTGGAGGCCAAAGAGAGCCTAACTGAAAATGAATGGAAAAAGCACCCCATTGTGACTGGTCCAGATGCTCCATGCATCCTTGGCACGGACTACCTTAAGAGAGGTTTTTTTAAGGACCCAAAAGGGTATAGATGGGCCTTTGGTATAGCAGCTGTAGAGACTGAGGACATTAAACAGCTGTCTACCTTATCTGGCCTCTCAGAGGATCCTTCTGTTGTGGGGTTGCTGAAAGTTGAAGAACAACAGGTGCCAATAGCTACTACCACGGTGCACCGACGACAATATCGCACCAATCGAGACTCCCTGATCCCCATTCATAAACTTAGACAATTAGAAAATCAAGGAGTGATTAGCAAGACTCACTCACCCTTTAATAGTCCTATATGGCTAGTGTGAAAGTCTAATGGAGAATGGAGATTAACTGTGGACTGTGAAATTACGCCACCGTTGAGTGCTGCTGTGCCAGACATGCTAGAACTTCAATACGAACTGGAGTCAAAGGCAGCCAAGTGGTATGCCACCATAGACATTGCTAATGCATTTTTCTCTATTCCCTTGGCACCAAAGTTCAGGTCACAGTTTGCTTTTACCTGGAGAGGTATCCAGTACGCCTGGAACTGACTGCCCCAGGGGTGGAAACACAGTCCTACTATTTGCCGTGGACTGATGCAGACAGCACTAGAAAAGGGTGGAGCTCCAGAACATTTGCAATACATTGATGACATCATTGTATGGGGTGATACAGCAGCAGAAATTTTTGACAAAGGGGAGAAAATAATCCAAATTCTTCTGAAAGCTGGTTTTGCCATAGAAAGAGGCAAGGTCAAAGGACCTGCCTGGGAGATCCTGTTTTTAGGGATTAAATGCCAAGATGGGCGTCGCCAGATCCCGATAGAGGTGATCAACAAAATAACAGCTATGTCCCCACCAACTAACAAAAAGGAGACACAAGCCTTCTCAGGCATTGTGGGTTTCTGGAGAATGCATAGTCCAGATTACAGCCAGATTGTACGCTCTCTTTATCAAGTGACCAGAAAGAAAAATTATTTTCAGTAGGGCCCTGAAAAAAGACAGGCTTTTGAACAGATTAAACAAGAGATTGTACATACAGTAGCCCTTGGACCAGTCTGTATGGGACAAATGTGCTCTACACCGCAGCTGGGGTCAATGGTCCTACCTGGATCCTCTGGCAGAAAGTACCAGGGAAGACTTGAGGTCAACCCCTAGGATTTTGGAGTAGAGGATACAAGGGCTGAGAGGCCAATTACACTCCAACTGAAAAAGAAATACTGGCCACATATGAAGGAGTTAGAAGTGCTTCAGAGGTAATCGGTACTGAAGCACAGCTTCTGGCACCCCAATTACCAGTACTAGGCTGGATGTTCAAGGGTAAGGTTCCTACTACCCATCATGCAACTGATGCTACATGGAGTAAATGGATTGCCTTAATTACACAGAGGGCTCAAATAGGAAACCCTAATCACACAGGAATCTTAGAAGTGATCATGGACTGGCCAGAAGGCAAAGACTTCGGAATGCCACCATAAAAGGAGGTGACAAGTGCTGAAGAAGCCCCACCATATAATGAACTACCAGAGGATGAGAAGCAGTAAGCCCTGTTCACCAAAGGATCCTGCCATATTGTAGGAAAGCATTGGAAGTGGAAAGCTGCTGTATGGAGTCCTATTTGATGAGTCACAGAAGCCACAGAAGGACAAGGTGAATCGAGTATATTCGCAGAGGTAAAAGCCATCCAGCTGGCTTTAGACATTGCCGAACGAGAAAAGAGGCCAAGGCTGTATCTCTATACTGACTCATGGATGGTAGCAAATGCCTTGTGGGGGTGGTTAAAGCAGTGGAAGAGAAGCAACTGGCAGCACAAAGGGAAACTTATTTGGGCTGCTGAATTGTGGCAAGATATTGCTGCTCGACTAGAGAAACTAGTCGTGAAGGCACGTCATGTAGATGCTCACGTACCTAAAAGTCGGGCAACTGAGGAACATCAAAACAACCAACAAGCGGATCAGGCAGCTAAAGTATTCCAAATAGATTTGGACTGGGAACATAAAGGTGAACTATTTTTAGCTCGGTGGGCTCATGACACTTCAGGTCATCAAGGGAGAGATGCAACATACAGATGGGCTCGTGACCGAGGAGTGGACTCTATTGCATAGGTTATCCACAACTGTGAAACGCGTGCCACAATTAAACAAGCCAAATGGTTAAAACCTTTGTGGTATGGGGGGCGGTGATTGAAATACAAATATGGGGAGGCCTGGCAAATTGACTATATCACACTCTCTCAAACCCACCAGGGTAAACGTTATGTGCTTACCATGGTGGAGGCAACCACTGGATGGCTGGAAACATACTCTGTGCCCCATGCCACTGCCCGGAACACTATTCTGGGCCTTGAAAAGTAAAACTTGTGGCGACATGGTACACCAGAGAGAATTGAGTAGGACAATGGGACTCATTTCAAAAACTGTCTCATAGACAACCGGGCCAAAGAGCATGGCATTGAATGGGTATATCATATCCTCTATCATGCACCAGCCTCTGGAAAAACTGGATAGTATAATGGGCTGTTAAAAACTACCCTAAAAGCAATGGGGGGTGGAACGTTTAAAAACTGGGATAAGCATTTGGCACAAGCTACCTGGTCAGTTAACACCAGGGGATCTATCAATAGAGCTGGCCCTGCTCAGTCAGACCTTTTACATACAGTAGAAGGGGATAAAGTCCCTGTGGTGCATGAAAGGAATCTATTGGGAAAAAATGTCTGGGTTCTTCCTGCTACAGGCAAAGGTAAACCCATTCGTGGGATTGCTTTTGCTCAAGGACCTGGATGTACTTGGTGGGTGATGCTGCAGGATAGTGAAATCCGATGTGTCCCTGAAGGTGATCTAATCCTGGGTGAGAATACTTAATTCTGAACTGTATGATGTTAATTGCTGCATAATACTAACAGTGTTCATAAGTGTCTTTCAGATTGAGGCAGTGGTGATGAGACCAGAGCTAGCTTCATCAAGTGGCGTCCAGTAACATCCTCGAGACTGACATCTTTAACCTGCAACCCATGGGCACGAACCGTGACAAAACTCATACCATGTCTCCTGCCCTGAGAGACTGCTAGCCAGATGGAAACCCACAATCATGAACTAAATGAAATTAATGAACTTTTTGTATAGAGATGAATCATAAACTAGTGATAACTGTATACATTTTAAAAAGAAAAGGTAGTGGTGATCTAAGTATGATGTGAATGGTATGGAATAAGGGGTGGAAACCTAGCTCAGTTGGTAGAGCATGACACTCTTAATCTCAGGGTCGTGGGTTTGAGCCCCAAGTTGGGTGCCAATAAATCTGTCACGGTTTAAAGCTGGGCCGGCTACTAAACCTGTGACAGATGCTCTCTGTTAACGCTCCCCCCGAAGGGAAAGGGAAAGGGAAAAGAAAAAGAGTATAATAATAATAATAGAAATAATAAAATATATACAAATATATACAAAAACAAAATCAAGCTTCCCTGATGTTGGCCACATCACCACGTGCACCGCGGGGCAGGCTCCGGGAAGGCCCAGGCTGGGCCCAGTGATGGACGAGAACTGGACTCAGGGATGCACGGATCGGCATCGGAGGCAACAGGAAAATGGACAGAGTCCTCTTCAGACACCGGCCATAGAAGAAAGAGAGACCCTCATGATCCCCCCCGCTTTATACTGAGAATGACGTGTATGGGATGGAATACCTTCGTTGGTCAATTTTGGGTCACCTGCCCTGTCCGCTTCACCCTGCAGGTGTGACCCCTCCTCAGCTCTTCACTCATAAACAGTGAGGAATTTAGCAGTGACCTTGGCTTCTCTAGGAATAAATACAGCAAGAGCCTTTCTGCATAACATCCCTACCGGTGCCTCAGTGATAACTACAAACTTTGAGTGTTATCAGTCCTAGAAGCAGACACTGTCTGCAAACATGCAGTTAGTTTCAGAAAGTGCAGTTACTTAGAAGAGACTTAGCTGAAAGTAAAAATCACTGAAAGGAAAATTGGTCTGGTTTAGGCCAAACCAGAACAGTTTGCTATCAGAAACAGGTTAGATGGACCATTGCAGTGATGCAGTATGTTCACCATTATATTTTTAACAAGTTCTTGAACCCAAAGCATCATCATCTGGGAGAATTCTCAGCTATCTAAATACTAAATTTAATGGTCCACTGTGGATTAAGCTATCTTTGAAAAATTGTAGGCTTAACTTCTCTCCATCCAAAGTTCCTTTTACCTTAGAGATGCTTTAATACAACAGATAAATTAGTTCATAAACTTCAATTTGTTTAGATCTGTCATCAACAAAACAGTCATAGGAAATAACATAAGGGGGGAACAAAGCTTTCCTACTAATCATCAGCACTGACAAGGGACACACTTCCAGCTTCCAAACAGCGTATATTGATAACCTTTGTCTTCTGCAAATTCATTGTTCCCAGAAGCTGGATCAGATTCAGAGATGTTTTTTAACATCTTTATCAATGACTTGAAGGATGTAATGGAGTAATTGTTAATAAAGTTTGCAGATGATACCAAAAACCCACCCAACACACCCTTCTCAGATTGAGGTTATTCTCAACCCAAATTATCCTATGATCTGATGGTCCTTCTCTCCTTCCTCCAGTCCCATTGCTCCTTGCAGTTGGATCAAATAAAAACCAGCAATTCCAGAAGTCCACATTGCAGCCAAATATTTAAAATTTTCAAACTTTTTTGCCATGAAGCATCTATATCTATGCAAACAGTGTCTGACTCCACATACTGTATTATATGAATTGATGGTAAGACAAATCAAAAATTTAAAGTAAATATGTATTTGATTTAATAATAATGTAAAGGATTCCTTCTATGCTAGTCAGAAATCTCAACTGTCAAGAGAATAAGAAAGTTTTCAAATTTGTTCAGTGTTAAAATTCTTTGAATACATATGTATACATATATATAAGTGTTGAGAATGTACATGGGCTATTCTTTAAATAAACACAAGCTTGCGCAACTAAGGTCACTAACATATCCCTTTTAATAGTGGGTAGCCATATACTTCTTTTCTAGACTTGCATGTTGTTTTCTTGTCTTTCAGTCTACTAACACGAGTACTAAAAAGACAGGGCATGTTTTACATTACACTATGAAATGTATTGATACTGAGTTTTAGTAAATATCATATTCTGAATTCACACACTTCATACAAAGATAACACACAATTCTGTCTTTGGAAATAAAAGTTCTCTGGCACTGCTGCCTTTAAATTGACAGTCAAATGGGGTTTCCTAGTCTCTTGAGTTCTAATTAGACTTGCAGTGTTTTACATACCATTCCTAAGGGGATGGGAGCTACACAGCATCTTCTATTTATGCTACTGGTGTCTCTGCTCTTCTGTTTCAGAAATGGTTTTGGCACAAGCAGAATTACCATTCCTTGTATAAAAGAAATTATGATGATTTTTATGTAGTTTATATGAGCTGATGCAACTGTTTTCTAACGCACAGTATACTGTTTCGCTACATCTGCGTATATTAAAAAGACACCAGAGAAAAATACACAGAAGGAAAACAGATCAGTTTTTAAAATATATTTCAAGATACTAAAAAAAAAGTCCGTCTATCACTGAGTAATTAGGTTGAGAGTCATAAAGAATTTTTTAAGAGACAGTTTTTATTGTTTTTTTTGTTTCTTTGTCTGTCTCCTTTTTATGTTGAGAGTTTTAAATGAATTGAGTGTAACTATTGGTCATATTACTTGGATTTCTCCAAAGCACAAAACATGAGCAAGTGACAAAATAACACTTGCTTTTCAACTCATAGGCATATTGTGCTCAGCTTTGTATGTACAACACAATTAATAAAAAATGAAGACTCAAAAAATGACATGTCATCAACCAAGAACTAGGGGAGGCAAAAGAATGCATTGGTTTTGTAATAGTAGAACAGAGGAACAAAATTTCTACTGAGAAAAATCAATTTAATAATAAGAACAGATGAGTTATCATCTCCAGCAAGATATTTTATAATAGATTATTAGCTATCTTAAAAAGGACAAAGAAGTCGTCTTTCTTTCCTCTCTTTTTGCACTTATTATTTTACTTACAAGACCATATGGATACTTTACTTTGAGTAGTACATAGCCACAACACAGGGGAAAAGAGAAAAAAACTACTGTAGAGACATTTGTTTTGTTGTTCTACAGGCAGCGTCTGATCATAATTAAAGCCCTGGGTACTTTCATAATTAAGGCCCTGGGTACTTTCAATATCAAGACTGCTCCTGTCTTGACACTTTCCCATGATTAGTTAAGGAAGGAAGAGTAAAAAGTAGTTAAGTATCCTTGTCTTTTTTTTCTTTTCCCTAGAAGTCTGCAATATCGGAAATGTATTTTTCAGTGCATGAAGGACATGTCTTTGTACACAGAGATGCATATCCCTTGATAACTTCTACCGAGGTCTTGTTTAGCATGCTCCTAGATAGATTTCCTAAGAAACAGCTGAGTCCTAGTAAAGAGCGAGATACCTTTTATGAATTTCATATAACATGTAGTTTGAAGGTTACTGAAGTAGCTTCAAAAAGGTGCAAGAGTAGCTTGCTTACAACACATAGTAGTTTGGTTTAACAAATAAGTAATCTTGTTTCTGATATCGCTACTTCTTCCTACTGCCAGCCTCCTCAAATCAAAGTACAGTATTCAGAGCCATAAGAAGGACAATGAACAATTCAGAACTAAGACTATTCTATACCAGTATGACTAATCACAGACTGCAACCATTATACAGCTTTTGCAAATGTCTTTTTTATTCCAAGCAGAGAGTGCTTTGCATCCAATTGGGAATTCTATCACCTTGGAATTTGCAGACATACTAATAAAAATGTATCTGATTATACATTGAGTAACAGCAGAAGTCCAGATTGACAAGCAAGGAATACCTAAACAGCAGAAACTCAACAGACTGGAAACCTGAGACAACATATTTCTTTATGAGATGCACAATGACACACATTTTAAAAGGTTTCTGTGAAACTCCTCAAACTCAATGACACAATGAATATACTTTATATGACTGTAACTGAACATCTTAAACATTTTGGAACAAGACTCTAATTTCTTTCCTTTCATTCTTTTTTTTTTTTTGAAAAGTAAGGCTTAACATAAGAAAGGGGAAAAATCACAGAAATATTTTCCCTAAAGCAAACGTTAGGCCTTTTATGATAAAAAGAGCGAGAAAAGTAAAGAGATGGATTTTAAACCGCATGAACAGAACTGACCATTGGACAGCAAACATTTAATTTTTAAAAAGTTACTTTGTATTTCCCTACAGCAAAATAAAATATTAATATTTTTTTTTTCTCCTAAAGTATCAGACAGTGGGTTGTGGGTTTTTTTGTTTGTTTTTTAATGGCTCTTAACTGCTTAATAATATATGCACCAGAATTTTGATAATTTGAACACTGATATAGACTATATATTCTCTAGATATCAGTCTCTGCTTCATATCTTATCTAATCAGAAATGATGAGATTATCTATAGCATTCAACTAGCATTTTGTAATTGTGGTGTTTCAATCTCTACAGAAATATTACTTCCCTATCTCAGGATGTTTTTCATGTCTTTTAAAACCTTGAACAACTGAAGGGCTATGATGAAACTTATTAGGTCTTGATGTATCTTTAATAAGTGGTTCTGTTTTTAATTGTAGCCTGGGTTAACATAAAAACATTAAAAAGTACATTAATACAATCCTATGAAACATCAGGAAAAAAGCTAACTTCTCAGAGATTTTTCATTCCTATTCAGATACTTCAAGAGCTGCAGACAGCTTAAGGATATTAAGACAAACAAGAATTTTTTATATTTATTAAGCACAATCCCAAATTCCAATCCAATATTCAAACTACCTAGTCAACCAGGTAATTTCGGACATTGATCTTGTTACTAGCTAATCAATTGAGAAGGCAGTATTTTCACCCTTTTTGTCATAAATCTCAATAAAAGATTCTTTAAAATTGGTGTATCTAAACTAAATATATCAGCTTTAATAAAAAGAAAACTTTTGTGAAAGTCCTTTTTCTCTACAAGTTAAATAAAGTTGTGGCTATCAACTTCTACCCAAAGGAATGTTTCTGTAAATTCCTCATTTGAGTAAAATTACAACATAATATTTTATTAAGAACCACAGAATCACAGAATCACAGAATCATAGAATCAACCAGGTTGGAAGAGACCTCAGGGATCATCGAGTCCAACTGTTGCCCTGACACCACCATGTGAACTAGACCATGGCACTAAGTACCATGTCCAGTCTTTTCTTAAACACATCCAGACATGGTGACTCCACCACCTCCCTGGGCAGCCCATTCCAATGTCTAATTACCCTTTCTGAAAAGAAATTCTTCCTAATGTCCAACCTGAACCATCCTGGTTGGGTGGTCTATAACAGACTCTCACCATAATGTCCGCCCTGCCGACCTTCCCCCTGATCTTCACCCATAAACATTCAACCTTGTCATCCTCACCATCTTCCTCAATTTCGACACAGTCCAAGCACTCCCTAACATACAGCACTACCCCACTGCCTCTCCTGCTTCACCTGTCCCTCTTAAAGAGCTTATAGCCATCCACAGCAGCACTCCAGTCATGAGAGTCATCCCACCACGTTTCTGTGATGGCAACCATATCATAACCTTCCTGCTGTACAGTGGCTTCTAGCTCTTCCTGTTTGTTGCCCATACTGCATGCATTGGTGTGAACGCACTTCAGCTGGGCTAGCGGCCTTGCCCCCAACGCAGGCCTGTCACCCCTAGGTTCATTTGTGGCTGCCCTGGTCTTATTCCCCTCCCCCATCGAACCTAGTTTAAAGACCTTTTAACCAGCCCTGCCAACTTCTGGGCCATAACCCTTTTCCCCTTCTGATTCAGCTGTTCCCCATCCAGCATAAGCAGGCCTGGTGCCATGAAAGCCGCCCTGTGGTCAACAAACCCAAAATCCCACCTACGGCACCAGTCTCTTAGCCACATATTAATCTGTTGTACTTTCATAGTCTTTTCCCTATTTTCACCAAACATCGAAGGAACTGAAGAGAATATAACCTGCACACCTACCCCCTTCACCAAACGCCCCAGGGCCCTGAAGTCCCTTTTGATAGCCCTGGCACTTCTCTCTTCAATCTCATCCCTACCCACCTGGAATACTAATAGTGGGTAATAGTCAGAGGGCCTCACCAGTTCAGGAAGCCTCCTGGCAACATCCCTTACCCGAGCCCCAGGGAGGCAGCAGACTTTCCTGAGTCGGGTCTGGCCTGCATATGGGGCCCTCCGTTTCCCTTAGCAGGGAGTCGCCTATAACAATTACTTTTCTTTTCTCGTTTTTGGAGCTGGTTGAAACCCTCTTACTTGGTTGCTTCTGTTTACATAGCCCCGTAGAAGGCCTTTCACCTAGATTCGTGTCTTCCTGATGCTCAGGAAGACGCTCAGGCTCCAGCACCTCATACCTATTCTTCAGTGGGACGCGGGGAGGGGAGGAAGGTCAGGATGGGATTCGCCTGCCACCCCGAGCAGGGACCTGCCTCCATTCCCTCCCATCCCCTAGGTCTCCTCCTGCTCCTTGTGGAGGAGGAAGAGGATCCTCCACTACCCGGGGAGCATTATGCCCGTCCGTTTTCCCCAGGACAGGCAGGGAACAGCACTGCCCTCCAACCTCTTCCTGGGATGCTCTTGTGCTCCTTAACCTTTCCACCTCCTCCTTGAGTTGGGCCACCAAGGAGATCAGGTCATCGACCTGTTCACACCTCACACAAGCGAGGTCTCCGTTACCCTCGAGTGCCAGGGCCAGGCTCTGGCACTCCCTGCAGCCTGACACCTGCACCTCCGCGTGCTTCCGCGGCAGGTCCGTTTGGGTTGCCATGTCTTTTCTGGCACCCGCAAGGGACTTAGGGCCCTGCCGAGTGGAAACCATACCTTCCTGCCTGCCTACTCTGCTGGCCCTGCCTGCGCGAACTGCCGCGCAAACTGCCGCACCCCTGTTTGTGCACTCCTGTTCGCCACGCTCCGGGTCGCTCACGCTCCCCAGGGGGCCCTTCAAATCTCCCACAGTGCCTCCAGCTACGCCCCCTCCTCTCCTGGGACAGGACTTGGGGCTGCTGCTGGGGGGCCCTGGGTACGGAACCCGCCCGGTACAGCCCTATCTCACCCTCGCCCACACACCTCAGTCACCGCTGCCGCTGCCGCTGCTGCCGACTGACAGCAGAAGGTTCACAGCTCCTTGGCGCCTTCCTCACCTTGTGCACTGGGAGAGAGTCAGCGCCCTGCCCATAGAGCTGCAAACGGCTGTGGCTTCCCCCGCCCTGGGACACACACAGTCACTGCTTACTCACCCTCTCCCCTCTGGGCAGGGACCGGTCCCTGCCCACCCAGAAGCTTCTTATCACCCGATCAACAGGGGGTGGTGCTACACCCCTCCTCTCCTGATTCGTTGCCGGGAACTTCCGGGTCCAGATGCGTCTCGGAGCTGCTGCTCGGGGGGCCCAGAGCACGGAAACCGCCCGGTTCAGCCCGATCTCGCCCTCACCCCGTACTCACCTCAGTCGCCGCCACCGCCGCTGCCGCAGCTGCTGCTGCTGCCGCTGCTGCCAACTGACTGTTTGTTATAGTTTCACTGCATTTAAATCTCCCGCGGTGCCTCCAGCTACGCCCCGTCCTCTCCTGATTTGTTGCCAGGAACTTCCGGGTCCAGGCGCATCTTGAGGCTGCTGCTTGGGGGGTCCAGAGCATGGAAACCGCCCGGTACAGCCCGATCTCGCCCTCACCCTGCACTCACCTCAGTCGCCGCCGCCACCGCTGCCGCCGCCGTCGCCGCTGCCGCTGCTGCCGCTGCTGCCGACTGACTATTTCTTCTCTTCTTGCTGAATAAAAAATTTTTGTAATTTGAGGCAAGTGTAAATTTTGGTTGGATTATTAACACTGAGGATTCATAGCCCAAGATATGTGAGAAATTCTCTGAAGACAGAAGGGAAGAACAGTAGTTTGGGAAACCAAAGTCATTAAAAAGCTCAGAGGTAGCAAAGATGACAAACAGGGTAGTACACAGTAATTAGCCATTTATGATTTAAAACACAGGGGTGCTGGATCATGACACCATTTCCACACATTTCCCACCCTCTCTGCAATTATGCTATCATGGCTGCTTAAACCATTATGTCTAGTGTAGCACAGTGGACTTGACATGAAAGATTCTGACCTTCCCTTAAGAGCATGTTGGACATACCCTTCTCCTCCTGACTGCTCACTCACCACTTCTCTTATACTTAAAACTGAAAGCTGTCTTTACTGTGGACGCCAAGCCCAACATTGTGTCATTATGAAACTACTGCAGACAACTAACAATCACATACCATGCGGTCTCATCCGACAATCTAGCTATAGGTACTTAAACTGTATGAAAAGAACAACAGATACGTGAGCCAAATTCTTAGGCTCTTAAATTCACTGGTTAGAATATCATGTAATAAACAATCCCATTTTACTTAGAATGGTCACTGCGAGCAACAGGAGGTGTTTGCCAGAAACGGCTTTGACTGCAGTCCTCAAGACCTATCCCAGGAACGGTAGAACACGGAAACTAAGCTTAGACATAACATATTTCAGGCAACACTAGGACTGGTCCATGTCATTTTATGATGTGTTTTGTGCCACTGCTGCCAAATCTATTTCACATAAGACATATATATATATTCTGTTGTACTAGATAAATCATTGTGATAAAAGTATAGATCTTATTTCCATAGCATGTAAGTGAAAATAACAATATTAAGATAAACACGCTGTAGGTCAGTAGGTGCAGTGACGTCTTGTCAGGCTTGATTCAGATCCTGTGTTGACTGGTAAGTACCTGTCTACAATTATTCGGTCTGAACACAAGAATTCTTGTTGCTGCTACTGCTGCCCTTGCTCTAAAATACTTCAAGCAGGGAAATATTTGTTGTCTGTATGGCAACTAATCCAATTATTTATGATTCCTAGAAAAGGTCACAGAAATAATTTTCCTTCTATTTTTCTTTCTCTCATTCTTCCTCTCTCTCTTTCCTCTCTAACAAATAACTGGGGAGACCATTGCCAAAACTTCTGAAATAGGACAGTAGACTTATTTTTATGTGCAGCTACAGAGATTTTTGTTGCAGGAAACTGAAATCAAAACCAGGAAAAAAACAGTCATTTAAAACAATATTTCCTATTTGACACAAGAGTGTTTACTTGGCAAAGTGTTCACTAATTGATATGATAGACTAAAAGTGGAGTATTTGGTTCTATTTTTATATTCCGGATCAGTGCGTTTTTCTCTTAGAGCATGTTTTACTACTACTGTTGATACCAAAGACATACCACAGTTCATTTCAGTAAAAATACAGCCGGAATTATTATATAATCGTACAAAGGATGAAAGTGCCTGAAAAAGAAACAACCAATTTAAACCATATCAGGTGGAACTGGAATTCTGGTACCCTAGTGCATGTGTCGGGTTCCGGATTAAGGTCTGCCTTAAAAGCAAATTTAGAAATAAAATGCAGACAGCCCACGTGGGGCCTGCCTAATTAGTAAAAAGGAGTAAATCTAGAAATAAAATGCAGACAGCCCATGTGGGGCCCACCTAATTAGTAACTCCAGTGCAGCCCACGTGGGGCATGCCTGGTTCAATGCAGACAGCCCACACGGGGCCCCCCAGATTATAAATCACCCAGTATGTTTAACCTGCCTGCAGGTAAAGCACCCCCCAAAATCCTGACCCGAAATAAAATAGATTCGTGATCCTTGAGTTCGGACAAAGCACAACTGAGGCACGGTATCAATAAACTTAACTCTGACTTTATTAAGTCCAACAATGAGGCAACTCAGTGAGCAAGGGAGAGTGGGGGGGGGAGAGAGAGAGAGAGAAGTAAAAGAAAGAGAGGAAAAGAGAACAGTTGAGAGGGAAAGGATAGTCACCACCCTGGGATCCAGTGGCGTCCCACGGGATCTTTTGTTGCTTCTCGGAAGATGGTGGTGGGGGCCCGCGTGGTCGGGCGATCCAGTCTCTTTTATAGAGTTTTTCGGCAGAGTCATGTGACTTGGAGCCGCCAGTCAACAGTTCGCACCAATCACAGGTCCGAGGGCGGGACATGTCCGGTTCCTGCACCGTAGGATTGGCCCATTGCCAGGCTGTCGCCGGATGTGTCTCTCCGGAGGAGGTGGAGGGTGCAGGGCGGAGGCATCCCTCAAGTTGGCGCCTACCTTATTGCGTCATAAAACGTCGCCAAGGTCAGGCAGTCCGGGCCTCCACAAGATGGCGTCTGAGCACGTGGCATAGGACGGTTTCTGAGACAATGCCGAAAGGAAAAAAAAAAAAAGGGGGACACAGAACAGATCCCCACAGCATGTCATGTCTACATTAGCAAGTAAAAACCTCTGCTATCAACTGCAGTACATTAAAGACACTCCTGGAGCAATGTATTTCCTTTCACAAGTCCATGAACTTTGAGAATGATCTAAGATACAAAGTGTCTTAAGTAGCAACAATAGTGAGATCTGCTTGAAAATGCACTCCTTATCCCAGCTGAAACACTAATGAAGGCAAACCAGTTTAAATAGCCTGCAGTTCTACCACCAGACTTCTGCTGATTTTAGAAAGCTACATCCTTGACATGAGAAAGAACTCAATCATTTACTGTGTAGGAAGTTGTTGTGATTTAACCTCAGCCACCGAGTAAGCACCACACAGCGGCTTGCTCACTCCTCCACAGTGGGATGGCAGACAGTAAAAGTGAGAAAACTCGTGGGTTGAGATAAAGACAGTTTAATAGGTAAAGCAAAAGCCACACACACAATCAAAGCAATATAGTGAATTCATTCACTACTTCCCATCAGCGGGCAGGTGTTCAGTCATCTCTGGGAAAGTGGGGTTCCATCACGTGTCATGATTACTTGGGAAGACAAAAGCCATCACTCCAAACGTACTCTGTTCCTTCTTTTTCCCTAGCTTTATATGCTGAGCGTGACGTCATAAGGTACAGAATATCCCTTTGGTCAGTTGGGGTCAGCTGTCCCAGCTGTTTCCCCTCGTAACTTCTTGTGTACCCTCAGCCTACTCGCTGGTAGGGTGGTGTGAGAAGCAGAAAAGGCCTAGACTCTGTGTAAGCACTGCTCAGCAATAGCGAAAACATCCTTGTGTTATCAACACTGTTTCCAGCATAAATCCAAAACACAGCTCCATACCAGCTACTATGAAGAAAATTAACTTTATCTCAGCCAAAACCAGCACAAAATTATAAAGCTATGTCCATTCCAAGTAATTAAATGGAACGGATTTTGTAGGAATTAGCTCTTTATATTAAAAAGGTAATATCCATTTAATCATTTACTTCTATATTAGTGCCATCAAAATAAAGTGAAACCAAATGACATGTCGGATGTGTTGTGCTGGAATTTGATGCAGCACATATCTGTTGCCAATCTGAGAGCAGCGTTCAGAATAGGCCATTCACTTAGGATAAAAGGAATGAAATTGGCACAATCCCAGTAAGAAAAAGGAAGAAGGCAGAAATGACAGAAGTTTTTAAAATTTTAACCTCGATTATGCTCATCTTCACTACCACCACAGAAATTACCTCATAAAGCAAGATACAGAGGAGAGAAAAACATTACTTGTCACCAAGCTGCACCTTAAGAAAGTGATGAAATTGAGAAAAAAAGTCCCCAGTGACCTGGGATAATGGCTACAGTCCCACAGAGGAATCATAGTAGCCCATTTCCTCCACATACTCTGTCTGACTCTGTGCACATTGTAAGGTCATGTTCTCACTCTGAATACAATCATTTGTGTCTGCCTGAGCCTCACTGACTGCGACAATGTCAGCAAATCCAACACCTGCAAAATCAAGAATATGAAATACCAAAATTTGTTCACTCCATAATACAAAAACTCTTTTAATTTCTGACTGGAGCTCACACATATAATATTACTCATGAATCTTCTAATTTTTTGTATCTCTTCTTACTGGCACCTTCATACTTATAAACACGATATCAAAATAAAATCTGTTAAATAACGTCAAAATAAGGTAAAAGGTGATATGATTGTAAAGCTTCTTAAAGTTTTTTCTGCTAAATAAATTGCCAGTTTTACTGATTGTTTGGTACAAGTAGTAAGATTTAATTTCCTAAATGACTGTCCAACATCCTACTACAGAGGTTGAAAGTAAGAGTATTTTTTGTTGAATAATTTCTATATATTAACTAAAGGGACATATCCAGGGCATGACAAAAATACCTCTATCCAGATTGTAACTTGGTATAATTAAAGTTACTGTACTAAAATCTTTTGCCTTCCAAAAAGTTATTGCAAACAAAGCACTGTGTCGAATGCATTTTCTTACATAGCATCCCCCAAAACATCCAACAGGTTTACAGACAAAAAAAAGCCTTAAAAATACCAGCAAAATTACACACAAACTAGCTGAAGGCTAATCTTCATATGTGGTTAGATAGCCCAAAAAATGGTACAGACTAATAATTAAATGGTTAAAAATGAACAACATGACAAAAAATTGCATCTCACACACATTTATACACATAGCCAAACTTTTAAATTTTTGTTCCTTTTCAATGGGGAGAGGAAGAAAAATGTGTGCTCACAGTAGGTGGACAGTCCATGGGAATTTATTTAAAGTAGATATGGTTAAGCAAGGCATAGGTTATCCAAAAGCTAAGTCATCTTTTCAGAGTTTGGCCCTGGAATAATTGTATTGATTTCAGTGAAACCAAATGCAGTCTGCAGTGTCCCCGCAGTCCACAGCCAAAACGCCGAACTCCCCCTCAGTGGCACACACAGAAGAAAGGGGGCATAAAATTGCAGAAGAATGGAGGGTCAAAAAGGCAAGAACCAGCAGGAGGAAGAGACTTCCCCCAAAGCCTAAGGTGCCTTTGCAGAACTGCTTCAGTCCTCTGCAGTCTGAGGAGGAAAGACCTGCTGCATCAGGAGAGACGCTGGAGCCCAGTAAGGCAGCCCAGTGTGCTCCCTGTATAAAGACCAGTGCTTCCAAGAAAAAGCAACGGGTGATAGTGGTAGATGACTCTCGAGAGGCACAGATGTGCCCATCTGCCGACCCGATGCGCTCTCTAGAGAGGTATGCTGTTTACCGGGGACTCACATCAGGGATGTCACAGAGAGACTACTGAGGCTAGTACAGCGCACAGACTATTACCCACTGCTGCTGTTTCATGTGGGCACCAGTGACACAGCCAAGAGCAGTCTGAGGCATATCAAGGAGGACTACAGAGCCCTGGGAGCAGCAGTAAAGGACTCTGGGGCCCAGGTAGTTTTCTCATCAGTCCTTCCAGTCAAAGGGAAGGGGACTAAAAGGGACAGTAAAATTAGGCAAATCAACACATGGCTACAGGACTGATGCAACAGCCAGGGGTTTGGCTACTTAGACCACGGGACTTGCTTTGAGAAACCTGGTCTTCTGGCAGCCAACGGGGTCCATCTGTCAGAGAAGGGCAAGAGAGTCTTAGGTCATAGGCTTGCCAAGCTGGTAGAGAGGGCTTGAAACTATATTTGCCGGGTGAAGGGAACCTCACTCCATCCTAATTCAGCCAGTCTGACTCCAGGGCCAGCAATAGGTGCCCAGAGACTGGAGAAGGATGGCAGGTCAGCAGGAGAGCGCCGGAAGAGCAGGGAAAGGAATTTCAGCCAGTAAGTCAACTTTGTTGGGGGACCAAATGAAATGTCTCTATGCAAACACACAGAGCATGGGGAACAAAAAAGAGTATCCAGAGACATGTGCATGCCTGCAAGTCTATGACCTTATTGGCATCACGGAGATGTGGTGGGATGACTCCGACGACTGGAGTGTTGGAATGGAGGAATACAGGCATTTTAGGAAGGACAGGCAGGAGAGACGAGGAGGTGGTGTTGACCTCTATGTCAATGACCAGTTCTAGTGTGTGGAGCTCTGCCTGGGGACGGAGGAGGAGCAAAGGGAGAGTTATGGGTCAGGATTAAAGGGAGGACAGGGACGGGAGACATTATAGTGGGCGTCTGCTACAGGCCACCTGACCAGGAATCACAGAATCACAGAATCACAGAATCACAGAATCAGTCTGGTTGGAAGAGACCGCTGGGATCATCGAGTCCAACCATTGCCCTGACACCACCATATCAACTAGACCATGGCACTAAATGCAATGTCCAGTCATTTCTTAAACACATCCAGAGATGATGACTCCACCACCTTTATGGGCAGCCCGTTCCAAAGTCTAACAACACTTTCTGAGAAAAAATGCTTCCTAATATCCAACCTGAACCTCCCTTGGCGAAGCTTGAGTCTGTGTCCTCTTGTCCTATCGCTAGTTGTCTGGGAGAAGAGGCCGACTCTCACTCCACTACAATCTCCCTTCAGGTAGCTGTAGACTGCAATAAAGTCGCCTCTGAGCCTCCTCTTCTCCAGGCTAAACAACCCCAGCTCCCTCAGCTGTTCCTCATAGGTCAGACCCTCCAGACCCTTCACCAGCTTGGTCGCCCTCCTCTGGACTCGCTCCAACACCTCAACGTCTTTCTTGAAGTGCAGGGCCCAGAACTGGACACAGTATTCAAGGTGCGGCCTCACTAGTGCCAAGTACAGAGGGAAAAGAGTACAGAGGAAGACCAAGCAGATGAAGCCCTCTACTGGCAGATAGGTGTAGCCTCATGTTCACAGACCCTAGTCCTCATCGGGGACTTCAACCACCCTGATATCTGTTGGAAGGACAACACAGCTGGGCACTAGCAATACAGGAGTCTCCTGGAATGCGTGGATGACCACTTCCTTCTCCAAGTGATAGAGGAGCCAACGAGGAGAGGTGCCACGCTGGACCATGTTCTCACCACCAAGGAGGGATTGGTGGGGGACGTGAAGCTCAAGGGAAGCCTTGGCTGCAGCAACCATGAAATGGTGAAATTCAAGATCCATAGGGCAGCAAGGACAGCATGAAGCCAGCTCACCACCCTGGATTTCAGGAGAGAAGACTTTGACCTCTTCAGGGACCTGCTTGGGAGAGTCCCTTGCAATAAAACCCTGGAGGGAAGAGGGGCCCAAGAAAGCTGGTTAGTATTCAAAGACTACCTCCTGCAGGATCAGAAGCAATGCATCTCGACAAAGAGGAAGGCAGGCAAAAACGTCAGGAGGCCTGCATGGATGAACAAAGAGCTTCTGGATAAACTCAGGCACAAGAAGGAAGCCTACAGAAGATGGAAGCAAGGACACTTAGGCTGGGAAGAATACAGGGAAATTGTCCGAGCAGCCAGGAAGCACATTCGGAAAGCTAAAGCCCTGATAGAATCAAATCTGGCCAGGCATGTCAAGGGCAACAAGAAATGGTTCTATAGGTACGTCAGTGATAAAAGGAAGTCTAGGGAAAATGTGGGCCCTCTCTGGAAGGAAACGGGAGACCTGGTTACCTGGGATATGAAGAAGGCTGAGGTACTCAATGACCTTTTGCCTCAGTCTTCACTGGCAAGTGCTCTAGCCTCACTGCCTAAATCTCAGAAGGCAGAGGCAGGGACTAGAAGGATGAAGAGCTGCCCACTGTAAGAGAAGATCAAGTTCAAGACCATCTAAAGAAAGGGAAGGTGCACAAGTCTGTGGGACCTGATGAGATACATCTGTGAGTCCTGATGGAACCGGCAGATGAAGTTGCTAAGCTACTCTCCTTCATTTTTGAGAAGTCGTGGTAGTCTGGTGAAGTTCCCACTGACTGGAAAAGGGGAAATATAACACCCATCTTCAAGAAGGAAAAAAAGGAAGACCTGAGGAACTACAGGCCAGTCAGTCTCAGCTCTGTGCCTGGCAAGATCATGGAGCAGATCCTCTTGGAAACTATACTGAGGCACACGGAAATCAAGAGGTGATTGGTGACAGCCAACATAGCATCAGGAAGACAGAGAGGATGAGCAGAAGACATAAACAGGAAGAACTGGAGATCTATATGACATCATAGCACCACGATCTCATTGCAATTACAGAGACATGGTGGGATAGCTCTCATGACTGTAAAGCTGTCATGGATGACTATGTACTTTTTAGGAAGGACAGGTCAGCAAGGCGAGGAGGTGGAGTTGCCCTTTATGTGAGAGAGCTACTGTAATGTATCGAGCTGAGACTAGAGAAGGATGAAGAACGAGTAGAGAGCCTATGGGTAAGAATTAAGAGGCAGGATAACATGGGTGATGCTATTGTAAAACTACAGGCCACATGATCAGGAAGAAGAAGTAGATGAGGCTTTCTACAGACAGCTGGAAGTAGCCTCACGATCACAGGCCCTAGTTCTCATGGGAGACTTCAATCACCCCGATATCTGCTGGAAAGACAACATAGCTAGACACCCACAGTCCAGGAGGTTCCTACAGAGCATTGACGATAACTTTTTGACATAGGTGGTGGAGGACCCAATGTGGAGAGGTGCTTTGCTAGACCTTGTGTTAACAAATAACGAAGGTCTGGTTGGAGATGTGAAAGTTGGGGGTAGCCTGGGTTGTAGGGACCATGAGATGGTGGAGTTCAAGATTCTGCATGGATGAAGCAGGGCAATAAGTAGCACCACTACCCTGGACTTCAGGAGAGTTGACTTTGGCCTCTTCAAGGACCTCCTTGGGGGTATCCCATGGGTTAGGGCTCTAGAGGGCAGGGGTGTCCATGAGAGCTGGTCAATACTCAAACAAGCTCAGGGTTAGTGCATCCCTATGAGTAAGAAATCAAGCAAAGGGGGCAGGAAACCTGCATGGACGAACAAAGAGCTTCTGACAAAACTGAAATAGAAGAAGGAAGTCTACGGAATGTGGAAAAAGGGACAAGCTACCTGGGAGGAATACAGGAAGGTTGTCAGAGTATGCAGGGAGGTGACAAGGAAGGCCAAGGCCTGCTTGGAATTAAATATGACAAGGGACATCAAAGACGACAAGAAGGGCTTATTCAAGTACATCAGCAGCAAAAGGAAGACTAGGGAAAAAGTGGGCCCGCTGCTGAATGAGGAGGGTGCCCTGGTGACGGAGGTTGCAGAGAAGGCACTGAAGTTACTGCAGAGAAGTTACTGAATACCTTCTTTTCCACAGTCTCTACTACTAAGGCCAGCCCTCAGGAATCCCAGACCCTGGGAGGTACAAGAGAAAGTCTGGAGAAAGGAAGACTTTCCCTTGGTTGAGGAGGATCAAGTTAGAGATCATTTAGACAAACTGGACAACCACAAATCTATGGGCCCCGATGGGATGCACCCACAAGTGTTGAGGGAACTGGCAAGTGTTATTGCCCAGCCACTCTCTATCATCTTTGAAAGGTCATGGAGAACAGGAGAGGTTCCTGAGGACTGGAGGAAGGCCAATGTCACTCCAATCTTTAAAAAGGGTAAGAAGGAAGACCCAGGCAACTACAGACCGGTCAGCCTCACCTTTATCCCTGGAAAGGTGATGGAGCAGCTCATTCTGGATGCCATTTCTAAGCATGTGGAGAAGGTCATCAGAAGCAGTCAACATGGATTCACCAAGGGGAAATCATGCTTGACCAATCTGATAACCTTCTATGATGACATGACTGGCTGGGTTGATGAGGGGAGAGCAGTGGATGTTATCTACCTTGACTTCAGCAAGGCTTTTGACACTATCTCCCATAACATCCTCATAGGAAAACTCAAGAAGTGTGGCTTAGACGAGTGCACAGTGAGGTGGATCGAGAACTGGCTGAAAGACAGAGCCCAGAGGGTTGTGATCAGTGGTGCTCAGTCTAGTTGGAGGCCTGTGGTTAGTGGTGTTCCCCAGGGGTCAGTACTGGGTCCTGTCTTGTTCAACTTATTCATCAATGATCTGGACGAAGGAACAGAGTGTACACTCAGCAAACTTGCTGATGACACAAAACTGGGAGGGGTGGCCGATGCACCAGAAGGCTGTGCTGCCGTTCAGCAAGACCTGGACAGGCTGGAGAGTTGGGCAGAGAGGAACCTCATGAAGTTCAACAAAGGCAAGTGTAGAGTCCTGCAACTTGGGAGGAATAACGCCATGCACCAGTACAGGTTGGGGGCTGATCTACTGGAGAGCAGCTCTGCAGAGAAGGACCTGGGTGTTCTGGTGGACAACAAGTTCACCATGAGCCAGCAATGTGCCCTTGTGGCCAGGAAGGCCAATGGTATCCTGGGATGCATTAGGAAGAGTGTGGTCAACAGGTCAAGGGAGGTTATCCTGCCCATCTACACGGACCTGGTGAGGCCACATCTGGAGTACTGTGTGCAGTTCTGGGCCCCCCAGTTCAAGAAAGATAAGGAATTACTGGAGAGAGTCCAGCGAAGGGCTACAAAGATGATCAGAGGACTGAAGCATCTCTCTTTTGAGGAGAGGCTGAGAGAGCTGGGTCTGTTCAGCTTGGAGAAGAGAAGACTGAGAGGGGATCTTATCAACACTTATAAATACCTTAGGGGTGGGTGTCAAGAGGAGGGGGCCAGAGTCTTCTCAGTAGTGCCCAGTGACAGGACAAAGGGCAATGGGCACAAGCTGAAATATGGGAAGTTCCATCTGAATATGAGGAGGAACTTCTTTACTTTGAGGATAGCAGAGCACTGGAACAGGCTGCCCAGGGAGGTTGTGGAGTCTCCTTCTCTGGAGCTATTCAAAACCTGCCTGGACACAACCCTGTGCAACATGCTCTAGGGGAACCTTCTTTGGCTGGGGGTTGGACTAGATGATCTCCAGAGGTCCCTTCCAACCCTTAACCATTCTGTGATTCTGTGATTCTGTGATTCACTAAGGGCAAATCATGCCTGACAAATTTGGTGGCCTTCTATGGTGGTGTTACAGCACTGGTGGATAGGGGAAGAGCGACTGATGTCATCTACCCGAACTCGTGCAAAGCATTTGACACTGTCCCCCATGACATCCTTGTCTCTAAATTGGAGAGACATGGACCTGACAGATGGACCACTCGGTGGATAAAGAATTGGCTGGATGGTCACACTCAAAGGGTTACGATCAACGGCTCGATGTCCAAGTGGAGACCAGTGAAGAGTGGCATTCCTCAGGGCTCAGTATTGGGACCGGTCCTGTTTAACATCTTTGTTGGTGACAGGGACAGTGGGATTGAGTCCTCCCTCAGCAAGTTTGCCAATGACACCGAGCTGTGTGGTGCCATCAATATACTAGAGGGAAAGGATGCCAGACAGACTTGAGAAATGGGCCTGTGCAAACTGCATGAAGTTCAACAAGGCCAAGTGCAAGGTCCTGCATGTGAGTCAGGGCAATCCCAAGCACAAATACAGGCTGGGCAGAGAAGGGATTGAGAGCATCCCTGAGGAGAAGGACTTGGGGGTGATGGTTGGTGAGAAGCTCAACGTGAGCCAGCAATGTGCACTTGCAGCCCACAAGGCCAACCATATCCTGGGCTGCATCAAAAGCAGCAAGGCCAGCAGGTCCAGGGAGGTGATTCTGTCCTCTCTACTCTGCTCTCATGAGACCCCACCTGGACTACTGTGTCCAGCTCTCGGTCCCCAACATAAGAAGAACATGGAGCTGTTGGAACAAGTCCAGAGGAGGGCCACGAAGATAATCAGAGGGCTGGAGCACCTCTCCTATGAAGACAGGCTGAGAGACTTGGGGCTGTTCAGCCTGGAGAAGAGAAGGCTCTGGAGGCATCTTATAGCAGCCTTTCAGTACCTGAAGGTGGCCTACAAGAAAGCTGGAGAGGGAGATTTTACGAGGGCATGTAGTGACAGGACAAGTGTGAGCTGTTTTAAACTGAAAGGGTAGATTTAGATTAGATCTTAGGAAGAAATTCTTTACTGTGAGAGTGGTGAGACAATGGAACAGGTTTCCCAGAGAAGTTGTGGCTGCCCCCTCCCTGGCCGTGTTTAAGGCCAGGTTGGATGAGGCTTTGAGCAACCTGGTCTAGAGGAAAGGTGTCCCTGCCTGTGGCAGGGGGGTTGGAACTAGATGATCTTTAAGGTCCCTTCCAACCCAAACCATTCTATGATTCTATGATATTACAATAACGGAGAGTGATAGAAGAGTCCAGCTGATTGACTTTAGCAGAGGTCACATAGTTAAACCACCATGTTTTACTTTTTAACTGTATTATTGTGTTAACAAACAAAAAGAGCAGTTATTATTATGTAGATATTCAGGCAAGCTTTTTCATTTCTTTATGTATATTATGTATGATACAAGATACATACATGGTTTAAGAAAATTAATGTAATGTATTACCACAAGAAATACTATTTCAAATAACAACATTTTCTTCTTGAACATTTATTAATAACATCTTGATCATCTAATCCATTTTTTTTCAAATTAATGTGCAAGTGAAACTATTAATAGACTGAACTTCAGTGTAATTTAAAGTACAGGTATTTCATCATCACTATCATTGCATAAAAAGTAGAAAACATAGGTAAAACTTTTTACTAGTCTTTATTGTAGTTCATTGTATCATGTTTATTGTTAGCCTTCTTTCTTTTTTCTTTTTCATGAAGTCACTATATAAATAACCCCAATTTTATGTTTTCTTTTCTGACATATTTCACAGAGAATATTCTCACCATTTTTCCTGTAAATGCTTCCTCAAAATAGAGTATATAGATGATGGCAGGGATAACACATGTTCAAGAAATCAGATTCTAAAAAGTCTTATTGATTACATAAATTTTACTATCTTAAGGAGCCCACAGGACTATGCCAGTGAGAAAAGGCATGACTTTAAACATGCAGTAATCAGACTATGATAATAACATAACATAGGTTTTAAATTACTTCCTTGCAGTAAATCTAATGATTATGCACTGAGATTTTATTAGATAGATATACAGACAAATGTAAGACTTTTCTAAACTTATACCTAATAACATGTCTACTAACACAGCAGAGTATCAGCTAAGTTAAAAGGAGTCCTGGTTTGAAAGAGACGCATTTGTTATTATGCAGTTCAATTACCATGCCTTACTGAGGAGAAATGCATTAACATATTTATTTAATAAATGGAATGAGCTTTCCACTTAACCTGATAGCAATTATTTGGGAAATTTATATACTTCCGTCACATGATACCAATTCAAGAAAATAGATAGACCATCTGCTTCTAGCTGGTTTATATATAACTGTTAGAAACTGGCACTGCTTCAGCAAGCAGGCAACATTGCATTGATTGCCTTTGACAGGTGTGGCTTGTGGATGAAAAGGGAAAATTAACTAAAGGATTCTATGAGGAACTTGGTATATTATGCAATGTGACTGTTCTTATTTGTCTTTTGTAGTTGTCTTTTAGCTTTTTTAAAAAGTATAGAAATGCATTGTATCTACTGGCATATGGCTAACTCAAATTTTTCAGTTAGCAAGAAATATCTATTTCCTCATCTCTCTGAGTTTTGTCACAAGGTTGTTTTCTGGTTTATGCCACATTTTTTTATACTTTTCTACTATGTGCTTGTATCATAAACACATCATAAATACTGCTCTTAATAACTATTTTTAACTTCTTGTTGATTTTTTTTTTCATAGTGACAAACATATGAAGCAGGAATTATGTTTGCATTTCTTCTGTGTAGTACTTTTACACATGAACATGAATTGGACATTTTATTTTTGTGAAACACCAGAGTGGAATAACAGAGAAGCAGCCTCCAGAGTAGATATATGGTTTCCAGTAGTAGGAATAGGTAAAGCAAATTGCTGTTTTTCACAGGAATCCCTCTTATTGGTCCGTAAATTCACCTGCTGAAAGCTTTTAATGTTTTTTACAAAAAACATTTAAGAAAAGTTGCACAATTTTGACTGACCCTGTCATCTTGTGACTTTTGTTTGTATTTTAATGGGTGTTACCATCAAGGAATTTAACTATCCTTGACTAAACTGGCCGTCAAGAACCTACGTGTCAGTGTATCACTTGAGTATTCTAATTACATTTTATAAATAAATCACACTGTGGAGCATGTGCCTTCTGTTTACTGCCTAGTCACATGATACAGTGTTATTATATAAGGATGTTTTCATTTCTGTGTCACTGAAGTTATACAGACAAGGAAGCAATGCATTTTTAGCTTCATATTATTTTCATATTCACTTTTAAGACATATATGTAGTAGAATGGGAACACGTTTTGTATTAACTGGTCTATATCTGCCTCAGATAAGGTAATTCATCTCTGAGAATCTCAGAGCACTCTGTGCCCTCTGTACTTGGCACTAGTGAGGCCGCACCTTGAATATGTGTCCAGTTCTGGGCGTCGCACTTCAAGAAAGATGTTGAGGTGTTGGAGCGAGTCCAGAGGAGGGCGACCAAGCTGGTGAAGGGTCTGGAGGGTCTGACCTATGAGGAACGGCTGAGGGAACTGGGGTTGTTTAGCCTGGAGAAGGGGAGGCTCAGAGGTGACCTTATTGCAGTCTACAACTACCTGAAGGGAGGTTGTAGTGAAGTGGGAGTTGGCCTCTTCTCCCAGGTAACTAGCGATAGGACACGAGGACATAGCCTCAAGCTTTGTCAGGGGAGGTTCAGGTTGGACATTAGGAAGAATTTCTTTTCAGAAAGGGTTATTAGACATTGGAATGGGCTGCCCAGGGAGGTTGTGGCGTCACCATGTCTGGATGTGTTTAAGAAATGACTGGACATGGCACTTAGTGCCCTGGTCTAGTTGACAGGGTGGTGTCAGGGCAATGGTTGGACTCGATGATCCCAGAAGTCTCTTCCAACCTGGTTGATTCGGTGATTCTGTGATTCAACAATTCACAAAAAAATTCTTGTATAGGAAAATATGTTTAGTTACTCTTTTTATAACTGAAATAAAGTAACTGTTAATATTCATGTATCTTTGATAGGCTAGGGACACAGAACAAGCTGTGCAGTTGGAAATATTATGTTCTACTATAATAATTTGGTATGGTTGGAAAAAATTGGACTTTTTTTTCTCCCAAGCCTTCTTCAGATCTGAAATAGGATCTGAAAACTGTAAAGTTCAATAAAAGTTAAGGTCAAGAGCGTAGGAGTTAAGTTAGATACAAAACAAATAAATATCTGTTGGTATTTTGCGGAACCAACTGTGGAAAAAAGAGAGCAACAAGAAAAAGACAAAGTTAGTGGTTATCTTACAGGCAACAGACAGAAACATATAGTTCAGAACATATGGAACATATGGACCAAAACAGAGTGTGTATGGAGAAAAGATGAGAAAGAGTAATATGCGATAAAAGCAAATATGAAGAGACCATATTGTATTATAAAATATCATTAACATGCTGTAAAAACAAGACGAGTGACCTTGAACCCTGTATTAAAACAGTTAATTTCTTTGCTTGCTCTCAAGCTCTGAACACCACACCTAGCTATGGTTTGGGATGTGATTCACTTCAGGGATCCCTCTCAAAGGGAAGGTGGGTGAAATTGCAGTATTGTGATTTTGTCTGTTGAACATAGCCTCAAAATGCTATTGCATCAGGTTTTGTATATGGTGTCCCCATATGCCCTCATGTGACAATTAACAACATAGCACATACACCCTCAGCTTCATGCCATCAAAATGTCACTCCACTGAACTGCAGCATAGCCCTTTACCATCTCCACATTGTCTTACTGCATTATTTCTAACAGCTGAATACTGCTACAGGTGTCACGAAGTTTTACTAACTCCAACAGCAGTAAAACAAGAGCTCAGCTAATGGAGTGATCCCATAAGCACAAATACACATACCTTTCCTATTCACTACGAAACATACTTTGCACAGCATGTAGGTAAGGATCTAGTCCCAGAATGTCTGTCTTCTAAACCTGAGATTTTATACCACTACAATTCAGCAAGCCCTTTTACTTTTTCCTGTTTTGGCATTGAAGCAGTCTCAAAAAGAGGTGGTCATAATATCAGTTCTATACCTTTTTTAGATTCAGCTAAATACTTCAAGAAGAAAAACACATTTTTGTATTTACGTATGTTCATTGTAATAATGTGTTATGAACTCTAAAGATATTGCATGTTTTTATGTGGTCCAGAAAAACACACAATTTAGAAATAAGGGCATTGAAAATATTTAGTATCTTTGTTTTCTACTGATATTGCACACATTTTGACATGTTTCGTATTAAGAGATAGACCCATATCTCTTAAAAAGTCCCACGTAATTAAAAACTAATAAAAGAAATAGAATAACTGCTTAATATTAAATTGCAAACTTATTGCACTGTGTGTCCAACTGTCACTCATTTTCCATCTCTGTTCAGCTGTATCAGAAATCCTGTCAAAAATGGCTTCTTTGCAGATGTCAGTAATGTATACATTTTAAAATCAAAGACTGACGTTTTTCCTTCTAGCAACAAAGATTAAAACAAGTATAAAGAAAATTAGCTTTGTGTCAGACAGCGTTACTCACAATCGTATCATGAAGATACAGGAATATTCCTATATGAAAAAATAGGATAATTGACATGACTACTGCCAACTGTAAGTAGCATAAATGAAAGAAATAGATGATTCAGATCTTAAAATGGTGCTGAATTATTATGTATTCTAATTGTACCTACCTTTAAAATGAAAACCGGCATTAGTTTATATAATAGAATGGACAGTTAGGGGGAAGCCATAGCACCCAGAATTTCTTTATTCATAGAATCATAGAATCATAGAATGTTAGGGGTTGGAAGGGACCTCTGGAGATCATCGAGTCCAACCCCCCTGCCAGAGCAGGACCAGTCTATGGCAGGTTACACAGGAACACATCCAGACAGGTCTTGCAAGTCAGGTGTTCCAGTCCCTTAATCATCCTCGTAGCCATCCGTTGGACTCTCTCCAGTAGATCTCTGTCCCTCTTGAACTGGGGAGCCCAGAACTGAACGCAATACTCCAGGTGAGGTCTCACCAGGGTAGAGTAGAGAGGGAGGAGGACCTCCCTCGATCTGCTGGACACACTCTTCTTAATGCATCCCAGGATACCATTGGCCTTCTTGGCCACAAGAGCACATTGCTGTCCCATGGATAACTTGTTGTCCACCAGGACTCCAAGGTCCTTTTCCACGGAGCTGCACTCTAGCAGATCGCCTCCTAACCTGTACTGGTGCATTTTATTACTCCTTCCCAGGTGCAGGACTCTGCACTTATTCTTGTTGAACCTCATTAGGTTCCTCTTTGCCCAGCTCTCCAGTCTGTCCAAATCATGCTGAATGGCCGCACAGCCTTCAGGTGTTTCAGCCAAACCTCCCAGCTTCGTATCATCAGCAAACTTGCTGAGAAGACACTCTGTCCCTTCATCAAGGACGTTGATGAAGATGTGGAACAGGACTGGACCCAGCACAGATCCTTGGGGGACTCCACTAGATACAGGTCTCCAGCTGGACTTAGCACCATTGATTACCACTCTTTGGGCTCTATTGTGTAGCCAGTTCTTAATCCGTCTCACTATCTGTTCTTCTACCTCACACTTCATGAGTTTGCTCATGAGGATGTCATGGGAAACTGTGTTAAACGCCTTGCTAAGGTCAAGGTAGACTACATCCACTGGTCTCCCTGCATCTACCCATTCAGTCACAACATCATAGAATGCTATCAGGTTAGTCAAGCATGATTTCCCATTGGTGAATCCATGCTGACTACTCCTGATAACCTTCTTCTCTTCCATGTGCTTAGAGATGACCTCCAGAATGAGCTGCTCCATCGTTTTTCCAGGGATGGAGGTGAGGCTGACTGGTCTGTAGTTTGCTGGATCTTCCTTCTTGCCTTTTTTGAAGACTGGAGTGACACTGTCTTTCCTTCAGTCCTCAGGCACCTCTCCTGTTTGCCACAATCTTGCGAAAATGATGGAGAGTGGTAGAGCAACAACATGGGTGTAAATAGGTGGAGAAGAAGTGAACCAACAGATTGAAGTAGTTCGTAGTGAGACCTCTACAACTACTCTGTGAGGTTCAGCAGCTTTGCTTTGAACTACATTTAGTTTCACCACGTTTCCACCATGCCTGTGTTCCAGAGCTGTTCCGGCATCACTCACTGGTTCAGACCACTACCTCTGCATTTTAGGGTTGAGATTATTTAGTAACATCAGATTTGCAGTTTCCATTTTCATTCCCTCAAAACTGAATTTATTTCAGAGACATCAAAATAACTTTGTGAGCAATGTACAATGAGGGCGACAACAATGGAAACCACCCTACTACTCCAAACTAAAACAGGAATACAGGTTCACAGAGTGTAAGTGCTTAATTTTTATTTGTCAATTAAGAGGAAAATTTAGCTAAGGCAATATATTAGAAGAAACCCAATGTACATATGTTATTTAAAAATCTTTCTTTAAGATGCTCATCAAAGGTGCAGATGAAGCAGAGTAAGTCAGCTGCCTAGAGACAGACATATGTAGTATGATTGGTAATCGTAGGGGATGGTCTTTAACTCCCAGCCTAAGTCTCAAGAAAAAATGCTGTAGTTCCTCTGAAGATAAAGGCAAGAGGCCTACCATGCAAAGGGATGCATCAGAGAGTGAGAACAGACAAATTAACCTGAAAGCCACGCTGGTGACAATAGTACTTTATTTGGTAGTGCTGAATGGAAGCTTGTGAGTTCCCCATTTAAGTTTCACATGGCACACTACCATAAGATAACAGATAGCTTCAAAGAAAAATAAAAACAGTAATTCATTCGAGAGACTGCACTTGTATTATAAACAACAAGAGAACACTGCTTGGGCAGCTTTGATAAATGGCAACTAAGCTGTAGGCATGAAGTCAGCTGTGTATTACAAGGATGAGTGAATAGCGTGTATGAAAACCAAAAAGGAAAGTCAGCACTGTTCTTACGAACCAGTGCCAAGAAGTTCAGAGCTCCTGAGTTATCACACATCGCAAAATTACTTTTTTTTCAGAGAACCATATAACTCCCCACTGACTGACCTTCATTGCTCGCATATGATTTTGTTCTTTTTTTTCCTATATTTTAATCAGTTCCCAATCTTTTTCATGATGTCACCATCACCCATGTTCTAATTCTTATCCAGTTCTGATCCTACCTTCTTTCTTTATGCAATTTATCATATTTACCTCCAGGACATGACTTTTTCTATGCAATCAAGCTGGTCTTAACAGTTGTCCTATTTACCGGTTAACATTTTTTTCATCACTCTGACTAATGCTCAAGGAAAAGCTTACATCTCTTTTGGTTAACAAAACTGATTTAGATAGTCAAATACAACTTTTTTTATTTAAAAATGATATCTCTTGATGTGTATAGTGCAGATATTTTACACCTACACCTAGGTAGCTTATGATCTGTGGTAAAAATACAGCTGCCCTGTGCATGGTAACAGTTAAGTCATCACTGGAAATTTAACTGAATTATGAAACCCACCCCCTAAATATGCTATAGACGGAGGGGAGAAGAAGAACACAATGAAATTAAGCTCAAACTTCCAGAAAAAATTAAAATCTCAAATACAATTTGGAAAAAAAAAACGTTTTTCAGCTCTTTAGAGAAAATAAAAATGCTATGAATAACAACTTAAAAAAAAAGACAAAATCTACTTTTCCACATAAATCTTTCCATTGCAATGGATAATAAGTGACTAGAGAAATAAGATTCAATAGCACTTGAGTTTTCACGTGCCTACAACAACCTTTTAAATGTAGCTTGTTCCTTAATTCACTTAGATAATTTTGAAAAGTTTTATTACATTTTTATGCTGAGATAAACCCCTTGTTTAATGAGCAGTTAGTTTTCAATGAAATCTAGTCTTCTAAGATTATATACTACTAAGAATAAATAAATAAGAGAATGGTAAGAAGCAGATATTTTGAAATACAGTTCCAAACTATATGTGTAGGTAAAAGACTGATATTCTGCATTTTCTGTATACTTTCAGAATTTAATAGTCATAAGTATTAAAAAAGTACACTTTACCTGAAAAGACACCATGTTTCCAGGAACAATTTCTCAGTGTCAGGTGATATTATTTGGTCTATGCTTTATTCTTGAAGACACTGTTGACTTCAGGGTGTACTTCCGAGACCTGCGTTAATGGCATGCTATCTCGCTAATTGAATAAGAAAACTCTTAAGTAGAGCTATGCTGGCTATTAAATTATCAGTTTATATTTTTTTCCAGTTTGGTACAGTTCCAGTTGTAACCAATAAACTTCTTTATTAACTCAGAATTCAATGCATATCAGTACTTCTGGATTTTGTCTTGTTTTTCATTCCCATGTGAAAGACAGCTGATGGAATTAGTGAAGCACGACTCTCAGTTTTTAATCTAGGGGTTTTTTTTTGTGTTATACACAGAAAATTTCCTTTTGTATTAATATTTAATACTGTTCTTTCATAACCTCTTTAATTTCCTTTTCATTTTCAGGCAATATGCCTTTATAATGTATTTAGTTTTGTGAAAGTGGTTTAAAGTGAGCATATGAAGAACTAATTAGACACCTGTGTATCTCTTAACATAGAAAAATTTCCACATTAATATAAAGCTCTCCCAGAGTTCAGTGGCCATTCATAAATTTTCATTAAAGTAATCTGAAATTCTCCTATTTCTTGCAAAGAAGCTATGCTATCCCATGGATGTAAACTATGACTTTCTTGACCATGTAAAATCCTGTTGAATATTGGTCTAGAAATTTTGCATATATTATAACAGTTGCCTACTATTCAGATTAATAAATATATTGAAAAGTCAAAACATGTATTAGTACAGTGATTTAGGTATATAAATATGTTCAAGTTTGGATGGTTTGCCTTTTTTTGTGGAGGGTGGAAGGGAATCTGGAAAGTTCTGAGAAAAAATAGATTTTAAGTAAAAACCATCCTTTTGAAGATGAAATAAATAATATAATTTTCTTAAGGTTCTAAAATGTGTTTTGGGTCACTAAAGAACTATGAAATTCTTCCTTCCTGCTTTCTTCTACTGAGATCCCATTATTAACTTGCTAATCATATAGGCTTCTTAGAACTTCCTTTTAAGTCCACAGGAAGAAGAATTTCTAATAAAAGGATACACATGAGTTTGATTAACTATAATAAATCTAGATTAAATTAAATGAGTGTTCAAGAGGCTAAGGAAAGTCTTCCTTACAAACCACAAAATTAATTTTCTGTGGTTCATTCTTTAAGAAAACACAATGAAAGAAACAAAAACCAGGACAGAAAAGGAGATACTAATCTTTAAAACACTGCTAGGGGAGATTTCAAACCATGAACCAGATTGTGTCTTCATGCACACATGATGCTGTGAAGAGACTACCTTGCAGGGTAATAGCCTCAGAAGTCCAAATGCTTCTGGAGTGATATACTGAAGTCTTTGCCATTCTCACACAGGGCTGTTTTAGTTTGTACAGCTATGGAAACATGCCAAACAAACAAAATTGCAGAATACAGAGGGAAAGGATTTGTTTCATTCTAGAATATTCAAGTAAGCATTTGATATAACAAAGAACATGAAGTTTTCACTCAGTCCTGTAGCTAACAGTAACTACTGACAACCCCTTTTCACACTGTAACACATGGGCAAACTGAAGATGTGGGATAATTGGAAAAGGTTACTGGCTAAAAAATAAAAACATGCATATTCTGAATTCATTTGCAAGCCAGAGAGTAACCGACACTTTGCATATCAGAGTATGCCCAAAGAAAAGCCAGCAAGAGGCCAGCTTATCTCTTTCTTATGAGTGAAGCCAAAATGAAGCACATTCATGTCAATCTAACTCATTATTGTTTTATACATTGTCATTCACTTACATATATCTGGCAAATTAGTTGTAATAAGCACTTTCCACAGGATGTAGGTTTATCGTCTATAACCACTAGGCAGTATGTCTACAATACATACACCAGGAAATTAAAGACGAAAGAGGCTGTTACATGGCTTTGAGGCCAAATGACAGCACGGTTCACATCCATGCACCTAAACTCCCTTACCTACCAAACAAGGGTGGTAGTATTCAGATTGCCTGTCTGGCCTGGCTCGTGGCCCATGCCAACTCCTGAAACACATCTGGGCATTGTCTGGGAAAGTAGCAGGTATCTTGGGCTAAAGCAGTGACGAGGACCATGGTAACAACTTCCCAGTATAAGTAACCATGGGCCAGAGCTCATGCCTCTCACCTGGCCCTCTTTGGTTTACTGATATAGTAGCTGATTCAGATTAATTGTATGAAGAAAGCCAACATGGAACAGATAGTTTCAATACACTTATGGTGCCTCTTAAAGGTTCCCTGGCCTGACCTTCCATTTAAAGTTCTAGAGAAGAATAAAAAAGTCTACCTTATATCTAGAAAGCCAGTATCTCCCTGATGAAAATAACCTACATTTGTATCTTCTTGTCCTGTGTGGCTAGGAAGGCTAGCACATCCAAACATTTAAAACATTGGTTATGTCTGAGTACATGATAGTAGCAATGATACTACACTGGATATCCAACTGGAAAGCTAATGAATGTATGTTAGGAGACAAAGTGTCTTACCAATAATATGATACACAAAGAAAAAACTGTTTTTCCTCAAACCTAGAGCTGGTAACAGCCACGACTTAAGTCTGATTTGAAGTCTGGAGCACTATAAGAGTAAAGTTTCAAATGTCTGCTTCACATGCTTAGTTTCACTTCAACCATTAGCAGCTCTTGATCAGCCTGTACTCTTAAGACATTAGTTAAGAGAAGTAAAATGGTAAGGAAGACTCTTCCTGAAAGTGTTCAGATGGGCTTCAAGTTCACTACACCATATATTCTCTCCAACATATTTGCTCAGAGGAAAGCATCTAATTGCTCAGAGGAAAGAACTTCACACACTGTAGCAGCCTAAATAAGTGGAGATGGGGCCCTTTAGAGTACAAAGTTATTAGGTAAAAATGAGCATCTCATTGCAAAGGTGGAATCACTGATAATCACTGAACACAGATTCTTTATTTCTACCACAGTTTGAGATGAAAAACATTTCTAAGGGTGAACAACAGCTTAAAATATATAAAAGATGGGGGGAAAAAACCTAGTGTCTGTCTTTTTAATTTTTGTCTGTTTTACATCAGTAAAGAAAGCCCCACAATTTCTTCTATTCCAAATCACTGGACTGTAGACTAAGAGATGGGCTTTCAAAGAACACAATGCACAATGCACATGACTCTCTTTTCTAAAAAGGAGAAAAAAAAAAATAAGAACCAGCAGAACATTAAGGTTTTTTTGAAAAAAAAATGTTAATGAGAAAACTGACAAGAAAGCTAGCTTGGGACTCAGCACTGTAACCTGTGAGATATTGGTACAGCTGCAGATCACAAAAAAAAAAAAATGTAGCTCTTAGCCACCTGTATTTGTTCTTTTCTACACAAAAATTCCTCTGAAAATTTTTCCATGGAATTAAAGTTATTGTTGAAAAGGTTCCTTTATCCTAACAGAGCAAGCAAGAAGACCATTCAGTTAGTCTGTAACTGTTTTGATCAACCATCAGAAATTTTCCACATTTTGTTAAACCACATAACCAGAATTTTCTTCTACAATGTGGGGAAAAGAACACTTTTTTATGCTCCAATGAAAAATGATCACAAGATGGGGAAAGTACCTTTTTTAAAAGGCACTCTTGATGACAAATTACCTACATGCCTGCCTTACTTTCTATTCATCATTATTAGTTTCACTCATCTTATATAAAAAGCAGTTTTCTTTAACATCCTTAGGTAACTGAAGAAAAGTATAGTTCTACTTTAATTTTACCCTAAAAAGGGCTGTCTTTGTAAAAAATAGTTATTTCTACTGGTCTCTAAACCTCTGCTGTAATGACCACAAAAGTAAGTTTTACTGAAGACACAATTAAAGTGGTTTGATGTCTGTCTGTTCACTAACACTCCTTACCGCTATTTCCTTCTGTTAGGGTGACTATGTAAAGCTTAAGGCTCTCCACACAAACAAAAAGAGGCTTGTCCCAGCAATTTAATACTTTTTTAATACAGACTAGTTTTGATGGTAACCCACTTGTTAG
The DNA here is from genome assembly GCF_013368605.1 of Nyctibius grandis. NCBI lineage: Eukaryota > Metazoa > Chordata > Aves > Nyctibiiformes > Nyctibiidae > Nyctibius > Nyctibius grandis. The sequence continues at coordinate 66,331,093 of NC_090695.1, read as the reverse complement.
GTGTTCTGTAATTTAAGATGTTGGCAAACTAATTTAACTCGTCTGAAGAGTAAATGGAAAAAGAATTTATCTAAGCCACATGGGTTGTACAAAGTTCTCATAGATATTTATTTTCTAGTCCAATCTACCATTTTTTAGGAATGGGACTCTCTTCATCGACTGGAAAGAGGACATTAGTCTCCCGAAAGGCAAAATAAGTTGCTGTCCACTTGACTGGTCAGGTGTTTTCTTTGATTTCTGTTCATCAGCTTTTCAATTTTTCCTTTGTACACAGTGATCAAGGTCTACAGAATCTGAAAGCCCTTTCTAGAAATTGTCCAGAATGAACTGGAATGAACTTCTATTCTGTTTAATATTTTCTATACTATGAGACAAGCCAATGAAGGATGAGTATGAGTAATTATACCATGTAATGTGTCCAGACAAGCTATGAAATGTATATATCTGTGCTCTGAAGATTTGCAGGTTAATATCCACTGGGTTTGGGTTAGGCACGCATAGCTAAAATTGTGTCAGATCTATGCCCTGTAGTGTTAAATAAAGCAGAATATCAGAATTTTTTTCACTATGTAATGATTGTAAATATCAGATTATTATCTGGAAAGATATTACGCATAAGAATTAAGACAGAAGTCCAGAGTTACTAATGGGTACACCTAGCAATGTATTAGTTATTTCAGAGACAAAGCGTAACAGAAAATCTGGCTTCATATTTCACTAAGTCTACTGAACAGCTAAACTTTTGCTAGAGTTTTTGCTTCTAATGCAGCTTAATTCTTCTGAAAGTTAAATTTAAATAATGGCTCCAGAATTGTCAAGCAGCTACAGTAGGAAATATTTAGCCAGTGTTTGTTAAGACTAGTGCAGTTTTCCAGTAAGAAAGAATGTAAAACTGTCAATACATAAAAGGTAACAGATTCAACAGAAAAGTGATATTCAGAAAAAAGCCAACACTCTATTTTTAAATAGAAAATCAAATGTCAGGAATAAATAAATTTTAAGAATGTTTTCATATAAAGCAGACCTACAGAATCAAATTTAAAATGTTGTTAGAGGTTGTGGAAATAACTAAAAATATGAATAGATATTAATTACTTTATAATTATTTACAAAGCAAATGCTAGGTATGCATAAACATGTTTTAGTCTTTGACAGCATATCATATGTTAGTAGGGGTTAAAATTATAAACTACACAGTCTGAACTGGCATTCCAGAGGATGCAAATATCGCAGCCTGTTTCATAGGCAGTCTTAACTTTTACAAACCTTGTGCAATGCACATTTGATAAAGTGCAGTACTAGAAAATAACTTGAGTGATTTGCAACAAAATGTGAAAGTAGTGCACATACCACTGCAGGAAGAACTGTCTTTCAAGATGGATCTTTGAGAGATACCACATTACAGTAAATTACAGGAGTTTTAACTAGTGGGTTAGCAGTTGGCCATCAGAGGCTTAAAGTCTGTTCAAACAAGATGTTGATTAACTGGCAGAAAAGAACAAGTCATTAGGAAAAACTAATCTAAAAGTACTTAAAAGTAGATATGCGAATATTTAACTGTTGACCATTTTACAGCTAATGGTCAACTGAATGTCCAAAAGGTGCTTACAGACTGTAAGGACTTGAAAAGGAAAATAATCTCTTTTCATAAGAGGAATTTTCACCTTAATAGATTATGCAGAAATGCTATTAACAATTTCTGTAAAACCTCCTAAAGGAGAGAAGTAAGAGATATAGCTGAAGCCAAAATTCCTTACATAAAATTTGACCAGCAAGCTTTATGATTTTGATTTTAGGAGATATCACACAGAAATTTTTCAGCCATTACACAGAACTTTCCAGTACAAGAAAGATGGACATACTGGAAAGAGTTCAATGAAGGGACACAAAGATGACAAAGGGACTTATACGTTGCTCATACAAGGAAAAGTTGAGAGGACTGGGGCTGTTTAGCTTGGAGAAGAAAAGGCTCCAGGGGGATCTTATTCACATATTTACATACTTGATGGGACAGCATACAGAGTATGGAACCAGACAGTTCTCAGTGGTACCCTGTGACAGGAGCAGAGGCAATGGGAACAAACTGAAACACAGGTGCATCCAATTAAGCATATAAAAGACTGGTGGTAAAACACTGGCATGGGTTTCCCAGAGAGGCTGTGGAGTGAACAACCTTGGAGACATTCAAAACCCAACTGAACACAACCCGGTAGCTGAACCTGCATTAAGAGGGAGCCTGTACTGGGTGATCTCTAGATATTCCTGCCAACTTCATCCATTCTGTGATTCTGTATCATTTTCAATAGAATATGTGTGATTTACATAACAAGAATATATAGAACTAACATTTACTCTGAACATGCTGACAAAGGCTGACTCGAGAAATGTCCATGATTTTTGTTCGAATGTAGGATAATGAATGACGGGTATATCACGAGGCTATTTAAATATATTGAGAAAAATCTTAGCGTGTCAAGGACAACCTTTCACCAAACTACCTGTGAATACAGCACTGTAAAATGTTGCATTACACTGAATCGGAAACTAGCAACACTGGCTACTATGTTCCACTGTTTAACAGGTGTGAGATGTGCAAATAAGAGCCTCTTGTCTGCAGGTAGTGATTTTCAGAGTTACAATAACTTGTGTGTTGAAGCATAACTATTTATAAGAAAGGACAGGAATCATCATAGTGGTCATGACATATTCATGATTTCATATGCCAAATATTAAATGCAATGACCTGGAAAGGTTGCTTACAGTCTATCAATGCCAGTAATTTATCCCTACAGGTTTTCATTGTCCTAATAGTCAAAATGACAAGGATAAGTGGTTATATGTACAGTGCATTAGCATACTTTGATGTCATTTCTTATGCACTGCCACTGATGTGCAAGCTCTATCAGATGATGTACACTGCTCCCCAAGGGTGCCACATGCTTATGGGTAAACATGTGCTCAAGTGTGTAACTGCTTTTGAGCATTAAGTCTCTGCAATGCCTCCAGTGCAGCACCGTGCAGAAGCTTCGATGGTGTCCTCTATGAGCTGGAATGCCTGTATTGCATACTATCAGTCACGTGATAATCCCCTGTGTGGGAAACTGAAATAATTAACTCTGTGTCTGTACACGGCTGTGAAGCTTCTGTCTTGAAACCCTGTTCTTTGGGAACTGTAGCTTGGGTATCTCTAGCCAGCCTACAGGCAACATCAGAGGAACAAAAATGCTGTGATCATCTAGATCCCCCTGAGGCACAAGAGGTGGAGATGGGTTTGTTGAGAAGGTCTGTCAGTCAGCAGAAATGAGTTTTCACTGATGAATAGAACAGTGGTTAAGAGCAAAAGTGGAAGAAGATTCACATTCAGCTAAATGCCAAAATTGCCATTCCTGTTTGGAGTGTCCTGGATAGTTCTCTCCTATGATGGAGGCTTTAAGGGGGAAGAGTGGACCAGGAATCATTACTAGAAGCAATTTGGTCAAGACGCTGCCAAACTTGATTCCCTCCCCTTGAGTTCTACATAGTCACTCAACAATATCCCAGCTCTGACATAAACAGTATTTGACTGAGCTATTTAAATTATGTTTCCTTTTCTATAAATTAAAAATATTAATTTATTAAAATATAATTATTTATAATACATAGCATTATATTTTATTTTATACTCTAAGATAATAATTATATCATTGGCTATTAAATTAATAATTTAAATATAATTATATTTACACTATTATGTATATATTATCTGTAGAAATATATCTGAAAGAATTACTGGAGAAAGGGAGAAATATAAGGAGGAGAGCCAAACAGGATGAAAAAAGTGTCAACTTCATACTGCTGAAAAGAAAAATGAACTACAAAGGGGAGCTAAATTTCTGTAAGAAGCAATGCTTGTCAGAGCTTTGAGAGACAGGTGTGGAAATGGGAAAGAGGTAGATACGTGGAGGACTGTACTTTACCCCTAGCTGTCATGGAGGAATATACAGACAAAACGTAGAGTTGTCTAGAAATTCAGTTCTCCTCTTCCCTCATCTACTTTATCTTAGCTTGCCATCTGAAAGAATGATCCAGCTTCTACAAGAGTACACTTATTGGATCTCACCATCTGTTAGCTCCAATAGAAAACTCCTGACATTTTTTTTATAAGAACTAATATTTAAAACTAATGAAATACTTCCATGGGAATTCCCATCCAAAGCTCAAGCTCACTTGCTGCAGAATTGTCATAACTGCCCATCCTGATTCCACTGCATTGACTGAGAGTTTCACCCTGTTGCAAAAAACTGTATAGTAGGTACATGTGAAACTTACTGTATCTAAATGTAGCTTCTCTATTTTAGAGAAAGATTTATCTAGAATTTTTTTTCATCTAAAGTATTGAGATTTTTATAAAAAAGTTTCTCTATTAAACATTCAGCCAGCTGGAAGATTCACTCACTATCTTTTATAATTTTGAGACTATCTTTTATTGCTTTTTGCCTTTTTTCCTCCAAAATGTATTTATTCAACACTTTCCCCTTGTAAATAAATTAAAATCTATCACAAAGTAGCAGTTCATATGCTGAATTAGAAGAAAAAGAAAGGAAATCTAGAGAGAAAACCCTCCAATCTGGGACAGAGATGCAAGTCATTTGCTTTATTAGTGTCATGTCTTTGTCACTTTTAGCTTGAAGATGGTCCCTCTGGATGGGAGGTCAGTAAAAGAAAACAAAAGAACCTTTAATAAAAAAAGGTCTTCATACTCCATCTACAGATATGAGAAGGTAACTAAAAACCATGGATCCAAATTTTCTATTTAGTCTTTGAAGCACTTTCTGTTGCTGAAACTGCAACAGAACTCAAAATGTTATCACTGCCTCTTACTTTGCTGGCTCTAAATAAAAATATTAAGTTTTTTCTGGAGAACTAGTTGTATTAGAAAAATGAGACTGTTTTGCATACTTTATTATATATTAAATTATTTAAAAGGCCTTGTGATGCATATTTTGCAGCTTATTTGTTTATATGCATGCACATTTACTCCACTTGACAAAAAGCCATTCAATTCCTATTTAATCAGAACACAGGGAAGATAACCTGGGAAAAAAAAAAAGCAGCACAGATTAGGCCAGACTCATAAACTGAGAGAGACAAAATAAAACTGTAGATATGATTGGGGTGAAGATCAATGACGTTTGCTGGTCTCCCAAACCTAGTATGGACATCGATTGGCAAGCCCCTGGATGACAGCACACGGCTGCCCAATGTACCTCCCTGGGTTCCAGACTGTGATGTCTTAGCTATCTGCATCCAAAGAAGATTTATCTGCAGGTAATCAGATGCTGACTGCATATAATTTTCATTACCATTAGTAAAAGAAAATTAGATCATCTACTATTAGCAGAATATACACCTAACTATTTTGATAATGAGAAATAACAAAGTTGATGAGCAATATTATAATAATATTTGGGTATTTCACTATAAAGGCATAATTTGCTGTCTAATTCAGTATGCATATTTACAGTTATATATAAAGGCTCCAGAGGATTTTAGCTCCTGCCAGAATAATTGAATGCCAAACATCTGCCAATAAATCTGTTAGAAAGCCTCTTAATAGCCCAAAAATAGAAGAAGGTAAGATAACAGTGTAATAATAAGTCTAATGTCAGAGGAAGGAAAGGGAATAGAAATGCAACAACCAATTTTGGTTTGATTAATTTTTTTCAATTTACATATAATGTAAAGATTATAATTCTGTTTTCATTTATACTTGGTGGCAGGCTTCATAAGGTGTTCTAAAACAGGCTAGATGTCATTCATTGATTACCAAGTGCCAACCAAAATAATTCTGTCACAGAACAACTTTATGTAACAAAGACATATAAATTATGTGAATCTCTTACAGTCCTTGATGATAACATTTGCACTTTAATTTTCTTTACATATGATTAAATAGTAGCAAAACAATCCCAAATGATGTTTTGTTAGTAGGTTTTTTTGAGAAATTTTTATTTGCAAACTGCATCCCCATTCAAGGTATTTAAAAAAACACTTGAGAAAAATAATTAAAACATGCTTCTGAAAAAATATTTTGAAGAGTTTAATGCTTTCATTTATAGTTCCTTTTTCAGAGGTACTTCTCACTGGAAATTAAAATCATTTTTCTTTGTAAATAATTTTTCAGTGCAGAGTATGTTCTCCTTTTTTAACTTTAATTGAATCCATTTTGGTCTGAAAATTTTAATCCCTCAAATACAGAGTTTTTTCTTAGTATCAGGTACAAATATGCAAATCCTAAACATGACCTCTCAAGAGAAAGTGAAATTCTCCAAGCTTACCATCCATGTGAGCGGCAGATCTCATACAAACACAGCATTACAGTACTTCATATGGAAGTTCTTTAACTCCACCTACCGTAGTTGGTCAAACCAAGCACCTTGTAGAATTAAGTCTTTTAGTCTCTCACCATTACCTATGAGCACAATCTGCAGTGATTTTAGCTGCTCAGGTACTTTCTTCATGTAAAACAGGACTGACTATATATGGTGACAATAGCCAATAATTAGAGAGGTCTGACTCATAACACATTTTAAGTTATGGTTTTGATAAAATGAGAACTGTCTTTATGGGATGCTGAGATTTTTTGCGATCTGTTCAAGCAGATATTAATTTTCCTTCAGGTGAAAAATGGATCAAAACTTTCTCTCAGCACACATTCCCAGTACAGAGCCCACTTAGCATCATGCTTTTATCTTTTTCCATCTGTTGCTACGCAGCTCTTTCACAGAACACAACCTTGTTTTCAGGAAAGTAACCAATCTATTATTCATTAAAATACCTCAAAATTAAAAACATAAAAATAACAACCAACCATATATCATTATTTTTTAAAATATTAGAATAGCAAGCCAGCATTGTATAAGCAACCCAGTGATAGTTCTTACCTCTAAAGTCAAGCATGGATTAAATGGAGGGAAAAAACCAGTCTCTTAAAAATGCATCCAGTTTCTATAATAAAGTACACAGTCCTTTTACTGTTGAGTTAGTAAAGGGTATCCTGCACTTCGAATCCTTGTGTTTAGAGCTTCCTGTTTGCCCAGAGCAAAAGCAGGTTCACCAAATTAGGTGCATTACTGCAGAAAGTGATGTTCTAAAAAAAAGATGCAGACCACAGAAGACAATTTAACCAGGCTGGGGCAAGCAAGCACCTCTGAGGCTTGAAATGACTGGTTATTGAACTGACAAATAAAAGTAGTCTCCCCTCAGTAAAGTTTTCACTGAAAATTAAAGATTTTCCCATCTTATTTGTTAACAGCCCCAAGAAAGATGATACACATAAACCACAACAAGCACTTCTGAAAACTGAACAAAATTTGGCATTTTATTATATCATTAGTGATTGCTTTACAGGAAAAAAGTTTGTTAACTTTGTTAAAGAGGAGCTTCATGGTGTAATAAGACATTTATTTTAATTTCCGTGCATCAAAAAATCAAAACACAAGGCTTTACAAGATGGTATACCTATATCCTATTCATTGCTTAGGTATGGGTGCTTTTAATCAGAACAAGTCTGTAAAAAAAGGCTTATTGAGCAGATAAGTGTAATCAGTAAAATGGGCCCCTGAAGCTTAGCGTCCTCTGACATATTGCTTGCTCTCATCATAAGGAGTGAAATAAATCATGTTTGTGGACACCATGTTACATCAAGCCTCTACAGCTTTACTTGTGCCTGGTGTCTCAGAGAATAGAGAACTGGAAAAGTTCTGTCAGCAAGGGCGAAATTGCTGACAGAGCCAACTGCAAGGAAAACACAGCTCAGGTTGTTGTCATAGCTATCAGAATGTATTTTCCTTTACATACACACACAATAAAGCTTTTTGAAAAACCATATTCAGCATGGTCAGAAATGTCCACTGGGGTTCACATCTCACTGGAGGAGCAATCAGTGGAAAGGCATGCTACAGCTAGTGCATATGCTAAGCATAGAATCATAGAATCATAGAATGGTTTGGGTTGGAAGGGACCTTAAAGATCATCTGGTTCCAACCCCCCTGTCACAGGCAGGGACACCTTTCCACTACACCAGGTTGCTCAAAGCCTCATCCAACCTGGCCTTAAAGATGGCCAACATACCAGCATCAGAAACTGCCACAGCTCAATGGTGGCATCACATATCACTGTATTCAAGAATGCACAGTAGCAGTCACCTTCCAGTGATCTGATCCAAAAGACTAAGTCAGCAACACAGAGTATGTTCATGATGGCAAGGAAGGAACAGATAGTAATTAAAATTCTGTCCTTTTAAGAGAGAGGCATCTATTTGAGGGAAACAATCTAAAATTCACCTTCACCTCTTTGCTGATATCATAACGATGTAGTAGTTAACATTAAAAAAAACAAGGAAAATTCTGATTCCTGGCTTAAACAGAAAAATAAAACACATTACTTGGCAGCTTTAAAAGTGCAGAAAATCAAAATGCTATATTTTTCCTGCTTCTTTGAAGATTAGAGCTTGCACACACTGAGTAGTACTGCAGGGTATGAGATCTATGTTATCTTCATGAAAAACTTCAAGTTCATTATGTGAATATAAATGTTTGTGAAGATGAGAATGGAATCAGACCACAGAGACATCAGTGAAAAAGACTTTGTTGCTTATATATATGTCATAGATGCAATTCACTGCAATGCCTTGCACAAAACATTATTTAAAACTGCAAAGCATGCGCAGTCTAGAAATCCTGAAAAGAGGAAGTCAGCATCACGGCTCTATAGTTGAATAAAAACATCTGGAAAGTTACAGTATGGATGCTCTCATCAATTGAAAATCACTGCAGCAGTGAAAAACTCATGCAGCAGTGTCAAATTTGGAATCTGATGACTTCGTTTATTCTCCTGATTTTGCCTCTTGCTTGAAACAGCAATGAAAGCAATGAAGACCACTCACTACAACGGCATCATATAGCATGAAATATTGAGAAGGATATTATTGCTGCTAACTTGTCATGTGTGGTATTCTTCCATATTCATTCACTTTTTTATTTCAGCTGCATCAACATACAAACATCTCCAAAATGAAAAGTTTTGAAATAAAAATGGAATTATTTTAGAAATATAAATGGAATTATTTTAGAAATATTTTACCATCTCTTATAATCAATATCATAAAACTATTTTACACAAAAATTTCTTTCCTGAGTGGTTTAAACGAGAAGTTTCCAAACAGCTCTCCTCTATTCTACCTTGTCAGCATAACCCCTGTATTTTTCCAGAGTTGCAGAAAGAAATGACAGAAAAGACCTGTTGTCTAATGCATACATTGACAACAGCAGACTGTTCATTATTAATTTCCAGCCTTTTCATAAAGGCTGGAAATTTCCATATTGTCACCCCAGTGTTTAGACCCTCCCCCTTGCTCAAACTTTACTTTTCAGGTTTTTTTCTTGTTTCCTCTGACTTTCTCTTCTACTCGTTTCTCTACACCATTTCTTATGTTGCCGCTTTCTACTTTTACTATAGCCTTATCCATGCAGTACTATCCGTGCAGTCTTTCGGAGTCATTATCCTCCTGAAGATTTCTGCTTTTCTTTCTAGTTATCCCACCTGCTTGGTCTCTATTTGTTAAACATACATCACATAGAAAGTTCTAATTTCCCTAATGTTCACAAATGCATACACAATGTAAATCTGACAGGCTGTCTCATTTAAGAAAACATTGCATAGAAAGGTCATACAGAAAACAAATCTTGATGACATAACTAGAACAAGAATTACTTCTACTGTACCACATACATTGCCTAAGGTTCTAAAATATTAAGGGCTACAAAATTCTGGTATATGTGCAGTGTGCAATTGACTGTGAGGGGGCAGGAACTAGCACTTTTCAGCCTTCCTAGGACACGAAGACCCCCAGAGCCAGCAATACATAGCATACATATTTTGATTTGCTAAATAAGATACAGTACACTAAGATGGCGTGTGGATTCAAGTACTTCATCTCCCTTAAAGTACTTTCCCTTGACTCTTGCTATTGACTGCTGTCAAATACTGCCTTTGTTGCACACCATACAAATCTGGACCTAGCTTTCAATGTCTGCAATTGCTTTCTGGAGTATATTCTTTACTTCAGAAATTGAATTAATTGATTTTGGGGTTAAAAATATGCCTCCTTCCTTCCTGGCATGTGATGGTTGTTTAAACAACACAGAAATAATTTCAATATTCCTTCCTTTCTGGAGGAAAGGTGGAGAGTATGCAAAATGAAACAAAGATTTAATTTAGAAGTATATATTAGCCCTTCCTGTTCAATAAAATCCATAGTTAAATATTTTAATGATTCTAGCAGATACATTCTGGTCTTTTATATTTCTGTCTCCTTTCCTTCCCCTTAGCAAAAGAAAAAAGCCACATGTAAATTGCAAGGAAGACAGCAAAGGTCCTTGTATTTAGTTGAGAAGTAAATATTCAAAAAAACACACAGAAAGGAAATCTAAGCGGTTATCAAAAAAGACTAACTGAACATTTTGTAGGACAAACTCTTTGTAACTACATGTAAAGCTGTTCAAAGAGGTTTGAAATTTTCTTGGGTTTTAGTAGATCTTGCATGATTTCAATTTTTAACATCAATATGGCAAATAAGTTTGGTTTTGAGTATTGCCCTTTTCTCTCACTTAAATATCACTGTATGCAGTATACATAGACAAAAAGTAAATGAATTTTAAAGTCAGAGACATATTCTTTTAAACTTAGATAACAAGTAACATCCCTTGTTTCCACCCCAGGCTAAAACAAACAAAAAACCAAACAAACAAACTAAAAGAACCCCAACTGTGCACCATACAGCGTGCTTGCCTTACTTTTACATGATCTCTAAAACCCTTTTTTTTTCCAACACGGTGTTATTTTTAGTAAAATTGCATGCTTCAAACAAAATAAAAAGAAGAAAGATGCAGAATAATTGGTGTCTATCACATTGTGTTCTTACAAATTACTAAAAAGATACCCATCAAATTTTTTTTGAATATTTTTTAAATTCAAAATAATGTTGAAATACATATAAATATTTAATAAAATATTCTTCCAGAAAATATTAATGTCATTTGACACTTTTTCATGACCTTAAAACTGTTAGGTGATTAATGAGAACCCAGGATTGGAAGTTTAGTATAACAAAAGGTGGATTAAGGAATATCTTGAAAAAAAGTCTAGCAGAAGAGGAAGAGGGAAATGATGTAAAAATCTCTCTGTGAAGTTGTTGGTCACTTTGGAGCAAGTTTTGTGTAACATATACAGTTCTGTTTAAAGCACAAAACACATTGTAATAAAACCAAGTTTCAGATCTTTACAGATCTAGGCTACACAAGTTTGTAAAGGTGTTGATACAAATTACACTTATAAAGGGTTCACTATAAATAGGCTTAAGTGTTTCAGTTTACTGGATGCTGCAAAAATAATCACTTAAGATCATTCCTTGTTAAGAAAAACACATGTATTATTTACTGCATTACTGAACTTAAAATCCTGAAGAAGCTGCACATGAGACATTTTGCTACTTCCACATAATACAGGAGGACAAGACATGCTTTAAAAACACACATAAAAGTTTATTTTCAGGAAGTATTTTGGCACTGGATCTGCTTTAACAGATTTGTCAAATGACTTCTTTTCCACAAACTCCGTTAATCTGCTAAGAGGACAGTAGTAGAGGAATTATGATTTTGCGAATGCTGTTTGTGGTTAATTGCTACTCAAAGAATTTTAACAGGAATTTTGCCACCCCTTTCTGCAACAATAAAACAACATTACAATATTTTTTCCCCCAGAGATTATTTTAAATAACATGCAAAGAAACAAACTTATATAAGGCCTGAATTTTTGCAGCTACATCATGTCAAGGCATTATGGTATATAGCATAAGATACCTAAGCATGCTTCTAACTCCAAGAGAAGGCTCTACTCACATACTTTTGCTCCTTGAATCACAACTTCTGTTATTAATATGACTTTTATGTAATTATTTTATATAATCTACAATTTTATATATTTTTATATATATTAGCCTCTTATTCTAGTTCCTTCAACTCTTTTCATCTACCAGTGTCCATCTTGACATAAATATTCTTTTCAAAAATTTTAAGTTATCACAATGAAAAAAAATTCCCACCCCAAATCAAAAACTAGTATTGGAGGTTGCATAAAATTTTAAAGACAGGATTAAACTGATTTATAGAGATAAGTTTAAACCTCACTATCTCTACATGGTGGTCATGTTCACCATCTGTTCGCCTATCATAATGGTTTCATGTGCTGATCCACATTTTTTCAAATAAATTACTTTTTACCCTTTATTATGTTTTGAGGCATCCAAGGAACCTGGATTCTATTATACTAGAATGACTTATTTCAGTCACTTAGGTCTGCAACTCACAACAACACAATTCCACACAGACCGGTAAACATTCTGACTCATTTGTCAATTCAAATTGTGCTGACATTTCCAAACTTCCTAAATTGATTGGTCTGGCCTTTTACCTCTGTATTGACAAACATTAAATGAACTTTTATTTTCTTTTCTAATCAAAATAGTTTCCAATAGACCTCTTCTAGTTTCTTGTTTCCAGTTCTGTACTAAGCTAAGTAGCTTAAGACAGTGCCTTAATCCAGGCACTAGATGATAATATAGAAGGTAAAGTGTATTCCTATGTACAGAGGAAACAGAAAGATGACACTTGTTTCACTTAAAACATCCAGGTCACATTAAGATTCCTTTTCTTAGGGCAGGATGAACCTCACTCTTCACTTTCAGTACAGATTATAAACAGATATCACTTATCTTGGACTAGACATCTCACTTTTAACTATACACTGGAACTTACTTCCTAGTATGACTTAAAAGCAGCAGGCAATCTCAGCAAGCAATACCATATTACAATAGAATGTGAAGAAGTTCCTTAAAAACAAGAGGAAGGAGGTCGATGAAAAGGATTAAATTTTTGCAGGTGGCAAAGAAACCCTGAAGGTTCTAAGAAAACTCTTAACAGAGAAGGTAAAAAAAATCTAACACAGATAGAAAGCAAGAAAAGATGTTATTAAAAGGAATCTTGAGAAAACTTTAAGTCGTTGTCAAATGAGGAAAGCAATAAGATCATTAACTTTGGTAGGCTAATTGCAAAAAATACAAATTCTTTTTTGGCTTGCTGAATTGCAATCCTTTTTAAAATATATTATCAGCAGGAATGCTGATATTGGCCTAGGAGGCTGATGGATAACTAAGATTTTAAAAGGCTGATCAAATACAAAGGCAAGGCAGTACAAAATAAAGGATCTCTTCAATCTGTTATTCCTTTCGAGGTACCTAAGAATAAACATTCTTCTTTAAGGAGGACACATTAGACAGTTGGTTTCACACTGAAGTTTAAGTAGAAGTGGAGATAAGTAAGCAAAATGAGTGAGGGTGAACAGATAACGCACAATGACCAGGTGGGTTTCTTCCAAAAATCCCAGAACAAAGAATGGCCAAAGTGCCTCTTCTGTGGGCAACTTCTTGCTCAAAATTGTCTCAACATCAATAGAAAAGAAGTTGGTGATTATTGTACCAGTTTCTAATATCCTTTTGAGGAGAACTGAAGAACTGCAGATATTAACCATTTATCTATTGTGGCCAAAGCAGAAGAAATTACTTCAAATCACATAATTGATGAACTTAGAGGCAAATACAGTATGTATTATAGGAGAATTAACACAGCTTTTAGAAAAAGAAACAAGCCTCAGGAATGCTCCTGGAATACAGGTGTCCTGGTTTCATTGGGATTTTGTTTCAGTTTGTGGCCAGCCTTGGTGATCAAGGCCCTTAACAGTTAAATGCAGGGCTGCTGACCCAGGCTCATCCACAGGTGTATTCTATATAATTAATAATCAAGTTCACTACAAAAGGGAGGGCTTGCTGGGATGAGATGGGGCTGTTTTTGCTATCCTCTCTTCTAGTATTCCTTTTTCTCATTGCCAATGACTGGTATACCAGGAACCTGATACAACTGTAGCTAGGTATACTTTTGTGTGTTTTATGTTATCATTTATATTGGTTTCTTTATTTTATTAAATCTGTTGAATTTTAACCCATGAGTCTTCCTCTTTTTCCCAATTTCCTTCCTTGATTGGGGAAGGGACTTTAGGTGAGAGAAAAACTGTTACTGTCTAGCCCTGGGTGCGGGCTAAACAAAGACAACAGGGAAGAAACTTACAAGCATGTGGAAAAGAAATACTGAACTGATATTTTTATTTGAAGTAGAAACTACATTGTCAGAGGCTAAGAGGTAACTAACTGGTTAAATAAAACAGAAAACAAAGGTCAGGTCAGTTTTCAAATAGATCAAAGTTATTTGAGAGCTGCTCTGAAGACCAGGCTCAACACTTCTATAAATGATCTGGAAAATATGCTAAACAGTGGCAGACCAGAGATTGCTGATTGTATGAAACTATTCAGAGTAATAAAGATGAAAGTTAATTATGAAGAAATTGAGAGAACTGTATGAGACTTAGTGACTGGAAGAAAAAACTGCAGAAGAAATTCAATTTAGATAGGTGTCAAGTGGTGAAGTTGGAATAAATCCTAAACTTCATAGACATATTGGTGGATATTCTTATGCTCACAAAAAAAAAAAAAAAAAAGTTGATAGTTATACAGATAGATAGATCTATGAAACTGTTAGCCAAATGTTCTATCATGGTCAAACAAGTGAAATACCTATATGAAATTGTTAGAAAAGCTATGTAAAGAGAGATAGAAAGCAACACTCTGCTTTTGTGTTAATAAATTTTGAATATGTGAGCAGTTCTGTTAGCATTTCCTTGTCTCTCCTCCTAAAAGAGAATAGAGCTGGTAAAGGCAAATCAGCCACTCTAAAATTCATTATGCGAAACACTAACATAGCTGGATATTTTTAATTACTTGTTTCTAATGTAGAGAATATATTGTTTTATTGAGGTGATATTTTACTAAAATCATGTTCAGCTTTTGGAAAGCTGGAGGATGTCAAGGGCATTATGCTCCAGTACATGGAAAATGTTTCATACAGCAAATCCTAGTGATTTCTAAAAGCTGACTTAAACAAATAAACAAATAAAGGTCTATTAAGTTTTACAACAGTCTGCAGGACTGTTGGAATAACCTAAAAACCTTTCAAACCAAATCACATACAGATATTTCCTTATTCAGCTTAAAGCAAGAAAAACATCATCCTCAGAGAGGTTGCATTAATCTGTCAAAATAATCCATATCACAAAAATCTCTAAAGTGCTACAAGGTAAGAGAAATGCACTGATAGCTTAGTACTGTTTGCTAGCTTTTCCTGGTAAGGCTTTAAGTCTTTCGTTTATTTATTTACTAAGAAAAACAACTGTTGATTGCTAACTAATACAAATACAAATTACTAAATTTTTGTACTTCTACAATCTTTATAAATGTATCATATAGTATATGTGATATATAAAATATGTATTATTTATAGCAAGAAAAAATGTATGGTTTAAGAGACATATTCACAAATAGTTCTTATAAAATAATCTTATATGTATTATGTATGTATATCACTTGTGAGAATCTTGGAAAGTAAGCCAATCAATCTTTTAAATGCTGATTTTGTTGTCCCGAGTAGGAAAGTTATTTTGTTCTCTTAAATAATCTTATAACTACTTATGCTGTCAGTTGTTGATCACATTTTAATCCAATGGTGTGTTTCACAGTATCTTGGCTAAAATTTTTAGGTCATGTCAAAAAAGCTGGCAATCTAATTCTACATATGGACAGGATATGGACAGAAAAGTAATCAGTCAAATGCTCTGCCTGGATCACAATGGGGAAAGCTTAATACTTGTTTGCATGCTTCCAAGGCCACAAAGGCTGACAGTATAAAAGAAAAAATATCTGAATCCAAGAAGCCCTTGGTCCCACAGGATCCTATCAGCCCCTATTGGCTAATAAAATGCCTGGGAAACCACTGTCTGGCAGAAGCTGAGGTCGTTTCTCCAATACTTCCTTTAGATGTGCCCCTCTGCAACCCAAAATCTTGAATTCCCAACAGATTTCTCACACTTTCTAATTCAGCTTCTAAGTGGATAAAGACTATTCCCAAATGCTACAACTAAAGGGAAAAAATTGAGCATGTCCTATGAAAACTGATATGTATACATGTTTTCACACTTTCTCCTTGACTCCTGTTAACCTTTACATATATAAGAAAATAATTTTTAAAATGTATCAGCTGAATACCTATGCAGAAAAAGAGTATTTCATATGTTACTTAAATACATGCCCATAGTAGTACTGATGACTTAAAAGATTATTTCAAAAGGTAAAATCTGGTCACATAACTAAATATCTAGACCAGATGCATTTGATAACAAAAAAATACATGCAGGTACATGCATGGATGTTTTAACATTATAGCTGTTCGTAATTTTGGTGGATACAAAAGGATACTCACAGACAGTTAAAACTATTAATATATAATACTGAAATATGTTTTTCCTTCAGGAATCTAATATCCAAAAAAATCATAGTTACACTATTTTTTCTGCAAGTCACATTGAAACTGTGCTTCCACTTTGACTCAGTAAATCAGTGACTAGTAAATCAGTGACTATTAAATCCATTCAAATTATTGTATATGCTTCTTACATTTTAGATCCATATCTTCCATTTACAGAAAAAAATATTTTAACAGGCGTTTACAGAAATGTTACTGGAAAATAAACATAAACACAAATACAGAACTGGAAAGTGCATGCTCTGTCAGAATAACACTCTAATTAGCAAAGTAGCACCCAGTCTGTACTTAGACTAGAAAATGAGACAGCATAGACAAATTAGAAGGCACTTTGTATACAAAGATCTAGAACTTAGAGTTTAAGTTGAATTTGGTCCATGGTAGTCAGTAGATCTCTGGTTTTGGGAATAACACTAATTCTCGCTCACCAACTAAATATTTGTTTTAACACTGTTATAGCAGTGTCAGAATACAAAGGTAGATTGGGTATAAAATGTGGGCATAAGGCTTTAATATATTTTGTAAAGATTCCATTTTTTTGGCAATACAAGAAGACCTTGACTCTTGCCTGTCATTGAATTAACAATTTTTTTAAATTTAGGTTTTTCAGAATTACTGAAAAGGCAAATAAACTTGAAAAATCATAAAAAGTATAAGACAAATTATTTTTTTTTTTCTTTTCATGCTTAATTTTTTTTTCCCAATATTTTCCCACATTGGATCAAAGTGGATGTGTGTATTTCCTGGGTATGTTTGAGAGGTCTCTCACTCAGTTGTGCCTTTGATGAACAAGTCTTGATGAACTAGAGAAACAGACCCACCTTAAATAATTATTGCATGCATTCTTGTTTTATTCTCATAAGGTTCAGTGCATACCTATTTGATATATACACTGGATATTTTTTGAGAGATTTCTGTATCTATGCACTTTATCTGAAAACCCGACAGGAGCTGCAGGCTGATCTGAAAGGCCAAAATAGAAAGCTTGCAACCAACAAGATGGCATTCTACATAAGCTTTTAGTGAATAAATTATTCACGGGAAAGAACCTCAAAAGTTACTGTCTCTCAAGCAACATGAAACCTGTGTTTTATTAATTGTTAATGACAAATAGTCCTTTTCCTCTCTTTCTTATGGTTTCACACAGAGAGACGTCTTTAGACTGCACAGTGCTGCATCTGCTCTGTAATGTATACAAACAGAAATGTAGAGAAGGGACTCTACAGCAAATGGGACCCAGGCTGTACACATACTTGCACAAAAGACAAATGAGTTTTTTGTAAGA
The DNA here is from genome assembly GCF_013368605.1 of Nyctibius grandis. Lineage (NCBI taxonomy): Eukaryota > Metazoa > Chordata > Aves > Nyctibiiformes > Nyctibiidae > Nyctibius > Nyctibius grandis. Next base: position 66,313,285 of record NC_090695.1, on the reverse strand, counting down.
GTTTCGAACTTGCATGAATATTATATGAATTTAGTTTGGATAAAAGTATGCAGTAATACTTAATTTATTCAGTGGCTGTATGAAAGGGGCAGGTTTCACTCTGTTTCCGAGTGAAAAATTGACTGTGGCAATGAGGCACTGTTGGTGTGTCTGAACAGTTACTTTAGTAGAGATTTAAAAATTGGAATGAGCAGATGTGGAAAAGCTTTTTTCTTTCGTCGAAATATTTCTTTAAAAGCATTTGAATCTTAGAAAAACACCTGAAGAAGACTGTATTCCTTGGGACTGATGATGCTGAACAGTTGTTTTGTCAGCTCAATAAAAACTTCATAAATTAGCACAACAACTGATCTGCAGAAGCTTGCTAATTCCGGTGACACTGACTGGCTATCAGGACATAAGATATCAATATGGCCATGTTCATAATATGCTTCCATTCAGCCAAGAGTTTCTGGGCTATTCTTCCCAGATCTGCAGAAGGCGACATAACCGGTTGACTACATCTAACTATAGCTGGATATGGATATATGTAGGTAGATTAGGGTACAGTGACCGGAAAATCTCGGGCTTTAATGGAAGGTAGGCGTGGCGAAAGGAGCAGGATGTGCAAGTATCGTGTGAGTTCGTACGGGACAAGATGACTATATAAGGCTGTTGCGCAGTTAAATAAACGCCATTTGTGGCATCCTCACATTGGTGTCAGTGCTCAATGGCCCTGGGGTGCGGATAGCCTCAGGCCAGCCAGCAACCGAACGGAGCTTGCCGCAGACAAGCGGCAACAGTTATAGATGAAAGTTAGGGTATTTAAAACAAAGCTAGCCTGAACATTTTCCACAGATTAGCAGAGAGAACATGGAAGAGCAGAGGGTTTGAGGGAAAGAGGGAAAGAAGCAGAGCTGAGCACACTTTCTATTTAGTCATCCCATGTCATTTTCTTTTCTGTGAGCTTGTCCAGTCTCCCCTTGATTTAAAGAAACTCTCAGTCCTTGCAGAATATAAGGTTTGTCTCTTGTTTGTTGCTGACTTATTTTATTCAGCTTGCAGTCCTTTATTATACTCTTCAGAACTTGTTCTGGAGAGTTACTACCTACGCTATAGCTCCCTTTCTGTACTTATACATCTTAACGTAGTACCTGTCCTTGCTGAAGTGTGGTTCTTTCCTTCTGACCACTTCTCCAGTTTGTCAAAGCCATTTTAAACTCGAATGTTGTCCTCCAACAGTCTTGCACTATCTTCCATATTAATAACGTTTGCATATTTGATAGACATGCCTCTATTTCATGGCCTATTTCATTAAAAGAAAACCGTAAGTATTTCTGGACTTATTAGCCATCAAGTTTGCACTCAACAGTTCTTTCATCTAGACTCAGTTTCTATAGCTTGCTTTTAAGAATACCATCTCAATATTAAATATCTACTGCTTTCTTCTTTCTATATGGCTACTTTCCATACTTATCTCCAAGGATGATGCCTTGGAAGGAAATTAAACCATTTTGATAGATTTTGTTCATGTCATATCCATGCTAGCTTGTTTCTACTCATCTCTTTTTTATCTTCTAAGAGCTTATAAATAGTTTGATTATTTGTTCAGTAATATATTTGCCCTTTCCCAACTTCAGTGATGAAAGAGATAGTGTGAAACAGAAACAGACTTTAGGGGTTTATAGTTAAATTCATATGTTGAAAAGTTACATTGGGGAAAAAAAAAAAACAAAACAGATCACCCCAAACAAACATGATGAAATATCCAAAAAAAATCATCACAAAGCGTATGAATAAAAGCAGTCTTCAGCTGCAGAAGCCAATGTCCTTTTACTTTACAATCAGTGGAATGACAAAAATATTTTAAAAACAGAATCTAATTTAGCCATTGGGAATCACTGTCCAGAATGGCATTTTCTTCTGTCATTGACTAGCGAGGAAAGCTAGGCAGCTTTATCTTCTGAAAGTTGAAGTTCACTTAAGTCTGTTTACACTTAAGTGTATTGCATCAGTGAAGCACTGTGCATTTCAGGTAACTGGAAATTTAAACCATAAAGACATCTCTTTTCCCTCATTATTTCCTATTCCTTCCCCACTAGTAGGGATGACCAGTGGAAATATGTCTTAGACCCGTTTTGATCCACCATTCCTTCATGAAATTGAAATTCTTACATAATGAGATGGGTTTAGAGATCTATGAAGTGTAACCACACTGCCTAAGTACACAATTTTAAACCTTTTTGTAGCCTTTTGGCACATCGTTTCCTGGTAATTTTGAGACGAAAAATACTCTGATTTGAGATCTTGCTGATGTAAGATTTTTTTCCAATTTTCCTTTTCTAAGGCTTGGACTTGCCTCAGCTAACAATACCCTGGACAACAGCTACACTAAAAGAGGACTTACTTCAATTTATTAAGTCTCACTGTGTTCTAAAACCTTGCCTACCTTTAATGGGTTCTTTCAGAAATCATAAAAAGTAATTTAGATTAGATTAATCTTTAAGAAGTTGGAGACAAGACACCAAACTTGAGCAAATACAAAGCTGGCTTCAATCCAGAAAGTGCAAACACTTTCCTCTTTTTATAACATAGCCACAGTTCTCAGGAGACTGCTAATTAAAAAAAAAATGACCTCTTAGTGTATGAGCAAAATCATGCTTGAAATAGTCAGGAATCTCAAGAAACAGCCAAAAAAATAAATGTTCATAGTACAGTGACTAAAAATTGCTATTCTCCAGGTGCACTTTTAACAGACATACAACTATTTAAAATCAAAGAAAGGAAATAGTGCTGGCTGTAATTGCATTGCAACTGAATTAGAACACATATTTGAATTATTTCTATTAATAAATCAATATTTTTAAAACCTTAATTACAAAAGACATTTAAGAATGTCTTTAAACTGAAAGAGGGTACATTCAAAATAGATATTAGGATGAGATTCTTTACTGTGAGGGTGGTGAGACACTGGAACAGGGTGCCCAGAGAAGTTGTGAATGCCTGCTCCCTGGAAGTGTTCAAGGCCAGGTTGGATAGGGCTTTAAACAACCTGGTTTAGTGGAAAAGTGTCCCTGCCCATGGCAAGGGGTTTGGAACTAGGTGAGATTAAGGTCCTTTCCAACCCAAGCTATTCTATAATTCTATGATTTTATGAAGAATAGAAAGACTGGAAAATAAGAATTTTAAAATAAACAGTGACAAACTAGTAGACAAAGTAGTCAAAGCACCAACACAATAAAGTTCAGGGAAAAAAGAAGACATGAATGTCATAGACCTAGCAAGTATATCTGAAATAAGGAAAGAGTCAGGTAAGACTCTTTCCTTAAAGTCAGGTAAGACCTCAGGGTCACCCATTCTGCCTCCCTTCTGATTCTACTATGCATGAAGTATTGTATTAAAATTTTATTCACCACAAGAACAAAAAAACTGAGCTCACAGGAGAATAGCTCAGGTTTAATTCTGAAGCACTCTTCTTAACAGGCTTAAACAGCTATCAGGTTGATAGAGAAGATAGATATGTTATTTCTCATTAAAATTTACCTTGCATTATTTATTGACTGTAGAAAAAAATTTACCCCTACAATAATGAAAGCTATGAAAGCTCAGTCATGCTATTCAGAATAGTTAAAGTACATAGTACACATTCCCCTATTCTAGTCTCCAGAGCAGGTCTCTAACTCTTGCTCGTTGATCTAGACATGATCTAATAAAACCTAAAACTAAACTAAAAAACTAAACTGGTTTTAAATTTGAATAATTTATGGCAGAGTGATACATAATATTTTTCTTTTTCCAAAACATATGTCAGACTTTTGCAAAATATCCCTTTTTCCCTTAAAGTAGTTTCTTATGAAATTGCCAAAGATTGAGTTTTATATTTTTTTCAGGAACTGTGAAAAATATAATTGGAACTTTTTAAAGATAACAGTAGACTGGGAGAAATTCAGAAAGATTTGGAAGGCAGATTTATTCTTATTCTATTATTTTCTGTGGCTAAGCAGATGAGAATCAATTTTCTGAAAATATTATAGTAGTTAATGAAAAGTAATGTAAAATATTGTACTTTTCTTATCTGAGAATTGATATGAACAGTTTGGCAGACTTTGGTAGACACAATAAACTGTTAAGCAAATTAAAACATCAGAGGAATAGTTCTCCCAGTAGAACCAAGGACTGGAAAAAAAACCTCCTTTTTAAAATACCTTGGTCACGGTAAAAGCTTTACGCTTAGTCTAGTTATTTTTCTGAACTTAAAATATATATAAAAAAAAGGAGGGAAAAAAAAGGAAAAGAAAAGCACAACCTAAAGACATTTATTTCTACCTGTTTTAGCACTGACAATGTCAAAGCAAAACTGACATTTTGACTTTTTCTCGTAAACACAGACAGATTTGGTGGGGTGCTTTTTTTGGACAAAGAGTGTGATAAATTCTGTCTGATTTTTCTGACAAAAGTCTGATTTTTCTTTTCTATGGAAAAAAAAAGGACAGAAAAATAAAACACTCCTTCTTGACTTGTGATTGGTATTTCTGATAGTGTGTATTTAAACAGTTTTTCTTTTTCCATCTGTATGTGAACATTTGGTATGTGAATTAGCTAGTTTTATGTATATGTAAATGCTATATATAAATTACAGAGTCTAATGTATTACAATGTGAGTATCTGCTGCAGTTCACTGTGTCTGATTGCTGATGTCCTCCCATTTATGGAAAGTTAAAGGAAGTGATTAACAAGTAACAAATAACCACATCAACAAAACACTTCAAGAATATCAAGGATCAATGTCAAAATGATGGCAAAGCTATAATTCAGAGTATTATCTCCATCCCAATATTTGGAAACCAATTTCCAAATAATTGGTATAACCAATTAAGGAGCAAGATTTATTCTTTCCAATTAAGACCAGAGGTAAATGAAAATACTAAAATCTTAAAGGATGACCAAGAAAAATATTGCCTGTGTCACGGTTTAAAGCTGGGACGGCTATTAACCCAGTGGCAGACGCTCTCTGTTAACCCTCTCCCCCCACCCTAAGGGAAAGGGGAAAGGGAGAGAGACTTACAGGTTGGAAAGTTAAAACAGTTTTAATAAACTATAATAATGAAAAAGAGTATAATAATAATAATAAAAATAATCAAATATATACAAAACCAAGATCAAGAGCTTGGAAATCCTCTTCAGGCAGAGTTGCTCCCCCCAGCACGGGCAGAGGGGAAAATGCAGTAGTTCCCGTGCCATCACACCTGCAGGCTTTTAACTGGAGAATTGGCAAAGCTGGTACCAACCACTGGGAGACAGGAGGGCCCCTCCCTCCTGGGCCCCACCTCCAGAAGACAATGGGTTAGTGATAAATAGGAAAGTGAGAATGACGTGTATGGGATGGAATACCTCGTTGGTCAGTCTTGGGTCACCTGCCCTGTCTGCTCCTCCCTGCAGGTGCGAGCCCCCTTCGGCTCTTCACTCATAAGCAGTGAGGAATTTAGCAGTGACCTTGGTTTCTTTAAGAATAATTGGCCTGGTTTTGGGCCAAACCAGGACAGCCTGTTAAACGCTGACAGATACGGAGCATTGGTCGCTTCTCTAGGAAGCCCAGTCCACTGTTTGTTCACCCTCTTGGTAAAGAAATGCTTCCTAATGTCCAATCTAAACCTCCCTTGGTGCAGCATTGAACCATTCCCACATGTCTTATCACTGGATCCCAGGAAGAAGAGATCAGCATCTCCCTCTCCACTTCCCATCCCCAGGAAGCTGTAGAGAGCAATGAGGTTGCCCTTCAGCCTCCTTCTCTCACAGAATCACAGAATCAACCAGGTTGGAAGAGACCTCAGGGATCATCGAGTCCAACCGTTGCCCCTACACCACCCTGTCAACTACACCATGGCACTAAGTGCCATGTCCAGTCATTTCTTAAACACATCCAGAGATGGTGACTCCACCACCTCTTTGGGCAGCCCATTCCAATGTCTAATAACCCTTTCTGAAAAGAAATTCTTCCTGATGTCCAACCTGAACCTCCCCTGGCGAAGCAAACTAGACAAACCCAGAGTCATCAGCCACTCCTCACAGGACACTCCTTCCAGCCCCGCCACAAGCTTTGTTGCCCTCCTCTGGATGCATTCAAGTACCTCAACATCTTTCTTAAATTGTGAGGCCAGAACTGCACACAATACTCAAGGTGAGGCCACATTAATGCTAAATACAGCAGGATAGTCTCCTCTTTTGACCAGTTTGTTAAAAGAAACAAATGATATCTTGAAGAAGAATCACCATTCTCACAGAGATGTGTAAAGCCTATGCTATTTTTTTAGTTTAATTCAGTTCAACACAAGTATAAATTGGAATGGGATGTGGTACAGCAATTTCTACAGTCCTCTCCAACAATCTGTCTTTTCCTTTAGGACACAAGTAGAAAAAAAATTAAAGGTAAGTGCTCTAAATAATAGAGCAAAGTATCTCATAATTTTTTTACACTGTGAGCACTGCATTTGGATTACCTAACTTGTCAGGTGTAGAAAACACAAGAGCTATAAAAAAAATTAGATGGTATCTCAAAAATCATTGATGTCTGATTTCCAGAGAACAAATAATGACAAAAATGTGTCTGAATTTTTCAGAACTACCTCACAAGACACTAAGTAAATTAGTTAGAAAAGAAAGAGAAGTGACGTCATTGTAATGACACAGATAAACAAGAATGAGGAAGAAAGGCACATTATAGAATACCATCTTCTCTGTAAGGTCCAGGAAGAACCATCCAATATGGAAGATCTGATGAGGACTGTGGTGGGTTGACCTCGGCTGGATGCCAGGTGCCCACCAAGCTGCTCTATCAATTCCCATCCTCAACTGGAGAGGGGAGAGAAAATACGTTGAAAGGCTTGTGGGTCAAGATAAAGACAGGGAGATCACTCAGCAATTACTGTCACAGGCAAAACAGACTCAGCTTGGAGAAATTAATTTAATTTATTACCAATCAAATCAGAGCAGGATAATGAGAAAAAAGAACAAATCTTAAAACACCTTCCCCCCACCCTTCCCTTCTTCCAAGGCTCAACTTCACTCCCAACTTTTCTACCTTCTCCCCCCCAAACAAGACAAGGGAATGGGGGTTGCAGTCAGCTCATAACATAGAATCACAGAATCACAGAATCAACCAGGTTGGAAGAGACCTCTGGGATCATCGAGTCCAACCATTGCCCTGGCACCACCATGTCAACTAGACCATGGCACTAAGTGCCATGTCCAGTCTTTTCTTAAACACATCCAGAGATGGAGACTCCACCACCTCCCTGGGCAGCCCATTCCAATGTCTAATAACCCTTTCTGAAAAGAAATTCTTCCTAATGTCCAACCTGAACCTCCCCTGACAAAGCTTGAGGCTATGTCCTCTTGTCCTATCGCTAGTTTCCTGGGAGAAGAGGCCAACTCCTACTTCACTACAACCTCCCTTCAGGTAGTTGTAGACTGCAATGAGGTCACCTCTGAGCCTCCTCTTCTCCAGGCTAAACAACCCCAGCTCCCTCAGCCGTTCCTCATAGGTCAGACCCTCCAGACCCTTCACCAGCTTGGTCACCCTCCTCTAGACTTGCTCCAACACCTCAACATCTTTCTTGAAGTGCGGGGCCCAGAACTGGACACATATTCAAGGTGCGGCCTCACCGCCGAGTACAGAGGGACGATCACTTCCCTAGACCAGCTGGCTCCACTATTCCTAATAGAGGCCAGGATGCCATTGGCCTTCTTGGCCACCTGAGCACACTGCTGGCTCATGTTTAGCTGGCTGTTGATCAGCACCACCAGGTCTCTTTCCACCGGGCCGCTTTCTAACCACTCTTCCCCCAGCCTGTAGCGCTGCATGGGGTTGTTGTGGCTGAAGTGTAAGACCCGGCACTTGTTCTTGTTGAACCTCATGCCGTTGGTCTTGGCCCATCTATCTAACCTGTCCAAATCCCTCTGTAGGGCCTTCCTACCCTCCAGAAGATCGACACTCCCACCCAGCTTGGTGTCATCTGCAAATTTGCTGAGGGTGCACTCAATCCCTACGTCTAGATCATCTATAAAGATATTGAACAGCACCGGCCCCAGAACTGAGCCCTGGGGAACACCGCTAGTGACCGGCCGCCACTTGGACTTTGCCCCATTCACCACCACTCTCTGGGCTCAGCCATCCAGCCAGTTTTTAACCCATCGAAGAGTCCACCCATCCAAGCCCTGGGCAGCCAGTTTGTCTAGGAGGGTGCTGTGGGAGACAGTGTCGAATGCCTTACTGAAGTCTAGATAGAGTACATCCACAGCCCTGCCCTCATCTACTAAGCGGGTCACTTGGTCATAGAAGGAGATCAGGTTGGTCAAGCAGGACCTGCCTTTCATGAATCCATGTTGGCTGGCCCCGATGCCCCGATTGTCCTGCATGTGCCGTGTAATGGCACTCAGGATGATCTGTTCCATCACCTTGCCTGGCACTGAGGTCAGGCTGATAGGCCTATAGTTCCCTGGATCATCCTTCCGACCCTTCTTGTAGATGGGCGTTACATTTGCTAATTTCCAGTCAGCTGGAACTTTTCTAGTTAAGCAGGACTGCCGGTAGATAATAGAGAGTGGTTTGGCAAGTTCATTTGCCAGTTCTTTCATTACTCTGGGGTGAATCCCATCCAGGCCCATAGCCTTGTGGGTGTCCAGCTGGCACAGCAGGTCACTCACCGTCTCCTCCTGAATTACGGGAGGTTCACACAGCCCCCCGTCCCTAACTTCAGGCTCTGGGGGTCGAGTCTCCTGAGGACAACCGGTCTTGACATTAAAGACCGAGGCAAAGAAGGCATTGAGCACTTCTGCATTTTCCTCATCCCCTGACACTACACTACCCTACTCATTCAGCAAGTGGTGGAGGCTCTCCTTGACCCTCCTTTTGCTGTTGATGTATTTGTAAAAGCTTTTTTTGTTATCTTTGACTGTAGCAGCCAAATCAAGCTCTAATTGAGCTTTGGCCCTTCTAATCTTCTCCCTACACGACCTGGCCACGTCCCTATAGACCTCCCAAGTTACCCGACCCTTCTTCCAGAGCAAGTAGGCTCTCTTTTTTTCCTTAAGTTCTAGCCTAAGTTCTCTGTTTAATCAGGCCGGTCTTTTTCCCCAACGGCTTGTCTTCCTACACACCGGGACAGCCTGCTCCTGAATATTTAGCAATTCCCTTTTGAAGCATGTCCAGCCTTCCTGGACTCCTTTGTCCTTCAGGACCGATTGCCAAGGGACTCGGTCCACCAACCTCTTAAACAGGCTAAAGTCTGCCCTGCGGAAATCTAAGGCAGAAGTTCTGCTCTTGCCCTTCCTTACTTCCCCCACTATCGAAAACTCTAACATTTCGTGGTCGCTATTCCCAAGACGCCCACCGACCCTCACATCTCCCACTAGTCCTTCTCTGTTCACAAACAACAGGTCAAGCAAGGCCTCTCCTCTAGTGGGCTCATTTACCACTTGCATGAGGAAGTTGTCCTCCACACATTCTAGGAACCTCCTAGATTGCTTCCTCTCTGCCATGTTGTATTTCCAGCAGACGTCTGGCAAGTTGAAGTTGCCCACGAGTACAAAGGCTGGTGACTGAGCGGCTTCTGACAGCCGCTTGTAAAATGCCTCGTCCGCCTGTTCATCCTGGTTGGGTGGTCTATAACAGACTTCCACCATAATGTCCGCCCTGCCAACCTTCCCCCTGATCTTCACCCATGAACATTCAACCTTGTCATCCTCACCATCTTCCTCAATTTCGACACAGTCCAAGCACTCCCTAATATACAGCGCTACCCCACTGCCTCTCCTGCTTCGCCTGTCCCTCTTAAAGAGCTTATAGCTATCCATAGCAGCACTCCAGTCATGAGAGTCATCCCACCACGTTTCTGTGATGGCAACCACATCATAACGTTCCTGCTGTACAGTGGCTTCTAGCTCTTCCTGTTTGTTGCCCATACTGCATGCATTGGTGTGAACGCACTTCAGCTGGGCTAGCGGCCTTGCCCCCGACGCAGGCCTGTCAGCCCTAGGTTCATTTGTGGTTGCCCTGATCTTATCCCCCTCCCCCATCGAACCTAGTTTAAAGACCTCTTAACCAGCCCTGCCAACTTCTGGGCCATAACCCTTTTCTCCTTCTGACTCAGGTGTTCCCCATCCAGCATAAGCAGGCCCAGTGCCATGAAAGCCACCCTGGGGTCAACACACCCAAAATCCCACCTACGGCACCAGTCTCTTAGCCACATATTAATCTGTTGTACTTTCATAGTCTTTTCCCTATTTTCACCAAACATCGAAGGAACTGAAGAGAATATAACCTGCACACCTACCCCCTTCACCAAACGCCCCAGGGCCCTGAAGTCCCTTTTGATAGCCCTGGCACTTCTCTCTTCAATCTCATCCCTACCCACCTGGAATACTAATAGTGGGTAGTAGTCAGAGGGCCTCACCAGATCAGGAAGCCTCCTGGCAACACCCCTTACCTGAGCCCCAGGGAGGCAGCAGACTTCCCTGTGAGTCGGGTCTGGCCTGCATATGGGGCCCTCCGTTTCCCTTAGCAGGGAGTCGCCTATAACAATTACTTTTCTTTTCTCGTTTTTGGAGCTGGTTGAAACCCTCTTACTTGGTTGCTTCTGTTTACGTAGCCCCGTAGAAGGCCTTTCACCTAGATTCGTGTCTTCCTGACACTCAGGAAGATGCTCAGGCTCCAGCACCTCATACCTATTCTTCAGTGGGACGCGGGGAGGGGAGGAAGGTCAGGATGGGATTCGCCTGCCACCCCGAGCAGGGACCTGCCTCCATTCCCTCCCATCCCCTAGGTCTCCTCCTGCTCCTTGTGGAGGAGGAAGAGGATCCTCCACTACCCGGGGAGCATTAGGCCTGTCTGTTTTCCCCAGGACAGGCAGGGAACAGCACTACCCTCCAACCTCTTCCTGGGATGCTCTTGTGCTCCTTAACCTTTCCACCTCCTCCTTGAGTTGGGCCACCAAGGAGATCAGGTCGTCGACCTGTTCACACCTCACACAAGCGAGGTCCCCGTTACCCTCGAGTGCCAGGGCCAGGCTCTGGCACTCCCTGCAGCCTGCCACCTGCACCTCCGCGTGCTTCCGCAGCAGGTCCGTTTGGGTTGCCATGTCTTTTCTGGCACCCGCAAAGCACTTAGGGCCCTGCCGAGTGGAAACCATACCTTTCTGCCCGCCTACTCTGCTCGCCCTGCCTGCGTGAACTGCCGCGCAAACTGCCGCGCAAACTACCCCACAAACTGCCGCGCTCCGGGTCACTCGCGCTCCCCAGGGGCCCTTCAAATCTCCCACGGTGCCTCCGTCTCCTCCCCCTCCTCTCCTGATTCGTTGCCGGGAACTTCCTGGTCCAGATGGGACTCGGGGCTGCTGCTCCGGTGGCCCTGAGTACAGAACCCACCCAGTACAGCTCGATCTCACCCTCACCCGCACTCACCTCAGTCACTGTCACTGCTGCCGCTGCTGCCGCCGCTGCTGCCGACTGACATGTTGTCACTCTTACTCCTTCTTCCTCACACTCTTCCCCTGCTCCAACCCATGTTAGTCCCACCCATGGGAGAAAGTCCTTCATGAATTTCTCCATCACAGATCTTTCCCATGGGCTGCAGTTCTTCATGAACTGCTCCAGCATGGGTTCTTTCCATGGGGTGCAGTCCTTCAGGAACAGACTGCTCCAGTGTGGGTCCCCCACGGGGCTACAGACCCTGCCAGAAAACCTGTTCCAATGTGGGCTTCTCACGGGGACACAGCCTCCTTTGGAGCATATCCACCTGCTCTGGCGTGAGGTCCTCCATGGGCTGCAGGTGGATGTCTGCTCCACCATGGACCTCCGTGGACCACAAGGGACAACCTGTCTCACGATGGTCTTCATTGCAGGCTGCAGAGGAATCTGTGCTCCCACACATTGAGCACTTCCTCCCCCTCCTTCTTCACTGACCTTGGTCTTTGCAGAGTTGTTTCTTTCACATATTCTCACTCCTTTCTCCCAGCTGTTGTTGCACAGTGTGTTTTTTACCCTCTCTTAAATATGTTTTCACAGAGATGATACCACCATTGCTGATTGGCTCAGCAACAGGTCCGTCTTGGAAGTGACTGGAACTGGCTCTGTTGGAAATGGGGGCAGCTTCTGGCAGCTTCTGGCAGAAGCCACCCCTGTAGCCACCCCCGCTACCAAAACTTTGCCATGTAAACACAATACAAGGACTACAAACAAGATGCTGGTTATAAGTTCAATTCTGGAGAGGATAAGACAAGAGGGTGTTATCCTTTCTCAGAAAATCTCCATGAGATTTGTGGTTTGGCTAAGTCTAATATTTTTTAGAAGTATTAAGCCATTAAATGACAAATTCAATTTTTCAATATCAAGGATTTTCCTACACAGATGAGAACATCTCTATAACAAGCATTATGCCAAATGAAAATAAGCTTCATTCCTTTTCTCGCTTTTCTTGAGTCCCTTCAAAGTGGCTCAGGAAAATTTCAGCTGCTATAAACTATAGCTTGAAAAAGCTTATCCACAGATAGACATCACTTCAGTTGTCTTTATCTCAGGAAACAATCTCCGAGGCTGATATAAAACAATTTTGAACCGATTGCTATACTAAGTCCATCAAATATACCTACTTACCCTTTCTGCCTGTATTTACGATTAAAACAATTGATTTTACATTTCTTCATAAAATAAGAAAAGACTGAAATCACATACTGTGGAACTGAGGACATTTAGGGCTAAAACTGCATGCAGGGTGAAGAAGTCAAGAAAGCCATGTAACACCTTCAGAAAAAAAGCAGAAAAAGGATGGAAGATGAAGCACCACTACAGTTTCCAAATCCAAGCAAAAATGGAATGAGTAGCTAAGTTATTTAACTTCTACCATTTACGAAATATTAAGAGCTTGAAACCATTATCAGGCACTTTCAATCACAATCCCTTCAGGCCAAAAATCTTGCTGCCTTTCAGAACTAGTCTTTCACACATCTTTTACCTGAAAGCTAGATCTCCAGAGTGCAGCTGTTACCTGAAGTTAATGCAAAAAACTGCAAAAGCCAAGAGCCTCCAGAGCAGGGCAGATTCTTAAGAAAGAGTTATCCATGTTGTAACAATTCCAGATGAAGAATTTAGGGAACTGTTGCTTAATTCTCCCTGCACCTATTATTACTCCCTACTCCAGAGGTACTTAAATTTTACATGACATAGTCACAGCTATATGCCTTATCTCCTCCCCCAGTCAAATCAGGAATGCATCTACAATTCTGGAATACATACTAATTTATTTGGGGGAGAGTGCAATTCTGAAATAAGCTTCTTATTTAGGCCAGTAAAATGCTTTCTGCTTCAGTAATTAGTCTTAATTAAATTCAAAGTGGACTTTACTATCAATGAAGTTGAATGCACACCAGTACTTAGCCAGCCAAAGACTTTGAAATATGATTTATTTGCATAAAATATATATGTCAACAGGGTTCATCTCCAGGCAATCTCTTCCAATGCTTGATTATTCTTACAGTGAATTTTTTTCCCATACATCTAGTTGGAAACTCTCCTGTTTCAATTTATGACCATATGCTTTCACCTTCACATTCTATATCTCAGTAAAACGCCAGTCCCCAGCTTCTCAGTAACCACGTCATAAGTACAGGAAGACAGCTGTTAGGTAGGCACCTAACATAAGCCTTCCCTTCTGTGGGATAAACAAGTCCAGTTCCCTCAGTTTCTTTTCAGAGGGCACGTACTACAACCTTAGACAACCCCTGTTGCCTTCCACTGGACTTGCTCCAATTTATCAACATCTTTCTTGTATGTGAGGTGGAGGAAGAGGAACTGCACATTTTACATCAAGACTAATGAGTGTTGAGTAAATAAAAATAATCTTGTCCCTCAGGTCCACCAGGTCCTTTTCAGTAGAGCTGCTTACTACCCAGCCAGTCCCCAGCCCCTGCCATTGCATGGGATTAGTCTATCCCCCACACAAGACTTTGCATTTGTCTTGTTGAATTTCATGAGATTCTTGTCAGCCTGTCTTGGTCCCTCAGTGGCAGCCCTGTCTTTTAGCAAATCTGTTGAATCTCAGCCTGGTGTCGTTTGCAGACTTGGAAAGTGTTTATTCGGCCTCCTCCTCCAGGTCAGTCATCAACATATTAACAATGATAGGAGCCCCAAACAGACCGCTGAGGATCTCCAGTTGCAACCAGCCTCCAGCTACAGTACAATCACTTAACAACTACCCTTTGAGCCTTATAATTCGCCAAGTTTTTCACTTATCTAGCAAACCATTCCACTGAAGATGATATTTGTTCCTGAATATAAAGATGCTGCATGAGATGGTGTGGAAAGTCTTGCTAAAGTCAAGATAAATTGCATCCAGTGCTCCCCACTCATCTAATAATTTCATCACAGAAGTCAATTAGGCTGTCCAAACATGTTCTGTACTTGGTACACATACACTATGTATTGCCAACCACCTTCTATGCCTCTGTGTGCTGAAGAATGGCTTCCAAAGGACTTTTTCCTTAATACTCACAGAGACTGCAGCATGATTGACTGGGTTTTGTTCCCTAGATGGTCCTTTTTTGACTTTTTTGAAGAATAATGTAAGATTTACCTTTCTCCAGCCATCAGGCCACCCTCTTCCCTGCTCCTGTCTTTATGACTTCCTAAAGATCATAGGGAGCCACATGAAAATGGTAATAGCTAGCACTTTCAGCACCCCACTACCCTAAATGTGTACCATATGGTCCTATCAACTTGAGTTTTCTCAAGAGATCCGTGACTCAGTCCTACCCTCAGTCCAAACAACAAAATTCTCTTCCTCCTCAAAGAGGAATTCCTGCTGGAAACAGTCCATGGCTCATGGTGTAACCCAAAACCATTCCCAAACGTGTTCTGGGAGAGTACTTGTTGACACAGATCAGATCATGCCTATTAACATCTGTTCTGTTTAATTGTTAGAATAAGTGCTCAGACTTGAACCCTGGCCACAACGAGTTGACTGGTGTAAAAAAGTAGGTAGGTATCTGTTACAGGCCTGTGACACAAATGGGATATTCAGCTAAACAAATTATTGCTCTAACACAGTCTGGTTATTTATTTTACTTTTAAAAATCAACAGGGATGCTGAAGAGAAGAATCTGATTTGGGGTCTATTCCTACACTAATGCCATGACACAGAGAGATTAGAAGCCTGGAACATAGCAGCTTCCTTCTCATTTAGGTATACATAGCTTTGCGGTACTTCTGTATGGGTCTTAGGTCATACAAATGAACGACCAATGCCTTCTTGGAAGCTCCATCACTGTAAAGGAGAAATCATCTCCAAAGGGAGGCACAAATGATAAGGATAGGATGTGATCCTTGAGCTAGCAGCATGCTTGCAAAGAGGTCTTTCACATAGAACTAAATTTCTCAGCTGGAGGATAGACTGTCCAAATTGATCTCTGGATTTTTTTTTTAAATTCTGCTTTAATTGCATACTTATTCATGATACAAAATCTCCTTTTAAAGACAGAGGAAGCTATACACTGACTGACAATTAAACTAATATTTTATACCTCAGCTCTGCATCACAGATCAGTTCTACGCTTTTTCTGAGATTGTACTTAACCGTGTAAAAGATAGAGTGATACCTCTTTCAAATAATCTGGAAACATTGTGATTTATCTTATTTATTTCCTCCTTCCTTCTTAGTTCTCTGGGAACATAGACTAAGATTGTTGTTTCTACTTACACAAAATGGCCTACCTTTTCTTTCAGATTCTATCACATAACATTGATAGAGGCACTAAAGTAGAGATTAAAGAGCAGAAGGTTTTACAAAGTTATCTTGCCATAAGTGAAAATTCTTACAACTGCTTTATTCATGAGTGCTCAGGACCAGAAAATTAAAAAACTGAAGAGCAGCAAGAAGAAGGGATTGTTCTTGCAAAACAGGAAGATTGAGCAAAGGTAAGAAGACTTCCTCATCACTACTGCTTATGATCAAAAGCAGCTAAACATTTTTGTTGATTTTTAACAGACTGAATTTTAAGAGATTGAATGCTCTACTTTTATGAATAATTTATTTAAGAGCTTGTCAGTCTGCTTAGCAAAAATGCTTTCCTCTTTATAAGCTCAGTGTTAAGAAGGAAACATTTTCAGATAAAGTCTTTTCTGTACTAATTCTTCAGACTGCTATAGTCACAGGAAGAACAGATATTGGTAAAGAAGGATTACCTAGTAAAAAATTTGCAAGGTTTGTATTACGACATTATGCTTTGACAGATTCAGAAATATAAAATATTTATAGGTTATAATTGTGATAAAAAACTAATGAAACGTTACACATAAGTTGCCCTAAAGCCTGTCCCTGACCTTTTCTGCTCTGCAGCTGCAGTAGCAAAACTAAAGGAAGATGACTACATGCACAAACTAGGGAGAGGTTGTAAACTATTTTCCTGACTGATAAAGTTTTTACATGTCATTATACTAAAAATGTATTATTCGAGAAGAAAAAGTAAAAGTCTACAAAATATATCTAAGAAATTAAAGAATTTTTGAAATATAGTATTTTGAATTAATTGTTTTTCCATATTACTTTTGCTTTAAAATAACTTCAAATACAAGACTGAAAATTTTGAAAATATCAAAAGAAATGTAATTGGCTTTTCTCCAGCTGTTTCAGAATATCTTTTGATTTACCGTATTGTCATATTCTCAATGTTAATGACCCAACACATTTCTCATTTTAAAAAAAACCTAAAAGCCGACTAACTGACAATTGTTATTTTGTGTCCTAAAAGGACTTTCAGAGTATCAAGGAATATATTAAAAGAATCTGTGTTTCAGAATGTTCAATGAAATACATTCTTATTTTTAAATTGCAGGAAATAAAGTATGAAGAGAAGAAAAATGTATTTTTTTTGTCCACAAAGCAACCATGGTATTTCACTACTGTATCCTCCTTAGCGTACTTTAATCTCATCACCCGCAGCTGGCTAAAAGCCTTACACATAACTTGCAGATATAGAAAAGTCGGTGAAGATGTAGATGCTCCTTGCATGGTGTTAGTTTTTCAACTACATTTTCCCATTGGCTTTTTAGCTTTTCAAATTGTGATTAATATGGAAATTGATAAGTTAATTGCCAATAAGTTATACTGTTAACGCTCTCTTCTCAGACTGAGCAAAAGAATTTTTGGACACAACTTCCATTGCAATCAAGCCTTTATCCATAGAAAATGAGCTGAGCCAAAGCAGAAAACTACAAACTCAGACCTCCCTTCAGTTTCTAACCATTTTTCTACACTCTGTAATTTCTCTCTTTTTTTTTTTGTGAGTTTTAGAGACAAACCTATGTAACTTACACCAAAAGCTTCAGATGTTCCAAGCCAGCTAAAGAAGAGAGCTAAAGAACTCTTAAAATTCGAAAGGTCTCAAAAAGGCCCATTGATTTCTGGTTAGTATTTGCACTCTGTCCAAACACCTTCGTTTTAGTTGCAATAGCTAACCTAGTTGTAAGTTTCATATACCTTTTGTCAGCAGCAAAGCTCTTAGGAGAACTCTAAACCAAGCCATCCGTTTCCAACACTGTAACATATTTTCCTTTAGTTTTGCCTATTTGTCTATTTGAGGCTGAGTTACAAAACAGATCACTGATGTGAGCAAAGTAACAACCACTCTTGGGAAAAGAAGTGAGAGATTTAGTGGTTTGCTGCTCCTGAAGAACTGATGCCCTTCCATTGCCCTCTCTCCTTCAGGCTGTGTTCTCACACAAATTCCCTTAACTAGCATTGCTGCTTGTCTGAATATAAGAAACTAATGCATTCACTCATCTGGCAGAAAGCTAATCCAGCTAAGGGAAAAGCAAAAAGGAAAGAGTAATTTTTTTGTCAGCTTAAAAATCGACAAGCTGATTCAGCTGTATGATATACTGGAAGAACATAGGTAGGTATTTAAACAATGTCACCACCCTTCTCCACAGCAATGAGACACTGGATTGTCTCATCTGTCTTGTTTAACCAAAAAAAACCCCAAACAAACAAAAAAAAAAGCAAAAAACAAGAAAAGCTGAGGGATACAAACAACTAGTATGGGCAGGTGTCTTTAAAAGTACCTTGCAGGTATGCAGAAGGTACATGTAAGATCTCTAAAACAGCCGTTATCACGTAGATGCATTTATTTGGGTGTACCTATCTGTGTTTTAGTAAGATCTAGAGTAGCAAGCATGAACATTTCATCCTGCTACATCCAGATCTTTCAGTTTAGTCTTGAGACCCACTTACCAAGCCCCTATGTGTCAAAGATCATACATCGGGGTGATCTCCCCAAGACAGCTTCCTGTGCGTTTTACACACACAGTTCGGCTACTCCTAAACATCTTCTAGGAGACAAAATATGGATACAAAAAGGAAATTTTAGGGTGATATACTGTGTTTTATGCAATCTGTTGATACACTTGGAAAGAAAGCTTGCCCACTGGTCACATGTAGCTTTCTTCAGTTATCAAAGACATTTCAAAGTTAATTTATGGACATCATTCAAATGCCCAGATGCAGTTCATGCATCATCTTTCAAACACCATTATGCATGTAGGCTTCCTCTTTACCAAGGCTATCTATAATTTCTCCAAATGCTTTTTTCTGTATTTGTTTCAACTCTTTATCGTAACTGTCTTAAGTGCTAGGGAATAAAAGCCATAATTTGGCAGAAACTCATTCAAGTTGCTAAAGTGGCCTCACAATGTTTGCCTTGGTTAGGAAGCCAGCCTGTCATAAAAGGCCAGTTTAAAGTGAATGAGCAACTGAGGTTTCAACAAGAAGAAACCACTTGGATAATCAGTAACTGTTCCTAGATAGTCTGAGGCAGGGCTGTTTTGCTTTTTTCTTGTTGATTTTTTTTTACTATTAGTGTTACTTAAAAGCATTAATTTCACTGTGCTTCAACTTCAATTGAAAAGACATCCAGCTGTTCACAATAATTGAAGGAAATTGACATATCTGTATAGTCACATGTAAATTGTCTAGGATACTACTTAGACAATGTGTCTACACTTGTGTCAGGACCACATTTTTAGCCTGAATCACTTATTTGAGCAGCTATTGTTGTGTATACATAAAAAAGAAAGATAAATAAAGATTAAGCTACAACACAGTCCAAGACAGCATTTAACTCTTTGATGTTTCTTAAAAATGGATTAAAAGGATCAGCTGAAACACAGGAAAATGTTACCAGAATGTCAGCCAAAAGGCAGCAGTTTATCTAATAAAAATCAGTTCATCTTAAAGTTATCTCAAACAATGAATAGTCATGAATAAAGCAATATACAAAAATGGCAAAAAAAATAATAAAGCCAAGACTAAAAATATGTGAGTATAACTTATATGCAGTGCAATCTGTTTGTGCCTGCATTACTTACATGAATCCTGCCATGAAACTTTTCAGACTATTGATTTTGTTTTAGGTCCCCGTTGAGAAGTCAGTCTTTGAAATAAAATGCACACAAGTATTACCAACTTGTGACAAGAATCAATTGTCTTCAATTATTTTAAATTGTTCTTAAATGTGTAAACAAACAGAGCTCACAAAGCAGAAGAAATACTGATGCTAAAGTCAAGCCTATAGTTTTTTACTTGTTTCTCAAGTGTTCACCTGAATTTGAGTCTTAAAAGTTTATAATATACAGTGCACTGTGCTCTTTTTATTATCATCGTTATGACCTAGAAAACACATTATATTAAAAATTGTGGCCTTGTCAAAAAAGCCATTTACATTTTAACTGTTTGAAGCTGGAAGCAGAGGAAAAAAATCTTCAAAGCATCTTTCTGAAATGAATTGCACAAATAAAACATATGTATCAGTGAGGAAGAAAAGATGAGGAAAGGCGGAGCAACTAATTTATAGTCCACCAGCATTTTCTTAGATGTTAATTAAAACCATGACAAACACTTCAGTTATAATTATGAGGAAGGCAAATACTTCAATGCTGCAAAGATTATCCCTTAAATAATCTACACCTGATTTTAATTGCTTAAGGATTGGAATATATGAGGCAATAAAACGTTTTAGACGGTTATTACCCTACATGAAAAAATGAAGTTTATCTAGTTTATATTCAGTATGGAACTTAGTGATTTCTATTTATTTAAATATGATTTGTCTCTAATTTGTTGATCAGTAAACCCTACATAAATGTCTGCAAACCAAGAGTTTAAATCAATATATACAGTTTACATAACAATTTGATACTTCATTTGGCTTGCTAATACTCAAGATGATAGAAACACCACAATGATTGTATTTAATACATATTATTCACTTAGTGAAGACTCACCTTTGCAAGGCACTGAACAACCTCACCTCTGTTGAATTTGAAGAGTACGGGGTGAGCTCAATGGATTATACCATAGGGTTCTAAGCAATGATTTACACTACTATGTACACGAGAAAAGAGGGAGTTTTGTATTTTGAAAGAGACCACAGTTGTCCAAAAAGGTGATGTATGCTGTATGCAAAAGCTTTGGAATAGATTTTTTCTCTAATTAAACTTGGTGGGTAGGGTCCAAAGCTGTAACACCAGCATATTCGTAAGCAACAGGGTGGGTGAGCACACCTACCAGAGTGGTGAAGAATGCTCCCGAAACTTTTCCAAAGGCAAGAACCCTAAGTCCAGCCACCTCAGGTGCAAGTATACCAATGCACGTAGTCCAGGCAACAAACAGGAAGAACTGGAGCTTCATACTCAGCCTGGGAGTTAGGAATATCACTGGAGTCACAGAAACTTGGTGCGAAAACTCACATGACCGCAATGGCTACAAAATCTTTCAGTAAGATAGGAAAGGAAGAAGAAGAGGTGGATTTGCACTTTATGTAAAAGAGCAATTTCAGTATATGGAGGTGAACTATGGAGACCACAAAAGTTCTATCAAATGCCTTTGCATCAAATTTAGAGGAATCTTCACCAAGAAGGATCTCATGTTAGGTATCTCTTACCAACTTCCCAATCAGGAAACCTTATTTTGGTTGTTCAAGGAAGTCTCAGGTCAACAGAACCCAGTCCTCCCAGGTGACTTCCATTACCTGGATATTTGTCGGGAAAACAACACAGTGGTGCACAAGTCATCCCTTAGATTCCTGGAATGCATTGAGGACTGCTCTCTGCTACAGGTGCTGGACGTGCTGACTAGAAGCCGCACGTTGCTAGATTTACTGCTAATAAACTGAGAAGATTTACTTGACAACATAACTACCAATGGTAGCCTTGGATACCGTGATCGCAACACTGTGGAATTTAAAATCCTGCTAAGCAAACTGAAGACCAGTACTAGGACAAAGACCTTGGATTTTCGAAGAGCCAGCTTCGTTACACTGAGAGCCCAGCTGTGAGCAATTCTATGAAAAGCATCCATGGACGACAAAGGAGCTTGTGAGTGCTGGGAGTTGTTCAAGAGCAGACTTCTGGAAGCACAAGGACAGTCCATCCTCTAAGAAAAGAAAGGAAGAAGGCAGAACAAGACACACATTGGCTTAACAATGAGATTTTGAGTGTGCTTAAAAGCAAAAAGGAAACATACCAGCTATGGAAATGTGGCCAAATAGCCATTGAGGATTAAAAGAACCCTGCTAGTGCATGCAGAGATGCAGTCAGGAAGGCCAAGACTCAGCTAGAAATGAAATTGGCCAGAGATGTCAAGAAAGTGTTCTTCAGATACGTGAGCAGAAAGCAGGGTCACTGGGAAGACATAGCCCCATTACTAAACAGGGCAGAGAAACTAGCCACTAACAATACTGACAAGAGAGAGGTTCTCAGTACCTTCTTTGCCTCTGTCTTTATCAGTGTTGCTGGATCACATATCACAGGATCAAGTAGCTATGACAATGCATGCATTAACCCACTGGTGGTGGAAGAAGGGCTGGCCCATGGCCTCTTGCAAAGGCTCAACTCATATACATCTATAGGCCCAGACAGAATCCAGCACAGGGCGTTAAAAGAAGTGGCTGACACCGTTGCAAGGCCGCTGCCTGTAATATTTGAAAAGTTGTGGAGATAAGGGGATGTTCCTGATGACTGGAAGAAGGCAAAGGTCACACCCATCTACAATACAGGCCCAAAAGAGGACTCAGGAACTACAGGACCATTAACCTTACTTCAATCCATGGGAAAGGAATGGAACAAGTCCTTCTATAAACTATTACAAACCAAATGAAGCAGCGATTGGGAAAAGCCAGTATGGGTTTACCAAAGGCAAATCATGCCAGACTACCTTGATCACCTTGTACAACAGCATAACACCTTCTGTCAACATGGGGAGAGCAGTAGATGTTGTTTGCCTGGACTTCAGCAAAACGTTTCACACTGTTTCCCACAGTCTTCTCCTGGACAAACTGGCAAGATACAGATTGGATGGGTAGTCTGTGAAATGGATAGGAAACTGGCTCACAGGCTGCATTCAGAGAGTAGTGTTCAATGGTTTTGAACCAGGCTGACAGTCTGTTGCAAGTTAGGGTCCCCAGGGACCGACAGCAGGGCCCACATCTGTTCAACATGTTCACAAATAACCTGGATGATGGGATTGAAAGCACCCTCATCAAGTTTCTGGTGACACTAAACTGGGTAGTTAGGTGGACACATCAGAAGGGAAACCTATTTTACAGAGGGACACAAACAAGCTGGAAGAGTGAGATAGCAATAACAGTATGAAGTTTAACAAAGACAAGTGCAAAGTCCTGCAGCTGGGACAACCTAATCAAAAACCCCAGTATAGGCTAGGACCTGTGTGGCTAGGGAGAAGCCTTACTGGAAGAGCCCTGATGGTCCTGGTGGACAACAAGCCAAACATGAGTCAGCAATGAACCACTGCAGCAATGAAAACAAAGTAGATCCTGGGCTGCATCTGCAGAGGCATTATTAGCACAGACAGAGAAGTGATCATCCCACTCTTGTCAGTGCTTGTCATGTTGTACCTGGAGTACAGTGTCCAGTTCTGGTCCCTACAATTCAAGAAAGGTCCAGACAGATTGAAGAGGGTCCAAAGGAGGGCCACGAAGATGATCAAAGTGCTGGAGAGACTGCCCTGTGAGAAAAGACTGAAGAGTTAGGCCTTTTCTCCCTGCAGAACAGAAGGCTCAAGGGGGACCACATCACAGTATTCCAGTACTTGAAGGGCATCTACAAAGAGTATGGAGGCTCTCTCTTCACAAGGAGCCACATGGAAAAGACAAGGGGCAAAGGGTACAAGTTGCACCAGGAGAAATTTCATCTTTATATGAGAAAGAAATTTTTTACAGTGACAACCACCAATCACTGGAACAACTCCCCCAGGGATGTGGTGGAGTAGCCATCACTAGAGATTTTCAAGATGCAATTGGACAGAGTGCTAGATAATCTCATCTAGGCTCCCTTTCCCACAAAAGGCTGGACAAGATGATCTTTTGAGGTCTTTTCCAACCTATGCTGTTCTGTGATTCTATGGTTCCATGACCTTATCCTGTTTTTCTTCCATTAGCAAGATGTTTTACTTTTGTTCTGGAGGTCAGCACCCTGCCCAAGAGAAAATACTTAAAAAAAAAAAATCAAAACCTACAGTGAGAAGCTGTATTAAGTTAGAAAGATCTCTGCATGCAGAAGATCAGGTGATCTCCTTAACCAGCATATTTTTGACATGAGACACTACAGCCTTAATATGGATATACTGCCATAAATATGACATAAGGTGTTGGGCTCAGAGACTTGGATTTCACTGCAGTCAGGCCACTGCCTCATTCATAAATCATTAAGGAAAACAGATTTCCTATTTGCTGGTCAGAGCTATTGTAAGTTATGGTAGTATGAGTAGTCTCCTCCATGACCCCAGAATACAAGGATACGAACACAAGGAGAAAAGCGAGGCAAATCTTTTTTAGTCAGAAAAAGGATGGCAAAATAGGCATACTGTCTGAACATAAATACACTGTTTTTCATGAACAAGACAGCCCTGATGCACCAACAGACAGCAGCCAGGTTTTCCACATTTTTTCTTAAAGCCTTACATAGGAGGTGATTAGTAAAGTTATTACTGAAGGAATCATTGTCTTTCTGAAAAGATTATGTTCCTACTAATTTAATAATGGAGATGTTATTTAGATGCTCTGATAATTTTGCATATAGACCGGTCAAGTTAGTGAGATTCAGAAACAGCTCCCAGATGCACCACTACAGAAGGATGTTATGGCCAAGATACATCTTATCATGTCCACTAGAGAACTTGCTAACAGAAATTCTAATGGTGTATGCAGAGCTGTGGGAATTTCCAACAGCAGGCAGCAGCTCAGTAGGGATTTTAAAGCTCAGTTGTTTGGAGTTTGTGTGCCACAGATGGAATAGTGAAATGTCGAAATTCCATCTTAGCTTCAAAGAAGCCATTTTCCTTTTTACTTTCGTATATTGATTTACTCAGATGTGAGTTACTCACACATTTGCATTGACGAGTTTCTTCTGTACTATAATATATCTGCACATACTATGATAGTAAATGGACTCCTACTCAACCTAGGAGTACTGTAGACAGCTTCAAAATCTGCCAAGGTCCTTATTCAGTAATTTGGTATACGCCCAGTAAATAACTGTTGTATCCGCTTTATCTGCCCAATTATAAAACCTCATAATCAAAAAAATTAACTAATCTATGTTTCTTTATACTCATTCTGACAACATGTTACAATTCTAGTTCTAATAACAGGAAGAATAAACCTTTCTTGTCTCAGAATGACCTTCTTCAATTTCATAGCAATTGCGGTAAGCAGGCAAATCAGCACACACACATAGCTCACCCCATACTCACTACTCAAATCTAACAGACTGTTAAAGCAATGAGAATATAGATATTTTTCATTTCCAAAATAAAACCTCAGCAGTGAAATATCTGTATAGACAGCTTAAGCCATGTCTAAACATGTTTCTGTTCAACAAAACAGAACAACTACCTGAAGGGAGGTTGTAGTGAAGTGGGAGTTGGCCTCTTCTCCCAGGAAACTAGCGATAGGACAAGAGGACATAGCCTCAAGCTTCGCCAGGGGAGCTTCAGGTTGGACATTAGGAAGAATTTCTTTTCAGAAAGGGTTATTAGACATTGGAATGGGCTGCCCAGGGAGGTGGTGGAGTCACCATGTCTGGATGTGTTTAAGAAAAGACTGGACATAGCACTTAGTGCCATGGTCTAGTTGACATGGTGGTGTCAGGGCAACGGTTGGACTCGATAATCCCAGAGGTCTCTTCCAACCTGGTTGATTCTGTGAAAACAAACCATCATGTTTGCATTTAAGTGTTTCATATCCCAATGTCTTTCTCATGACTTAGAAGGGATATAAGTACTCATTGAATTGCTATGCTAATTAAATACAGTTTGATTACTGGTGCCTATATGTAGTGTTCACTTTGGTTTTGAAATAACTTCATTAGTACTTTTTAATTCAGAAAAAAATATTTTAGCATTTCAGCCTGTGTAAAGACTACAGGTGGACGATATACAGACATTAATGCTGGGCGTTTTGCATAAGAATTCAGGACCTAAAGAGACCCCTTTGTAATGGGTTTTCAAAACAACAACAACAAAAAACCCTAATCGACAGAATCAAATATTTCATTTGGAAGAAAAAGTCACATTGGAATGAGGGAACTTGGATTGCTTTTCCTTCTAGGAGATTTTACCAGACACATTTCAAGGTCAAGTCAAGAGGAGTGGAAGGCAAAAAATTTCAGATTCTGCCTCCCAATATGTGAAGGCATAAATTTATAAGGATAAGTACATTAACCAAAAATTCACTTGTAATCTTCTTTCCTTCCCAGTCTTGCTAGCAGATGTTCCAAAGAAACAGTGCTGTGGGACGTTTTCACAGGTGACCCCATCCTTGTGTATTTATGTGGTCATTTAAAGATGCATGCACATACACGAACAGATGTGAACATAATTTTTTTCTGAGACTATACATAGCATGGAATGATTCCACTAAGAAATTAATCCTATCAAAATTAAATTTTAGGCTGCTTCCAGAAGCCTAGTACTTGGAGCATTGAGTGACTGCCCTCACAAACAGTTTTATTCTTCAACCCCAATAGAGGCTCATGAGTTTCACAAAAGGATTTTAATTCTATACCTAAAACGAGGATATAATTTGGTGAAGCTAGAGGACATTACCTGCCCTATTGTCCAGTAGCTCAGAGCAGCTGTGTGATAAAGCAGAGTATGTAACAACCAAGAAAGTGACATCTGTATAAAATATATTTCAAGTTACTATGATCTAATCATCCACTGCGAATATAAAAAATAAACAACAAAACACAATGTTTGTAATGCCCCTATATTCTTGTTTAATCTGTTTCATTTCACAGAGAATTAAAATGAAATACAATGTAAAATTACATACGAGGCTGAAGCAGACATTCAATGGGCCTTTGTCAATAGAAATAACTAGTTTTTATGTATTCAAATTTCTTGATATTTCTTTAATGAACATTTAATGGACAAAGTGGACTTCAAGGTAAGTTTTCCAGTCCCACAGCAGCAATTAAATTTCTACTTTATAAAACAGATCCAAGGCTGTACTATTCAACCATAGGGTGCATATGACAATGAATCAGCTAGACACTGCAGTGATAAGCACTGAAGATGCTGAAGATGAAAACAGCTGCCTCATCCCTCTTTATCCTGTCCTCAAAAAGTATCAGTAGGGTGCAATAAATGTGTTTATAAGAAAACATCGCAACATTTGCCAAGATGGCAGTATTAATATTGTGACCAACTGCCTGGCTCTACCGCAGCAGGAAGACAAATCATTTTTTCTTCTTCGGTAATCTAAGATCATGTCTTTCTATTACCCTATTACTATTACTTTTATTTGTAATGTAATTGTTTCAGAGTAGAAAAATCTCAAAATTGTGCTTTGGCTGAACAATGGGCAAGGAGGTTTCTCTAAACTTTACCATCAACGTGGTATGTCTTACCCTCCTCCCACAATGCACAGTGGAGCCTACTGGGTTATATCAGTATAACAGATTGTGAGAGTTTGTTTGAATACCCAAAACAGTGTCATAGACATACTCTGATCTTCTGTCTTCCACTTTTGCAGCTTAACGTTGAGCCCCAGCAGGTCCACAGTGGGTTTGGTTAGATAAATGATACAAGTGAAGGTCACATCATCACACCTGAAGATGAAGTGCAATGACTCTCCATAAATCTCCATCATTTCACACAGTTTCATGCTATTAATTAACGACTGTAAATGGTACTAGCAAGAAGGGAAAGCCTTTGTCACTGGGTCACATTTGCAGTCTTCTCTTACAAGATGGTGTTATACAGAGATTATGAGTGACAGCCTGAGAGAGCTCAACTCAGCTTTGTGTGGCTGCCTGGATCAAAATATTTATTCAGTTACGGGAAAGCAAAGGAGTAAAATGGTAAAGTAGTAAAGTCAGGCTCTCCTCTGTGTCTGGCAAGATAACGGAGCAGATACTCCCGGAAACAATACTGAGGCACACATAAATCAAGGAGGTGATTGGTGACAGCCAACACGGCTTCACTAAGAGCAAATCATGCCTGACACATTTGGTGGCCTTCTACGACAGGGTTACAGCGCTGGTGGATAGGGGAAGAGCAACTGACATCACCTACGTGGACTCGTGCAAATCATTTGACACTGTCCCGCATGACATCCTTGTCTCTAAATTGGAAAGACATGGACTTGAAGGATGGACCACTTGGTGGATAAAGAATTGTCTGGATGGTCACACTCAAAGAGTTACGGTCAACGGCTCGATGTTCAAGTGGACACCAGTGACGAGTGGCGTTCTTCAGGGGTCAGTATTGGGATCAATCCTGTTTAACATCTTTGTTGGCGACATGGACAGTGGGATTGAGTGCTCCCTCAGCAAGTTTGCCAATGACACCAAGCTGTGCAGTGTGGTCAACACTCTGAAGGGAAGGGATGCCATCCAGAGGGACCTTGACAGGCGTGAGAGGTGGGCGTGCGTAAATTGCATGAAAATCAGCAAGGCCACGTGCAAGGTCCTGCATGTGTGTCAGGGCAATCCCAAGCACAAATACAGGCTGGGCGGAGAACGAATTGAAGGCAGCCCTGAGGAGAAGGACGTGGGGGGATGGTTGATGTGAAGCTCAACATGAGCTGGCAGTGTGCGCTTGCAGCCCAGAAGCCAATCGTATCCTGGGCTGCATCAAAAGCAGCGTGGCCAGCAGGTCCAGGGAGGTGATTCTGCCCCTTTACTCTGCTCTCGTGAGACCCCACCTGGAGTACTGTGTCCAGCTCTGGGGCCCCCAACATAAGAAGGACATGGAGCTGTTGAAACGAGTCCAGAGGAGAGCCACGAAGATGATCAGAGGGCTGGAGCACCTCTCCTATGAAGACAGGCTGAGAGATTTGGGGCTGTTCAGCCTGGAGAAGAGAAGGGTCTGGGGGGAGATCTTCTAGCAGCCTTCCAGTACCTGAAGGGGGCCTACAGGAAAGCTGGAGAGGGACTTTTTACAAGGACATGTAGTGATAGGATGAGGGTGAACGGTTTTAAACGGAAAGAAGGTAGATTTAGATTAGATATCAGGAAGAAACTCTTTCCTGTGAGGGTGGTGAGACACGAGCAGGTTTCCCAGAGAGGTTGTGGATACCCCCTCCCTGCCAGTGTTTAAAGCCAGGTTGGATGGGGCTTTGAGCAACCTGTTCTACTGGAAAGGTGTCCCTGCTCATGGCAGGGGGGTTGGAACTAGATGATCTTTAGGGTGCCTTCCAACCCAAACCATTCTATGATTCTATGATTCTAAGTAGAAATAACAATACTAAATGAGTGGTGAGGTTGGTCAGTGAGATACAACCACTCTTGTTTGATCAGCATAATACAGTTATACAGAAATTACTCTTAATATGTTTTGTTTACCATAGCACATTCCATTTACAGCTTTTTTTTTGTTTTGGGGTTTTTTTGTAATCAAAACCCCATGTAGGAATGTCAGGATGTTTTTTTTAGCTTCTAAGAGAGCAGGAATGGTAGAAAAACTCCTTCAAAATTCATCATGTAAGGCTAGGAATAAACTTTTGTCAAACACATTTCCACATTTTTTTTAAGTTATGGTCCTAAAAGCAACAGTTCTTATGATATGAGAAGTATATGCTTACATCAAAGTGGGAAGTTCACATCAGCCTAAGCACAGAGGGAAGAGACTGAGAGAAGATAGCAACAACAAAAATAATGAAGAAGTTCCACTGGAAGAGGAATGCAGGAGTCCTGATTGTTTAAGATTAGTTGTGATAATCCAAGTAAACACCTCAAAAATGTAATCTATTTTGTTTCTTCAAAAATTAAAAAGCACACTTCACTCTTAAACATACGTAAACATTCAAGAATAAAGTAACAGTGCTGACAACACAGTGATATGAAACAGGACAATAGTTTTGAGGGGAGAAGGAAGTCCTAGTCAAAATGCCTAGATAAACTAATTCATTGTTGTTACAAAAGGGAAAAAAAGGGTAAAGGGAAATGGGAGTGGTGCTTGTTGTTGGCCAGTTTTGTTCTTCAGTTTAACACTAAAAAACTACTATTTAACAGCACAAAATAAACAAAAACTAACATCAAAACTGAGTCAAATGTGTAAAAACTTACGGAAGTCTTGTTCAGTTGAAGATCAGTTAGAAAGACAGGTACCATAGCTTTTTATACAAAATCCTCACAAACCAAGTTTCAGCTTGTGTCATGGGAATCACAGCCATAGCAAACTCATAGTCTTAATGATGATCCAGAATTTGCACTATAAAAAGAAAAAATATTTTTGTTCCAAGACTCTGAGAGAGCTTCAAAGGCAGAAGGTTGCTTATAATCCTGCCCAAAACTATTTGGAGAAAGTGGGCCTGTTGTATGCCACCTATTCAGAGCCTGAGATTCAAGGTAATTCAATCCAGCCCCAAAACCAAGAGAATATTCAAACATGCAAAGACTTTTGTCATAGAAGAAACAGAGACAACATAATCTCAGAACAGCAAATCAATTATTTAGTTGTGTGCTAAAGCTATTAATTAACATTTGTATAGACTTAAGTTGTTTATTTAGAAAGCCATTAGTTGAGAGAAAACTGATCCTGATGAACAGACAGTAGATTCAGTCACACTAATTCACAGAAGTTACTAGGGTTACAGCACATTCCTTTGTTTAATTTAACTATTTTGGTAAATTACCTTCTGATGTTTGCTTAACAAAAGCATCTCCACTCTTCAGAGTGTCCAAACCACAATGTAAGAAAGGTGAACATGAGAGCTGTTACCCTTCCCTGGATTGCAGTAGGACTGTCCTAATTATCTGGTTCCTCCTGGGAAAGACAGGGGAACAGCAATAGGTTCTGTCTGAAATGGATTCATTTACTCTCTCCTTTCTAAACCAATGCAACTGAAACAAAATAAAGAAGTATAACTTACATTAAAACTAATAGCTGTCTGGGTGCTTTCCCTGAGAAGAGACAGGAAGAGGAGGAAAATAGAGTCAAGAACAACAATTCAATTTGTGACTTTAAACGTTACTCCTGATCGTAACCTGCAATTAGGATCTAGGCCTTATGCAAGAGCAAGATATCCTGCTGTTGTGTAAACACCAAAAATAATTTCATCTCAGGTGACTACTATCTATGGAAATGCCACAAATTAATTCCCTTTTGCTAACACTGGCTAACCAGTTTATATCCACTCAATTGCACAATCTGGATTCCCTGATTTGCAATACTGATAGTTATATGTTGTTCAACATGAAGAGATTTTTTATTGCTTTTCCAGACTTAAAAGACATAACATAAAATATTATCTGGTTGTGTTACCCATTCAAGTAGAAACTATTATCACAGGTGAAACAGAGCAGGTAGATTTGTTGCCCTAAAACCAGACATGAAGTACAGACATAAAACATACAAAGACCATATCAACCAGGACCATGCAGCTTCACTTGGGACTCATAAAAGAGTAGTTCATCTGCTCAAGAAAAAGTATAGCTTCCTGAAAAGTGGAACAAATATTTCAAATCCAAGAGGCCACTGGGTAGTACTTCCTGGTGATTCTGAATGAATTAAGAACAGTATCTAATAATATGCAAATTTTCCTGGCTTCATTTATATTTGAAGTTCAATCTTGCTTAGTCAGTACTCATTTACTATGAATTTATTTGATTTTAATGAAGTGCTTCAAAATCACCTGCAAATAATTTTTCTGATTTCAGTTAGAAGTAGACCACCTTACTTGCAGAGGGAAACAAAATGCTATATCATGTCACACATAACACCATGTCAGTTCTCTGACATCTTTTCTATGATCAGACAACCATGAAACTCCTGACACCCGCCATTAAGAAGGAGGCCTGAATAAGGATAAGTAAGATCGTGTCATTGTGCTTTGTTTTAATAAAGGCAACATTCCCCAAGCCCTTTTTCTTTATTATTGAATAAAGAAATCTCAGTTCTTACACTGTATAGCCTTATCTATCATTGAACCAAGCAATTACACATACACATCTTACATAGTTTTTCTTTACTTCAAGACAGAATAAAAGGTTAGTTAAACAGACTCTAAAAGGAGTAAAAATGTTTTGGACACCAGGCAAGTAAAAGAAGAGTTTAATTTCTTCATCTCATCAGAGAAACAAACTATCTTTTTTTTAATTTCTGTTCCTGCAGAATTTAATAATATAAGCTAAGTAACAGTTCTCATGTAAAGTCTAGATCCTTATTCCACTTTACCATCTTCAGCCAAGACCTTAAATCAAGCAGACCTTTCAAGTTTACAAAAACAGCATACTCAAATTTAGGAAAAAGAAAAAAAGGAAATTATACATATGAGAAATTCTGGAACAAAACAAAAGTCTTGTATGTTTTCAAAGAAAACCAGACACTTAGCAGTTTGCTGTGGAAGTTATCTTTACAACTGACAAGGTCGACATAATTTCCCTTTTATAGTGATAGAAGCATCAGCATATAAAAGGATAAAAAAATACTAATTTAGTCACCTTGTCACAATTTTATCTCCTGATGATCTTCAGCATTTCCAACAATTACAGAAAAACTTAGGCTTTAAAGTTTTTTCCAAGTGTGTTTGTAGCGTGTTTATTCTATACTGTATTGCCTCCTAATTGAAGGAATGAATGCCAAAATCACAAAAAATCTTCTATTATACATTTCTGGATGAAAAAATGGTGGTGATGAGTACATATCTTTTTAGTTGCTTCCAAAAAACCTTATCATTTCCAGCAAAAATTAATGTGGAATATGCATGTGGAATCATACTGATCTTTAGTAAAACATAATTTCCTGTAAAATTTTGTTAACACAAGGAAATAGTATGCAAGTTAACCCCAAATTCACTCTTTTACACAAACTGGAAAATATGAATAAAAAGGAACCACTGCCTACAGTGATTATTACTACTTTGTTTAGTGTATTTTTTTTTAACATTAGCTTTTTTTGTAACAGTTATCATGGAAGAATACAGACAGTTTTTTAAAAACTTCATGTACTGTGGAAGAGAATGTTTTAGCCAGGTTACAAGAAATCTGTGCGCAAAGCTAGGACAGACTTACTCGTAAGCAGTCTCAGATAGAGTATGCAGAGTTCAGTATGTAGGCTACAAATTCAATCCCACAGAGTGAATATAACTCTCAAAAAGGTCACTGGTTAGTGAGCTGTGTCATCTGCAAATAAATTCCTATGGTTCTTCAGCAGTGCATCTGAGCAGATTCCTGGCTTCACTGCAACTTTAACACCATTTTTACTGCAGTTGTGTAAGAGCTCCTCATTTTAAAAGTATTTCTGTTATGCAGAAGCCTCTTCAAGAAAGGAAATAATTTCTTACTAAAGCTCTTATCAAAACAGTGAAGGGACAAGTAACTCTTCACCACCACTCAAAATGAAAATAACAACTTGTCCATTCCATTTAATCCAGATTCTACTGCCAAGACATCAACTGGAATTTTACAGTCTAATAGTCTTATTTTCTCTCCTCTCTCCATGTTCTCCAGATAATTTTAAATATAAATATATATGACCATAGAAAGCCACATGCAATTCCCATGCAGCTCCTGACACAAACCTGACCTTAAGTATGCAATTAACTAATAAACTAACTAGTATTTCCACTCGAGGAGGCTGTGTTTGTCTCTGTTTGTTTTAGAGTGGAAAATATTCTAGTGAATTTAAAAATATTTTCTGTCATGGTAGGAGACGTGGCAACAGGTCTTAAATTTCTTATCTGTTTTAGAAAGTCTCTTCAATTTAAGAACTGAAAAGAGAAAGAGAAGTATGCAAATTTGGTGGTGCTTGAGGTCTTTTCTAGGGTTTAGTAGCACAGTTTCCTTTTCTTCTTCCAAAGTGATTTCTTTCACATGTCCCAAAATATGACTAAAAGGGCATGGCTAAGAATCTTCCTATACTCACCTAACAAATACAGCTAATGCTTCTTGAGTGGATCAAAAAAGAGGAACTTATCAGGACTAAGTTTATAATTCAAACAAAGCGTCTGATGCATTACACAGAATCACAGAATCACATTCAAAGTAAAGAAAAGCTACAATAGATTACATGCAGATATTTTAGAAAGAAACTTATTTAGTTTATTTTCAATGAGCTCTTGGCATGCTTCAATAATAGTGTATAGCATTTGCAAGCTTTTTTACACATTCTTTAAGAATTATTTTAAGCACCACATCATTCTTAAACTATTATATGAACTAAAATGTTCCTGCACCTTATTATCTTGAAGTTACTTCTTAAATTTACATAAATGCTCTGGAGAACATGGAGAGAGGAGAGAAAATAAGACTATTAGACTGTAAAATTCCAGTTGATGTCTTGGCAGTAGAATCTGGATTTATCAGAAGGAAAAGACAGTGGGTTCGAAGGTGCAGTTTTGACACATCAGTTTAATAAATTAACTGTAGCTTCTTTCTATAGTGGAGGTAAATTAGATCAGAAAAGACAAGAAATCTTATGAAAAAATAAACATTTACATATGAATACATTAATTTTCCTTGTCTTATCTTGTATAATACTATCCATACTTTAAAAATACAGAAGTATATTTGCAGGACACTCATGCATCTTCTCCGAGACAGCAGTATGTTACTCTGTAGAGAATCTGACAGAGAATGTGCAGAGCATGAAAATTAGCTGTATGTTTTTAGTGGTAAAATACATACACTTGTATGAAACATATGCTTTCTATCAGCCTGGGGAGCACAGTTTTGAAGATAAGTATATAGTCTGCTGCCTGGAGTTCAAAGTGCTTATGCAATCTTCAATTTTAAGTTATGTTACACAGTCACTAATACCCAGGCAACCACTGTTAGCTGGACACATAAATTTTTCTATTCTTTCTCCAGCTTTCAACTTCTACACTTCTAGTAGCACAAACTAAATTATCAGCACTGAAAACAAATATCCTATCCCTGAACTGACACAACTGCCTCTTGGTATTTTCTTTCTTATCTACTAGAAACAACATGAGGGGAATTTAAACCTATGGATAATGAGTCATACTACTTAGAGATGACATATAGCTTAGCATTGCAGTTCATACTTATGATAAGCGTGTGGCTAATTACAAATATCTCTTACCAAGTAAAACATCTATGGCTACAACATGAATGCCTCCAAATTTCTTAAATGGTATGCACTATAAGAAATGCAATATTTGTTACTGTCCCATCATGTTTGCTGTCTTTCAGCTGAAGGCTAAAAGGAAGACTTAGCTGTAATCTGAAGAGAATCAAACAAATTTATGAAAAAAGATCTTACAATATATCAGTAACAGTGCTACAATTAAATATATACTAACAACACATAGGTGCAAAAGCATTACACACACATATATTCTCCTAATGAACTCCTGCTGTGTAGAGTTGCATTTTCATAACTTTAAAATTAGGCAGCATGTTCAATGATCATTATTCAATGATCCTAGAAGAAGAATAAATAAGAATATATTGAGGTTCTCACAAAGGAACATCTGGAAAATATTATCTATCAGAAAAGCCTAGTCTAAAAGGCTGTTAAAGGAAAACAGGAATCTCATCTTGGAAAAGCAGCCAGATGTACTGCAGTCACATGATTTGGTCGCTGCAAAGACTGGCAATACAGGTGGAGCCAACTATAGCTTGTGTTTGAAAGTCTCCAATGAAAATCACAGTCACGTTTACTTCAAAATCTGGGATGTGGGCTTTGGTGCAGTATTCTGTATGGCTACGTATCTAAGTATCATTTTATCACAACAGGGACCACCACTGTCATCTGATCTAATGCCCTCCCTTGAGGTTCCATTGTAACCTGGGTGCAAAGACTTCAGTACCACAGCTACAATGGAATTTGAAAGTGTCCTGTTCACCCACTTTTGCTGCAATAGTCCATTTAATTTTACCCTGTTTAGCTGCTTATTTTTGATGCTGAGCATTAAAAGTTACATAACATTAATTGAAACAGCAAAAGAACATAAAACATTATCAAAACAAGGCAACCTATTGTGTGCATCTTGTACCTGAATAGCAACTAATTGTAAGTTTTGTCTTCTGTTTCAGGATGAAAACACATGAGTTCTATTTTTGCTTTCTAAAAATTACATCAACCTAATTTTTCCATTACTTTCCAACTTTATTTTTTAAAGCTGCATTTAGGATTCATAAAATCAATATTCCTGACATGCATCAACTTCCATTCAAATTCAAATTTAAATCTGAATTTCAGACATCAGTCCTAACATTCAGGTACAGTGGGTATCAAACAACACACAACTGCCAAATTACCAGAAATACCTAACTTACTTATCATACCTTTGCATAAGACGTACAAAAATGAAAAGCATCCCTCATTTTTAAAATGGGCCCTGAAGACAGAAATCATTTTCTAATTTCAGTAAATGTTGTCTTTTTTTTTGGTATGAATATTTTCAAATGAAATAGACAACATAGACACAGTTTTCTCAAAGATCACTTTCACCATTGAAGAAGTTTTAAGAACATTGCCTATAATTGACAATACAGTCATTACTATTTTTACCGATATGATTCTACACATTTCAATTATACCAGAATCATAGAATCATAGAATGGTTTGGGTTGGAAGGCACCCTAAAGATCATCTAGTTCCAACCCCCCTGCCATGAGCAGGGACACCTTTCCAGTAGAACAGGTTGCTCAAAGCCCCAACAAACATGGCCTTAAACACTGCAGGGAGGGGACATCCACAACCTCTCTGGGAAACCTGTTCCAGTTTCCTCACAGGAAAGAATTTCTTCCTAAGATCTAATCTAAATCTACCCTCTTTCCGTTTAAAACTGTTACCCCTCATACTATCACCACATGCCCTTATAAAAAGTCCCTCTCCAGCTTTCCTGTAGGTCCCCTTCAGGTACTGGAAGGCTGCTAGAAGATCTCCCCCCAGACCCTTCTCTTCTCCAGGCTGAACAGCCCCAAATCTCTCAGCCTGTCTTCATAGGAGAGGTGCTCCAGCCCTCTGATCATCTTCGTGGCTCTCCTCTGGACTCGTTCCAACAGCTCCATGTCCTTCTAATGTTGGGGGCCCCAGAGCTGGACACAGTACTCCAGGTGGGGTCTCACGAGAGGAGAGTAGAATGGGGAGAATCACCTCCCTGGACCTGCTGGCCACACTGCTTTTGATGCAGCCCAGGATATGGTTGGTCTTCTGGGCTGCAAGCATGCATTACTGGCTCATGTTGAGCTTCTCATCAACCATCACCCCCAAGTCTTTCTCCTCAGGACTGCTCCCAATCCATTCTTCACCCAGCCTGTATTTGTGATTGGGATTGTTCCGACCCACATGCAGGACCTTGCACTTGGCCTTGCTGAATTTCATGCGGTTTGCACAGGCCCACCTCTCAAGCCTGTCAAGGTCCCTCTGAATGGTCCCTCTGCTAGCTCAGAACTGAAGTGGCAGATTATTCCCTCTGGAAACTACAGAACAAACTGAAATATATTTCAGTTCCTATGTTATATGGAGCTATTTCCTTATCTCTGCTTTCACCTACACTTAAATTACTGATAATTTTGAGTAACCTCAGCTTTCGTATCTGCCAGTGAGAGGTTCAGAACCTATGACAAGAAGACTCAACTGAAACTTTTTTTTTTGAGTGATGAACCTTTTTTTTTAAGTAATGAAATATATAGCTACTTTATTTTCTCTGTTTCCTTCAAGCACCACTCAAAACCTGTACTGAGAAGGAATTATTTGAAAGATTTGGTGTTGTTTTACTTTTTTTTCCTTAAGGGCAATTCCTGCCAAGAATTTCTAGTTAAGTATGGTCGAAGGTACCTAGCATTATGGTTATTTGTACTGCATGAATAATTGTTGCCAGGCTATTTTATCATTAGTTACAAATATCAATACTATCTGATCCTATATAGACATGCCTAATTTTCTCATTCACAGCATGAGCCTTTGTAACTTACTTATCATTGATAAATGTAAGCGTGAAAAGCCTGTATTCATCTCGAAAATGTCCTAAAACACTCCTGGTTAAGCATACACATTTCGCATAAAAGGAATCTCAGCTAAGTGTGACAATTAATTATCTGGAAACAAGGGCCAGGAATACTTCAGACAACCTAATCATTGCTTATTTAAATTAAATTTTGAAAAAAAATAAAGATCTAAGTTACACATGCCCATCATGAATTACTTGAGAAATAAAATCTTACAAAAGTAACACAGTATATATCACAACATTAAAGCTCAGTTTTCTTTCTTACTGGGTTTCTTTTCTTGTGTTAGTCATCACAATGGAAGACAAGTATGTTTCCAATGTAATTGGAAAATAAATTCCAACTAACATACCAAATAGAAAATTTGGCAAACCGCAGAAAATTTTCTCACTTTTATTTCACCTCCTTAAGAAAAATGCAGAAATTTGATCATGGAAATTACAAGACGCAATGAAGAAAAAAATTAGTGAATTCCTTGACACCTGCAGAACTCATTTGCTCACTTTTTATTTTGGTTCTTTGGAGAGTATTATGGTTAGTATTTAAACAAAGACTGCAAAAATAGTAACAACCTACAGATATAAGAAAATTATAACAGCTTCCTGTTTAACATTCTGTTCCACATTTTGTTTATAGGAAATAAGCATACTTATAAATAAGAACATATGTTTCACAGACAAATACCAGCTGTACAAGTTGTGCTGGTTTTAACCCTTCAGAAGGTTAATCTATGATTTACCAAAAAGTTAGTTTTCACCTGCTTTACCATCACGGAAGACATATCAGGATCTGCTTCAGAAGACTTCCTCACTGGAAAGTTGAACTGTGTGTCCCTACCAGCTTGGCTAATAACTCTGGGGTGCTTGGGGCATGGGGACACACACAACACACACCATCTACGGTTCAGTTTCAAAGATACTATTGCTGCCTGCTTCAATTAACAAAAATACATCTTCCATCAAAGTAACAGAACAAATCTTGCAGTCGTCAAGACTCGTCAATAAGGAGTTCCACTAGTAAGAAGTAACAAGGATTAATGCAGGTTTTGTCTTCAGAGCAGCAGGCTACTAAATAACATCAAGACATCTGCACAGTTGGACCTCCCACCTCCAAAGGGGTGCTCTCCCACTTTGGAGACTAAATTTCCCAACTGAGGCTTAGAACAAATCTTGTTCTGTTCCATGTGATGGGTTTTTAGGGGGCATGCAGCTGTGACAAAGACTTTGCTGGTATCATGCCTGCTATTTACAGACAGATTGGTGAATTTCTGATGACAACAAATTACTTGATTTTGCCACTGACAAGAAGGCACAGCAGTGCCTTGCTTATCCCATAAACTTTAGAGCAGGAAAAAGGGAGAAATTATACCTTTTTTCTCCCTTTTTTTTCTACATCCATATTTTATTGAGTGTCAAAAGTCTGTTTAGTACTCCAACAGACAGGTACAGCAGTGGCAAAAATTCTGATCTCAAGTATTTTTAATACTGCAGGGGAAGTTGCTAATTCTTTTTTGTTAGCTTCAAATGGCACGATAGGCTAGCTAATACATTTATTATTGGTACCCTACAGAAAGCAGAAGCTATCATGAGGTATAAACCTACATTCTTCACAAAGCCCAGATTTTTAAATCCACCTGGCAAGACCCAGGTGGATTACAACACACTATGCTTACTTTATACCAGGCTTCCCTCTCATTCTTCCTGCCCAATCTTGACTATTCTGGCATGTGGTGGTTTCTTCAGATGCTCTGTACAAAGACTCAGGACTGAAGATTAGATATCCACAGTTGCAGTAGGTCCCACAATATGTTCACAAACAGTGTCAAGTTTCTATCTCACATTTGTGGCAAGTGCCAGGCCTAGTTTTATATCTTATGCATTCATCCATAAATGTGCAATAATTCTGATCCATCCAGAAAAAGTATGAAGTTTACTGTTCAAAGACAAAACACCTGTACAATGAAACAATAAAATTTCATGCTTTTCAAACTTTTTAGTTTGATGAGAATTTCAAACTCTCTACATCTTTAAGGATGGCTGTGCATGCGGAGTGACCAGGCCCAAGTTTTTTAGACTGCTCAGAACCCCTGCTACTCTTTGCCCCAAGAATATGAAATCCTGGACAAAATCCACTGCTTTAAAAGAAATTAGGTCTGAAGGAAACAGAGGTATGGTAACCCACTGACTGATGAAGAGGATGAAAAATAAATCTTGAAATAAATATAAACCTTGGCTAGCCCTGTTCTCAGAGTTCAAAAACCTACATTTTGATTAAATCTGAGATTCAGTCAAACAGAATAAACAGAGGCTT
The DNA here is from genome assembly GCF_013368605.1 of Nyctibius grandis. NCBI lineage: Eukaryota > Metazoa > Chordata > Aves > Nyctibiiformes > Nyctibiidae > Nyctibius > Nyctibius grandis. The sequence continues at coordinate 66,273,511 of NC_090695.1, read as the reverse complement.
TGCATTTCTGTGACATCCATCAACACATGAGGAAACTGACAGGCAAAGACCAACGTTTTAGATGAATCTTAGTTCTAGGTGTCTCCAATGTTGAGTACTCATATGCAATAAACCTTACCAATAAAAACCTGTCCCCCACGGAACATTTTAGATTACATAAGAAGTTTGAGGCAGAGCTGGGAATAAATCTTTGGCTCCCAAGCTAATCCTTAGCTACAAGTTGATTCTCCTTGTGGGAGGCTTAAAACTATATCATAATGACACTTCTGTTTTCCTATTTGCACTCCTGTAGCTGTTGCTGGAGTCTTCAATCTGAAATCCAGGCTAAAACTGATGTATTATATTAGGTATCAACTTCTTAAATGTCTTTTGAGAAGTCAGTGTACGGTTTCTCTTTACTTTTGTTTCACTTACGAATTTCTCTCACTATTCTGCCTGGCTCTTCTGAAAGAGATTGTTTAGACCCATTTTTAACCTGTAAGCATTACCAAAATAAGTGAAAAGGTATCTCTTCAACAACCTTCTTCCCAGAATACAGCACAGAATAAAGTCTAAATGTCTTCCTTACACATCATTACATGCAGACAGCTTCTGCTACTCTCAATATTGGTAGCTGTTATTAACACTCTTATTACTGTTGCTCACAATACTGTATAAGTAATCAAACTCAACCATAATAGCCTTGCATTTCACATGACAAATTGATTTACAAATCATTTACTAGTCTGCTTTCCAAAATTTCTATGGGATTCATGCATCAAGTAAGAATTACTTTCTGATACTTCTGACTTTAGAAACTGAGTAAAATAGTTTAATATATCATATCAAAAACACAAAAAACATTTAAGTACATAATATATTTTTATATTCTACTATACATAAGCCAGATAATATTTCTTGTGGTATATATCAAAACATAACATATACAGTACATGTAAAAATACAGAATATAGCAAATATTTAAGTATATATCAAAATATTTTAATATATAATTTCTCTGTATCATTTTTCTCTACAAAGAATGGTACCTCAGGGTCCCTCTTCTGTCTTTTATCACCCTAACAGACTAATTTTTAAGCTTTTCAGTTCTTTTCTTGTACAGTGCTATCTGCAAAACAATAGTAAAATCCCATTCTTCCCGAATCTTCAGTCTATTAATTTTATCTTAGATAACATTGACTGAAATAACTGGCAAATGATCATGGCACACGATCTTAACACATGGTGTAACACAGCTGCAATGCTAACTCATATATATTGCCATAAAAATAATTACTTTTAAAATTTAAACAATTTGGAATATTTTGAAGAACCTACACTCTTCAGAGAAGTTCTGTCAAAAATGTCACTGCACACACAGTCCTCGTCAGGCACTGATCAGGCCTGAGTTTCAGCACAACAGAAGAAAAGGGTATAATAATAAAGTAATATGTGAGGCAGGGTGTGAGGGGTGGAGGCAAGGCAAATTTTATAGAATCATAGAATCATAGAACGGTTTGGGTTGGAAGGCACCTTAAAAATCATCTAGTTCCAATCCGCTGTCATGAGCAGGGACACCTTTCCACTAGATCAGGTTACTCAAAGCCCCAACAAACATGGCCTTGAACATTGGCAGGGAGGGAGCATTCACAACTTCTCCGGGAAACCTGTTCCAGTGACTCACCACCCTCACAGGAAAGAATTTCTTCCTGATATCTAATCTAAATCTATCCTCTTTCAGTTTAAAACTGTTACCCCTCATACTATCACTACATGTCCTTGTAAAAAGTCCCTCTCCAGCTTTCCTGTAGGTCCCCTTCAGGTACTGGAAGGTTGCTAGAAGATCTCCCCCCAGAGCCTTCTCTTCTCCAGGCTGAACAGCCCTAAATCTCTCAGCCTGTCTTCATAGGAGAGGTGCTCCAGCCCTCCAGTTATGTTCATGGCCCTCCTCTGGACTCGTTCTAACAGCTCCATGTCCTTCTAATGTACACAGTACACAGTACTCCAGGTGGGGTCTCACGAGAGGAGAGTAGAATGGGGAGAATCACCTCCCTGGACCTGCTGGCCACGCTGCTTTTGATGCAGCCCAGGATACGATTGGCCTTTTCGGCTGCAAGCGCACATTGCCAGCTCATGTTGAGCTTCTCATCAACCATCACCCTCAAGTCCTTCTTCTCAGGGCTGCCCTCAATCCATTCTCTGCCCAGCCTGTATCTGTGCTTGGGATTGCCCTGACCCACATGCAGGACGTTGCACTTGGCCCTGTTGAACTTCATGCGGTTCACACAGACCCACCCTCAAGTCTGTCAAGATCCCTCTGGATGGCATCCCTTCCCTCCAGTGTGTCGACTGCACCACACAGCTTGGTGTCATCAGCAAACTTGCTGAGGGTGCACTCAATCCCACTGTCCATGTCTCCGACAAAGATGTTAAACAGCACCAGTCTCAACACTTCTGTAGATTTTAAGGCAACAGTAAGTTGCACTGAGAAAGATCCCTGAGCTCAGCTTTCAACCAAAAGCTGTCAGGCAGAGCTGAGGAAGGCAGAAGTTGCTCAGACACGCTGAAGCGAATGGACCTTTGAAAATTGCTAAAGTGCAACTTGAACATCAGCATCTGAGAACATACATGTTAATTGTTTTAACCCCAGTTGTGAGGTCTGGCTCAGGTAATACAGAATTATGGGGGATAAATATTTGCAGAGACTCTCAATAACATGAACATCCACCTCCTATTGTTGAAGGAGAGCTAGTCACCTGCATTGATGGTTTGATTTTGTCCTTACTCTGCTGATGAGTAGGTCATCTAATTGAGCAGTTCAATATATCGATTTGACAACAACTTAAAAGAAAATTGGCTTCATGCAGTATTAGCTGTTCTGTAAGTATGCAGCATCTTTGAAGTGGACACTCTAACATCAGAATGAACTACTTGATAACACTTTCTGTACACAGCTTTAACGTTCTTGCAGCATTATTCTATCGTTTTTACCTGCACAGTATGTGATAATAAGTATGTTTGTTTCATTTCTTTTAGCCTGTAAAGAAATTCCAGTTACAAAGTGATTATCTAGGAGATAAAGCAAGCTATGAAACAGTTCTGTTGTCAGCAAAAAAAAAACTTGTCAGTGAAATTCTCACACTTTTTCTGTGCCTTTATTTAAAACCAAGCAAACAAACAACAAAGAAGTGTAAATATTTCTCAAGAGCTCAATCCCTACTAGAAAATGTTCCACACCAAAGATACAGATGGATATCAGCTATTAGATCTCCACCTGAAAATCAGTCCACAAATCCAGCTCAAGCAATGTGCCAGGTGAGCTCCAGCATAATGCCGTGTCAGGATCCCAGGCAGTTCTCAAGTTCATTCAGGGGCCTGAACAGAGCACAATTTGTCCAGAATTCCTAACTAAACTATACTTAGTGTTGCTCTGACAATAAATCAGCCAATCTAGGACAATTGGGGGGGGAGGGTGATATTAAGGACACAGCTCAAGGAAATAGTGTTGTCTGAACACTTCTGTTCATTGAAATAGACGTGTGTGCGTTAATTTCTCAGTTGCCTCCACCTTCTTTCATTCATCATATCAAAACTCTGAGCAGTTTCAGAAGCTCTTCTTTCACTAGGCTGCAGCAAAGCAATTAAACCAGTATATTTTATTATTTTTAAGGCCTCTAGGTTTTAATTGCACAGTGTACTTTTTTATCAGTATGTTAACAAAGGTTTTTTAAAAAACACAAGACAGCTCCATTCAGTCTGTTCCCAACTATCAATTAATTTATGAATATTTTGACAAGAGTAGCACAGATGCTAACATCAGAAAATTAGGTCATTTTGATAAGTATAAGATTTAATTTGTTTGGACACCTGGCAAAATACAGATGATGACAGATGATTTTGCCAACTTCACAATATGAGACACAAGACAGAAATGATTATCACCATCTTACATGTGTTTTTTAGAATATGCATATATAAACAAACACAAGGGCACACACATGCTTTATCATCTCTGTATTATGACTTAAACAACAACAAGCAACAGGGACTTGTATCCAGTAGGGAGGTGAAGGGAAGACAGAGAGGGCCAGCTTGTGGAATTACCAGAATTATTTATGTATTTAGTGTAAAGAAAAGCATAATCTTGGCTAAAGTAATCACTGAGTAAAATCATCGAGCCAATAAATTTCAGAAGACATATGGACTTTCCTTCCCCCTAGAATAATCAGGAACTCACATGCCAGAAAACAGCTCTAATTTAACTAACAAATACTGCAGAGAGTCTTTTCATCTTCCAGTGGTATTAGTTTCTTTAATTAATTTATAACCAATGCAATTTCCCTTATTTCTGGGCATCCTCAACCAGTATGGTGTTGTATTAAATATGCTGTAGATTTTAATACCATAAATATGCTGTAGAATTTAATAAGAGCATACGTCAGTTTGAAAAAATACATGCATTATAGTCAAAGCTGTGAAGTACAACCAAAGTTCAAATCAGACATCTGGAATTAAGACTAGGTAATTTCATAGCAATGGTTCACTTGAAAAAAAATGCAACCCATATGTGCATTAGCTCAGATCAAATCAAATTTTCTAGAGAGGGAAGGGAAAAGGGGGACAGGTGCACAACAATGACGGATAGTCAACTGAAAAGTTGCTGCTCTTTATTCAGTGACTTAGTAGCTACATAAGTATTTTCCTAGAAGTCATTAGACAAGAGAATATGCAGAGTTCAAACTCCGAAGAAAAAATGCAAAGACGAATCCCCCATGCTAGAGGAATATAATACATAAAAAGATAAAAGTAATTCTGAAACTCCTTCCCTCAGTCTTCCCTGTTAGATCTACCCTACTTTAATTAGTACAGTCATCTAGAAATTGAGGTACTATTTGGACAAGTGTTTTACTTATAGGTCTGTATTCTATTCCACAGGAGGTGCACAGATACTGGGCATTGCCCTTACTAAAAACTGAGAATAAACTAAACATGAAATTACGTAGAAAAGATACAGTCAATATATATCATGGTCCATAATCTTTTTAAATACCTAAAACAGTTCTAGTAAAGCAGAACTGTTTGGGCTTGTGCTTGGCATCTTCTAAAACAAAATATTGTCTGTTTTCCTCTTAGAAAAGTTACACAGCAAAATTTCCCTCTCACTAACATTGGGGTTGAATAGTCCTCTTATTTGGTTTTGAATCTGGCTTATTGAAAATATGTTTTGTATCTAGCTCATTAAGCTAACCTAATCAGTAGTTAGATACAGCTTTTCCTTAGCAATCTCTTGATTTGGTTTTGTACCTTCTGATGGACTAATATATTGAGATGCAGAGAATAACGTTACCACTTTTCAATAGAAACATTTACGTTCTTTTTTATGGCATAGCATTGGTCCAAAGTTTTGTCTAAGTATCACTTGCCTTGGTAAGATATGAAGAGCAATTGATCTCTTTCCATCTAAGCAGCATTCTAAATATTTTCCTCTCTTCATAAATCCTGCACTCCACAATGTTTATCCCTTAATGTTAAGAAAATGGAATAATCTCAGGATTAGGAAAAAGATTTTTTCAAAGGTGTTTTGTTTAATTTGATTTTACTGCAAGTTAAGTCTTTAAATACAACAAAACCTGACTTGACTTAGATCAGGAAGTCCATAACAGAACAGGAGTAGCTATCCTTTACCTGAGACTTCTGTCTTTCTGTACGTCTTGAAGGTGATAATTTCCTATATCGTCTTTTAAAGGGAAAGTGATTCAGACACAATATCAGCAACTATTCGCAATACCATTTTTTTCCCTTTCACAAATGATCCATAAGAATACTGATCGAAAGAACTAATAAAATTTGCCAGTTTATTTTCCCACTGTTTAATAAATACACTCACAGAATAATCACTCTTCTCAAAAACTGTTTACTTACTAGGCTCAGCAGCACTTAGCTGAGGAAAACCTCCTGTGAGATACCTGTGAGAAACAAATGACTGGCGTGTTCTGTGGGGAATGCTGCAGGGAGTCTGATTAGAGACACCTGATGTTCTTAAACCCTTCAGCATTAAGAAAAAAATACTTGCAATTCTACTGACACTAGTCAATCCTGATCTGAATATGCAAGATGGACAGAAAAAGAGATTAAAGCTGCTGGAGGCAAGCTTGCTAGCCCCTGTTTCTAGTATTAACTGCCATAGCAGGTGTTCAACTGAGTTCATCACAGACTTACCAAATTTTTACTATGCAGGCAATAGCTTTCAGAAAATCCCTCTGGTCTTTTCCTATAGCCCTTTCACCTGTTTCTCTCCACAGCAAGTACTGTATTCCATGCATACATGAGAGATCAAATAGTGAGGGCACAATTTTTTTATTTCTATAAATTTTGCCTTTTATTCTTTGCCTAAATTTCCCTTGCAGGAATTACAAGAAATTAAATCATCCCAGTTACTTAACAAGCTCAAAGGAGTAAAAAATTTGTTTTAGTAACAAAAACATATTTCATCCTTTATCAACGACAAACTATTTCCTCAAAAAAAAGGTCCCTATAGAGAGAGTACAAAAGCATCTGATTACCTGAAGAACTACAGAATTGAAAAGGGTTCTGATAACCACCTAGAGACTTTTCTTCTTCTCTTTACCTAGTGCACCAGAGATAGAAGCTCCTTCCCTTGCCTCCTCAATGGAAAGCATAAGGAGGTGCAATACCTTAGTGCAATGATCCCCTTGTTACAGACACTAACAGACAAGCATCAGCTTTCCATCACCTGAGCTGAGCAGCCTCTCGCACCAAGTTAGGGATGGACACTTTTTTTCACATCCCAAGGAGTCCCACAAACAAGTACAATAAAACTGAGTTTTACAGTTCAGTGAAAAAAATATGTATTTTATATGTATTTTAAATCTTACACATCTTTTATACTTTGCTACAGCTAGGTTCAGGATGTTGTCCTAACAATAATCCACTTTGTCAGTTATATCTTTGACATTAGGCACAATTTAGAGCTTTCCACTCAACTCTAGAATTCCAGCAGGAAAATTAAGCATTGGTGTGAATGATCAGTCTTCTTCAGAGCTCTGTCTACAACTTCAGCAATTTAAACCTGATAAGGGCAAAATAGGATGACCTGTAAAAATGACTTATTTCTGACTCCTTCCTGGAAGGTTTCAACACCCATGTGATGGGCAGAAAGGGAAATTATGTGAAGTCAGTGGCATTGACAGTCTACAGTTAAGAATTAAATTTAATAAAGAAACAATAAAGATAATCTGATGTGATCTGTCAAAAATGTAGTAGCATTGAGATGGACAGGTAAAGTTCAGCAGTTACCACAGATTTAAATCAAGAATCAGAGAATCAAGAATGAGGAGGTAGTGAGGAGGCTGTGTAACATCAAGGAGGCTGAGAAGGAGTTGGATAATGGGGTCCAAGTGCAGTCTGCAGGGGCCCCACAGTCCATGGCCAAACAGCCGAACCCCCCCCCCAGCAGCACACTCAGAAGGAAGGGCGGAAAAAACTGCAGAAGAATGGAGGGTCATAAAGACAAGGACTAGCAGGAAGAAGAGATTTCCCCCAAAGCTTAAGGTGCCCCTGCAGAACCTCTTCAGTCCTCTGCAGTCTGAGGAGGAAAGACCTGCCACATCAGGAGAGATGCTGGAGCCCAGTAAGGCAGCCCAGTGTACTCCCTGTATATGGACCAGTGCTACCAAGAAAAAGCAAAGGGGGATAGTGGTAGGTGATTCTCTACTGAGACACTCAGAGGTACCCATCTGCCAACATGATGCACTCTCTAGAGAGGTGTGCTGTTTACCAGGGGCTCGCATCAGGGATGTCACGGAGAGACTATCGAGCCTAGTACAGCGCATGGACTATTACCCACTGCTGCTGTTTCATGTGGGCACCAATGATACAGCCAAGAGCAGTCTGAGGTGTATCAAGGAGGACTACAGAGCCCTGGGAGCAGCAGTAAAGGACTCTGGGGCCCAGGTAGTTTTCTCATCAATCCTCCTGGTCAAAGGGAAGGGGACTAAAAGGGATGGTAGAATTAGGCAAATCAACACATGGCTACAGGACTGGTGCCACAGCCAGGGGTTTGGCTACTTAGACCACGGGGTCCATCTGTCAGAGAAGGGGAAGACCATCTTGGGTCATAGGCTTGCCAAGCTGGTAAAGAGGGCTTTAAAGTAGATTTACTGGGGGAAAGGAACCTCTGCCCATCCTAATTCAGCTGGTTCTATGCCAGGGCTAGCAACAGGTGCCCAGAGACTGGAGAAGGATGGCAGGTCAGCAGGAGAGCACCAGAAGAGCAGTGGAAAGGAATTTCAGGCAGTAAGTCAGCTTCGTTGGGGGCCCAACTGAAATGCCTCTATGCAAACGCACGGACCATGGGGAACAAACAAGAGGAGCTAGGATGTGCACATACCTGTAAGGCTACGACCTTCTGGCATCACAGAGAAATGGTGGGATGACTCTGATGACTGGAGTGTTGGAATGGAGGGATACAGGCATTTTAGGAAGGACAGACAGGGGAGACGAGGAGGGGGTGTTGACCTCTATGTCAATAAACAGTTCCAGTCCATGGAGCTCTGTCTGGGGATGGAGGAGGAGCCAACGGGGAGTTTATGGGTCAGGATTAAAGTGAGGGCTGAGACAGGAGACATTATTGTGGGCGTCTGCTACAGGCCACCTGACCAGGAAGACTGAGTGGATGAGGCCTTCTACAGACAGATAGAAGTAACCTCACTTTCACAGGCCCTGGTCCTCATGGTGGACTTCTACCACCCTGATATCTGTTGGAAGGCAACACAGTTGGGCACAAACAATCCAGGAGGTTCCTGAAATGCGTGGATGACAACTTCCTTCTCCAAGTGCCAGACGAGCCGATGAGAAGAGGTACCATGCTGGACCTTGTTCTCAGCACCAAGGAGGGACTGGTGAGGGACGTGAAACTCAAGGGCAGCCTCAGCTGCAGCGACCGTGAAATGATGGAGTTCAAGATCCATAGACCAGCAAGTAGGGCACGCAGCCAGCTCACCACCCTGGCCTTCAGGAGAGCAGACTTTGGCCTCTTCAGAGACCTGCTTGGGAGAGTCCCTTGGGATAAAGTCCTGGAGGGAAGAGAGGCCCAAGACAGCTGGTTAGTATTCAAAGACTACCTCCTGCAGGATCAGGAGAGATGCATCCCAACAAAGAGGAAGGCAGGCAAAAACGTCAGGAGGCCTGCATGGATGAACAAGGGGCTCCTAGACAAACGCAGACAAAAAAAAAAGGAAGCCTACAGAGGTGGAAGCAAGGACAGGTAGCCTGGGAAGAATACAGGGAAATTGTCCGAGCAGCCAGGGAGCATATTTGGAAAGCTAAAGCCCTGATAGAATTAAATCTGGCCAGGGATGTCAAGGACAATAAGAAATGCTTCTATAGGTATGTCAGTGATAAAAGGAAGACTAAGGAAAATGTGGGCCCTCTATAGAAGGAAACGGGAGACCTGGTTACCCAAGATATGGAGAAGGCTGAGGTACTCAATGACTTTTTTGCCTCATTCTTGACAGACAAGTGGTCTAGCCTCACCACCCAAATCTCAGAAGGCAGAGGCAAGGACTGGAAGGATGAAGAACCACCCACTGTAGGAGATCAGGTTCAAGACCATCTAAGGAACCTGAAGGTGCACAACTTCATGGGACCTGCTGATGTGCATCCATGGGTCCTGAGGGAACTGGTGGATGAAGTTGTTAAGCTGCTATTCATCATTTTTGGGAAGTCATGGCACTCTGGTGAAGTTCCCACTGACTGGAAAAGGGGAAACATAACCCCCATCTTCAAGAAGGAAAAAAAAGAAGACCCGGGGAACTACAGGCCAGTCAGTCTCATCTCTGTGCCTGGCAAGATCATGGAGCAGATCCTCCTGGAAACTATACTGAGGCACACGGAAATTAAGGAGGTGATTGGTGACAGACAACATGCCTTCACTAAGGGCAAATCATGCCTGACACATTTGGTGGCCTTCTGCGACAGGATTACAGCTCTGGTGGATAGGGGAAGAGCAACTGACATCACCTACGTGGACTCGCGCAAATCATTTGACACTGTCCCTCATGATATCCTTGTCACTAAATTGGAGAGACGTGGACTTGACGGATGGACCACTGAGTGGATAAAGAATTGTCTGGATGGTTGCACTCAAAGAGTTACGGCCAATGGCTCGATATTCAAGTGGACACCAGTGACGAGTGGCGTTCGTCAGGGGTCAGTATTGGGACCGGTCCTGTTTAAAATCTTCGTTGGCGACATGGACAGTGGGATTGAGTGCTCCCTCAACAAGTTTGCCAATGACACCAAGTTGTGCGGTGTGGTCAACATGCTGGAGGGAAAGGATGCCATCCAGAGGGACCTTGACAGGCTTGAGAGATAGGCTTGTGCGAACTGCATGAAATTCAACAAGGCCAAGTACAAGGTCCTGCATGTGTGTCGGGGCAATCTCAATCTCAAATACAGTCTGGATGGAGAATGGATTGAGAGCAGCCCTGAGGGGAAGGACTTGGGGGTGATGGTTGAGTGAGCTGACACAGGCAGGACGCAGGAACAACCACAAAACCACGGATAAAATGTGAAGAGCAAATTTATTCCCATTACCTTGCAACCTGGGGGATTTCCGAAGCAGCTCCAGGGGCAAAGGCACGCAAGTGGGGCTGCAGGCACCACGGAGCTTGGTTCCTGCTAGAGAGAGAGAGAGAGATTTCGGGCCTGCTGCCTTTGCCTGTATATTAGGGATTTCTTGCAGGTGGTACTTTTAGACTCTGCTTTGATCTTTCTCCCAGCAGGGCAGGAATCTCAGGCATGAACGATTAGGTGCCTCTGAGGTTTATCACAGGCCTATGTTATCTAAACGCAGATGTTCTACTTGTCAAGCACACATGACTAAACAACAGTTAGTAGTATGATATATGTGTTTTTCAACACCCCAGGTGCAAGTCTCTTGAGCATGTTTACAATCCTCCTCGCCAATCTTCTGTTATATTCCCACATGGTTGATGAGAAGCTCAACATGAGCCAACAGTGTGTGCTTCTAGCCCAGAAGTCCAATCGTATCCTGGGCTGCATCAAAAGCAGTGTGGCCAGCAGGTCCAGGGAGGTTATTCTGCCCCTTTACTCTGCTCTGATGAGACCCCACCTGGAGTGCTGTGTTCAGCTCTGGGGCCCCCAACATAAGAAGGGCATGGAGCTGTTGGAACAAGTCCAGAGGAGGGCCACAAAGATGATCAGAGGGCTGGAGCACCTCTCCTATGAAGACAGGCTGAGAAACTTGGGGCTCTTCAGGCTGGGGAAGAGAAGGCTCCAGAGAGACATTCTAACAGCCTTCCAGTACCTGAAGGGAGCCTACAGGAAAGTTGGAGAGGGACTTTTTACAAGGTTATGTAGTGATAGGACAAGGGGTGATGGTTTTAAACGGAAAGAGGGTAGATTTAGACTAGAACTTAGGAAGAAATTCTTTCCTGTGAGGGTGGTGAGACACTAGAACAGGTTTCCCAGAGAGGTTGTGGATGTCCCCTCCCTGGCAGTGTTTAAGGCCATGTTTGTTGGGGCTTTGAGCAACCTGATCTAGTGGAAAGGTGTCCCTGACTGTGTCAGTGGGTTTGGAACTAGATGATCTTTAACGTCCCTTCCAACCGAAACCATACTATGATTCTAAGAAGGTCCCTTTGGCATTTTCAGCTTCCAGAAGTATCCATGGGATACAACATGGGAATTGCATAGTAAAATATTAAGTCCAACATAAATAAAAATAAAAACAAAAACTGAGTATCTGTTGCCCTTCTGTCCATTGCCCCCCTATAAGCATTTTGCTATCATTTTTGTTTCTCCTGTTATGAAGTTATAGATTAACACTTGAGTTCGAAGATGAAACTAGATGCAAATCTTGAGACTAATTGCTCTTCCTGTTTAGGAAAAACTACTCATGCCCAGGACTTCATGGACTGCAGTAGTATATTTGGTATACCCATGACTTTCCACTGAATATTTTTTTGCAAGTTCTACATTTCTTATGGAAGTTCTGAATACATCTTGATTTAAGTGTAGCATGTGTAATATACTTCAGTTCTTAACATTTTCCAGGCATGCCACTCAAAAAGTGAGAGGTATCGAGTTTGGAGATCAGAGAGAAAATGACTGTTTGAAAGAATTTCCATATGTTGTTCTGTTGAGTTTTTAATATTTTTCACACAGTCTTTGAAGCTCACAATTAGTATGAAAAAAAAAATAGACTGGTTATTAAGCCCAGTGCTACCATAGTCGGTATTACTTAAGAAAGCTTTATTTTTTTCATAGCTAGTTGCTGCTATCCATTTTATCGAAGAATTTCAGCTGTTCCCATTTTCCAAATACAAATAAGCAAGATAAGCGTTCAGCTGCACCTTCCTGCTTTTTGGAAAAAGAGCAAGATTATGTATATTATCAGCTCTCCTTTAATGGAGACAGACACCAAATACTGCTATTCAGCTTGCAGTCAAGCAAATTCAGACTGGATTCAAATAAAAAAATGGAATTTTTTATAATAATGTATCCTTTCCTGATCACCCTAAAAATTAATAAATTGAAGTTTTCCCATTACATTCTGTTCTCATGCTTGAGTTTTATCCCCCTGTGTGTGCTGATCAATATGCTCTTTCACTTGCATGTACAACCAGCAGTTCTGAACAGCACTGTCTTCTTACTACAGGAAATCCTGACAATTCACATTTCAGCCAAGAGTGTTTACTTTCCTATCAAAGCTTGGAAATAATCCACTGAAGCTGAGAGGACTACTCTTCTGCACTGACTGATGAACAGATAACATGAAAGAAATGTAGGTGTTTATAAAAGAGACGTTTGTATGTTTGTAAAGGTCAGTCCTTGAGAGAGGTTACATCCAAAAAAAGAGGTGTCAATATTATAATGTTTACATTTGCAAGTCACACAAAAGAATGTGCTTGAAAGGACTCTGCCCACATGTATGCTTGATATATTTCTGCCTGTAGTGACAAGCTTGCCAAAAAGTAATTACAAAGGACACTGAGAAAAAAAAATATGAAAACAAACCACAGTGACAGATTGCATATAAGAGGGAAAAAAAGACAAGTAAAATAAACCTTAAAATGTGAGAATATGTTAAGCCAAACGATTGGTGTCTGTATCACTGTAGATAGTGTCTTCTCATCACGCAATATTACCTATGCGGAGAGAGATATGCCTTCAGTTACTGTTCTTAAATTTAGAATCTGGAAATATAGCAACCCTTTTTCTTTTCAACTTGCAAACAGAACAGCATTTTTTCAAGTACAGCATGATGTCTTTTATTTCTGAAGGCTGACATGTAGGCTTCAGTAGTCACTTCATTAGAATTTAGCTGTGTATCAGACTTTTTCCACCTGAATCTCACATGCTCCTCTTACTCCCATCCAACATGATCCTCTGTTAGGTAGCACAAGTACTTTCACAGCAGTGTAATGAACCAGATCACAAAACAATATGCCTGAAAAACACCGTGCAACTTCTGTTTTCTCCCCCAACTGATTTCTAACTCATATCAATTTATCCGGTCGGGTTTTTCACATGACCACACAAAAACCTATGCTGGCACACACACGGTCGTGTTTGAGAAGAACAACCAACTTCCCTAAGAAGCAGAAATGACCTTGTTGCCAATAATTTTGTTAATTCTTGTCAGAAAAAATGCACTATGTCAGCTTTCATATTAATAAGGTGAAACTATCTAATGATATCAAATATTTCTGATCCTAGGTGAATTGTAGAAATTAATTAATCAGCTGTAACAAAAAATGGGTTTTTTTTTTTTGCTTTCAGTCTTAGAAAAGCACTTTCAAACATTCAGTGGGACTTTCACTATCCAAAAGAAAAACACAAACCTAACATCAAGAATGACTGCCTAGATGCATAAGTTGTTCTGGTTTGTTTTTTTTTTTTTAATTGACAATTTACTGTTACTGATAGGGTGCATGCTGGTGTTATAGTCCAGAATGAGTAAAAATTCTGAACTTGGAGCCAGTCAGATAGGATCTCAGAACAAAATCAAGCAATTTTTGGTCCATAGCATTCAGAATGTGCTGGAGGAACAGTTTTCCTGCTTAGTCTGTCAGCTGAAGACTAGATTCAAATTTTGATCTCATTTATACTAAAGGTCTCATTGGCCTCATTTACAATAATACCCCAGTTTTCCTCTGCCACTTGAAGAAATGACTTTATTTTGCTTCTAGGATGGAAAATACGTTTCTGTATTTATGTAGAATATATTCTGTGACTAAAAGCAGATTTTACAAATAGTCATGTATGAAATGCAAGCACTTGTAAATGGGGACAGATCATACGACACTTTTGATTGGGAACATGGGGGATACACCAGTATCCATGGTAACTCATTGCTTCAGAGATTGCAAGGCAGTAAAAATCTAAGAGTAAGAAACACTGCATTGTATTTCACCTGCCTAAAACAAGGAGACAGATACAAGAATGAAAATTCTACCTTCAAGTATTAAACAAAAGTGCAAAACAGGGTTCACCCTGTTTATTCAGTGATCGCTTACCACTTGAGGTTCCTCCACATGATTTATCCCATTTCCTAGCTAGTTGAGCATATCAGCAAGAACTGATGCTGTGTTGAAATTCAGCCATTACAGCCCTAGCTCATAACAGTCGTAAAGCTGAAGTTCTGTGCATGCTGAAAAGGCTCAGGCAGTTTTTTTCTTATTTGATTAAATTCAATGCTAATTTGCCAACTGAATATTGACTGACATATATACATAGTTTCAACATACTGCATCAACAATATACAGTAGACGGACAAATTTGCACATGTTTTAAAAGGGTAGAACCATTACAGAGAAATTGGATGATTAGAACACAAGATGCCCTTGCTAATTCTGCTATTATGAATTTGTATTGACAGTACAGTTCTAAATTAAAATTTACGTTTTTTATTTTAGAGGAGGCATTCCATAGGCTCAGTACCATCAACCTTAAAAGACCATGCAAAGTCCTCTGAGACTACAAATAGACTCATTTTATAAGTAGTCACAAAACATTGCTGCCTAATAATTCTCCAGCAAAAAAAAGTCATGGATAGCAAGTCAGTTCTGTGGTCATCCTAATGGTGAGACCTTCCATTGACCTCAAAGAAAGTTTTGCTCAATAAAGCATTATGCCTGTTTAAAGAATAAGGAAGGGAAGAGGAAGGGAACCCTGGAGAGTGGATATAATAAAACAGAATTAAGTGTTTCAGATTTTATTATAAGTGCTTGTTCTTAGCTGTTAACAATGCTTCTTATTTTGCTGAGTTGTCTGTCGTAATTAAAGGATTTTGTGATTAAATTAAGTTCAGCTAGAGATTGTTGTTCCCATCATCAGCTTTTATATACGCACTTAGCTGAAAGAACAATTTAGGCAACAGTCATGTACATGGGTACATGCCGTTCAAATACATGATCCTAAGGTATTGTTTGTACACAAACACACATATACGCATACATACAAATACATATATAAATATTTATGTGTAATATTATATACATATGCCTCCTTACCAACACACTATTGTATCACAGCAGTGACATAAAGCTTACTTTCATATTGTCTCTAAGTATAAACTATTATTTCCACTCAATAGAATGTAGTTGGCAAAAAACACTAGCCATCCACTGACACACAGAGACACCGCTTTTGCTCATTATCAGACCTATGTTTCCAGTTTACAAATAACTGAACACTGAGTAACTTTTGACACGGAAAAAGAGTGACATACTAACTGTATGTATGCAACCAAGCACACTGCTATGATGTGATGCATACCACTTTACTAAAAAATTTCAATAGAAAGAGAATTCAGTTTTCACTCATGAAAAGAAAGATGTTGCCTGCCTCAAACTAGATATTGTACACCGTATCTACTGAGAGATACAAGCCAGTGGTAGTTATTTGACAGATTACAACCTCTACTGTTAAAGAGCTATGTGGCTAGAAATTGAGCTGCAAGCTGAGTGCAGATAGGAATTTTTCCATCTTCTTGATTATATGTAATCACTTGTATTAAGAGTTTTTAGTATATATTGCTCATTATAATCGATTTCCCTGAAGAAATGTCATTTTCAGCTGAATATTTAAACACAGCTTTACTTTTTGTTCTGTTTTCACAGAAGATTTTGTTCAATAAACACTGGAATGAGAAGAAGATGCAGACAGAGATGCAAACAGGCCATTATAAACCATTTGAAAAAAAGAGTAAGAGAAACTATTCTGCAGTATGAAGTGGTGAATCAACAAACTAATCCAACACTCAACAACTCTGCTATACTTCACATTGTCAGCATTGCTATTTCAGGGCTTTATAACAAGGTTACTTATAATTATAATGAATTAATCCTTAGTCACCCCAAGTGTGATTATTTCTGTTGACAACCTCATCATCAATAAACTCAAGAGCTCAGTATATTTGGCATTTGAACTACCCACCCTGTAAGATGAGATGGCTTGTGCACATTTCAGGCAGTGTGTTTTTTAAAGTCACATACCACAGGTAACAATGCAGTAAAAAAAGTTTCTTCATATCCTTCATAATGGAAAATAGAGCCTACTCAGTGCCTGAGTAGCCTTGTTAGACTTAACCACTCAATCACCACTGTCTGTAACATTTTGTTTTTTCTTGAAATTCAGGAAAATAAACCAATGATTTTTTATTACCTGGCTGTGTTTAGGCGCTGCAGACTATTACAAATATTGCTGAGGTACAGAAAGATCTTTGCGCTATTCATAATCAAGTCAACCCTCACTTCCCTATGATTAGACAACTGTCAGTTTTTGTTAAAGCTCTGTCACGACTTCAAGAGGCAGATACTGAGGTGGAGAGCAAGAGTGATCTTGACTTGTTAGTCTGGAGTAGTCTTAGAAAAATGTATGCCCAAGTAAAGAGTATTTTTAGACTTAAGGGAGTAAATATTTTTGCAGTTTTGTTCTGATCTTGTCTTTATTTAAGAATGTATAAACAGTAGTGAAGTCTGAAGACTTTTCCACATGACCTCAAAAAGATATACGTTATTTTGTTCTGTAAATTGGCTGCATATAAAATTACATTGTCACTAGCCTTGTTAAGGTTAATTGTTGATAACTGCTTTCACTGGCAGTATCAAAGATAATTCAGAGAGAAAGGAGTAAATGAAATAAATTAGAATGCCAGGCCAGAATGCTGCATTGCAGGAAACTCACAAAAAATGATTTGAAATTGCTGTGTTTTATCTTTCAGTATTGTTCCAGAAACTTCCTTTAATCCTTGTGGGATAAGAATAATTTTGTTGGTTCATTTTCCTCTTCATTATTAACTTTGGTTGAGGTTATTTTATTTCTAGTAGCAGCTAAATGTTTTTAAAGTAATCTAAATAAAAATTGTTTGAGAAACTTAGACTTTCCTGCTATAGACATAATTTCTCATGGTACCCTGAAAACCTCAACTCTTTCCAAATTTCCTCATGACTGACAGAGAAAAATCATGTAGTTAGTGACTATCCAGACTTTCAACAAGCTCAGAGCACAGAGACAAATTTCTCCTGCTTCCCCAGGATTTTGAAGACGTTTTTGTCCTATGAGATATTTGGGGACAAGCAGCTCCAAATCCCATCACATCAGCAAAGTCCTGATTTTTTCTTTTGCAGGAATTGGAAACACCAAAAATTTTGTGCTGCTCACAAGGACATTGTGCACCATATTACTGGAGCTTTCCCTGACTTAACAACCAAGTATCGCCAATGAAGAACATTCTTCAATGCTCTAGTGTTGAGGCAGACCAGGAGGCCTCCCATCCCCCTGGGGTGAAATGGGTGTACTCAGCTCGCTCCCTGAAATGCCTGTACACCAATGCACGCAGCATGGGGAATAAACAGGAGGAGCTGGAAATCTGTGTTCGGTCGGGGGGCTATGATTTAGTGGCAATTACAGAGACTTGGTGGGACGCCTCGCATGACTGGAATGTGGTCATGGATGGCTATGTCCTGTTCAGGAAAGACAGGCCACTAAGGAGAGGTGGTGGAGTTGCTCTTTATGTGAGTGAGCAGCTAGAATGTATTGAGTTCTGTCCAGGGGCGGATCAGGAGCGAGTTGAGAGTTTGTGGGTGTGAATTAAGAGGCAGGCTGGCAGGGGTGATACTGTTGTGGGTGTCTATTACAGGCCTCCAGATCAGGATGAGGAGGGTTCTACAGGCAGCTGAGAGCAGTCTCGCAATCACAGAGCCTGGTTGTCGTGGGGGATTTCAACAACCCTGATATTTGCTGGGAGGCCTACTCAGCCAGCCATCCTCAGTCCAGGAGGTTCCTCCAGTGCGTTGATGATAACTTCCTGATGCAAATGGTGGATGAGCCAACTAGGAGAGGAGCGCTGCTGGATCTTATCCTCACTAACAAGGAGGGTCTGGTTGAAGAGGTGAAGGTTGAGGGCAGCCTTGGTTGTAGCGACCATGAGAAGGTAGAGTTCAGGATCTCATGTGGCAGGAACAGAATAGCTAGCAGAATCATAACCCTGAACTTCAGGAGGGCCAACTTTGGCCTTTTCAAGCAATTGCTAGGGGAAATCCCATGGGACAGGGTACTAGAAGCTAAGGGGGCCCAAGATAGTTGGTTAGCATTCAAGGACTGCTTCTTCCGAGCTCAAGATCAGAGCATCCCAGCAGGTAGGAAGTCAAGAAAGGGTACCAGGTGACCTGCATGGTTAAACAGGGAACTGCTGGGCAAACTCAAGTGGAAGAAGAGGGTGTACAGATCATGGAAGGAGGGGCTGGCCAATTAGGAGGAATATAATTCTGTTGTCAGAGGATGTAGGGAGGCAACTAGGAAAGCTAAGGCCTCCTTGGAATTAAACCTTGCAAGAGAGGTCAAGGACAACAGAAAGGGCTTCTTCAAATACATTGCAGGTAAAGCCAACACTAGAGGCAATGTAGGCCCACTGATGAATGAGGTGGGGGCCCTGGAGACAGAGGATAAAAAAAAGGCGGAGTTACTGAATGCCTTCTTTGCCTCTCTCTATACTGCTGGAGGCTGTCCTGAGGAGCCACGGACCCCTGAGGCCCCAGAAGAAGTCAGGATAGAGGAGGAATCTGTCTTGGTAGATGAGGGCTGGGTCAGGGACCAATTAAGCATTCTGGATGTCCATAAATCCATGGGCCCTGATGGGATGCACCCGCGGGTGCTGAGGGAGCTGGCGGAAGTCATTGCTAGGCCACTCTCCATCATCTTTGCTAAGTCGTGGGCAATGGGAGAGGTGCCTGAGGACTGGAGGAAAGCGAATGTCACTCCAGTCTTCAAAAAGGGCAAGAAGGAGGACCCGGGGAACTATAGACTGGTCAGCCTCACCTCCATCCCCGGAAAGGTGATGGAACAACTTGTTCTTGATGCTGTCTCTAGGCACATCAAGGATAGGGGGATCATTAGGGGCACTCAGCAGGGCTTCACCGAGGGAAAGTCATGCTTAACCAACTTGATAGCCTTTTATGAGGACGTAACCCGGTGCATAGATGATGGTAAAGCTGTGGATGTGGTCTATCTAGATTTCAGTAAAGCGTTTGACACGGTCTCCCACAGCATCCTCGCAGCTAAACTGAGGAAGTGTGGTCTGGATGATCAGGTAGTGAGGTGGATTGTGAACTGGCTGAAGGAAAGAAGCCAGAGAGTGGTGGTCAATGGGACAGAGTCCAGTTGGAGGTCTGTGTCTAGTGGAGTCCCGCAAGGGTCGGTACTGGGACCAGTTCTATTCAATATATTCATTAATGACTTGGATGAGGGAATAGAGTGCGCTGTCAGCAAGTTCGCTGATGACACAAAACTGGGAGGAGTGGCTGACACAACGGAAGGCTGTGCTGCCATTCAGAGAGACCTAGACAGGCTGGAGAGTTGGGCGGGGAGAAATTTAATGAAATATAATAAGGGCAAGTGTAGAGTCCTGCATCTGGGCAAGAACAACCCTATGTACCAGTACAAGTTGGGGGCAGACCTGTTGGAGACCAGCGTAGGGGAAAGGGACATGGGGGGTCCTAGTGGACAGCAGGATGACCATGAGCCAGCAGTGTGCCCTTGTGGCCAAGAAGGCCAATGGCATCCTGGGGTGTATTAGAAGGGGTGTGGTTAGCAGGTCACGAGAGGTTCTCCTCCCCCTCTACTCTGCCCTGGTGAGGCCGCATCTGGAGTATTGTGTCCAGTTCTGGGCCCCTCAGTTCAAGAATGACAGGGAACTGGTAGAGGGAGTCCAGCGCAGAGCCACGAAGATGATTAAGGGAGTGGAACATCTCTCTTATGAGGAGAGGCTGAGGGAGCTGGGTCTCTTTAGCTTAGAGAAGAGGAGACTGAGGGGTGACCTCATTAATGTTTATAAATATGTAAAGGGCAAGTGTCAAGAGGATGGAGCCAGGCTCTTCTCAGTGACATCCCTTGACAGGACAAGGGGCAATGGATGCAAGTTGGAACACAGGAGGTTCCACATAAACATGAGGAAAAACTCCTTTACGGTGAGGGTGACCGAACACTGGAACAGGCTGCCCAGAGAGGTTGTGGAGTCTCCTTCTCTGGAGACATTCAAAACGCGCCTGGACGCGTTCCTGTGTGATATGGTCTAGGCAATCCTGCTGTGGCAGGGGGATTGGACTAGATGATCTTTCGAGGTCCCTTCCAATCCCTAACATTCTGTGATTCTGTAATTCTGTGATCCCCCCACACCACTTCCCCCAAGTACCCCCCTAATTGTGGTTAGGCAGGATGCAAGTGACATCTTCACTGTTCTTTTGTGCCATCCTCTACCTTATTTTCTCATCACCAGGTAACCCCATATTTGGACAAGGGAGAACTTGTGGTATACCTCCTTGTACAATATAGAGTACACCATTAGATGCTGAAATCCAAAACTGAAACCCAAATGAGCTCTGCACACTTGATACACAGGATCAAAACTGTAGAGCCATCTTATTTTCTTGCACTGAACTTCCTCAAATAGGTGAAGTTGAGCCTTTATGTATACCTGGAACTTTCCAGTTCTTAAGGCTGAAGAGTAGCCAAATCACACAGATGCCAAGTGGGATCAAGTGAAGCTGAAC
The DNA here is from genome assembly GCF_013368605.1 of Nyctibius grandis. NCBI lineage: Eukaryota > Metazoa > Chordata > Aves > Nyctibiiformes > Nyctibiidae > Nyctibius > Nyctibius grandis. Next base: position 66,252,434 of record NC_090695.1, on the reverse strand, counting down.
TTAACCAGGTAGGAATTCTTACAGCAAACACATCAGCCTTTGGCTAGCAGTGATTCATAGTTTAGCAGTAAGATAGCAAATAACTGAACTCAAAAACACAAGCAAAATTAGGTCTGCAGTTCTATCTCTTTCTGTGGTGGGATGTGATTTTGTGAGTGTAGGGTCTGTTTTAACCAAAACTTGTGGGATGATATTAAGATATTACAGAAGTTCCATTACTTCTCTTGATTTCCACCTTCTAGGCCCTAGACAATTAAAATTAAACTCCAAATAAGGAAGTTGGGGGGAAAGGGGGAGAGCCAAGAAGCAGTCAGAAAAATTATGCTCTGGAGGGAAGAGAGGCAAGATGATTAAATAGTTTCCCTCATCTCTTGTTCCTATGATTCTATACTCTAGAGAGTGAACAATTTGAAAAAGAAAATCTGTGTCTCCCAGACAGAGAACATCCTCCTCAGACTCAAAGTTCATGACCAGCTCAAGTTTCTCCTCCTTTGTGCATAATTCTTGAGCATTTAATTTCACGGTTTGCTAGGATCATTAAAATTTGGTTTTAGCCCATAACTTCTTAGGAAATATCTAGAAAAACTATCATACAACAGAGCACAAACTCTTCTCTGACCTGACCTGAAGTTAGATTTTACTGCTTCTTGTTTGGCTTGGAGGAATCAGTTAGGAATCTTGTCCTTTTTAATGAGATCAATGAATGATTTTCACTCTGAACAGGTGAAAAAAAAAAAAGAGTTGGGACGGAAATATTCTTCTTTCCATTCTTACGAAAGAATATCCTTGAAATCCGTAGATAGATAAATAAATAAATAAAGAAATGTAGTAAGTGACAGTTTTTTTAATCATCTACTACTTCCCTTGACTTACACAATGAAAAAAAATTTTGTAAGTTCTTTGAGCATGTATGATCAAATATATGACTGGACAAAAAAGACCCTAAGTAATAGAGTCTGAATTCAACATAATGATGTGCTCGCCAGCTTGAATGATTCTGTGATTTTGTCTTCACACACAGCTTTCTCTTCATAGGGAACATGGATATGTGTTATATGTTATAGATGCTACAGATACTGAAAAGGACCTATTATTTAAAAAAGCTCATAATATATTTCACCGACTGTGTCTTCTTGGCACTTTCATATATAAATAACACATCTCATCTTCCACGAAAGAAAAGTTCTTTATGGAAGCAAATATTTCACACAGTTTTGCTTTTTTTTTTTCTTTTTTTACAGTCTAAAAATCTCAATTCAGTAAATTTTTAAGAAAAGAACAGTGTAGGTATTAAAAAGTATTTGCCTTGGTCACTGATAAAAGAAACATTTCTATTTCCCCAAATCAAGTTTTCAATTCCTTCTTACAAAGGTTTTCCCAACAAAGACATTGTAGAAGCATGTACTTTAAATTTCTGCCAGTCAATATATTTATTTCTTTGCATTTACAATATGTTTTACATAGACAAGGAAGTCTAATATGTAAATTTTTGAAAAGGAAAATGTATATTGCAGGTTTTTGAAGAGTTATATCGAGCATGAGGTAGGGGAGTCAATAAAATTCATTGCAACATTAACACTGTATTTGATGTGGCTGCTGTTTCGTTTGTTGCTGCAAGAACTTTGTTTTGACAACAGCTGAGAAGTAAATGTTTATGAGCAATAAGGATGTTGGTAAATTTATTACCTGTTTCTGTGGGCAACCTAAGTCTATAATACTTGAATTTTCTTCAGAATTGCTTACTTAGATCACAAAGTGAATATTGAACTGATACTATAAAGGATACCTAATAAGTTTTTAAAAACTATTTTGTGCCTTCTATTACCCTATTAATTTATCTAAAGCTTTATGAAATTATTGACTCTTACTGAAGATCAGCATTTTCTATTGTCTGCACCCAGGATGTCACTTCCTTGAAGGCAGAAGCAACAGGATTTTTCAAACACATACTTGAAGGTGAGTTTGTAATAACATAGACAGGAAGAAGGGCAGTCTGCCATCCTGTAACACAATTCACTCCTGCTCCTTTCTGCTCAAGCCTGCTGAGCTTGATTTCGTCAGTTGCAGAATTCAGAACAGACTTTCTACAGCACAGCTTGAAAATGTTGCCCTCATTTTGATCAGTTGAGCTACAGGGCAAGCAGAAAGAGAGATGGAGACCTATAATTGAGAGAAATTTCTGTAAAGGCTTGGAGGTCTTGGATGGACCTCTCAGCCTCTGGAATGATAGATGTCGCCTTTGTTAATGATCTGAATACTCTCTCACACAAGGAAAAGTGTACCGTGACCTCCACACTCTATGAAGAGACAAAAGCCAACAACATGGAGCAGGAAGAACTGCAGGGAATAAAAATTAAAAAGTCCAATTGGAAGCAAAGCATGTTAGTAGTCTCAGTTCCCTAAATCACCTCAATTTCCCCCATTGAAAAAAATCATCATCTGGGTAACCAAATTTAGTGAGCAATGGAACGCAAAGCTCTTGCAAAGCTACAAACAAGCAACAAGGCTGCAGAAGAGAATTTTGGCTGAAAGATTAGACATACTATTATGCATGGTTTTAATAATTTTTAATTATGCATATTTTAATAATTTTTCCTCTGTGACCTCTTCCTAGCATTACCCTGTGTAAACTAATTGCCTGTAAAAATAACCATCATGTTCCAATTATCCTTTCCTTTTTTCAAGAATGACGAATGTGATGTAGCAAGCACACTGGACAAAAAATTGTTATAGATCAGCACTTCTGACCTCCTCCTACACTTAAGGTTTATGACTCCAACAAATTAGTGATAGCTGTGATGACATTGTACAGGTGAAGGACTAAATTTCCCAAGGATGTTCTTCAGATCTGTCTTTGGAACAAATAGGATTTGAGATAGCATTAGCTTTCATCTGATCATAATAAGGCACTTCTGAGTAGTCAGGATACATAAGTCTGGAAATCTTCAAGTGTATATTAAAATAAATATCTATAAATGAAGATATTTTCTATTAGTCTCTAGCATGAAGAAAAAGTAAGAACTATTTTGTACATAATTTTGTGTCTTAATCTGGTAAAGTGACACCCAGCAACTGCAAAGCCAAATGTGTCCTTTTTGTCAAAAAAAACCCCACAAAGTGCTATTTAAGTGTCTTTTGAATGGATGAATCCAGTTAGTGTAATACTTGCCTACTTGGATTAGCTTTCTTTTCAAATGAAGGTATAGTATACTAACATGTTACATAATGATATAAATTAATATTATGTAATTGTAGATACATTTCTTATGGTATTACAAGACTTACTGTGAACTGCTAACACATACAGACTGATGACTTTTACACTTCTGTGCAAGAGTGATGATGAACTCTCCTTGCCTGCTATGAAGGCCTCTTCAACCCTTAAGACCTCTGTAGTGAGGATACAGAAGGGTTATGCTAGTGGTAGTGTGTAAACCTAATTGAGCAGAGAAAACAGAAGCCAGGGAATGTGGATCACTGTCTTTTCAGCATTATTTTTTGTTTAGAGGTTAATTGTTTTACCCTAAAATTTAAAGCAAAAGCTAAATATCAAAGTGACAAAGGCAGAGAAGGAAGGATTTTGTTTCAGACACTCCCTGCAGGCAGCTTGTTAATCACCAAGAACTGACATTTTAATTTAAACAAAATAATTACAAGCAAGAGGTGAGTGAACCTTTTTGCATGCAGTACACAGTCACATGTTTCTTAGTTCTAAAGAAGATAAATTTAAACTATTTAGAATTAATTAATCAAGTCCATCAATACCGCTATACTTCTTTTTCTTCAGGCAATCTGAAGCAGTTTTACTAAGGACCGTCCCCTACATTCATCAATAAAACAGAGGAATGAACAAATTCCAACCAGTGCTGGATTTTGTCTTCAGAATGTGACCTAGCTTCATGAGGCTCAACTGTGTGAACTTGATCCAGTTTCATCAACGAAAAAATAATTCTTGAATGAGAGTTAATGTCATTAGTTTACAAATGACACAGAGAGTGTCAGTTACACAGACAGTGCAAATTAAAAGTATGCCAGTTAAGAAATTCAAATCAAGAGACATAAATGAAATTGTTAAATGAGCAATATTAACTCAAAAGAAAAATACCAGGGACTGGGGAAGGAAGAGGTGGAAGACTGCTACTGACAGTTGAAGGACTATCCCATTCCAAGGAACAAAAAAGGCCAGCTTTTACCTGTCTCACTGCCAAGTGTACAGCCAGCAAAGAGTCACTGCTTCGCGTAGTTATAATGAGCCCAACAGAACTTACTGAAGTTCCAAATCCATGATCCTACTTGCAAGTCTGTGTTCAGAATAATAATAAAAATGTTAAAGGGTTACAGCTAGGAGTCTTTGTAAAGGTTGCAGATGGTTTCAGAGTATTTATTTCCCACATAAGCCTACTGAAATATCTTGGCATTTCTCAGCATGGGGTCAGCATCATTCCAAAAAAGCTAATACGAGAAAAATTATCATTTCCCCTCTTTGGGTTTGCCAAGCATTCTAAACATGATAGATCATGATTTGCATGTTACCAGCGTGAACCATCGCAACACTGACTATGCTGCCCAGCTGGCATCTAAGTACACATGAGAAAAAAGAGAGCAGAAAGAGAAAAAAACAATAGTAAAAGCAGCAAGATTAATTTTTTCCTCTGGAAGAGATTTTCCCATCGAAATTAACAACAAAGCCAATTCTCCATATAGATAAGCAAGCAAAACTTGTACATTATGTAGGTAAGTAAACTGTAACAAACACCCATGGCAATAAGTAGCAAGGCAGTAAATCTGCCTTTAAAATCACAATACCTGTTGAGCCATGCAGGCAGATGACTATGCTCTGGACTGAGGTTTAGCTAACTGAATAGAACATGGGAAACTGCTGGACATGACATTAAAAAGTGAATGTTTAAAAGTAGCCTAGCAAGAAGCTAACAAAAGCCATGAGAGTGCTCGGAGGAATGCCCACATTTCACACAACATTAGGCTAGGGGAGAAATCACCAGACTTCAGAGATAAATGAGGAGAGTGCTGGGGACATTCTGTGGAGCACAGCCTTGCTAGGCCAACAACATCCCAGTAACCACATCAGTCATACCAAATTTAGGTACAGATGTAGTAAAACTGGGGCCAGTGGGGAAACCGTTATTAGGGTTAGGGAGTTTTTCAGGAAGAGAAAAGAGTCTAAGTGGATGGGGGAAGAGCAAGCGTAGAAAAATGGAGATAAAGGGGCTTAAAAAGTGACAGTCAGCCATAACCAAGATGCTAATCAGTATCACGTGTCTGACTGATATCTATGCCTGACCAACACAGACTGTTCTATCCTCTTACTAGACTCTATTTTGTCAAATCATAGAATGATTTAGGCTGGAAAACACCCTTAAGACTATGAAGACCAACCATTAACCTAACACTGCCAAGTCCACCACTAAACCATGTCCCTAAGCACTGCATCTACACATCTTTTAAATACCTCCAGGAATGGTGACTCCACCACTTCCCTGGGCAGCCTGTTCCAGTGCATGACAACCCTTTCAGTGAAGACATTTTTCCTAATATCCAATCTAAACCTCCATTGGCAAAACTTGAGGCCATTTCCTCTCGTCCTATCACTTGTTACCTGGGAAAAGAGACTGACACCCATCTCATGACAACCTCCTTTCAGGTACTTGTAGACAGCAATAAGGTCTCCCCTCAGCCTCCTTTTCTTCAGGCTAAACCACCCCAGTTCCCTCAGCCACTCCTCGTAACACTTGTTCTCTAAACTCTTCACCTGCTTCATTGCCCTTTTTTGGACATGCTCCAGCACCTCAATGTCTTTCTTGTAGTGAGATGTCCAAAACAGAACACAGTATTCAAGGTGCAGCCTCACCAGTGCCTCACCAGAGTACAGGGGGGATGATCACTACCCTTGTCCTTCTGGCCACACTATTTCCAATACAAGCCAGCATGCTGTCGGCCTTCTTGGCCACCTGGGCACACTGCAAGCTCATATTCAGCTGGCAATTGATCGACACCCCAAGGTCCTTTTCCACCCAGCATCTTTCCAGCCACTCTTCCCCCAGCCTGTAGTGTTGCATGGGGTTGTTGTGACCCAAGGGCAGGACCCAACACTTAACCTTGTTGAATCTCTTATAATTGGCCTCATACAATTTGTAATTATTTTCCTGATTGTGATCTCAATTCTGTAAATATGCAAGACACTGGTACACTTCAAAGAGGCTTAGCCTGCAAACCAGACAATAAGTCTGGGCTAACTGCCAGAGAAACCCATAAGGATTTGGGTGTAAGATATGAGCAAACTTAAAGCTGGACTAGCCAGCAATTAGAACAAGAGGTCTGAGGACTGTATACTGAAGGGACTAGGGATCTAGGAGAGAACCACATCAGAGACTGTGAGTACATTTCAGTACAGATCTGCTAGCGAGATTAATGGTGAGAAAAACAGGATCAGATTTTTTGATTTTTTCATGTTTATGTGAGTGTTATTCATGTGTATATGATGCCTGTAAAAAAAGTCTGGATGTGTTAGTGGACAACCAGTCTGTACAGTGTGTATGTGCCTACTGGAAATATGCACCCAGACTCACTACTGGCTGGATCCAAGGATAGGGATCTACAGCAGCTTCACGTCCCCCTAGTAACGTTGGGGAAAAAAAATAACCACATATCGCGTCCAAGCCTTACGAACCAGCCCTCCTCCGCGCCCCCCCATCCCAGTCGACATCACGGGCCTGAAGTTACTCAGCTTTTGAGTTGCTGAAACTTTGCATTTACACCTGCAAATTTATGCATTGTTTAATTTATGTAAGAGTTTTTACCCCATGACTGGGATCTCATGGTCCTAGAGTACACCAACTTTGTGTCTAGCTGACTGGGGAGGAAAACTCCCCCTAGGTGCACTGAATTCACCTAACCTTAACCATAACATATTTTAAAATATGCTGAAACAATGATTCCATACAGATCTGCTCTGCAGGTTCAAATTTTTTGTAAAACTTTCGAGCGTGGGACACCAGGACACTAATATACTAGCAGCCATAGCTCATCCTATCACAGTAAGCACAGATTCCATGTCACGTAAACTGGCTAATTTGTCAAATGTTGCTGCTTGTCTGCGGCAAGCTCCGTTCGGTTGCTGGCTGGCCTGAGGCTATCCGCACCCCAGGGCCATTGAGCACTGACACCAATGTGAGGATGCCACAAATGGCGTTTATTTAACTGCACAACAGCCTTATATAGTCGTCTCGTCCCGTACGAATTCGCATGATACTTGCACATCCTGCTCCTTTCGCCACGCCTACCTTCCGTTACAGCCCGAGATTTTCCGGTCGCCGTACCCTAATCTACCTACATTTCCCCCTCCCCATGCTTCAAGTCATACGAAGTAAAGCGTATTGCTGATTCTGGAGCCTTGCGTCAAAGCGTAAGCGTAGCTGGTGGATACAACATCCCGAGCCCAAGTTCTCCAGTAAGATTCCCCTGCAACTCCTGAGATGCAAAGCAAAAGCAAGCTAATCATGAGCGCATTGTTCAAAGCTTTTGTTTCACTCAGCAACGGTCGCCGTTCCTCATCTTTCTTGGTGCCCCGCCGCTTTACCAGACTCTCTGTACTGTCATGACTCCTCACATCTGAAGGTCGAGGCTGGTGCTGTTTCGGCTTCCCCCAGAGGTGCTCCTGCAAAACATAAAGCTTGGATAGCATGCATATTACTTCGGGTTAGGATTTTGTTTTAAATCAGGGTGCAAACAGCGTGTAGGGACCCACTGTATAACATCATCCCGTTTGATGGCGGCATACCCCCTCCCGTGATGTAGCAGCTCCCAACCTGTTTCCCACTCCGCTGTCCCAGGGAACCGAACCTTGACTGGGGGACCCACTTCTGGCACCCCTGGATCCCAATGTCGCTCAATTGGGGCACGCTCTTGGTCTCCCCGGGCAAAATGATTTAAAGAATAAAGAGCGTGATGTAAAATGTGAGATTGGTAGTTGACAGGAATTACGTCTGGGAATCCTTCCCCCTCCCCAAGAATCTTAATTCTGTGTTTTAGCGTCTGATTAGCGCGCTCTACAATGGCCTGCCTGGTAGAATTATACAGAATGCCATGTTTGAGCGTGATACCCCACCACTGACACCACTGACGTGTGGTATGAGCAATAAAACAGGGGCCATTATCAGTTTTGATCTCGACAGGTAGGCCTAGCCAAGCGATTGCAAGATTCCAATGTAGCTGAATGGAGCGTGCTGTTTGTTTCCGATGCCGGGTGGCCACAATCATCATACTGTAAGTGTCCACGCGCCTCTATATGAGTTCTGATTGGCTTATGCTAAAAAGCTATATCTTGCAGGTGCAGCCTTCTTTCTTATTTTTCAACTTCCCCCATATCTTGTTGGTCTCATAGCCAAGGCCCTTGTTCTGTATTATGATTGGCTAGTTCATCACCACCCCATTACCACCCCCTGGACATGCCTGGACATAGCTCGTTCAGTAGCTCGTTCCCACCATTGTCCCGTGGGAACCCCACAATTCCCCCTTTTTGTTTTTGAACGAGCTATGTCCTATCTCGTCCTTTTTGTTTCTTACTCAAACTCGGTTCCCTGTGTCTCACAGAGCCCAGTCAGAGAATCCCAGCCTTGATTACCCATAAATCCTGCTCTCTGTTGTTGTGCCAAAAAGGCTGTATCGACCATTCGTTGTACAGTTTTCTGCAAACATGCAAACAAACAGGGTAACACAAGTAGGATAATGCCTATTATAAACATTCCCATAAGGAGACGCTATCTACAAAACATGCAGTTTACATCAGAACATACTGTTATTCTCTATTATTCTAGCTGAAAGGAAAATTACTGATAGGAAAGCTGATTCTGTTTAAAGGTAACACAGATCAGGCCTTTTAGAGCCTACTCTGAGGCCTACTCTTGCTAAACCATTGCTAAACCATCCGGTATCAATTTCCCCCTTTGGAAGTAGTTAGATTTATTATCTCACTACTTCCATATACTATTCTCAATGATTGTCTTAACACAACCCACGCAGATCCCTATGATAATTATAATCACAACTACATAAACTATTCCCTCTAATAATGTGGCTAACCATCCTTTTAGAGACAATCCATCGTACTCCTGCGCCTGTAGAGACAGAAGCATAACCTCGACCCATTAGTAATGGCTCCCCTGGTCCCAGCCATTCGTTAGTACCTGGTTCGCTGTACCACACTTTGCCTTTGTTTTTCACATAGCTTGCTCCCTGTCAAACTACCTCCCAGTGTATTACAATTGGGGGTCTCTCCTTATCTCCTGCTAAAGTTAAATGGTTAAGTACATAAACAGCTTTTGCAAGTCTCTCAGAAGGTTCAGTCTCCTCTCCCCCTTTTTGTTTTTGCAGAAGCTGTTTCAATGTACTATGAGCACGTTCCACAATCGCCTGACCCGTAGGCGAATGAGGAATCCCGGTGACATGTGTAATACCCCATAGTTGACAAAATTGACGAAAAATCTGTGAACAGTATGCTGGTCCATTATCAGTCTTAAGTTGTTGTTTTAGGATGAAAAGGTGGAAAAAACCATCCTATGATTTGCTGTTTAATGTCCAGCACCTGCACAGTCATTGCAGTAGAATTTGTAAGGTCAGAAACCAGAGTCCACTCGAGCATTGCCTTCTGCAATAAACCCAGGCAAATTAGTATGATTTCTTACATATAAAACATAAAACAATGCAGTTCAGATTTGAATTTCTTGCCACAAAGCTCGCAGCAATTCAAAAACACACTGATTACATGTATGCTCTATAACAGATCTATCCAATTGCTTTACAATGCCAGCTACATATGCTGAATCAGTAACCAAATTAAAGGGAATGGGAAAATTCTGAAATATTTTTAATACAGCTCGTAATTCTACCACCTGAGGTGAACCCTTTTGTTGTACTACCATAGATTCTCACTTGCCATCAGAATACCAGACAAGGCCCGCCTTGCCTGTGTTCCCAGATCCATCCGTAAAAATGGTGATTCCATCCACAGGAGTGTCTGCGCACCACACTCCTGTGGCAATTGGAAGTTCCGCACTCAATTTTATAACAGGATGGGAGGGCAAGTGGTAAACAATCTGTCCCGAGAAATTCTCCGTAACTGTTTGCAAAGCAAAGCTATTAGCCATACACCACTCAAAATATTGAGCTGCAATAGGAACGGTTAGTGATGCAGGGATCTCTGGCCACAAGCTCCCGACATCGCATCCATCCTTTGATGAATAATCTGTGCCAATAGCTCTGTAACGAATCTGATCATTCTGAATTCCATTGACCAATTATTGCATACGGAATTTGCCTATCAAACAAAGTGATAATTTGTATTTCCTGATTCAAATCAATATGATGTATAAATTTGGAAAGTAGCCTGCTTTCTATTTCTGTAATCAGTTGCTGTACCTCTGAAGTAGTGTGTCGTGGTGCTGTTAAAGTTGTGTCCCCTGCTAACAATTGGAATATAGGCTGCAATTGTGAAAACGTAAGCCCCAAGTACGGCCGCAGCCATAACTTGAGCCTTATGTTCCACAGTACCCACTTTTGCACATGCCTTTATCATAGCATTCAAATCTGTTTTTCCAGGTAAAGCTTCAATGATCTTTTGACAATCATCATTAGCATTATCCCTGTTTGCCACAGGTCCAAAATTTGGCAGCCGCGCAGGTTAACCCTGCGTGGAAACACCAGTCCTGCGCTCCCTGCAGTTCAGGCTGCGAGTTAACTGCTTAGGCCTGGAACTGGTTGGGAAGATTCATTTGTGTCAGCACACGGTTCCCCCCCGCTTTCTTTCTCCAGTTTCCCTGTACTCTGCAGCTGGTTGTTATCAGCTGACCTTGAGCATTATACTGAGACCTGCACAGCTTCACAAAATGCCCTAGCTTCCCACAGCAATGACACATCAAAACAGAGTTATCTCTCCCACTCAGCTTCAACTTCTTAAGGCAGTTTTTCTTAAAGTGACCTTCCTGCTCGCATGTATAACAACGATGAGCTACCTTAACTGTCGCCGCAAAAGTTTTTGCTAAATGCTCCATCTGAAATGTGGTGGTTCCTACTTTCTCACAAGCATCCATTAGCTCAGTTAAGGTGGGGTTACGATTTGCCATCCCTGCAACAACTTTCCTGCAGTCCTCACCTGAGTTGTCCTTCGCTAACCGTAGTGGCAATGCTTCTTTTACAATTTTCCAGTCTAACAGCTGCCAAATATTTCTCCCCTCAGGACCCGCACCCACAATCACCGGATATGCTTGTGGAATTATAACTCCTTCTAATAACGCATCTCGAATGACCCCTTTCCATTTCACTCCTCCCTCACCTCCCCCCGCTTCCCCTGTATACGCGGGCAGACGCTGACCCTCTCCCTCACCTCCCACATTACCAGATGGACGCAAACCTCCCCCTCCGCCCTGATGTAAAGGTGGAGTAGGGAGTTGTAAAGGAGGTTGAGGTGGCCCTAATACTTGTCCCGAACACAGAGTGGGGTTTTGGGGGAGACATAGTCACGTGTCCCGAGGTGTTGGCTGAACGATGCTTCTGCAATTCCGTCTTTAATTCTTCCAGTCGTCTACCAAGCTCTGTCATGTCAAGAGTGTGTCCATTTCGTGATGGTAACAGTCCTTTAAGTCCTTGTGACTCTGGTACTGATGACTCCGTAAATGGCGAATCTGGTAAAGGTGGATACGAAACAGTTTTACCCTCCTTCTTGTCCTCCTGCTCAGCCTCATCCGTAGAGATCGAGGTTCCGGAGGGGGTTTCGGCCAAGTCTCCTGTTCAGCGTCTGAATCAATTAGTCCAAACTGAGTTCGTGTTTTAGGGCGCACTACCGGTTCTGATGGATCTGTATCTATTTTTCTCGCTCCCCGCTCCTTGGCTTTTTTCGGAGCCATCTGTACTGATGGCGATAAAGGAGCTGCCACCGGTACAGCCACCGGGGCCGTGGGAGGTGTTGGTCCCGCAAACAGTGAGGGGGTAGTAGGCGCTTGCGGTCCTAAAGCCATAAAAGCTGTATGTGTGACTTCTCTCTCTGCTTTTATTCCTTTTAACGCTTCGCTAACCAGCCTCCATGTAGCAGACAATTTAAAGGCTTCCTTATCACCACTTGACACCGCATTCCAGAGTCACCAATCTTCTCCCATAAAGGCACTTCAAAGACATCATTAAAGGTTGTAAAATGTCCTTTATCTTTTGCCCAGGATAGTAACTGCTTTAACGCAGCTTCGTCATATTTAATTCCTCTCTCAGAGAGTATATGTTGGAGGAGTTTCACCACTGCCACTTCTGTCTTGGTCAGGGTAGACCCCATGTAAACACCTCTGAGCCGCATCCCATGTCGCCCAGTCCTCCCGCGCAGCCCGTAGCAGCCGCAAGATAACTCCCCATGTTTTTAATTCTTTGGCAGAACCTGCTTCCATAGCTCGCTCAGCGAGCTTCATCGAGCACCGCTCCCAGGTATTTGGCTGTAAACAATCAGCCGGTCCTGCCACCGCCCCCCCACCTTTAACGAGACGGTCCACACACTGGGCTACGTCTTTCGATTTCACAGAAACCTTAAATTCCCCGCCCAGTAACGAAATCACCTTTATCAAGGTTTCCATGGTTCGCGAACCCACTCCGACCGCCTGCGGTCCGCCAGCCCAGCAATCACGTCGGGGTCACCATTTGTTGCAGCTTGTCTGCGGCAAGCTCCGTTCGGTTGCTGGCTGGCCTGAGGCTATCCGCACCCCAGGGCCATTGAGCACTGACACCAATGTGAGGATGCAACAAATGGCGTTTATTTAACTGCGCAACAGCCTTATATAGTCGCCTTGTCCCGTACGAACTCACACGATACTTGCACATCCTGCTCCTTTCGCCACGCCTACCTTCCGTTACAGCCCAAGATTTTCCGGTCGCCGTACCCTAATCTACCTACAGTCAAACACATGCTTTTGTTCTAGTTTGTAACTCACCAAGTTTGTTCTACTAAACATGTTGTCCTGGTTTGCACTAAACCAGACCAATTTTCCTTTCAGTGATTTTTACTTTCAGCTAAGCTGCTTCTAAGTAACTGCACTTTCTGAAACTAACTGCATGTTTTGCAGACAGTCTCTGCTTCTAGGACTGATAACACTCGAAGTTTATAGTTATCACTGAGGTACCAGGAGAAATGTTATACAGAAAGGCTCTTGCTGTGCTTATTCTTAGAGAAATTGAGGTTACTGCTAAATTCCTTACTAATTAAGAGTGAAGAGCCACAGGGGAGTAGCACCTCCAGGGAGGGGC